>NC_067398.1:39299006-40499006 GCF_016432865.1 Antechinus flavipes | reverse complement strand
GATGTTTTACAAAGCACTTTTCTGTAACTTATCTAATTTTCTTCTTGCTAATAGGGCAGGTAATATTATCCTATTAAATAGGTGATAATAAAGATGATGATGATGATGATGATGATGATACTAATTCCTATTTTTGTTAAAGGGCATGCATCTAGAAGTGATAGAAACTGGAGTTTAGTTCAAGACTTCTGATTCCTAGTCCAATTAATTTTAATTTTAAAAAGTTATTTGTATGCTATAACAAGATACAAAGGGATACACAGGGATACAAAGACAAATATAAAAGTAATTCATATTCTCAAGGAGCTTACATCCCTGTGGATGCCTTTATAGACAAGTTCACTCAATGAGTTGCCTTGTTGATTGATTCATAGTCACAGAACTGTTATGAGGAGTAGGATTTGAATCCTGGTCTTTCTGACCCTATCTGTTATACCAACTTACTTCCATAATATAAGAAGACAGTGTTCTTTTCACTATGCCAGTAGACATTGTCTCTATGCTGAAGGCAGCTAAATTACTTTGCATGTTAGAATGCAGGGGGAGAAAAAACAAAATACGAACTGAAGAGATGCTGTCAGATAAATGAGAGATAATACTGTAGTGCATTAAACTGAAATCAAGACCCTTAATTCAACTTTTATGAGAACAGTAGAGATACTTTCTCCATCAATCTCATTCTGACAAAGGTGAAGGGCATACAGAGTTGAGGAGACAGCTTGTCATTAAAAATGGTAAAAATAGAAAGCTTGGCACACATTGTCTGATACACTAATGCACACGGCTTCCTTAATAGAAAGGATTTCCTTTGGTAGTTGTACCAAAGAATTTTGCCGATTTCTACTTTCTAAACCATTTAGTGTTCTGGGATATCAAAGGGTAATGAGATTTCTTGAGAAAATTTCTATAATCCAGAGGGACAATTTTTAAAAAGAAATCATGCCTATATTTCTTGAAGTACCAGATATTATTTAATATCGGGACATCAGAAATTAGAGAAGAGAATCATAACATAATTTTCTTATTGAATAACTATGGCTGTCCAGAAAAATGGGTCAGTTACTTTGGAAAGAAATAAGACATGGTGACCAAGATACAGATCTGCAATCTATAGGTTGGAACTGTCAAAATGGAAGGAAAAAAAAAAGACAACAAAATGTCTCGCTCTCCATTTTAGGAATTAATAAACCACAAGGCAATTAAAAAAACAGTAATAGTCTTGAAAATGGTGAATTAAGGAAAAGTAAGTTTACAAATAATAATTTATTATAGGATCACAAACATTCAAATTGGGATTTCCTCAGTTTGAATGGACCATCTGGTCCAACTCAAATTCTAAAAGGAATCCTCTTACCAAAAACCCAAGCGATTACACAATCTTCCCTTGAGAATCTCCAAAAAGTCTTCTCTCTGATCTTCCTAACTGCCAGTGGCCACCATTGCCAACTACCTTGTACTGAACAACTTTTATAACAACTTTTAAAAAAATTGAATTTCTTCTCTTTAATTTTTTTGTATTCTTTTGTATATGCTTAAAGTTTTCCTTGTTAGAATGAAAGCCCTTATGAGTAGTAATTGTTTATTTTTTTCTTTTGTACTGATATCCTCAAAGAGAATCTGTCACATTTGTTGCTGTTATTCAGTCATTCACGTCCAACTCTTCCTGACTCCATGAACTATAACATGCCAGGCTCTTCTATCCTTCAATATTTCTTAAAGTCTGTCCAAATTCATGTTCAATGTTTTCATGATACCATTTATCCATCTCATACTCTGCTGTTACCTTCTCCTTTTGCCTTCAATCTTTCCCAACATCAGGATCTGGCATAAAGGAGGTGCTTAACAGTTGCTAGCTGACTGATGGATTGACTTAATAGTTGTGCTACAATACAAGCTTCTGAGGTGGTCCATTCCACTTTAGGATAGTTTTAACTGTCAAGATGTTGTATTTACAATAAACTTCAAATTTGTTTCATGCAACATCCACAAATTGCTTCTGATTATACCCTCTGGAGACAAGTAAAGTAAGTATAATCCCTTTTCCATGTGATATCTCTTCACTGAACCTAGATATCCAATTTCCACCGAACTTTATCTTCTTCTCTAGGCTAAATATGTCTTAATTCCCTCATCTAATTTTGATAGAGCTTATATTTGAAGCCCTTAACTTTTCGAGTTTCTCTTCTGTGGAAATAGACCTTTACTTATTTAAAATTGACTTGCTTATTTTTGAATGGACTGCTTTCTGTCCTTGAACCTTTACACACACACACACACACACACACACACACACACACACACACACTCTCAGTAAAACCACAATTGTTTCATTTTTTTCATAAATACAATTAATTTTAATTACCATCAGAAATTATAAACCTAAGTTAACTTTTTTTTGTTGAATGGAATTGCACTTCTAAATATTCTTTGACTTCACAAAATTCATAAAATAGCAAAATTAACTAAATACTACTGAGCACAGTCAAAACAATGTGGCCCAAATTCTAGAACTATTCACAAAGAAGCTGAAAAAAGCATCCTTAAATAATGGTAAATATCTTATCTAGCAAGGTGACAATTCTTTTTGCGACAAAAGTCATCTTGATGTCTGTCTATATGCGGTAATCTTGCTATATTTATTAAAATATTAGCAGCATTACTCATCTTCATATATAAAATACTAATGCTATTTGCATTAGTATTAATGCATTAGCATAATGTATAAAATACAAATGCTATTTGCAAGTGAAATAATATGAATATTTTGTATGATCTAATAAATGAATCTGGAGTCAGAAGATCTGGGTTTTAATCTCATCCCTGTCACTTGTCCAACTTGGAACAATTTATTCTTTCTCACTGGATCTCAATTTCCTCATCTGTCAAATGATGAATTCAGTCTAAATTGACTCCAAAGTTGCTTTCCAACTTGAAACTCAAGATTCTTTGATTATGAAATATCTTTAAACTACTTGAAAGGTATACACTGTACACAAGCATTCTAAATTAAATTCGTGACATTAAAATCATTTTTAGATGACAGTTCCAAAGACAAAATGACATTAAAGTAGAAAAAAAAGAAGCTTTTCTAAACCTTTGTTCTACAGTTACAACACACACCAAATGATCAGTAGGAAGTATTTGTACTGAATAATGGGTAAACAGCAGTGCAGAGCAATTTATGCAGATGTCAATCACAAATTAGGGTTTTCTTCTATTTTAGTGGACTCCCATTCAATTCCAAATTTCTTGTCTTAGCAACTTAAATAGAGTACACAATCAAGTTGCTTTAGAAACCATTTAAAGTAATGAAAATATTAGCAGTCTAACAATAATCGTGGAAAACAAAATACTGGCATAACAATCGATTCAATTCAATAAATATTTATTAATCTCCTACTATGTGTGAGCTACTGTTCCAAGTACTAGGTATATAAAGCCAAAAATGAAAATAGCATTTTAATAATATTGCTTTTCCTTTCACTTGAATTAGCTCAATAAGCTACAGTAAAAGGATGGCTACTGATGGAATCTCAAGAGAGAGGTGAAACAGGAGTTTTTGAAAGAAGTTCATGTGATTCTACATATGAATTAAGCATCTAAGAAAAATGGATTTACAGGGGATTGAGTCAGAAGTATCTAGGTCTTTCATTAAGTCAGTAAGAAAGTTCTATCTTAGAAATGATGGTAACTGAGTTCTGCCAATGTTTATATTGTTTCAAGGCTTCAAGATCAGATTAATCAGAGGAGGGAAATCAGATATTATTCAATCCATGTAATCACTTTATCTGTCTTCTACCATAAGTCATATTCATTCATTCATTCATCGATTAGTTCACTCATCCTTCCATCAAATATTTTGACCATCAGCTATGTATAAGACACTATGAACTCACGTGAGGATTAATTAGAAAGGAAATACCTGTAACCATTTGGAAGCTATAAGGATGCTGCAGGTGTGCATATTATTTTGGCATACTTATTTTTTGTATGCCTGTTTTCCAATGTTCTGAAATGTGATTAGGCCAGAAGGTATACATTTTCAACTAGGCTTTCTTTATTTTCAAAAATTGTTACTTAGCAAAATAGGAAGCACCATTCCAGAAATCCTCTCAAATCATAATCCTGTTTGTTAGGATAGAGCAGATACCTGAACTTTGGAATTTTAGACTAAAGATATTTAATGTAACATCTTATCCAATTTCATATTTGATTTTGAGAAGACTGCTGAGGACCAATTTTTAAAGGAACATCTTGAACAAATTAGAGCAAAGGAAAATTTGAGTCCTGGATAATTTAAGTGTTATTTTTTACTACTAATGTGAATTCAACCCTAGCAAATTAAAACAGGAAGAATTAATTGGATATGCAAATGAGATTATTCAGTATATAAATCTAATTACATACCAATTTGCTTTAACAGCATGAAAAAAGAATAAATTGTTCTATGTAAATTGATTGTCTTAAATGGCCACCTGTAGCACAACAAAATGTCTTGGAAAAGCGATATTGTTAAGTGCAGACGTCTGCGTTAATAACGCAATGTTCTTCACAATCTTGTCAAGAGCACCTCTTTACAATGCAGCCCTGCTTATGCTCCTGATTTACAATAGGACATTATTAGGTTTCCAAAGTATAAGGAAACAATGTCTCAAGTTATACCATTTTAAAAAAAAAGGCACAATAGACTGATAAAACGTGTTGATTTTTGGAAGCACAATGCTTCTATACACAGACTAGACTTGTACTCAGAGTAATTTTCATGTCTGATTTTCCAAGAAGCTAGAATTATATGGGAGAAAAAAATGAGGAAAATGTGGCAGTCTGTTAATTCTGGCTTTAAATCCACTCAATCAACTGCTTTCAGCAAAGTATTCGCTTTTTAAAACAAGACTTTAAAATTATTTTCTTTGCTATTTGATTTAGGCAAGTAGAATTTGAGTACTTAATGGAAGAAAAGAGGCATTGTTCATAAAGTATGCTTTTCAGTCAGAGTAATGTTAGCTATTTGCAAATACTGGACATTAGGCAAATAAATTAACAGATGAAATAGAAAATTAAATGAATAAAAATTCTTCTCCATACCAATCAGAAATTAATTACACCTGTCTCTATCCAGCTATAGACAAATAGGATCAGGTCTATAGTTTAACCAGTTTACCTATCAAAATGATACTTAATTACTATGTACCTGTGAAGGATGGGAATCAAAGAAGACAGATAGATCATCCAATGAACCAATGGACTGGTCTAGTTTTACTTTAGTTAATTACACTTAGGCTTTAACTTAGTGACCACATCCTATAATGACAAAGCATGGAACTGGACTAAAAGAAGATTGGACCTATAAAGCATCCATTTTGAATTTGTTTAACAAGGAGAGATCTGGAAAACCTGAAGCATTCTGATGAAAGCAATGAAAACATAAAACAAATAAAAAAGATCTGTAAGATTATAAATGGGAAAGGTTCTGCTGATGATAGCCATTATTTATATAGATATTTAATGTATGCTGCTTAGATAGATAGATAGACAGGTAGAAAATACATGAATTCTAATTCTTTCAACAATCATTTGGAGATGATGTTATTTCCCCCATTTTATGGATAGAAAAAAAGAAATTCAAAGAAACATTTTTTGTTTTTTGTTTTTTTTTTCTTTTTTGGTTACTATCTCATCTATAGAAAGGTTTATGAAACATACACCAGAGAAAAGAAAAGTCATTTTATTCTTGGGAGGAGTTTTGATTCTTTCTAAATACATACATACACACACACACACACACACACCACATTCATGTTGAATATATGTATGTGTGGAGATAATGAGGTGACTCCTGGACAGAGTGGTTGTATGTGTCTTTTAGAGAATATATATGACACATTCATCTATCCTACCAATATAATGTATTTTATATACCTTATTTGTAGACTTGGTTGATTTTTTTCCAAATTGCATAAATGATTCCCAGATTTTCCAAAGTTAAGGTGTGAAATAAGTCCCAATATAAATAAACACATTATTCAAAGTAATAAAAAATATGGCTTACAACTTGACTGTCTCTAAAATTTCCATCTGCCAGTACAAGTTTCAATATAATCACAACTCTTCAGCAATTTCCTCTCATTGGCACTAAAGAAATTCTGGCAAACAAGCAAAGACGAAACTTTAAAGAAAAAAAGACTATTTGGCATACAAAATTCACCATCACTCATTTTATTGTATTTTAAGGCAGTACAATAAATGGCTCATACAACATCTAACTAAGATGTCTGGGTCTCTTAAGATAATACATAGAATTACTAGTTTAATGAGACAATATAGGCAAGTCTTACAAGCCAAACTGAAGGTAGTAAAATAATAGAATGTAGGACAGGGAGTATCACAGAACTTAAAAGGATTTCAGAGATCATTTAGCTAAATATTCTCATTGTGTAGATGAAGAAAATAAAACACAGAGAGGTGAGTCACTTGGCCAAGATTACAGAAGTATATAGCATGATTGAAATCTGATGATCACTGTAACATCTGTTGAGGAAATACTCTAATTAAAATGACTGTGTGAAACATTGATATTCCATGGAAATCCACTAACTGTGGGAATGAAACAAAGATTAGACCTCTATCCTATTTCATGATATCTAAGTAATTCTGGATTCTCAAAAGCTGTAACAATAAATGATATCATTTGGTGGGTTTTTTGGGGGAGGGGATTGAGTTTTTTATGTGTTGATTTATTTCACTAAATTTGCTTTCTTTTTAATCAAAACAAATCCTCTGTCATAAGAAATGATTCTTTGGGTGAGGAAGGGGGATATATGGAAGGAAACCTAGGTGATGTAAAAAACAAATGGATATTAATAAATTATATGTTATCATTTCTAAGAGTTTAAGTTTTCTTATTTAAAATGAAAATTAACTTTTGGCAAAGGCAATACTAAACAGTCACTTGTGGAAAATTAGAAATCAATCATAGATTGAGTTCAGAGATAGATTTTATAATGAAAACTTTCTTAGCCTTACACGACATATTTCAAGCAAGCAATTAATGATGATGATGATATGATGATGAAAATGATGATGGTTAAAGCTAACATTCTATTGCATCTTAACATTTACAAAGCACATTACATCATTACATTAAACAACTATTTTAATTATCATAATAACCTTTGTTGGCAAGTTATTATACCAATTGTAAAGGTGAGGAATCTAGCCATATGTAGAATAAATGACTTGGATAAGGTCACACAAATGTAAAGGATCTGATAAATAAAAAAGGATCTGATAATTATTATATCTAACAAGGAAGTCTATTCTTGCCCCATTACTCAAATGGATTATAGGCATAAAGGAAGGAGCATTGAGATGAAATCATGAAGACCCAGGTTTGAATCCTACCCCAGGTATTCACTACTTTGATTCTAGGAATGTGACAAAACTTTTGTTTACCTCCATTTGTAAAATAATCATGGAGATAATAATACTAGTTCTGTCTACTTTACAGTTTCAAGTGAAAGAAAGCTCTTTTGCAAACTTCAGAGTGCTATGAAATTTCATGGTAGTTATTACTTACACAGGCATCAGGACTTGGACTTGGTTTCTCACTAGTTCCCAAATAAGACATATTATTACTCTAGTTAAATGAAGTTTTTAGTCTATCTGAGCTTCCTTTCTAGTTCCCATGATCTTATGAAACCTTCAATTCCCAATCTTATGACATTGTGACCACAAAATGCCTAGTAGATGAATCTTCTCTTTTGCTATAGTCAGACATTTCTCTTCAACACACATTAATCTGGTTATATAATTTCTGATGTCAAAATGCTCACTTTTCTCTCTGTCCTACCCCTACCCCATTATAGGAAATCTTTCTTAACTTTACACTAGTATTTTTCAGTAAAGTAATATGCATTTTTAAGCACTCAAGAAGAAAGTCAATGAATTAAATGTTTGAAAAGGCCCAGAATACACACACACACACACACACACACACACACACATATATATACACACACACATATATTCCTGAGGTGTTTCTTCTGCAGTGTTCAAATAAGATGTAATGCCAATGTAATAACATTGCAGGTGTACCTCTTTAATGTAGTGGCATAGTAGGCTACAGAGATTTACAGTATGAACTTCTCCTCCCCCTCCCCCTCCTCCCCAAATCCTGACTCAGAAGAGAATAGGACTTTAAAAAAAGCTTGTCTGGAGAAAGAAACACATGTCATATTGTTCTTTTACTCATTTGTAATCCTTTAGCCCCCAGCTACTTCCCCTCCAAGACAGACAAAAATGGATTTTTGTTTTACATGGAAACATTGATGATATTCACTGAGAATATTTTTGGTTCAGTGAATTCAATTAACTAATTCTTTAAAAGATGGATTATTATGTGGCTTTTTGACAATGTTAGTTACAGTAGAAGAGGGATAGGATGGGTGATAATGAGTGGAGGTATAGTTAGGATTCATTCGGCTATTAAAGAAAAACACACCTAGTTCCAAATGGAACTCTTTGAGAAGAGCACTTATTCTATATTAGCATAGTTTAATGGGAAGGCCATTGGCTCTGAGGATGGTAAACTTGATTTGAAATCCTTACCCTGACACTAGTTATTTGTTCTGTAATCTTGGGGAAAATGGTTTAAATTTCTCTGGGCTTCCATTTTCTCATTTGTAAAATGAAGACGTGAAACTAGATTGGGCATTCTTAAATATGTGTGTTTATGTGTGTGTGTATGGGTGTGTATGTATATTGTCTGTATATGTGTTATGGTGCTCTTTAATATCCCAGTGAAGCCTATAAGCTCTAACTTGCATTAAAAATACAAAGCACCTCATATATACATATACATACATATATATATATCAAAATACATTAAGACAGTTTTCAAAGTATCAAACAATATCAAGAGCAGTAATATAAATCAAGTCCATGGATCTCAGCCTAAGAACCCTTAGTCAAAAGATGTTCTTTGAGATGCCTTTCAATTCAAAATTGAAATATCTTCTTATACCCCAAAGCAAGTATTCTGTCTTATACACATTGAGCCCTTTGTTAAGGGCCCTTAATAGCCCTTTGTTGAAATGAATTCAATATAATCAATTCCCTCAAAATCGTTATCAATTTTCATCTCTTTTTCATCCAGTGTAACAAATAACTGAACCACTTAAAATGCACTGGTATTTTGGCCTTCCATTAACATTTAGCAAGCAAAAAAATCATCAAAGTACACATGCATTAATTAAACCATTTTTCTTGATGGCAAACATCTTAGAAAAACCTAGATTGCATACTGCTGTTTAGCTAAATAGTTTTAGATTACTAAATATTTTTCCATCAACAAATTTTTCCATGCATTTTTTTTCTCCATGAGACTTCAAGTGTAAGCAAACATTGCTTAGAATACAAAAGGGTTTTATGAAAGCCTCTAGATTGTCAGACTCTTTGTGTGTACGTGTGTGTGTGTGTGTGTGTGTGTGTGTGTGTGTGGTGGTACTGAATGATCTTCTGTCAGCTAGATCTGGACCTTGTGTAGAGGAAAAAAGTACCTGAGATCCAAGTTCAAATGTCAGTTCTGTTGTTTACTAGCTTGGACAAATCATCTGCTTCTTTGGGCTTAGGTTTCTTCATGTGTAAAAGAAGCAGATTGAATCAGATAGTGTCTCAAGTTCCTTCTATTTCTAAAATCTTTTTTTATGATTCAGCTTAAGTGACCTCAAATAACTCTCTAAGGATACCTTCCATCTACCTGGCATTTATCTTGTATTTTCTGCTATCTAAATCTATCTCTATAATCTTCATATCTATCTCTATCAATTGACAGATAGACTATTTTCCCATTAGAATATAATCTTCTGGCTGGGACTGGTGAGATCTTTGTGTTTTGTTCTGTTTTTTATTTTCTTATTATTTCATTTTTTCTTCCAATCACTTAGCTAGCATGGGTATGTAGCAGACAGATAAATGCTTATTAATTGATAGATTGATTAATGATAAGTGAGCCAAAGAGGACATGCTAAAAGAAAAGTATAAAATAAGAAGATATATTCTGTGTACTGAATTTGGAAACAATGCCATTTCTTTCTTACCAACAAAATCCAGCAGCAAGAGATAGAAAGAGAAATCCCATTTAAAATAACTGTAGATAATATAAAATATTTGAGAATCTACTTGCCAAGACAAAGTCAGGAACTGTATGAAAACAATTACAAAGCACTTTTCACACAAATAAAGTCAGATCTAAACAAGTGAAAGAATATCAAGTTCTTACAGATAGGCCAAGCTAATATAATAAAAATGACAATTCTACCTAAATTAATCTACTTATTCAGTGCCATACCAATCAAACTGCCCAAAATTATAGAGCTAGAAAAAATAATAACAAAATTCATCTGGGAGAACAAAAGATCAAGAATTTCAAGGGAATTAAGGGGAAAAATGCAAAGGAAGGTAACTTAGCTATACTAGATCTAAAATTATATTATAAAGCAGTGACATCAAAACATTTTGAAACTGGCTAAGAAATAGAGTAGGGATCAGTGGAATAGGTTAGATTAACAAGACAAAATAGTCAATTGGCAAACCCAAAGACTCCAGCTTCTGGGATAAGAACTCCATATTTGACAAAAACTGCTGGAAACAATTCCACTGAGATAGGAAAAAAGTGAAAGTGGTATGAAGTTCAAAGGGTTCATATAACTAGAGGGTAAGAGTAAGAAAGGCAGGGTTAGGAAAAAACCAAATCCAAGTCATTTGATACAGTCTGATCAGTCATCTAGTGGCTGAAAATCAACTTGGAAAATTATTTTCTCATCACATTCCCTAGCTCTTGTTTAGGTGGGGATATATCAGTATTTCAGGGATTAACTTGTGGATATGTGGATCTAGGGTAGTCTTTCTGGGAACAACAACAACAACTGAAGTAGAAGAGAAAAGAGTTTGAGAAAGGATGCCAAGGGAGAAGACTTATAGCTATTGCTAAGTGAAAAGTTTCTGAGGAAAGTAGATAGTATTCATTCATAGTTTACTTAATTCCTGGCTTTGGACCAAAGGAGATCAGTCTGGGGAGGGAATAAATAGGTAAAAAGGAAGCTGAAAAGGGGAAGAAGGGAACTGTAACAGATAGAATGCTGAAAACAACAGAGGGGCTTGAATTCATCTGAGGCTTTGTTTGCCTGTGAATCCATGGAAAGGTGTGCAGAGGAAGAATGCTCTGGTACCCCAGAGAATTCTTTGGCTACAGAAGATGCTTTGCTGTTGGGAAATAAATAGTTTGATGTGAATGGAAACTCTCAAAATGGTACCATGGCTAACTTAGTTATCTTCAAGGCAGTGTAAAGGTTGTGGGATTAGAGATTCAGAGGGAGAAGGGACCTTAAAGGTCACTCCTAGTCTGACCTCATTTCTCAGAAGAGAATTGAGGTTCAGAGAGATAAAATGATTTTTCAGCAGGTAGTCACCCACGTAGTAGCATCAGGATTAAAATCAAGGTCCCTGGACACTGAATCTTATTTCTTTTCCCAAATGACCACACATTGGTCATAGCAGATTTATGTACAGAGATATATTCTGCTATCCAGTATGTGATATGACTGGACAGGATGGGACCTAAGATATCTTCCCAGCACTAAAATTCTATAATGCTTTACAGAATTCTATTTAAATATAATTTGCACTTAAATAAGCAAAGTGATATTCATATGAACTGTCTTCTAGGACACCACAATGACTTCATTATCTATCACTCAGCATTATAATAATGCCCTAAAATGGGAGTCTACCTGTAATCCACATGGTACTTCTTCAGCTATTTTTATTTTATAAATACAGTTAAAAGTGACTAAACGCATGAGTCATCATTGTTGCTAGGAAAACACAGACAAGATTGACATCTGAAGAAAGAATAGTTTGCTTTCGAAGGATATTTTAATACCCTTTAACAGTTTTCAATTCTTTCTTTGCTAAGGTTTCTACTTATATTTTCTCGAGGGACTGTCAGATTGACAAATTAACTGAATTAGGCTGTACTTGAAGGAGATTATAGAAAGATGAGGGTCCATTTTCTTAGGAAGCCTCATGAAGATTTAGCATGTGTAAGTTCAATAGGAGTTTTTAATAGGGTTCGTTGAAAGGGTTTGCAACATGACAAACTTTGGAGTCATATCCAACTTCCCAAGTTAAAGAAAAAAATGACAATTTATCGAAAGAAGAGGGTAAAGCATGCTTTATTGGCATGTTTTATTAGTCACTGCCTCTTAGGGAATCCATTCTAACAACTGGGAGGATAATACATAGATTTAGAGATGGAAGAGATCTTAAAAATAATCAAAGCAACCTTTTTCTCCTCTTGTAATTTTACAAATGAGAAAACCAGTTCACAGTTTAAGGGCATGTTTATGGCTATGTGTTATTGACTAAGGAGGTAGGTTATGAACTCAATTCTTCATGTCTCCAAGTCTAGCAGACTAACCATTATACCATAAACTCTGAAAATTAAAGATTCAGTAAATTTAAGCCATATCTCTGTCCTAGTGTGATTCCTTCTGAAAACAGAAGAGATATTATGAATATCTTCTTCAAAACCTTTGAAATCTGAGATAACTTTCAGATTAAATATAATTGGAAAAATATAGATGTAGCTATGTATAAGTAGACATTTAATCTTTGTTTCTTTATTCCTACCATCTATTTATCTGTCTGTTTGTCTGTCTATCTATTTATCTATCTCCCCTGCCTCTAAAGGAATATTACATATATATATGTATATATATATGTATATATATATATATATATATATATATATATATATATATATATATATATATGAAAAGTTCTGCACTGGAATCAGGGGAGACAGATTAAAATATTATCTCTAACACTACCTCTATGACCAAAAGCAGTTAATCTCATAGGTATTCACTTTTCTACAAAATATGGATAATGTTATGGTAATATCTACTTCATGCTCTTAGCATGAGGGTCAAAGGAGAAAATGAATGTAAGAATATTTTAGAGACTTTAAAATAGGATATAACTGTCTATTTTTAGGCAGCTAGGAGGTGGGGATGCAGTGTCACCAGAACATACTCATACATCACTCACACTCTCACTGAGACCTATCAGTTATTAGTAACTTGAATAGCTAAGAATTCAGAGCATCAGTCTCCCCTGGACCACAAATCAAGGTATTAGCCCAGGAAATAAAAAGTCTGGATAGACAAAAAAAAGAAAGCATAACTACAAGATATAGGCAGCACATGACTTTCATTAGTATCTTATTTTTCTGTGGTATGCACACAATAGATTGTAGTAGAAACAGCAATGGCTCCCTCATGAGATCCAAGTCCATCCTAGATCTGATACTGACCATATGATGTAGATTGTTATATCATCTCTGCGGGTTCTTTGATTCTTACATTCAAATTATCCTTTTATAGCGCTTTTTAGGGAGAGGGTACTCCATGAATTATAGAGCATTATATACTTATGAACTATTATAAAGAGTCTGCTGATAAACATTTAACAACTGACTTTCAAAACTGCATGTAAAACACACTTTAAAATTTAATCTGCATTATTAATGTTCTTTCCATCAATTTCTTAAGTCTGCTTTAGATAATCAACAAATCAATAAATCAGGCTCTATTCAAAGCCTTTGCTAATCTCTGAGGTGACAATGTTTAATTTGAAATTTTAACAATTGGCTCTGGGATCCAATTTCAGTTGGATACCTCAGGTTATGGACCCATTATCTGGACGATGAGGGGTCTAGGATAGAACAGTACTTCAGTCTGATTCCTTTAGTGGTTCTATCATTTTCACTTCTGGATGGGAAAGTTGGCCTCCTGACTGCATGACTTTAGGTGGAGACATGGTTTATGCCTTGAAAGATATCAGCTGATTCTAATCCTGTCCCTTTACTTTCAAGTGCTGGAGGTTTATCCACAACTTTGTGGGGGCCTACTAATTTTTCTGGTTCTATTGTTAGTTAGTATTTTTACTGGGATATGAGCCCGAGAAGCCTTTTACTTGAGCTTCTTATAAAATCAATGCTGGAATTCCCTCTTATACCAACATTATCTTATTCTTATTGTAATAAATACCACTGAAAATCCAAATATTGTCTGAAATTAAAAAGGAAAAAAAATAAAATCTTAATAATCAAGCATAGGGATTTTAATCAGTGTTTGCATTAAGAGCCTAGTTCAAGTGGAGCATCACATAAGAGCAAATGGTACAGAATGAATGCTAATATATTTATATATAGAGGCTAATACATTTTTCATTTAACTACAGAGTGGATGATAATACATTTGTGTAGTGAAACTAATACATTTTTCATTACTTAAATGCATAGTAGATGGTTGTAGAGTTACTAATGAATTTACATGAGATCTTCCAAAGTACTTGGAAACCATTTAAATCATTTTCAAACCACTATGCTCACCTCTTACCCCAAAGCACTGATTGTAAGGGAGAGAATATCATTGTATAGAGCACGTCAGCATATCTTAATCTACAACATCAACAATATCTCAAACTCCTGGCACTCAGAAGTAGAGAAGTCATTCTTTTACTGTACTTCTTTATTCCAAGTGTCTCATTTCTCCCTTTCTCTTCTTGACAACAGATCGAGCATTCTCTCTCTCTCTGTCTCTCTGTCTTTTTTTTTTTTTTTAAACCAGGAGACAGACTTAGAGGTCAGAAGCTAAAGCCCAAGTGAGTCTCTGTATTAACCCCATGCCAGCTAGACTGTGAAAGTATCATAGCTAGTCTCCTGGAGATGGTTAGATTTTACAGAGACCCCTGCTATTCCTCAGAGGACAGTGAAGTTCTTCTCCTGGTTTTTATGACTATATTATTGCTGCTAATAAAATACACACATAAGTGCTGTTCAGGAAACTCCCTACATAATTAAAAGTAGTATCATATGAGGTTCTGGATTTTCCCATTGCACTTAAAATTAGACCCTAAATCTGACCTGGATATAGGAAGTAAGAAATTAATGATTATTAATTACAAAGTCACATCAATTGAAATTTGTATTCTTCTCTAAAGCTAGGCAGTGATATACAGATACACACTGAATTGTGTGATGCAAAGAAAATAGCTTTGGTGCCAAAGAACTTAGGTTTAAACAATGATTTACCACTTCCTGTCTCATTTTAGATAAAACTTTTCTAGAAATCAGTTCCTCATCTTAAAATGAAGGAGCTGGGATACATGATCTCCAGGGAAGATCTATTCCAGCTTCAGATTTATCATCCTAAGATCTGGTTTTGAATCCTGGCTCTACATGCAAGACCTCTCATATCCTCATATATATATACCTAATTTGTAAAATGGGGTTAGCAATAATAGCCTACTGTATCACCCTGTTGTTATAAGGAAACAATTCTGAAAATTTAAAATCACTATATCTTCACTTTTTGATCTCATGAATTCTCATCAATTTAATCATCATCTCTATGCTGATAATTTTCAAATCTACTTATACAGCCCTGATCTCTTTGCTGACCTCCAATGTCATGTCTCCTATTTCCTCTAGCTTTATCAAACTGGATGCCCTATAGTTACCTTAAATTCAACCACCTTAAAACCAAATTAATTACCTCTTCCCTTGAACTTTCTCCACTTCTAAATTCCCCTCTGCTGTCAAGAGACCATCATCTTTCCAGTTCCATAGGCTTACAACCTAAGTGTCACCCTTGACTTCTCACAATCTCTAATTTTACTCACTTATATCCAATCTGTTTTCAAAGCCTATCAATTTTGCCTTTCTAACATGTCTAAAAATGCCCCTTTCTCCCCTCTGATATTCCAACCATATGAGTGCAAGCTTTCATCTTCTCCTGCCCAGGTTATTTCAATAGTCTGCTGGTGGTTCTGTCAGCCTCAGAACTCTTCCCCCAATCTAATCCATCTTCCATTTTGCCAAGTAAATAATTTTTCTAAAGTAAATGTCTTATATCACAGTCTCTCCACCACACACACTTAATAAAATTTAGTGGCTTCCTGTTATCTCCAAACTCTAATACAAAATTCTCTATTTGGTTTTCAAAGCCTTTCAAAATCTAGTCCCTTTTTCTTTCTTTCCTCTCTTCCACTCGAGCCCCTTATTTTTTACTCCATACTCTTAGCTGTGTGCTTCTTGCCTCATTGACACTGGCCACTTTGCTGTTTCATGAAAAGTGTACACCATTTTTTCCCTTCAGAAATTTTTCTGACTGTGCCTTATGCCTGGAATATTCTCCCTTCTCATCTCTGACTCATGGCTTCCCTAGCTTATTTCAAGTTCTACTTAAAATACTATCTTTCATAGGAAGCTATTCCTAATCCCCCTTAATTCAAAATCCCTTCCCTCTTTATTATTTTCTATTTATTTGTATATATGTTTTTTTACTTATTGTGATCCCCCCTTTTCTTTGTGTCCCCATAATTTAGCGCAGTTCCTAGCACATATTGTGCTTTTATTAAACATTTACTGACTAATATAAATCAAGGACCTAGTATACATTATAACCACAAACTCCTATTCCAATTCTTCTACTCAAATATTCATCCATTAATTTACTCAACAAGTGCCTACTAGGCATAAGGCACTGTCCGAGGTATTGAGGATTCAAAAAGGATAAAAATAAAAACAGACTTTTCCCTGAAATAAATTATATTCTATGGGGGGTGGGGGTGGGGGTTGGCATATACACAAACATAGAAAATATGAACAAAATAAAGATGAGCTAATATTTGAGGGGGCAGGGCACTAGTACTAGGCAAAGGGATGAAGAAAGATTTCATGTAGGAAACATGTTTTGAGCTGATATTTGAAGGCAACTAAGGATTTTAAAAAGTAGGGCTAAAAGAGGAATGGATTATAAGATGAATTTAGCCTATATAAAGATACAGAGGCACACTATCAAAATAAATGAAAAGAATGAAAAATCATTTAAGTGATTATTATGTGCAAAACACTGGGGATAAAAATAGAAAACTAAGCACCTTACTCTCAATGTGTGCACTTTCCAAGGAGACAGAGAACACATATAGGAGGATTGAGCTGCCATCCAGATGGAAAGAACTGAGGATCCTTAGGTTGCAGCAAAGCAGGTATAATGTATCTTCTTTAGTACTATCATCAACACCCCTGGATACCAACTGTCTACAGAGGAACAGAATGTGGATTTAAGACTCCAGGTGGAGAGCATTCATTTCTGGAAGGAAACTATAATAAAGGAGGTTTTTTCCATCTTGATCAGCATGAAATCTGGGGAATACTAGAAGCATTTAGGGAGGCATGGGCAATGGAAAAAGGGAGTAGAATAGTTTTAAATATGTGATGAAGAAACCCATATATTTGTACCCTTTTAACTAACATTTGAAGATCATTTCTGGCTGATTGATCAACCTAGTGAAATACATTGGCCATAGTCTATAATTGATGGCCTTGGGCTATTTAGTTTTCTATATATTATGTGTCATTCTAATGTAGCATGCCCTCCCTTCTTGTAGTACATGTGCACATCCTGCTAATCATTGGGGATTTTTTAAACATCTGCAGACTTCACTTGTAGAAGCATTTCACTAACTGCATACTGCTATTACATAATAAATGAAGCCACTCAAAACGAAATATTCATCATAATAACCCATAATACCATATGGATTTTAGCCTGAGAGTAACTACTCAGCATGTTTTCTTTCCCCCATCTTTAGATATTTCCTAACCTGGGTAGTTGAGCAGTCTCATATATATATACACACACACACACACACACACACACACACACATACACATATGTGTATATGCTATATGTATATACATGTATATAAACTAAAAGGAAAATACCAAGTACTTTCCATTAGAGCCACAGCTTTTAGATATCTTTAATGTAGTTTTTTTTTGTTCCAAACTGACGTTTTCTTTGGTAAATGAAATTCTTTCCAAGGAAATTCCTTTTACCAAGGCAAATTTACTCCTCTGAAACTTATATCCTTACAAGCTGTCTGGGAGTCACTGAGGGATCCCTAAGATCATAGATTTAAAACTAGAAAGTATTGTAGAACCTACTAAGTCCAAGAAGTTCATTTTACAAAGAGAATCCCTTTTTTTACCTATTATTTTATTTTTCCCAATTACATGTAAAGATAGGTTTTAACATCCATTTCTGTATAATTTTGAGTTCCAAAGTTTTTTCTCTTCCTTCTCCCCCAAAAAAACAGCAAGCAATCTGATATTAAGTGTACCACATGTTAAACATATTTCTAAATTAATCATGTTGTAAAAGGAGAATCAAACCAAAAGGAAAACCATGAGAAAGGAAAAAAGAACAACCCCAAAAGTAAATATAGCATTCTGTGCTCTGCATTCATTAACTATAGTTTCTTCTCCTTCCCCTCCTCGAATGTGTATAGTATTTTCCAGCATGGATTATTTGGAACTGTGTTGAATCACTGCATTATTGAGATCAAAGTTGATCATTATACAATGTTGCTGTTATTATGTACAATGTTCTCCTGGTAAAGGTTCTTAAAGCACAGATAAGATAAGTCATTTGCATGTGGTCACAGATGCCATTTGTGTTAAATTGGACTTAGTTTTCCCTATCTTTTAAGCTACCTTTCTACTCCTCCATGTTATATTACTACTTATAATAAAATAAGACGTCATTGTTAAGACTTCATTCTTGGAGAGAGGAGTAACCTTGCTCAGTAATGCTGTACCTAATGATCAACTGGGAATCCAATTTAGTTGGGATTTGGGGAATAATTTAACATAAACAGTCATTAACATTCATCTGAGTGACCAATAAAATGGAAGGGATAGAAGTGAAATTTATCTTCCTCTAAAGATTGATTTAAAGACTATTCAGATTCCTCTTTTGTTCCTGCCTTTTTTTTCTCATTTAAAAAAAGCCATTAACCAGTTGTTAATACAGTCAAATTTCATTTGACTTAAAACTTAAATATGACTTAAATTTTTACTCGACATAATGTAATAGTAGAAGTGTTTCCTAACTTCTAATCAAGTTCCAATTGTGTTTCTAAAAAGTACGTTGTCATTTTGCTTTAAAATACACACATGGTTTCCTATTGTTTGAACTAACAACAAATTTGTTTCCATGACAGTAGAGACATAGAATTACAGTATTCATTCTGTGCTATCTCCTAACATAGGCTAGGAATTTAAGATAGGCATCCAACAACAGAACTGATCCATGTTTCAAGTATATTGTACCACTAAAATAAAGTGCCATTAAACTGGATTTTTTTTAAAGACTAAAGGTTATCTTTAAAAACAGATCACACTCAACATTAGCTCAAAGGAAGATGAAAAAAAATCATAATCATGAGAGATGGCTAGGGGTGGGTTGGTAAATGTTTAGTTAATATACAGGATATACTTCTATGTTAAATCTGGATTACTAAAATTTTTTACTACTTTCTTAAGTCCATGGAACCAATAAAATAATAAATAATTCCTGATGTATAATATTTCCTGATTTTTGAGGTATAAATGCTCATACTGAAAATTTAACAATCAGCTCTGCAGAGCTAGTAAAAGTTGGTTCCAGCACACTGCTAGAAGTGAATATAGATTTCAAGCTGGAATGGAATTTAGAGCTCATCTAGTCCAATAACATAATTTAAATTCAAGGGAAGTGAGACCAGAAAATGAAGTGAGTAGGTCAAGATTATAGAAGGAGTACACAGCTGAAGATATAGTTGAATACAGATCCTTTGTGCTTTTTGATCATTATTTGTTTTTCCAAACATCCATACATGGTTGTTAATAAAAGTGTTACTTGTATTTTGCAAATGAGAAAAGCTCCAACTCAAAAAGGTTGATTGGATTTTTCAGAATCAATTACAGTGTCATGGCAGGTCTAAATTTCAAAACTAGGTCTTGTAATTAAACACCTAGCATCTTCTCCATGACATTAAATCTTTTGCATAGAAACCTAACAGTAAGAAGATACCTTGAAGATTAAGGGCAGGAGGCCCTATATTGAAATCTATCTCTGATGTTGGTTACTGATATGATATTGGGCAGGACACCTACACTTGCTATAGTTTTCTCTTCTTTAAAATGAAGGGGTTGAACCAGATGGCTTCTAAATCTAGGCCTTCTAGTTCTGTCTATGATTTACCCAGTACAATCTCCCACGTCTTAGTTTTATCTCTCTCTTTCATCTCTCATATGTAACTATTCACCAAGTTGAATCAAACTTTCCTCACCAAACTCTATTCCATCAATCTTCTCCTAAACTAGTCCTTATCAGCTCTTACCTCAATTAGTATCATTGTCTCCTAACCTATATTTTCTGAAAAGAAAGCCCCTGAACAAAATAAATAGACATAATTTGGCTTTACAATTATATCAGATTACTTTTGTGTTCTGAAAATTACTAAAAACATGGAAATTTTCATAACCAGATCATGAGGCAAAAGTCATGAATTAGGACTAGAGCTATGGATATTAAACAGGACCAAAAGATATCAGCTTCAAAATTTTCTGAGCACTTAAGTTCTCATAAATAGACTAAAGCTGTACACCTAGTAGATATTAGGAAAATGTAATGCTACTATGGGCTGGAACAAAGTACTTATAGATTTTCTGAGTTACTGGGTCACAGATTCATTGGTTCTGGGATAGGTAAGGTAATTCAGTGATCTCATTTAGGCATAAAATGTTCAATGTGAGGGTATTCATGTGTGGTGAAAGGTGGAAGAGCATATGGAAGATATATCCTTCATTTCAAACAGGGTTCATATTTTAGTTTGATTTCTAGGAAATAAACTATTCATTATAGATTAGCATTTGACCAAATTGAATTATTCCATTGTTGATAAGGAACAGAATAAAAATCCTATTCTGTATTCAGCTGGTTTTGATATAAAATTTAGGTGAAGAATTTCAGAACAATTTTATTCTCTGGCTATTTCCTTGACTTTCCTGTTTTGCCCAGTTCACTATGATCCCAGGAGACAGTTTCTTTGAAGAAGACAGATATTTCTGCCTACCAATCAGGCAAAGAAGTTAAGGGCTGAACAGTTAGAGGGAAAGAAGATTTCAGATCAGATTTTATTCCAATTTAGAATAAAAGTCCATCTGATTCTCATTTCACCAACACTGATAAATCAACTCAGTAGGGGGAAGCAGGGAAGGAGGGCAAAAGTTTTACTAAATCCTTGACTGCTGATGCCAATCAGAGAAATTTGAAAATCTTAACAGTTGCTTTGCTAGACAAAAACTGGTCCATAAAGCCATTGCATTCAATATGTAATAGAAAAATGCACTCATCATTTGAAGCCCTTTTAAAGAAACTATTTTTTTTTTCTGGATTTGGACTTGTGAAATGATTGGAAGCCTTTTTCTTTCTTATTTTGCAGTTCTCTTCATGGGCAAGCAGTCACTTCTACAAATTCTCTAAAATTCTACAAATGCTCTAAAAGCAGTATTAATTTCTTTTTTTTAAATTAAAGCTTTTTATTTACAAAGCTATGCATGGTGATTTTTCCAACATTGACCCTTGCGTAACCTTTTGTTCCAAATTTTCCCCTTCTCCCCTCCCCCCCACTGTCAGATAGTCCAAATACATGTTAAATATATTGAAATACACATTAGAAACAATAAAAGATCTAAACTTTTATCACCTGGCTGCGTTTTGAGAAGAAAAAGGTCACAACAATTGACTATTTTGTTCTGTGAAGCTAACCTATTCCAGTGATCAACTTCTCTATTTCTTACCCAGTACCAAATGGTTTTGATGTGCAGTCCTAATTTCTTCCCTGATCTTTTTCCTACTGAACCTGGATGTTCAGCATTTCAAATTGAATATGTCAAAAGTGAATTCTGTCCTGTGATACATTGTGCTTCTATTTTTTTTCCATTTCTGCCAATGAATACTAAAAACCTAGATTTAAAACTTAGTATCAGTAAAATCCAATTAGTTGTCTAGTACCATTGATTCTTTATATCTCTATTTTCTTTTCTACCTTCACTGAAAATAGGAGGTTGATGACTTCACTTTCTCTTCAATGCTTTCAAGCTTTCCCAGCAACCAATGGAGTAAAACAAGGCTGTGTGCTTCCTCCCATGCTTTTTAGCATGATGTTTTCAGTTATGTTGTTAAATGCCTTCAATGAGGACAAAAATGGTATTGAAGTTAGCTGCTGTACTCATGGCAAATTCTTCGACTTGAAAAAACTACAAGCTAAAAGTAAAGTGGAGGAAGTGTTGCATTTTTTTTTGTTGTTGTTGTTGTTGTTTACAGATGATGGTGCATTCAATGTAGTCTTTAAAGCTGAGATGCAACAAAGTATGGATCGATTCTCTGCTGCTTGTGCTAATTTTGGTCTAACAACACCAAGAAAACATACATGTTCTATACACTAGCATTGTACCATCCATAAGTGAAGCCATTGGTTATACCAAATGGAGAAGTTTTTAAGTCTGTGGGCAAATTTTTTTACTTTGGTTGTATGCTTTTCAGAGCTATTCCCCATTGACAATGAGGTTGACATACATGTAGCCAGAGTTAGCTCAGTGTTTGGGAGTTTCTGAAGGAAAGTATTGGAGAGGAGAAGTATTAGACTGACTACCAAACAGAAGATCAATAGAGCTATTGCCCTGATGCCATTGTTGTGTATCTATGAAACCTGAACAGTATACCAGTGCCATGCCAGGAAATTGCTTCCATTTGAATTGTCTTAGGAAGTTTCTGAAGATCACCTGACAAAATAAGAAACCAGACACTGAAGTCATATTTTCGAACTAAACTGTTGAACATTCAAACTCTGATGCAGAGAATACAACTGTATTGGGCTGATCACACTGTTCAAATGTCAAATGGAAACTTGCCAAAAAAAACTACTCACGCATGGCAAGTGCTCACAAGGTGGTCAGAAAAAAGCTATACAAGGACACTCTAAAGATCTCTCTTGAGAACGTTTGAATTTATTTATGACATGAGAAACATTAGCACAAGACCACCTACCATGACATGCTTTCATCAGAGAATAGGTTGTGCTCTATGAGCAAAGCAGAATTGAATTAGTTCAGAACAAACAAGAGATGTTCAAAGTTAGAGAATCCATCCTAAATATTCATAGGAACTATTTCTGTTCTACTAGTAGCAGTGCATTCTAGATTTGTATTGGTCAGATTAGTCACAATTGGGCACACACCTTGACTAACAGAGAAATATCATTTTGGTCCTCTTTGAGAATGAAGGACAACTACATTACATCCTGCATTATTTTGATAGATTCCTAATAAATTAAATAAATAAATTTCTCTGACTCCAGCCTCTTCTCTCTTTATTATATCCTTCACATAGCTGCAAAAGTAATTTTTCTAATGCTCAGAACAAATCACATTCTGTCCCTGGTTCTTATCTTTAGAAACTACACCTTGCCTTTCCATTCACATAAAAACACTTTAAATTGACACTTAAGGGTTTCCACAACTGGATTTCATCTCAGTCCCCCTTCTTTGACAGCACTCTTTTTGCTTATGTAATGCTATAGACAAACTGTTCTTAGGGATTTAAATACAGGATAATCCATGACTAACACAAATGAACTCTTTGGCCTACAATATGTTTACCTATTGACATCCATTATCTCAAGTGTGGACTTAAAAGAATTCTATGACTTAGGCAACTTTGAGATAATCTCCAACCCTTTGCAGATGAGAAGACAAAGGATAAGAGAGAAAAAGGGGCTTGAGTTGGTTTACACAAGCTAATCAATGCCAATCCTGGAATTCAAAGTCAGGGCATTTGTCCCCACACTGAGCATTACCTTCCTGAAAGGACAGGGAGAGACTACAGAGCAGGAGTTTGGGACTCCATGCATTTGTCTTTCTTTGATGCTTAACAGCCTGATAGCTACACATATAGGATTAATATTTGAGCATCAGAAAGTGATAGTTTTATAACTGGAAGGAGCCATGTGGCGTTATCTACTAACGGGATGCTTAACCATGGATTCATGGATTGGTTTCTTTTTATATTTGTTTTCTCCTGCAATGTCTGCATTTGCAAACCTTATTCTGAGAGCAGTTGTCAAGATTTCACCAGACTTTCAAAGAGAGCCATTCTCATAAAAATAGACACATATATGTAATTTTAAGGACATTCTACAGGTGAGAGAGTTGAGGAAAAGAGAGAGTGAATTCTTCAGACTTGCACAAGTAGCATATTGCAGACCCTGTGGTGGAATCCCAGTGCTCTGATTAAAAAAAAAAGGAGATTCCTATCCGTAATGTCATCATGTTTAAAAGATTCAAACATTTTACATAAAAGCAAGCTGTAACAATAGCTGTTTAGTGTGCTAC
Source organism: Antechinus flavipes (assembly GCF_016432865.1). Lineage (NCBI taxonomy): Eukaryota > Metazoa > Chordata > Mammalia > Dasyuromorphia > Dasyuridae > Antechinus > Antechinus flavipes. The sequence continues at coordinate 40,474,657 of NC_067398.1, read as the reverse complement.
AGTCAGAATCAGATATTCAGAAAAATGATAATGTAAATAACTATGTGCTAGAACAGTTGGAGAAATGAAAGATGCATGGAATGTAAGGTGAGTGTGTGGAAAGTATATAGAAGGGGAGAGAATGGAAGGATTTTGGAAAAACCAAAACAAAACAACTTAGTGTTATCCTAAGACACAAACTACGCTGGCATTCAGCCAACTCTGACAATGAAAAATCCAATAGACATTTGATTTAATGTCAATCTGCCCTTGAAGAGTGTCAGCTGGAGAGTGGAAAGAATTTGTCTCAGAAGCCAAAAGACCTAGGTACTTTTTCTGCCTCTACTCTTCCTAGTCACACAATCTAACTAAGGCATTAAACCTCCGGGGACTTCGGTTTCCTCATTTTGAAATGAGAATAAGACAACCTGTCCTAATTTCTTGTAGAGAGAGGATCAAATGTAGTCAGAGTCTATTAGAGCTCCAAACAGACTTTAAGGATGTGATTTAAGCTTCTCATTTTACAGATAAAGAAACTGAGGCTTATAGAAATTACTTAGTTTTACCAGGTTATGGAAGTACTATTATACTATGTGAAAAATGTTTTGAAAATTATAAATCCCTAAAATAATGATCAATTAAAGATAGAAATAAATAATAGGCTAAAGATTGAATTCCCACTGCATAAATGAAATTTTATGTACATAATTTAGGTATCTAAGGAGGAGATATAAATGCATATTTTATTTAATCCCAGTAGAGGCAAAATAAGAATGAATAGAAAGCTGACATTGAAGCCAAAAAGAATAAAAGATTGAGTTCCACTTCTGATACTTGGAGACTGTGAGACATTAACAGCTAGTTCTCTATATTAAAGAATATTTCTCAGGGTGCATTGGTATAACAACAACAGCAATAATAATAAATAACTAGTTAATATAGCACTTGCTATATAACAGGCACTAAGCTAAAAGCTTTAGAATGATCTCATTTGATGCTCCCAACAACCCTGGGTTATTGGTAGTATTATTATCCCCCTTTTACAGAGGAGAAAATTTAGCCAAATGAAGGTTAAATGTCTTGCCCAGAGCCATACAAGCAATAAATATTTAAGCCCAGATTTGTAATCAGATTTTCCTGACACTAAAACCAGCATTCTCTCTACTGTGGCACCTACACCATAGTACTAGGAGTTCTTTATATTGATGATCTCACAAATGCAGATTAAAAAATATTTCAAATAGATAAATAAAATTATAGATCATTGCCTCAACCTTGCAAAGTCAAGTTCATCATTCATGGTACTATATGAATACTCATCATATTTATCATATTAGCTGAATGAGAGAGAGTACTATGGCTTTGTACACAGATTAGCCTTGGAGTGAGGAAAACTTGAGTTAAATTTCTGCCCCTGACCCAAAGTTATGGCATGACTATGTGCCAATAAGTTAATGTCTGAGTGCTACTGGAAATTCAGATGTGTTAAGATTAAAATACCAATTGCTACCTCATTGGAGAGAGTTTTCATACTGATGCACTTATAAGTCTGAATATTACTTACATATATCTATATAAATGTCTCTATATACACATATGGCAACAAGCCTTTATTAAGTGCTTAATATATGTCATGCCCTGTATTAAGTGCTATATATATATATATATATATAGATAGATAGATAGATATAGATATCTCTATATATATATGTATGTAAAATTTAGGTACATGTATATACATATGCATATGGAAAATGAATCTATCTGACTCCAGGCTTGGTATTCTTATCCACTGCATCCTGTAGCTGTCCACTTGTGTGTACATTCATGTGTGTGAGTGGGTGCCTATTTATACATATACATATATGCAAAAAAGGAATCATTGGCTTTTCCTCCTTTTGATGCATATTTAAATTAAGATTGTGTTTTTGTATATTAAATAGTTCACTTTCACCAAAGTGAAAGTTAAGAATTCTATCGAGAATGGACTTCTCTACTTTTGACTAGCTATTGCCCAAAGAAAGGAACTTGGATTTATTTATTTATTTATTTATTCATTCATTTATTTATTTATTTTGCTGAGATAATTGAGGTTAAATGACTTGCCCAGGGTTATACAGTTAGGAAGTATTAAGTGCCTGAGGTCAAATTTGAATTCAGGTCCTCCTGACTCTAGGACTGGTACTCGCCAGTACCAGTTCCTAGCTGCCCCTTAGATTTGTTAAAGTAGTAATCTATCTGGCTGATATTTCACCTCAGTTTTATATTTCTAAGTTGGAGATGGTAATACTTAAACTACCTATTTCAAAAGACATCTGGAAAGCAAATGCTTTGTAAATCATCAGGCATGAGGCATAAGTAGACCAGAAAGTCTGAACTAAAATCTTTGTAATCTTGGACTTGTTTCAGTTTGTCTACTGTTTGTGTAATTTTGGAGAAGTCGGATCACCACTATGAGGAGTGAATAGACAGTTCAAGGGACTGAGAGACTAAATCAATGAAATGACTATCCATTTCTTATCTTTACCCTAATGTTCATAGATTTATATATTCAGGGATTTATTTTATTTTTTAGAGCTTTTTATTTTCAAAATGTATGCTTAGTTTTCAACATTCATCCTTGCAAAATCTTGTGTTCCAATTTTTTTTCTCCTTCCCTTCTCTCCATTTCTTCCTAAAGGGGCAAGTAATCCAATATATGTTAAGTGTGCAATTCTTCAAAACACATTTCCACAATTATCATTTGAACAAGAAAAATGAGATCAAATAGGGAAAAAAAAACTTAAAAAAGAAAAGCAAATGTAGCAGATAACCACAAAAAAGTAAAAATACTATGTGATGATCCATACTCAATTCCCATAGTCTTCTCACTGGATACATATGGCTCTCTCCATCACAAGACAATTGGAACTGGCCTGAATCACCTTGCTGTTGAAAAGAGACCCATCCATCAGAAACAATCATCATATAATCTTGTTGTTGCTACATACAATGTTCTCTTGATTCCATTCATTTCACTTAGCGTCAGTTCATATTAGTCTCTCTAGGTCTTTCTGATATAATCCTACTGATTGTTTCTTATAGGATGAATAATATACCATAATATTCATATATCATAACTTAGTCATCCATTCCACAACTAATGGCAGTATACACTCAGTTTCCAGTTTTTTGTCGCTACAAAAATAGCTGCCACAAACATTTTTACACTTGACAGTCTCTTTCCCCTTTTTATGATTTCTTTGGGATATAGGCCCAGTAGAGACACTGTGTATGGATCAAGTGTATGCACAGTGTAAGAGCCTTTTGGGAATAGTTCCATATTGCTCTCCAGAATGGTTAGATCAGTTCATAATTCCACCACCAATATATTAGTGTCTCAGTTTTCCCATATCTCTTGCAACATTTATCATTTTTTTCCTGTCATCTGAGCCAATCTGAAAGGTGTGTAGTGGTATCTCAGAGTTGTCTTAAAATGAATTTCTCTGATCAGTACTGATTTAGAGCAATTTTCATGACTGGTTTTAATTTATTCATCTGAAAGTTGTCTGTTCCTATCCTTTGACCATTTATCAACTGGAGAATGGCTTGTAGTCCTATAAACTTGAGTCAGTTTTCTATATAGTTTATTTTATTTTTTTTTTAATTTTTTATTTAATAATTACATTATATTGACACTCGTTTCTGTTCCGATTTTTTTCCCCTCCCTCCCTCCACCCCTCCCCTAGATGGCAAGCAGTCCTTTATATGTTGGATATGTTGCAGTATATCCTAGATACAATATATGTTTGCAGAACCGAACAGTTCTCTTGTTGCGTAGGGAGAATTGGATTCAGAAGGTATAAATAATCCGGGAAGAAAAACAAAAATGCACATAGTTTACATTCGTTTCCCAGTGTTCTTTCTTTGGGTGTAGCTGCTTTTGTCCGTCATTTATCAATTGAAACTCAGGTCTCTTTGTCAAAGAAATCCACTTCCATCAAAATATGTCCTCATACAATATCGTTGTCGAAGTGTATAATGATCTCCTGGTTCTGCTCATTTCACTTAGCATCAGTTCATGTAAGTCTCGCCAGTCCTCTCTGTATTCATCCTGCTGGTCATTTCTTACAGAACAATAATATTCCATAACATTCATATACCACAATTTACCCAGCCATTCTCCAATTGATGGGCATCCATTCATTTTCCAGTTTCTAGCCACTACAAACAGGGCTGCTACAAACATTTTGGCACATACAGGTCCCTTTCCCTTCTTTAGTATTTCTTTGGGATATAAGCCCAATAGAAACACTGCTGGATCAAAGGGTATGCACAATTTGATAATTTTTTGGGCATAATTCCAGATTGCTCTCCAGAATGGTTGGATTCGTTCACAACTCCACCAACAATGCATTAGTGTCCCAGTTTTCCCGCATCCCCTCCAACATTCATCATTATTTTTTCCTGTCATCTTAGCCAATCTGACAGGTGTGTAGTGGTATCTCAGAGTTGTCTTAATTTGCATTTCTCTGATCAATAATGATTTGGAACACTCTTTCATATGAGTGGTAATAGTTTCAATCTCATCCTCTGAAAATTGTCTGTTCATATCCTTTGACCATTTATCAATTGGAGAATGGCTTGATTTCTTATAAATTTGAGTCAGTTCTCTATATATTTTGGAAATGAGGCCTTTATCAGAACCTTTAACTGTGAAAATGTTTTCCCAGTTTGTTGCTTCCCTTCTAATCTTGTTTGCATTAGTTTTATTTGTACAAAGGCTTTTTAATTTGATGTAATCGAAATTTTCTATTCTGTGATCAGTAATGGTCTCTAGTTCATCTTTGGTCACAAATTTCTTTCTCCTCCACAAGTCTGAGAGATAAACTATTCTATGTTCCTCTAATTTATTTATAATCTCGTTCTTTATGCCTAGATCATAGACCCATTTTGATCTTATCTTGGTATATAGTGTTAAGTGTGGGTCCATGCCTAATTTCTGTCATACTAATTTCCAATTATCCCAGCAGTTTTTATCAAATAATGAATTCTTTTCCCAGAAGTTAGGGGCTTTGGGTTTGTCAAACACTAGATTGCTATAATTGACTATTCTGTCTTGTGAGCCTAGCCTTTTCCACTGATCCACTAATCTATTTCTTAGCCAATACCAAATGGTTTTGGTGACTGCTGCTTTATAATATAATTTTAGATCAGGTACAGCTAGGCCACCTTCATTTGATTTTTTTTTCATTAATTCCCTTGAGATTCTCGACTTTTTATTGTTCCATATGAATTTTGTTGTTATTTTTTCTAGATCAATAAAATATTTTCTTGGAAGTCTGATTGGTATAGCACTAAATAAATAGATTAGTTTAGGGAGTATTGTCATCTTTATTATGTTCGCTCGGCCGATCCAAGAGCACTTAATATTTTTCCAATTATTTAAGTCTGACTTTATTTGTGTGGAGACTTTTTTATAATTTTGCTCATATAATTCCTGACTTTCCTTTGGTAGATAGATTCCAAATATTTTATGGTATCAACAGTTATTCTGAATGGAATTTCTCTTTGTATCTCTTGCTGTTGGGTTTTGTTGGTGATGTATAAAAATGCTGAGGATTTATGGGGATTTATTTTGTAGCCAGCTACTTTGCTAAAATTATGAATTATTTCCAATAGCTTTTTGGTAGAATCTCTGGGGTTCTCTAGGTACACCATCATATCATCTGCAAAGAGTGATAGTTTGGTTTCCTCATTGCCTACTCTAATTCCTTTTATATCTTTCTTGACTCTTATTGCCGAGGCTAGTGTTTCTAATACGATATTAAAGAATAATGGTGATAGTGGGCAACCTTGCTTCACTCCAGATCTTACTGGGAAAGGTTCCAGTTTTTCCCCATTGCATATGATGCTTACTGATGGTTTTAAATATATGCTCCTGACTATTTTAAGGAAAAGTCCATTTATTCCTATGCTCTCAAGTGTTTTTATTAGGAATGGATGTTGGATTTTATCAAATGCTTTTTCTGCATCTATTGAGATGATCATGTGGTTTTTGTTTGTTTGGTTATTGATATAGTCAATTATGCTAATAGTTTTCCTAATATTGAACCAGCCTGCATTCCTGGTATAAATCCTACTTGGTCATAGTGTATTATCCTGGTGACAATTTTCTGTAATCTTTTTGCTAATATTTTATTTAAGATTTTAGCATCAATATTCATTAGGGAGATTGTTCTATAATTTTCTTTCTCTGTTTTCAGCCTACCTGGTTTAGGTATCAGTACCATATCTGTGTCATAAAAGGAGTTTGGTAGGACTCCTTCAATCCCTATTTTTTCAAATAGTTTATATAACATTGGAGTTAATTGTTCTTTAAATGTTTGGTAGAATTCACATGTAAATCCATCTGGTCCTGGGGATTTTTTCTTAGGGAGTTGATTGATAGTTTGTTCTATTTCTTTTTCTGAGATGGGACTGTTTAGGATATTTACTTCTTCCTCTGTTAGTTTGGGCAAGCTGTATTTTTGGAGGTATTTTTCTATTTCATTTAAGTTGTCGAATTTATTGGCATAAAGTTGGGCAAAGTAACTCCTAATTATTGCTCTAATTTCCTCTTCGTTAGTGGTGAGTTCTCCCTTTTCATTTTTAAGACTAACAATTTAATTTTCCTCTTTCCTTTTTTTAATCAGATTTACTAAGGGTTTGTCTATTTTGTTGGTTTTTTCATAGAACCAACTCTTAGTTTTATTAATCAGTTCAATAGTTTTTTTTACTTTCAATTTTATTGATCTCACCTTTTACTTTTAGAATTTCAAGTTGAGTGTTTGACTGGGGGTTTTTAATTTGTTCCTTTTCTAGCATTTTTAATTGCAAACCCAATTCATTGACCTTCTCTTTCTCTATTTTATACAAATAGGCCTCTAGAGATATGAAATTTCCCCTTATTACCGCTTTGGCTGCATCCCATACATTTTGGTATGATGTCTCATTATTATCGTTTTCTTGGGTGAAGTTATTAATTATGTCTATGATTTGCTGTTTCACCCAATCATTCTTTAGTATGAGATTATTTAGTTTCCAATTATTTTTTGGTCTACTTCCCCCTGCTTTTTTGTTGAATGTAATTTTCATTGCATCGTGGTCTGAAAAGGATGCATTTACTATTTCTGCCTTACTACATTTGAGTTTGAGGTTTTTATGTCCTAATATATGGTCAATTTTTGTATAGGTTCCATGAACTGCTGAAAAGAAAGTGTATTCCTTTCTGTCTCCATTACATTTTCTCCAGAGATCTATCATATCTAACTTTTCTAGTATTCTATTTACCTCTTTGACTTCTTTCTTATTTATTTTGTGGTTTGATTTATCTAATTCTGAGAGTGCAAGGTTAAGATCTCCCACTATTATAGTTTTACTGTCTATTTCTTCTTGCAGCTCTCTTAGTTTCTCTTTTAAGAATTTAGATGCTACCCCACTTGGTGCATATATGTTTAATATAGATAGTGCTTCATTATCCATGCTACCCTTTAGCAAGATATAGTGTCCTTCCTTATCTCTTTTAATTAGGTCAATTTTTGCTTTAGCTTGATCTGAGATCAGGATGGCTACCCCTGCTTTTTTGACTTCACCTGAAGCATAGTAGATTTTGCTCCAACCTTTTACCTTTAACCTGCATGTATCTCCCCGCTTCAGGTGTGTTTCCTGTAAACAACATATTGTAGGATTCTGGCTTTTAATCCATTCTGCTAACCGCTTCCTCTTTATGGGGGAGTTTACCCCGTTCACGTTTATGGTTAGAATGACCAATTCTGTATTACTTGCCATCTTGTTAACCCGGTTTATGCTTTCCTCCCTTCTTTCCCCTTTCCCCCCTTCCAAGTATTAAGCTTGTGAGCACCCCTTGCTTCTCACAGCCCTCCCTTTTTAGTATCCCTCCCCCCGCCTTAGAGTTCCTCCCCCTATCTTACCCCTTTCCCTCCCAGTTCCCGTATTCCCTTCCGCTTAGCTTATTCCTTCCCTTTTCACTTTTCCCTTCTCACTTTTCAATGAGATGGGAGAAGTTTCACCATAGATTGAATATGTCTTAAGATTTTTCACTTAAAGCCAATTCTGAAGGCAGTAAGATACCCACTATATTCATCCCCCTCCATTCTTTCTCTCAGATATAATAGGTTTCCTATGCCTCTTTATGAGATGTACTACCCCCACTTTACCCTTTTTCTGGTACAATGTCCTTTCCACATCAATTTCTAGAACAAGGTATACATATATTCTTTATACATCTATATAGTCAAAATATAGTTCCCAAGATTAATCTTTACCTTTTTAGATTTCTCTTGAGTTCTATATTTGTAGATCAAACTTTTTGTTAAGTTCTGGTTTTTTCATCAGAAATAGATGAAATTCGCTTACTTCGTTGAATGTCCATCTTCTTCCCTGGAAAAAGATGCTCATTCTCGCTGGGTAAGTTATTTTTGGTTGCATACCAAGTTCCTTAGCCTTTTGGAATATCATATTCCAGGCCCTTCGATCTTTTAATGTGGATGCTGCCAGATCCTGGGTGATCCTTATTGTGGCTCCTTGATATTTGAATTGGGTTTTTCTAGCCGCTTGCAATATTTTTTCTTTCATCTGAGGGTTCTGGCATTTGGCCACTATATTCCTTGATGTTTTGATTTTAGGATCCCTTTCAGTGGGTGATCGATGAATCCTTTCAATGTTTATTTTTTCCTCTGTTCCTATGACTTCTGGGCAGTTCTCTTTGATAATTTCCTGGAAGACAGTGTCCAGGCTCTTTTTTTCATCATGTTTTTCTGGGAGTCCAATGATTCTCAGATTGTCTCTCCTGGATCTGTTTTCCAGGTCTGTTGTCTTCCCCAGAAGGTATTTCACATTTTTCTCCATTGTTTGATTTTTTTGGATTTGCTTGACTGATTCTTCTTGTCTCCTCGAGTCATTCAATTCCACTTGTTCAATTCTGATTTTCAGTGAAGTATTCTCTTCACTCACTTTTTTAAAATCTTTTTCTAATTGTCCAATTGAGTTCTTTTGTTCTGTGGAATTTTTTTCCATTTCGCCAATTTTGTTTTTTAGAGAGCTGTTTTCTGTTTCCAGTTCACTAATCCTATTTTTCAAGGATTTTACTTCTTTATCCACTCTCTCTTTAACTGACTTCTCCAGGCTCTTTTCCCATTTTTCTTCTAGCTCCCTTGTGAGAGCCTTTTTAATCACTTCTATGAGGTTCATCTGTGCTGAGGAACAGACGATCTCCTCCTTTGGGGATTCACCTGGGGACTGCCTGTTTTTAGTCTCCTCAGGATTTAGAGTCTGCTCTCTATCTGTATAGAAGCTGTCAAGGGTTAAAGTCCTCTTCAGCTTCTTGCTCATTCTGTCTATTAATCAGAGACAAACTACCAAAGAAAAACAGAAAAAACTGGAGTCTTTCTTTGGGGGGGGCTGGGTGTGTTATCGAGCTTCCTCTACAGACTGCAGGGGGCAGCAGTGAGGCACTAGCAGGACTGTGCTGCGCCTGCGCTCTGAGATCCCAAAGCGTGCTGAGTCACTGTGGGGGGGGAAGGGGAGGGGGCGGCCAGGTCCTGAGAGACTCCAGCTGTTTGGGGTTGTATTCTTCAGCCCCGGTGTTTTTAGCTTCTCTGCTGGGCTGTTGACTTGCTGCCGGAACAAAGTATCCAAACCTGTAGCGAAGCTCTCCCCGCAGAGACGGCTACAATCACTCTCCACCCCCTCTCCAGTCTGCTCCCGTGCTCTCACTGCCGCTGCCCGCCGCCTTCGCCCGATCTAAAACCGCCCCAGCCCTCCAGTAAAGACAGACCTTTCTTGGCGGATCTCAAGGATGGCTTCTCTTGGTAACTATTTGTGGGTTTTTTTCAGTCAAGCATTGATTCAGAGGCTTGTAATGAAATGGATAGTGAGAGAAAGCGTGGAGCTTATGCAGCTGTGAGCCTCCTCTCCGCCATCTTCCTATATAGTGTAGAAATGAGGTCTGAATCAGAACCCTTAGATATAATTTCCCCCAGGTCCCACTTTTCTGTTTCTCTTCTAATCTTGCTGCATTGGTTTTGTTTGTACAAAACTTTTTTTAATTCAATATAATCAAAATTATCCATTTTGCATTTTATAATATTCTATAGTTCTTCTTTGGCCATGAATTCATTCCTTCTCTACAGATCTGAGAGACAGAACATCCTTTGTTCTTCTAATTTGCTTATAATATCATTCTTTATGTTTAAATCATAAATCCATTTTGATTTTATCTTGGTATATAATGTTATATGTTGCTCAATGCCTAGTTTCTACCATACTATTTTCCCAGCAACTTTTTGTCAATTAATGAGTTCTTATCCCAAAAGTTGGAGTCTTTGGGTTTGTCAAACACTAGATTACTATCATCATTGACTATTACGTCTTATGAACTTAACCTATTGCACTGAACTAGTCTTTTCTTAGCCAGTACCAAATGGTTTTGATGACCACAACTTTAGTTTTAGGTCAGATATAGCTAGGTCACCTTTGTTTGCCTTTTTCCCATTAATTTCCTTGAAATTCTTGACTTTTTATTCTTCCAGATGAATTTTGCTATTATTTTTTTCTAGTTCTGAAAAGCAATTTTTTGGCAGTTTGATTGTATGCACTGAACAAGTAGATTAATTTAAGTAGAATTGTCATTTTTATTATGTTAATTTAGTTTACTCATGAGCACTTGATACAGTATCTCTGACTCTTAAACCTGTGCTCTTTTTACCATGCCAAGTTCCATTGCACTGTACAGTTCAGCAAACTGAAGCTCAGAGAAGCCCAATAAATGATTTAAAGCGATAAAGCTAATTGGAATAAGGTCAAGGATTTTTAAAAGTATACTTATGTGTTCATCTACCCTCATAGGATTTGAGACTGGGATTGTTTCCTGTTTTTTTTTTTCCCCAGTCACAGAGCTTAGCACCATATCTGAAACATGCTTAATATATGTTTATTCATTGGTTGTTTCTATGACTCTAGATGGCAAGACATGGGACACAGGTGAGCACAATTTAAAGTTATTTTAAATAAATAAATATCTGGTCTATTGCTTTCTAATTAAATCTCATTTACAGTGTATTGTCCTTTCTGACAACCTATATCACATCAAATATAAATAATATACAATATATTTTCTAGATAATTATAGCTCTTTAAGTGCTAAAATTTAAAACTATTTTATCTTATTCTTTCTGTCTCTCTGACTTTGTCTCTCCTCCTTTCTTTTCTGTGTCCCGTCTCCCTGTCCCTTTCTGTCTTTCTATCTATGTTTATTTTTCTATTGTTCTGCCTCTGTCTCCTTCCTGACAAATTTTCTTTTCTCAGGTGGTATGGGCTACTGTCCTCATTTTAATGCTTCATTCAAGGTGATATAGATACCACTGTTCTCCTGTCTGTATTCCCAAGCTCTCCAGTGTATCCCAACTACCATGTTATTGCTCCTGTTTTTATTCTTTCACTTTCACCAGGGAAAAGTTTTATGATTCATCATTCACACCACAGAGTTCTCTCCATGAACACGGAAATTTGAAAAGGGTTAGAGAACATGGGAAAGTAGCATTCATCATGCTTGTTGGCATAAAATGGATTTGTATCTACGTATCTTTCGACCTCTTCTTTGTCTGACCCTCCCCGCAATGGATTCTTTGAACTAGCAGTACCACTCCAGCTAAACACCACCCCAAAGTGAGTATAACAGTGTTATAGACAGAGAAGGAGTAACAACAAATGACAAACATGCTTGCTCAGTAATCCATGAAATTCAGAAATAACTGCAGTATTTCAGAATGACGAGTTAAAATGAGAGAATGTATGGACTGTACATAGGCAGGATGAAGTGAGAGAAAGTCATGAACAAAGGTATAACAACAAAAATGGAAATAGGAGAAAGCTTTATTTAAAAATAAAATAAAATAACCTCTTTGTGGTCATATTTAAAACATACTAGATTCAAATACTTTAAAAAGTCCCTAATATCATGAATCTACCTAGCCCCTCCAAAAATATGGATTGTAACTTTTTCTCCAATCTAAAATTCTTTTATCCATATTGTCCCATAATATCATCATATTGAGAGAGGATTTACATATTTTATTGGGGATGGAAAAGGAGTGCTTCCTTGCATTCTTTTATTAAGGAGATAGAAACAAAACACATATTATGACCATTTTTCATCACTCATGCTATCCTTATGGCTTGTCTATTTTCTTTTACTCTCGTACTTGTTTTTTGGTATCATTTACCTTTCTTCTCCTTCATAATTCCTTGTTTGCAACAGTATTGTATATAGCCAATTATCACCATACACCTCCCTATTACCCTTTGAGTCATCCCTAATTTTATTCTTTCAGAGACAGTAGTTTTCCATGATATAAAGCTATATAGCAATATTATTCTACCTTTGATTTACTTCTGGAATATAAATCTTGCTAAAATAAATTAGAAATTTGGCCTTTTTTTCTTACATTTTAGCCAAAATGATGATGATAGAGAAGAGAGAGAGAGAAGAGAGAGACATACAAGCTTTTAGTGTAATAGAAATTATCAGATAAGATAGAAAATGTTCCCTAATTTTATGCAATTAACATGAATTTATTAATTATCTACTATATGTCAGCCACTATATGCTAACTACTGAGAAGATAAAAAGAGGTAAAAGACAATACAATTGAATGGATCCCCTATAAACAGCACTCAAAGGTATTAACTAAAAGTGACTAATCTCATAAATATAAAATTATCATTAGGCAACACTTTTTTTTTCTAATTTTATCTTACCCTAATTGCAATATGTTATCCTATCTAGGGTAGACCTCTCACTATTCCCTGTGCTCTATACCTTTCTCTGTCCCTTGCCATTCATAAAAACTTAGGAATTCCTATCCCATTCCCTCAAAGTTCTGTTCTATGCTAGGGGATGAATGAATCATTCTCCCTAGTGGAAGATAATTTTTTTTTTAAATGGATCTTCCTGGAGTTGATATATTTTGGCAGAAATCAAGGACTATTCAAATATCAGTATCAGGTAAGAAGAAAAAAAAATTGGGGGGGTTCCCAAAGGGGAAGACATTTTGGATTAGTAGGTTTATGGGATCATCTCAGGTTTTCACCATGGATTTCAACTTCACTTTTTGATAATATCTACCTTGTATAAATGAGTTCTAACTTTCTACTTCTAAACAAAGATAAAATCAACCCTCATTAATAGTTCTTCCATTTAGCATGGTCTTTTGTCAATTTTATAAAACATACTGTTGATACTTGCCTTTATCCATGATATAAAGGCTTGGAATTTACCTGGATACTTGACAAATTATAAATCACAATCCTAAATACAAAACCACTTTCCATTTTTCCAAAGTAGGTGAGGTATGAGCTGTATTAAATGAGCAGTAAAATACAACTTAATATCATAGGTGTTCCATTACTTTCAATTATTCAGTCTTATTCTAACCAAATGAATGGCTGGCTTAGATAGAATGTTCACAGAGGCTCCAGGGGAATGAAGGGGATTGTAATTTTCCCAGGTCCCAGATTGTAGAGGGCCACAGATAGTGGGGGAACTCTGAGTGAGATATAAGACCCTTCAGCCCAGAGGGAACCTGCTAACAATGTCTGGTTCAGCTCCCCGAGTCCCCCAAGAGATCTCAGCTTTCCTGAGAAGTCAGGGAGTAGTGACAATTCTATGTTGTGATTGAAGCAGAGTGATACCAGGTGGCAAACTACATATAATAGCAAGTTGCTTATGTAGTCCCACATGCTCAGTATATACTTAGTGCATGCCCAGTGTTGTTTTGGTTACATAAGGGTATTAGGGTATATAAAGGGGGAAGACCTTGGAATAAATGGACTTCATATTTCCACAATACTCAGGAGTCTTGCCTCATCACTTTCCCACTAAAACAATATATTTTAACCATCTCAACATGGGGGCTGTAGAAAACATGGTACATTTTGTCACTTCAACTTGGGGGATCTAGAAAGGAGGACACACCACCAGATGACAAATCAATTCCCAAGCACCTGTTTGGTATCTAGGATGAAGGTTGACAATAGGGAATTCAGAGGGGACTGACTTATTTTATAGGAAAGTTTCAAACATAAAAACAGGGACTCTAATTTATTGCAATAATTTCATGCAGTTAATATCTATAAGATAAATATAATATTCAGCATTGAGTATAAAAATGAAGCAGTTCCTGATCACAGTGTAGTTACATTTTACTCAAGCACACAGCATTGTGAAAAAGTCACATAATGAGCAAATTTTCTAATTTCCACATGCCAATCAGGAAACTTTCCCTAAATCTACATTTTTATAAATCCCAAAAAGTACAGATTATGCAATTGAGATAATATGGCTACAGTCCCCAATATGTTAAAATGTGAAAGATTTGTGATTTTATGGGTATAGAACTCTTTCCTCTGACAGAGATCATGTTCCATCTCTATCTTAGGAGATCAGATAATTAATTAATCAATAAATATTTGTTAAGTATCTATGCTATGTTAGACACTGAGGTATATACTGGGGATAAAAATGCAAAAAGGAGATAATCCCTAATCTCAAAGATTTATGTTTTACAAAATCACCAGTACCTCAGGCATGTTCAACTTACCCATGAGCAATCAACTTGTATCTGAGACTGGATTATGTAGGAGCCATGAATAGAAATATAATGACAGAAGCAACTGTAGAGCCACATAGTACAACTATCTCCGTTATATGGGCCAGATTTCCTAACTCTTGTTATTGTGCTACATGGCTTATAGGCAGTGATCATTGATAAGATAACTGAAGATAAACTTCACTTTTTTCATATGAGATTTTAGAACCTAGCTAGTAGATTCTTTTTATTGTTCAATTGTATACTATTTTGATATGATATACCAACAGTTTAGCCACATACAAAATCATTGTCCTCAAAACATACTCATTCCTTAATTGGTATTATCAGGTTTGTGACACATTGCTCATACTGGTTCTCACTGGTACTGATAAGATGCTGGTTCTACTTTTCTCACCTCACTTGATAATGTCATCAACGCCATTTATATTGTTATAACTGCAAATCCACCACATTATGTGATAAATCATTTCAAAAAGCCTCCAAGATTATATCATTAATATTCGTAATAGTAATCATTGCAAACCTCCAGTTAACTCTTCCTGTAATACTTAATGGCCTTAATAATATCCTGAATCCTTGAGATTCTGTTAATAGATTATAACCTCTGGCAGTAAAGTCTTTCTGCAAAGTGGAAAGGATTGTGAAAAATCCTAGTTGAGTTTGGATATGGGGAAGAGCAGTGGGTCATGAGAACTGACTAGGTTGAGGAACTGAGTATTTAGGGGATTTGAGGGTGACATAACATATATGTTGACCTTCTCTGGTATGAGGGCAAGAGATGAGGAAAAGAAAAAAAATTGTTAGGCAATACTGAATTCATTGAAGAAGGTAGGGAGATTTGTAGACAATATCCACCAGGATTTGGGTTGGGCAGCAGATATGGATCCCATGAACGTCAAAAGAGGAAAAGTCACTGAATTATGGAGACAGGGTAATAATCTGGAGATGGCAATTGATAGGAAGGGGTATTCCAACTCCTTTGCTCCAATTGGTGGTCTGAGGGAAATGAGTGAAAATGCAGCTAGTATTAGAAAGGATGACCAGGAAGTTGTGTCATCAGTGAGAATTGGGGAATCATATTTAATGATTACTAGAAGAGTAAGAGAAAAGGATTTAGGACATAGGCAGTTTTATTGCTTATAGAACAGGCATTCCAAAGATACAATGGAAGCGGTGAATTGTGTTTGGTTGAGACTCTAGGGTGGAAGGATTGAGAGGGATGGAAACAAAAAAATTGGGTGGTGAGATATGGAAAATGAAATTTTAATGATGATCTGTGGAATTTTAGAATTATTGAGATGTGTAGGGTAAGGCCAGATGTGAATATGTTGATTATTAAATGGAAGATATCACTCCTTGTTAAGATTCTTATAAGGTACTAAGAGTAGAATTGATAGAGACAATAATTATCTAATTTAGCATGGTTCAGTATGATTGATCTGATCCTACAAGGAAATGTATGTTATGGGCCAGAACTTGAAACAAGTTACTAAGTGGAATTGAGGAGACAGTATCTAAATCTAGTTTAGAACTGATTTAATCCTACAACAAATAATGGTTTCCAATGATATAATGATTGGTGTGTACTCAGTATACAGCATATAAGCAAGAAGCTCTCAGGGCCAAACACACAAGCCCACTCTCAGAGGTGGAGACAGATTCATTCCATCTTTCACTTTTGTGCTGGCTGGAGGCTGAAGCTGGAAGAGGCAAAGGAATAGTGGCAGGAGCTCTTGGAACCAAGGAGAGAGATAAGCCTCTAGAAAGCTCACCAGACCCAAGGAAGGAGACAATAAAGGATTCAGACTTTAACTCCTGACTGCATTCAGGGTGATTACACTGAACTGAAACTAAGGCCGCCCCTAGAAGCCCCCCGAGAATTCTGCTCCCAGAGAACATTAAAATTTAGAGAAGGACATTATAACTCCTTTCAGAGGATAGCCTAAAGATAAAACAGGAGGAAAACATTGCACATGATGGAAGGAATATGATCAGAAAGGAAGCCACATTTCACTTCTCCTCTGCCCTCTAAATATTATTATTTGTTTATGTAGAGATTATATAGGAGATGAAAGATCATCTCCCCTCCAATTCCTCTTCCCTTTGAGGACAAGTACAGCTGGAGATGGAAGGCCCAAGATCAGAAGGAAGGTTGTTCTTCCTAGCACCAGAAACACTCCACATCTTGGAAGATAGGAGATTGGAAATTGGTGTGAGCAGCATGAGAGAGAAGTTGATCTGGTACAGATGGAGGTGTCATCCTAACAATCTGAGGCTAGAGATCAGCTATGCTTTTTAGGAGATAGAAGGACCTCAGTTGAAGGAAGGTCACTCCTTTATTTTATGAACTTAGAAATTAGAAGAGCTCGGCAAAATGATGTTTGTGGTCATCCTTTAACCTAATGATATACTTTATTCATCTCCTGCAGCTGCCTTCATTGGTAATTGGCTACAGAGTACTCATGCAGTCTATAAACTTCTCCACTGTCCACTGAGAGACTTACAACTTGAGTTCTTCAGAGACAATGGTATTTCATGATCCATAACCACATAATATTATCATAAAAATATTAATATTAAATAGATAAGCTTTTATTTTGTTCAGGGAGAAATTTGGCACTATTAAAAATGCCACAAAATTAATTAACTATAATTTTCATCTATTAGAGAATCAATTCATTATCCCCTCATTTGCTGATTAAAAGTATACATTTACTATCATAGATATGAATACACTTACATATATATGTGTGTATATATATTTATATATATGCATATATATTATATGTATGTGTGTGTATGTATATATATGTGTGTATGTATATATATATGTGTATGTATATATATATGTGTATGTATATATATGTGTATGTATATATATATATATATCGTAAAGTTATTGGCAACATAGATTTGGATTTTAGAAGGGCATTTGAAAAATTTTCCTGGGGATATCATTGTGTTCAAATGAAAAACTATGGTTTGAATGAGAGTATACTAAAGTGAATTTGGATATGGTTGACCAACTAGACCTAGATCAATGATAGTTTCTGATAATATGCCACAGGATTTTGCTCTTAGTCTTATTTTATTCAGCACTTTTATCAGTGTCTTAAATGAAGGCATAGAATACATGGTTTAAAAATGTGTTTAGCACAAAGGGATAATTAAAAAGTTTAATGACAGAATTAGAGTTTTAAAAACTATATTGGCATGTTAGATTAATGGATCAAATCTAATAAATGAAACTTCTTTGAGATGAATATGAAATCCTTCACCTGAGTTCCAAAAATCAACTCCTATAAGCACACAATGGGGAAAATGTGGTTAGTTGATGGTTAATGTGAAGAAGGCCTGAGGGTTTATTGAACAAATTCAACATGAATCAATAGATATGATAGCCACAAAATGCTATAGTAACTTCAGTTGTATAAGCAGAAAAAAGTGTCCTGATGCTAGAATCAACTTTACCTTTGCTGGCTAAAATATATCTAGATTATTATATTTTGTTTTATGTGTCAAGTTTTAGGAAGAGGTGCTGATATTGACAAACCATAAGGTACTCAGAGGAAGACATTCATGATAATGTGAGACTCATAAGAGTATATGAGGTTAAAAACTCTGCTCTTGGCAGGTTTTCCTATCGATAATACTCAGGAAATTTAAACTACAGAAGAGAAGACTTGGGGAAAAAACATGATGGTTTTCTTCAAATATTTGAAGAGCGGTCATAAGAAAGCTGTCATATCAAGCCTGACTGCACAAGGCTAAAGTGGGAGCAATGCATAAAACATGGCAGAGAGGCATGTTTCAGTTCAATATAAGGGGAATTTCCTGAACAATTAAAGCTGTCTAAAAGTAGAATGAACTGCCTCAGGAGGTAGGAGGTTCCCACTCACTATAGGTTTTTAGGTAGTGACCATAAAGCTGCCTGTAAGAGTAATTGTGAAGAGAGTTTTGTTCAGGCATTGATCAGAGTAGCTAGCTGAATGCTGATACCCCACTCAAACACTAATAAGTTATGCTTTCAAGTTTTATTTACACTGTGTAAAATAGAACTTTTAATAAATTATATTAAATAAAGTACATTCTATGAGTAGGTGTTGAGGTTGTGATACGTGTAAATAAGAAATCTTTGCTATCTTCAAGGATCTTAACCTCTGAGAAGATGTGTATGAAACATGTATACAAATAAATAGAAACTGGAATTCAATAAATATATAAGACTGAAACAGATAAGTGAATACCAAAAAGGAAAGATCATTTCCAGGTTTAACTATCAAGGTATAATTGGTGAAGGACATTGTCTTTATTTTCCCCCATAGTATTAAAGGATCAGAAGACAACTTAGAGATAGTCTCATTTAACCTTCTAATTTTATAGCTGAGAAAACAGGTCCAAATAAATTAAATAATTTGTCCTAGATCACACAGGTACATGTCAGGAGAGAGGGCATTTGAACCCAAATCATTTGGCTATAGATCTGGTATTTTCCCCATTTTTCCTTATTACCTCCAGTCATGAACCAGTGGATTGGATTTCAATTTGTCCTATTTCAAAGAAACTCCCATTTATCTGGTTACAAACAGGACTTTATATTAAAAAAATAAATAAATCAAAACTTAGAGGGTACAAGCAATTCCCAAACACATTACAAGGAGTTTTATCACACCAAAACCTTTGTTAATCTCAAAATAGATTGGGCCTTTCATTTGTCATAGACATGAAAAAGAATCCTGGGAATAAGACACATCAACAGATTAAAGCATCTTCCAGATCATCACTGACACCTGCAAAGTTTAATTATGCTGAAAGTCACCAACTTCTGCTCAAAATGCTGACTGGTGGCTCGTTAATTAGTTGCCTCTCTCATTGATTAGCAACTTCTGCAATAGCCTGTTATAAATGGTTCTAATGCTTGCCCTGTTCCAGAGCTTAATTAATATGATATAGACTATTTAACAATTGTGTCCTCATTAGATTTATGAAGCAAAATCAGAGTATTTCATTGCTAAGCTAAAATGGGGATGTGCAAAACAAATTTGACAATTTCTAAGTTTCTTTCATACTAAGCAAGTTATTCTGAAGCTTAAAAACAACAACTCAACACACTGCATCAGGAATTAGCAGTGAAATTCTTAGAGATCAAAGTATCAACAAATTTTATGATGGACATTTCAACAAAATACACCCAGAAACTTTCAATATCTTTAAAGTTGTGCTTTTTCAGAGAGCACAAAACTCATTTAAATTTTCATATGGATATTTCTAACTTCTTTTAATAGATTTATTTGATGAGGTATAGGCTTGCATATAAAGGAGAATATTGCCTGGTTTTATTTGGGGATGCAAGCAAAAAATTGAGCACTTTGCAAGCCAGGGGCCAACATTTGGAAGAATTCTAGAATAAAAGCACTTTCATGATCAAAGAGGGTAAAGAAAATAATTGTTAGAGTCCCATTTGCCATTGAATTTTGAAGAAAGTGCAGTGAAGATGAGACTTCCCAGAAGCTTTGCTAACATTAAGACCTTGTCAGATATGAAAGAAAGCATACAACTGAGGTCTTGTTTCTCCCACTCCCATTTGAGGGTGAGATGAGAGCCAGGACCATTGTTGTTCAGTTGTTTTTTTTTTTTTTGTCATCTTCAATTTTTCCTGACCCAATGTGATATTTTCTTGGCAAAGATGCTAGTGTAGTTTGTCATAGCTTTTTTCATAGATGAAGAAACTGAGAGAAACAGAGTTAACTGACTTATCTAGGATCACACAACTAGTATGTGTCTGAAGTCAGGTTTAAACTCAGAATGATGAATCTTCTTGACTCCAGGCCCTATATTTTATCTACTATAACACCTAGCTGGAAGGACCCACCATAGTTTAGAAGTCAGACTTCACAAAATACAAATGACATTACAGAAATAAGACATCTCAAAATGAAGAACAGAGTAAAGTCAAAAATTGAAAGGGAAAGAGCAGAAACAACCAATAGATATAGGTCACTTTCTGGAGAGCCAGATGTACAGATGTTGACTGTTGACCACTTTTCCTTCCCCCAGCTCAGAAAGTCATAATTATAATAGTAACAGGGGATCACCAGGTATGACAAATCACTAAAAAAACTATCTTATTTCAATACACAAGATAGTTTCCTCTTTGGGCTAATTCCCCAGTCTGTACTTGTACTCAGTAGCTAGATTCCTGGAGGGACGTTGCTATCTTAGGGTCTATGTGAATACATAGACTTAACATGATATGTCCAAAACTCCCACTGGAGACAGAAAATAATGTAGATACAATGTAGAGGAATTGATCTTTGACCAGGCTTCAAATTCTGAAACCCCAAAATGTAATTACCAGGTGTTAATGAGATATTACACTAACTGTAAATATTCATTCACACCCAGTGATCTCTTTTGGAAGTAATGGAACCTCATCACTAAATAAATAAATTAACCACACTCTAAGTAGCTTTAAATAGTTATGTGATTACTACCTGGGAGCTGTCCAATAGAAAAGAACCTTGCAAAAGTTAGAGGGATGGAAGGAAGCGGGATGGGCATGTCCCTTCTCTCCTCCCTATCAGTGCTGGCATTTGGCAGCAGAGAATGAGATATCCAATTTGGCAATTCAAGAGTTCATTGTTTGAGATCATTTGTGATGCAACTGAGTGAATAGAGAGACCCAGAAGTCATCCACATAGACAGAGCTATAGAAGGAAGGAAGCAAACTCAAGTAATAAGAATCCAGATAAAGAGGATAAAGTATACTTTGGAGAGCAATGGGAATCCATAAACAACTGTCCAGCAAAGATAACGCAATTTAGAGTTACTTGAAGACTCTAAATAGAAGAAAAGAACTCAAATACCTCCAGTACTAGGAGTCATTAATTTGTTTGGCCATCATGATTCTCACATTGATCAATGTACTCTCATTTATGTACCAACAGTGGCTCCCAGGCTAAGCCCCAATTGGTCACTGTTTGGTCTTTGATTGATGTAAAGAGCAATTCTTTCTATTTTGGCCAGAAACCCCAAAGCTCTTCCCCTTCCAAATTGATTTTTTTTCTCTTTTGATCAGTTAAAAAGACCCAGTCTCTGACTCATTTCTTATCTAGCTTTAATCACTTAGTGGGCACTGCCTCAGTCAAACTGAGACTTGTTAAAGACCTCAGCTTAAAAAGGCCAAGGTCTCTCACTGCATCCAGAGTCATCTGAAGTGGTCCTGATCTATATCTGGCCACTGGTCCCAAATGGCTCTCGCGGGGAAAGTGAGACTGGTGACTTTGCATAGCCCACTCTTACTTCAATCAAATTCATTTGCATAACTCATTCACTTCCATCACCTCCCTGAAGTAATGATTCTCTCCTAGAACAAAAAGACAAACAACAAATCTTATCCATAATATTCAGTTTTACAAAGGAGGCTCCATAGTTTCTCTTAGTTTAGTTTGAGTTAGATATATGTCTGAATATCTTCTCAGGAAAGACCTGTCTTGGTGGCCTCATAGAAATCTTTAGAATTAGTCTTTTAAATGCAGTATTGCTGTTACTGTATACAGTGTTCTCTTGGCTCTTTTTATTTTGCTTTTCATTGTTTCTTGCTAGTCTTTCCCGCTTTTCTAAAATCATTGAACTCCTGAGTATTATCATAAAATACTTAGAATAATAAATATAATAATGTAAATTTTCTCACAGAATCAGAGAACCTGGGTTCAATTAACTATGACAGTTATTATATCACTTGATCAAATCATTTAAATAACACCTGCCTCAGTTTTCTTCTTTATATAATGGAAGGGAGGATTGGAGTGAATTGACCTCTGAGGACTCCTGCAGCTATATTTCTAAGATATTATAGTCCTCTGATATAATGACAATTTACTGAAAATAAACTACCTAAATTCTGCTGAATAGAAATACTTATAGTTTTTCTGGGGGTGGAGGGCTAGCATAGAAGAAAGAAGGATAGGGTATCTGCATGGGAAGGCCTCAAACTCCAGTACTAAATTTTGAGGGAGAAAATTGAAAATGTAAAGACCTATTCAAGGTCTTTCCCCTCTTACATCCCTTTGGGTGTACCGTAAGAGGATTAACTGTGCATAGGAAACCTTGAATAATTTGATACATAGCTTATTTGATGTTCTCTGATCATGCTGACATCTGCTCTGTGTAACATGTTGGTATTTTTAAAGCTATCTTTGATGATTATAAATCTAGGAGGGTCAATCCAGTTTAACTCATTCATTTCCTCTTCTGAGCCTAATCAAATAAGTCTAGCTATAGTAACCATGGAGAAGGATGTTTCAATTAAAATAGCAATAGCAGCAGCATCAAAACTCATGGAAGCTAAAAATAAACAAAACAATCACTCAGTCCTATCCATCAGAAATGCACTGAGAATAGATACATGTAAGAAAATGTCATTTTATGTGGCCTGGAATTCTCTATGGTTCTTAGCCAGGATTATATCTAATTATTCTCTAATATCTGAAGTAGTTAAGTGGAATCTTACGGTATCTCCACAATGCTTCACGCATAGCAGATATTCAGTATATAATTGTTTAATTGAATGAATCACTAGTGGTTTGGATCGTTTGTTATTTCAGTCAGATTTAAAACTGACTCCACGTATAGCCTCCACTTTAATTCAGGTCCTCATCACTTCTCACCTGAAACAATGACCTCTTAATTGGTCTCCCTACATAAGGCCTTCATCCATTCCATCTTACACAGAATTGCTAAAATGATGTCCCTGAAGTTCAGTTCTGAACATGTTACTGCCCTACTTGTAGATTCCAATTACTCCCTATTGCTTCTAGAACTAAATATAAATTTCTTAATTTTGCATTTGATGTCCTTTTCAACCTAACTTCAATCCACTTTTCTAGCCTTATTATATATTAACCCCTTTTATACTTTCTTGGGTGCACTCATACTAGTCTTGGTACTGTTCCTCAACTATAACACCCCAAGCCTTTTCACTGGCAATAATCTCCAACTCATATGAAATGACACTTCTGATATTAAGCCTTTTATGATTCCTGTAGCTTCTATTATCTTGTATTATGGATGTGTCCAAAAGTCCACGTACAACATATGTATATGTTAGTCCTTTTTCAGTTATATATGATGCTTCCTGACCTGATTTGAGGTTTTCTTGGCAGAGATGATGTATATTTTTCATTTCTTTCTCCATTTTATTTGACAAATGAGGAAACAGAGGAAAACAGTGTTAAGTGATTTGCCCAGACTTACACACTAAGTATCTGATATTGGATTTGAATTCAGGAACATGATTTATTCTGATTCAGGCACTCAATCCGCTGTGCTACCTAGCTGCCCATTTGAATATATATATATATATATATATATATATATATATATATATATGTGTGTGTGTGTGTATTCAAATATATACATATATATTCTATCTATCTATCTATCTATCTATAATCTTTTCCAAGGCTGTATACTCCTTGAGGGCAATAAATTACTTCATTTTTGTTTTTGTATCTCTAATAGCTAGTACAATTTGTACTGCATTGTAGGCATTTAATAAATGTTTTGTGGTTGGTTTGCTGAACTGAATCAATCCTATGACAATCTCCTCTGGTCATTTATATGGCTAAAATTACTGTACTAATCCTAGGGACAATCAACTATTTTGGCCAAATAGTTACAGAATAATTGTTAAGTCAAATACTTTTGTCACAAGTGCTTTCTTCCAATATTAACATTAAATAGAAAATTTGGAAAGGAGGGGAATATTTGGCCTAAAAATGATAAGCACATCGGAGATCAATACAAAGCCAGTTAGAATGTGAACTTCAATGACTATTTAATACAAAATGTCTACTTTTTCTGGTGGTCAGATTGCTGGAATATGTGTTCACCTGGAAAATAACCACTGCTGAAATGGGAGTTAACTATAGAATGCTCTCTGGGGAAAACAGCTGTCATAAAACCCATGAACAATATTCAGCAGTAAAGTTGAGAAGGCACACTCAAACCTGAGAGACATTTATGATTCCGAGCAAAATTAAATGAATGCTTTATGAGAGATAGTGTCATGCAGTGGGATGGGTGGTGCATGTTTAGTCAGAGGGTTTCAGTTTAAATTCTGCCTTTGTCACTTATAAACTCTGTGTTTTTGAGCAAATCATTTCCTCATTTTTAAAATAAGGGGGTTGAACTAGATGTAGTCTAAAATCCTTCTAATTCTAAGTCAAAGATCATAGGAACGTCATTGGGCCAAGAGTCTGGAAACATCAGGGAGGTAAAACTGCCAGAAATTGTAACACAGAGAAGGAAAAAATAACCAGAAGCATAAGAAGAGACAGCCAAAGGTACTCAAGCCAGTGGTCTGGAAAGCCATCACACTTACAAAACCATTTGTATTGGAAATGTATTTGCACAACATTTCTTGTATATGTCTCTTCTCTCAACTCACATAACCAACGTCTATCTTTAAGTTTTCATTATGTGCTTTAGACTACTGCAACTATTTCTTAATCAATCTCTCTGCCCCAGGTCTCTCCCCACACCAGTTTGGTGATTTTCCTGAAGGTCTGACCTCCCAATCCTTATTCTTCAGTAGCTCGGGACTATAACTATAAAGTCCTTTGTTTGGCAATTAGAGCTCTTTACAACCTTTTCCTTTCTTTTGAACCTTCTAATACATTATTTGTTTCTCTTTATCCTACCATCTAGTCACATAGCTTATTTGCTATTCTCCCCTACAATATTCTATCTCCCATCTTCAACCTTTAGTTGAAAGGTAGAGATAGATTAAATTACTTTTTCCTGGTAACATAAGAGACAGAAATTGAACCCTGGTCTTCTTAATTCTAAGGTCAAGACTCTGTCCACTATACTCTTAATAAGAAAAATCTCTCTCAGAGTGTGCAATATCAGAGTCCTCTTAATTCAATAAACTAATCAATAAAAATTTTCTCCCTTGAACCAAAATGTCATTAGGAACATAATATTATATGTCAGTTTTCTGTGTTTTTCTTTTTCCTTAAATCACCTAACTCCAATGTTGCAGTTATCAAGTCAGTCTATTAGAGTAATTTAGGTACTAGATGAAAATATCAAAAGGTACCTGTTCAGTGTAAAGGTAGCAGAGCATCTCTATTGGAGCATCCTAAAAATCTGTCCTGGAACTAGGCTATTTAATATTTTGTCAATGGTGTGGGTAAAGATGTAGATGGCTTACTCATCAGTTTTGTAGATGATATGGCTGGGAGGAATAAGAGAACAGATCTTTGGGCTGACCCCAATAAAGTGAAATTCAATAAAGTTAAATGTAAGGTCTTATGTTTGGGTTCAAAAATCATGTTAATAAATATTTGAAAGATGAACTGTTAACATTAGTTTTCTGGGGGGAAATGATCTGGGGCTTTTAGCATATTACTCAATTAGAGTCTGTAATGTGATGTGGCTAGTGTAATACAATCATGAGATGTATTTTAAAAAGGTCAGTTCCAGGTTTGTGGAGGGGGTGAGATATCTGTGTTAATTTACCCTGATCATCAAATATTCAGTGGCTTGTTTTTTGTTCTGGGTCCATTTGCCTAAGGACACTGATGACCCAAAGAGCAACTAGGATGAGAAAGAGCCTGAAATCTTTGTCTTACAAGCATTATTTAAAGGACTAGGGGATGCTTATATAAAGATAAGAGAAGACTGAGGTGGTTGGTCATCATAATAACTTGGTTCAGTAATTGAAAGGATATTTTGTGGCAAAGTATTTTTATTTTTTATATTTGTTCTATTTGCTCTGGAGGTTCAAATCAGGAGCAACAAGACTAAGAATATTACAAAAAGAAAAACTCCGGTTTGGTGTTTAAAAAAAAAAACACCTTAGTTATTACAGCATTCTGCAAGCTACTGTGGGAGATAATGAATTTCTCTAGGTTTTCAAGCAGAGGATGAAAGTCTATTTGTCTCATGAGCATAGTAGGGAGTCCCTTTGGGTAAGGGTCGCATGGGATGGCCACATAGTTATCCTCTGACTTTTAAATCCAGGAATTCAGAGTAGACAGACTTTCTTATCTAAACTTTATTTTCCAGTGACTAAGTAGTGAGTGCTTTGAACATATAGTTTAATTAAAATTTTGTCAAATATATGAATGTGTATTTTTAACATTTGAAACTAGAGGAAAAACATCTTGAATCTGTGATATGAAATGTGTATTCATTTTATAAGCACTAGTCTTTATTTCTCTTTCTTGTAATCTCTCTATGACCCTGACATATTTTTTGGTTACTGTTCAAATGGAAGTGTAATCTCATTTATTTGGAATGTACACTCTATATGATGATTGCAGGTCATCAAAGCCTTTCCATTCTGAGAGGGTCTTGACTTAAATGATAAAATAGAGTAGTATATTTGTGAGAATGATTGTTAAATTATTTTTTATTTCAGATTTCTTTCCTCCCAACATCCTAATCCTATCTCCATGTCTTTGCAATACTCTACATCTCATGCTTGAAAGGTGTAACACAGCTGATATATTGTATCATCTTGATCTAGTCCTAATTATTTAGTATTTAGGGATAGGGCTAGAAATAGAAATTGGCCCTGTGATTTACATGATATATAAACCTAGGGAGAAGAAACTTTTTCTATAAATTGAAATTGCGCCTTCTTGCAATTTATTATTTTAGGGTTGTCTCTCAAGGAGGGATCAAAACACTTGTGAAGGGTAACAGCCATCATGCATCAGAAATAGGGCTTGAACCTAGGTCTTTCTGGCTCTCCTGAACAATGCTTCCTCTACTTAGTATTGTCTAAGGAAGAGTCTGAAGATTACCGGGTATAAGGTAAATACAAGGTAATGGGTGCTGACGTTCTCTCTCGAGCTATATTGCCAAGTATTCTAACTCTGACACAGAGAGCACAGCTCTGATGGATTGACCACATACACTGAATCCAAACTAAAAAATTATTTTGTGGACAACTTTCTCAAGGCAAGGACTCACATGGAGGTCAGAAGAAATGGCACAAGGACACTCTCAAAGTCTCTCTGAAGAACTTTAGTGTCAATTGTGAGACATGGGAGATGCTGGCACAGGAGTCTCCAACATGACATGCCCACAACAAAAATGGTGTTGTCCTCTAAGAACAAAGCCCAATTACAGTGGCACAAAGGAAACATATGATGTGCAAATCTAGAGACATCCATTCCAAATACTCAAACAGAGTATGTGTACCCAACACTTTGCTGCATCTTCCAAGCTTATATTGGACTGATAGCTACAGTGGAAATACTTTACCCCCACATCATGATGTCACTGGTCCTCTTTGAGTACAAAGGACAAGCAACAACATTACTATAAATATCTTCTCTTTCTTTCTTTCTTTCTTTTTTCCTTCCTTCTTTCCTTCCTTCCATCCTTTCCTTTCTTCCTTCCATCCTTTCCTTCCTTCCTTCCATCCTTTCCTTCCTTCCTTCCATCCTTTCCTTCCTTCCTTTCATTCTTTCCTTCCTTCCTTCCTTCCTTCCTTCCTTCCTTCCTTCCTTCCTTCCTTCCTTCCTCCCTTCTTTTCTTTTCTTTTCTTTTCTTTTCTTTTCTTTTCTTTTCTTTTCTTTTCTTTTTTTTCTTTCTTTCTTTCTTTCTTTCTTTCTTTCTTTCTTTCTTTCTTTCTTTCTTTCTTTCTTTCTTTCTTTTCTTTTCTTTCTTTCTTTCTTTCTTTCTTTCTTTCTTTCTTTCTTTCTTTCTTTCTTTCTTTCTTCCTTCTTTTCTTCTTTCTTCCTTCCTTCCTTCCTTCCTTCCTTCCTTCCTTCCTTTCTTTTTTCCTTCCTTCCTTCCTTTCTTTTTTTTCCTTCCTTCCTTCCTTCCTTCTTTCCTTTCTTCCTTCCTTCTTTCCTTCCTTCCTTCCCTCCTTCCTTTCACAGTAGAATGTAAGCTACTTGAAGATGGAAGTTTTTTCATTTATGTCATTCTTTCCTATCACTCAGCACAATGATTGAATATCTCTCTGTTTCTGTCCCTCTATTGCTGTTTCTATGCTTCTCAGTCTGTCTCTCTCAAATGGATCTTCCTATCATCTAGGCTAAAAATGCAGCTTACTCATAGTCCTAATCCATTAGTGATTAGCAAATAGCAGTTGGTGCAATTGAGTTGGGGAGACCTTTCATAGGCAGCCTAGAATCCCCCATTCACATGATCTCACTATACTAGTTCCAGCTTTGATATAATTACCCAATGAACTTTTGCTTCTTGCATCTCAGAATTCAACAATCCAAATGAACCATATTCTCAGACTCTCTGGAAGCAAGGATTAGGACTGTGTACCACATTTCTTGATTTACACTACTTCTCCTTCACAATGCCACACAAATAATAACAAATATTAAAAACCCTACTCGCAGCATTCTTTCTCTTTTTCTTTCTCTCTCTGCCTCTGTCTCTTTGTCTCTGTCTCTGTCTCTGTCTCTGTATCTCTCTCTCTCTCTCTCTCTCTCTCTCTCTCTCTCTCTCTCTATATATATATATATATATGTATGTGTGTATATATATATATTTCTCTGTCTCTCCTACAAAGCTTCCTCTTATTTCCTTTTGGGGATCTGTAATTCTGTTTCTAACGCCCCCAGTTGATCTGGTTGATCTGATTTGGTGGAAACAAGGACATAGCAGGGAAATCCAAGAAATTCAGAAGAAATGACTCCTCTGGATGAATACAGAGAGGCTTGGCGAGACTTACATGAACTGATGTTAAGTGAAATGAGCAGAACCAGGAGATCATTATACACTTCAACAATGATACTGTTTGAGGATGTATTCTGATGGAAGTGGATTTCTTTGACAAAGAGACCTAACTCAGTTTCAATTGATAAATGATGGACAGAAGCAGCTACACCCAAAGAAAGAACACTGGGAAATGAATGTAAGCTATTTACATTTTTGTTTTTCTTTCTGGGTTATTTTTACCTTCTGAATCCAATTCTCCCTGTGCAACAAGAGAACTGTTCGGTTCTGCAAACATATATTGTATCTAGGATATACTGCAACATATTTAACATATATAGGACTGCTTGCCATCTAGGGGAGAGGGTGGAGGGGAAAAATTGTAACAGAAACGAGTGCAAGGGATAATGTAAAACAATTACCCTGACATGGGTACTGTCAATAAAAAGTTATTATAAAATTAAATTAAATTAAATTAAAACAAAAAAGAAATGACTCCTCTGACAAGACTATCAGAATGTTGCTCTTGAAATTGTAGCAATAGTCTCTACTATGTGACTGAATCTCCCCTGTGGTCTTTCATGGTAGAAAGAAGAACTAGGGTAAAAACCAATTGTGAAACACAAGACACCAAATTTAGCTTGAGTCTAAAAAACAGGGACCACCAGAATTTGCAAGCCCATTAAATCCGACTATGAGATGAATCAACTTCATTTCAATTCATTCATTCATCAAACATTAATGCTAAGCACAGAGCACTCTAGTAGATGCTGGGGATGGGGATGAGGAAAGATATACCAAGATAAATATGAAAGAAAGGTCTTAAAATCTAGTCAAGAGTTTAGGTCATTTGCATAACCAAATTATCTATCTTTTCTCTTTAGGAAAAGAGACTAGTACAATATATCTTGTATATATAAAAGTGATTAAAATAAGCAAGAGAGGAGTCTTCTTTCCAAATACACCCTCTAACCACCGGAAGCCACTGCTCTATCTAAGAGCTGGGGGGGTGGGGTAGGGGTTCACTTGGATCATAGTGAATTAGCTGTTTGTGTGTATATGTGTTTTTAATCTACACACATGTAGCAATGTTGGGATAACATGTCTACAAGTGCCCAAATGCACCATGTGCCAAAAAAAATATCAACTTCTTGTAACCATCTGTAGTATAATAGCTCTTGGCACAGGCCTGTATTAACCTTTCATGACTAAATGCATTGCTTTTTCTGTTACATTTACAAAGGGTTTTTCATGCTTGGGAAATATACATGGTATCTATATTAGTCTCTTTGTCTCTCTCTGCATTTCTTTATGGTGTGTGTGTATATATATATATATATATATATATATATATATATATATACAGATTCATGTATATATGCATATGAGAATTTTACAGTATGCATCTATTTATGTATAAATATGTGTTATATATATGCATAACTGCATATATTTACATGTATATTATATGTGGAGAAAGACAGAGATAGTAATACCAAGAGATTGACAGGGAGATGGAAATGAGAATCAGGGAGTGGGAGAAGAAAAATAAGAGCAGAGCTTTAGCTTCACTGCAGCTCAAAACATTATACATATTTTCACATCCTGACTACAATTTTAAATAGGAACATGTCACGATTAAAATTGGTCTCTGCACATTCCAATCCCTGGTGATTAGAATGTTAAGAGGCAAGTGAAGTCACTTTAAGATTTTTCTCTCCTCAAACATCCACCTCCCCCCTACTCCCTCCTGCCTTAAAATAAGCCAAAAGACTTTCTCTCTAAGAATGGAGAGATGACTCGGAGCGTGTGATTGCACTAGCTAATCCCACTGCATTTACAAGGCATGGCCATGCTTCGGCTTCCCGCCACTGCCAAGTGGGTTCAGCGATATGCCTAACAAGGCTATTGGGTGACACTGAGCCTCAAAATTAAGATCAGAGGAGCAGCAATTGTGTTTGATTCAAGGAGGCAGCAAAGGAAACCTGATGAGAGGCAATAAGATGCTGCCAGTCCTGGATCACCTGCTGCTGAATTCTGTCGGTGTCGCAGCCTCAAATAGCCTGGACCAGGGAAGGCCCTAAAAGAGAATTACCAAAAATCAATTCTGGAGGTAACCAGGGCGTGAATATGAATATTTTCCAGTTTCCCCTGGCATGTGTAAGTTTTACTAGGATGTTTACTCTTTGGATGTGCTGCTAGAGTGCCTTAAAATATGATAATTAGGCCCCAACAAATCCAGCTTTGGCTGACATCACAAACCATTCTGAGACAGTCCAAGTCTTATTTTCCAGCCTGCTACCCTTGGATTGAAGTGTAGGTTTATATGGGCAGGGGGAGGGCGACTCATTTCCTCTGAATCCATACTCTCTGCCTTTGCTTTGTTCACACTTCCCTCTCTAGTGCTACTTTGAGTATACACAGAGCTACTTCTCATACACTGTCTTACATCCCACTGAGACTATTGATTATGGCCCTTTTTCACCCTCTGGGAGAACCAGCTATATTGGGACACTCATGATGGTCCCCAGAGCTCACTGCATTGCAGTATGAGGTTATGAAAGCTCATACTATCAGGAACAATCAATCAATCCACAACACTTACAATGTACCAGGTGTTATGCTGGCAATGGGGAACTACAAAGACAAAAATAAAACAGTCTCTGGCTTCAAAATATCTTACATTCAATCCGGGAGACAAAACATTCATATGTTAAACACAGAAATAGGTATTGATAATTGTATTAAAAACTCTCTAATGAGGAAACTTTCCCTACCAGTGTAGATTGTTTGTTTGATAAGACAATTGAAGAGAATGTCTAGAACCTTGAAAAATGTTATAGATAGATGGGAAGATATAGATTAATTTGTACATATCAATCTAAACCAATGTAAGCATAATTAATTCAAATGGTGTTTTTTGTTTGTTTTGGTGAAGTAAGACTTTGGGCATATTGGTTGATCAGGAAAAACCTGGTGTAGA
This sequence comes from Antechinus flavipes, assembly GCF_016432865.1. NCBI lineage: Eukaryota > Metazoa > Chordata > Mammalia > Dasyuromorphia > Dasyuridae > Antechinus > Antechinus flavipes. The sequence goes on along the minus strand of NC_067398.1, from coordinate 40,442,344 downwards.
AAATAGTTGGAAGGAACCATAGTTTCAATCCAAACTCCTATCTCTTTTAAAATAAAATTTTTATTAATGTCTTGTTTCTTGTATTATTATAATCATCCCCCATTTTCTTTCTCCTAATCCTCCCAGAGAGCCAACCTATGTAGCAGATAGTGTTATTGTTTTTAAAAGAAAAGCATAAGCAATTGACACATTGAAAAAGTCTGAAAATATGTGCAACATGTAGCCTCCCATCTACACAAAGAAATGACCAACCCCCTTCTTTTTTAGCACTTGAGGATATTGAGGTACACAGAGATGAAATGATTTGGCTCCAGTATCATAGCTAGTTATATTCTCAACTCAATCCCATTAACCAAAACTGCTTTTCTGAGCATAACTTGAATTATACTTAAAAAAAACCCTAGCAATCAGAAGTAAGAAAGAAGTAGTTTTTAGATAAGGGGGGTATTTAAGACTTTAGATAATTCCATACATGAACATGAAAAATAGAAATGCTTTTGTCAGGGTAACTTTTATTAGTTCTTCTAAAGGTTCTTTCCTACCTTGGCAGAGAGATAATATACCAACGTTTTTAAAGCCTCATCCAGTGGAGTTGCTTATCTCTGAAAACTAATTCTTCATTCAGAACACATATTCTGGGTTCTGCTTTTGAAATCCTGTGTCATGGCCCTTGTCAAAAGTTATGACTTGGCAGTGACCTAGCTATATTTTTTCACAACATTCCCTGAAATCTTGGCTTGTAGGTAGCAGCAATCTGAGAAAAACAGTCTGCCATGGATGGGGGCTGCACTGCTACTCTGGAATTAGGAGGAAACACATGTGATAATAATATTTAACATGAATTAATTCTCCTTTTAAAGGGGATTTTTCTTGAATGAGCTCTAGTGGAAACTATATTTCATATCTATCAGTGAAAGAGAGGATGCACATGATCAAGGAAAGCAGGGAAGAACCTGAAAATGTATAACACCTGTTCAGTGGATATAATAATAATCTGATAGCATTAGGCTTAAAAACTGGAAATGTACTTCAAGGATTAATACATATGCATATACACAATATAACACATGTATATACATGTATACATATTAATACAAGTGTGTCAGTATATATGTCTATATATGTGTAGATAGATATGAAATTGTATTACTTCCCATCTTACTCTAAGCTTAAGAGTTTTTTAAATAATTATTTGACAATCTAATTATATGTGGTATTTGTGTATATTTTTGTGTGTGAATATATGTTGATCCATTCATTCAAAGAATATTCATTAAATACTTACTTATGATGTACTTTATTATGGAAGACAGTATTTTCTGAAGAAGTAAAAATGATTGTCACTCAGAGAACAATGAAGAGATGCATATTGGGCATCATGAGGTTATAACAAATGAAGAATGAGGAGGAAGGACTAGTGTAGTGATTGTCATAAGAATGGATGGATTGTCACATGGCAAAAGTAAGGAATAGTAACTAGGTAGCTGGACTTGTCTAGTGCCCAAGTGTCAAAGTTAGGGCTTATAAATGACTAGAAAATTACAAAGATTTTAACAATATGAAAATGTATTTGAAAATATTTAACAAAGCATATAAAATATAATACATCATAATGTTAATCTGTAATTTTCCAAGTTCTTTTGCAGCCTTCAAGGATCCATTTCTATTTGAGTTTGATACCACGGTTCCAGTGGTACTCTTCTGTTGTTAGGGCAAAAGGAGGAAGGCTTCTGGAATGTGAGGTTGACCAATTGATTTGCGGACGTCCCCAAATACATTTTACTATCAGAGAGAGCAGAAGCTGACTTTGTGTTCTCCCTTCATCTGAACTGCTGGACTGTTCATAGGCCTAACATGACTGATATGGGAATTACCAACTTGTTATCAAATTTCCTGCTACTGCTTCCTAATGATCTCCCAGTCTTACTAGCTTCCTTTCCTCTGAATCCTGTAAAATTTTAGCATCATTATCTTACTATGAATAGAGCCTCTTAACCTAGGGGTCTTCATATCTACTCTACTGCTAGTCCTTAAACTTCTGGGCTTTCCATCTTTGATTTGCTGTCCTCTCCAATGGAGTATGAGATTCTTGAGGGCAAGGATTATGTACCTCTTTCTATTTGTATTTCTAGTCCTTGGCATTGTTCTCCATACATAGTAAGAACTTAATAAAATTCATTCTCTGAGGAGTTTCAGATTAGGTGCTAAGCTTGCATGAGAAGATGTGGTTTCTTTAATTAAAGTTCTCCTCAATAATAAAAATGCAAGTCTGTTTGATCCAAAACAACTACAGCAACAAATGATCTTTAAAGAAATTCATTCAGATGTGTCAGTTTTTAAAGGAATACAAGTAATGAAGTTTTCTATATTGAAATACAGGATATTCTCAAAAAAAAGATACTGGTGTGTCAAATGTTATATGCAGACTGTTGCTTTGGTAACTATTTCAAAACTTAGAATAATACACATTCAATGCCTATAGGTAATTGAAAAAAGTGCCTCTATAGATGATGATTAGATATGCATGTGTATCCACTGACTGTGCATTACATGATCAGTACATACAAACATCTTATTACTTAAAAAAAATTTGAATCCTAAATGCTTGCACAGTGCTGGGGGGAAAATAAATGTATAACAAATTGTTTTATATTTATTCAATCTTTAATCTATAGATTATATCAATTTATTGATATAGATAAAGAGATATGGATTTGGATTTTACTGTAGCTTTTTAACTTAAGACCACTTACATGTTCATAATAAGAGATATTCTCCCTGTAAATTAATAAAAGGAATAGTCGATGTTATCCTCCTTTGCTTTGTGGTGCACTGAGTGTAATATCATTCATAGTTGCTGGGTAGCTAATGAATGATTCTGATGATTCAATGATAGCAACCAATGAATAGTGATATTACTAAAGTAATGACCTCCTTAGAATCATTTCAAATTTTTAGTCTGTGACCATTCTATCTTTCACAATGTGGAGCTGGCCCCCTTTAGCAAAGGTTATCATGTGAATAGAATGGTTTGATCACACATAGAGAAACAAACATTTGTTATAAGCCAACAAAACAAAATGATTGCTTAAATTTCTCATGCAATTAACCTAAAATGATGTTGAAAACAAAAATGGTGATTGACCCACTGTGTTTTGCTCATGCATCAAACTCTGGGATTCCATATTTTAAAAGGAATATAAAAAAGTTAAATATTGAAAGAATGAAATCCTACATAAGGAATAGTTAAAAGACAAAACAAACAACAAACAACAAAATAATATTTAGAGAAGAGCTAAGGAGCAACTAAATAGATATTTGAAAATATTTTCAGGACTATCACATAGAACAAGGAATAATAGTGGGAAATTAAAACATGATCAATTTTAGCTCAACAGAAGGTAGAACATTTTCACAATTGGAACTATCCAACAATAGATTGCTATACTTTACAAAATAGTGGGGCTCTGAGTAATGGGAAAAGCAAGGCAAGCCTCCTGCCAGAAACTTCTATAAGGGAAGTAAGACTAGCTAGATGCTTTAGGGGCTTCTTTTCAAGTGAGATCCTAGATTTCTTCTTTTATATTTAAGAAGAAAAAAAGTTCTCCCATGTTTTTACTATTAAAAGCAAAAAGAAGTAAAGAAACAGGAAGGAGTAAGATTAAGACTTATTTTGATATATGCCCATCTGTTTTGGTTTTGGGAAATAAGGTCAATCTTCTCTCAGTTCAATCCTGCTTAGAATAGATCTACTGAGAATTTAGAACAGTTGTTTTCTCTTTGATTACCTGCTTGTGAAGAGCTCTACAACATGAATTACCTGAATTTATACAATTATGAAATAATATTGAATGAACTTAGTGTCTTTTATGTTGTCAATAAAAGTAATTTCTCAGGAATTTTGTTCATTGTTACTTCAGTGAAATGTAGAACTCTTTTAACATGCTACATGAAAAATCATAAATTAAGCAAGTAAAATATTGCTTTCAAACTTCCAAAAATTTATTTTATGTTAAAGTTTATTTTCAATGCAAACCAAAAAATTCTATAAGAATCTTAATTTACTTGGCCAGAAGTGGTACTGTAAACCATAGTCCTCTGAGATACCTTGAATCTTGAAACACCAAAGCATCCAGATGAAAAGTGAAAAATTCAGTTAGACATATGAATCCCTGGTCTATGCAATGTCAAACATCCAGATGTTTCCAGATATATTTGATGTCATATGGACAAAACACCCAGCTGACTTACTCTTCATCAAAATATTTTGGCATCGTATAAACACATCTGGTATATACATTTAGAGAATTCAAACTAATTGGTAACCTAAGTAAAGATTAAATAGTAGGACAGAGAAGAGATAAATCTGCTCAGAAAAATATTAAAAATCTAATTTAAATTATGTGAATATTGTCTTTACTTCTCCCTTCTAATAGTATCACAGTCAATTGTGGTTTTCCATGTACATGCTGCTCACCCAGTATACAGATGCTACTCCTTGCAAAATATATTGCAAACCTCATGACAGTTCAGTAATTCTAATGACAGAGATCATGGAACTGTTTTATAAAATGGAAAACATTTGCTGCTGATCCAGAAACAAGAAAGATCATGAAATAAATTGATTGTTTGGCTTTGGAGAAAATGGTCTATCTTCCATAAAGTCATTTGATATATAGGATTAGCATGGAAGAAAGGCAACTTGGCATAATGGATGAACTGTCATTGGAGCCAGAAAGCCCTAAGTTCATGTCCCATTTTTGACACAACATGAATGTGATTTCAGGTAAGTCATTTCATCTCTTAATAGTCTTGCCATATGTTTAAAAATTGCAGGGAAAGTGTTAGACCACATTTGAAGGGGAATATCCTCTCTGAACATTTCCTGCACTAATAGCATCACAGATCCATTTCCTGTCCCATGAAAATTTACATGTGACTATATATATATATACATGTGTGTATATGAATAGGTGTATATATGTATACACATATACATACATGTATTTATATGCACATGCATATACAGTGAAGCATATCTAGCAGGTACTAGATCTTAAACTGCACTGTAGGAAAATGTTCATTTTCTCCTATGCCACCTACATTTAGAAGCGAAAATCAGTAACAGAGAAAATAAGAAAATAATCATTATTTTCAGAATTTTAGTATGGATTTTAACCATAACCTATCGCATGAAAACCATAATCTATGGCCTCTTCCTCTGAGAATGTTAATCAAATTAACATTACTTTTCCTGGAAAAATTGCTTGCCATTTGATAGTCCTATGCCTCCAGACACAATCTATATGCCCTTCATGACCAAAACACTCTTTATTGGCCATCACTCTCTATCCTCATTCCTCCCCTTTATAAGAAAATAGGCTCCCTAAAGACAAAACTTCTCTTCCTTTTAAAAATTTGAATCCTAAGTGCTCAACACTCATATACTCAAATACATATATGTGTATTTATCTATGTATGTATATGAATATGTGTGTGTGAGAGAAACTAAGCAATAAATACTTAGAAAACTTAAATTAAAAGATGCTAAAAAAAAGTCCAAGTATTTTTCTTATTCTTACTCATTTGGCATACCATACAAGTGAATGAAAAAGCTTGAGGAAGTTTCCAATGTCTGCTCTTATATGGATGGTTGATTTGAAAGTACTACCATTAGACAAATGCTCCTATGTCTCCTTTAACATAAAGCAGCTAGATTAGCCAATTATTCTCTTATGACTCTGCACACATAGCCTTCTCCTTCCATAGCCTAGAGTAATAGTGTTTAACAGGGAGCGCTCGGCCTTGGGTTTCCCTTTCTTATTTGCCTGATACTCCATGGACAGCCTACTTATAAATGGTGCCCATTATTGACTGCCTGAGGAAGTTAACAGGGCTTGTTTCTCTGCTTTGTCACAAAAATCTTAAGTACTTATATGTGCCATTTTAATGAAACATACATTTTTACAAAGGAGCTATATGGCATATGGTAGCACTGGGGCTCTTTGTGATTCACCCAACCAATGAATTGGAGTCTTAAGTTTAAGTGGTTGAAACGTTTTTGTTGTTATTTTTTGAAAACCTGTCTCCTTATTGTAAGTCTGAGTTAAAGGGAAAAAATAAGTTGAAAATGAACTCAGACCTTTTCTGCTTGTATAAGCAACCATTATCTTTGTAGGTGAATGGAATCATTTGCTTTGAGGCTGCCTAAGGATGAATTCAACTCCAAAGGTGTGCACTTCTGAAAATGTGGGTTTATTAGAATAATGACAGGGAATGCCTAGTAACAACTAAGCTGTTGTACTTGCACAGCTCAGTGAATCTAAAAGTGCTTCAAAAATATTCAGAATAAAACATAGATGCCAAGGAAATTTGCAGTGCACATTCCAGATAATCCAATGGATCTTTGATCTCATTCGTGTTGGTCATCCTTTCAATCAAGCAGATCATAGTCAATCTTTGCCTTCTCTTCCTCTATGATATTTTTTTTACCTATCCAAAGATTTACAATGTGATGTCTACTCAGTGAACTGGAAGCCTTCATTCTCTTCTTTTCACACTGTATGGATATTATTAAAGTACATGGACTAACTTACTATTTCACAAAAATTGTTGGGAAAACTGAAAAATAATATGTCAGAAACTCGGCACGTCTCGGACCTATATCTCATATCCCATACCAAAATAAGATCAAATTGGGTGCATGATTTGGGCATAAAGGATGATACCATAAGTAAATTAGGAGAGCAAGGAATAATTTATGTATGAGATCTTTGGAGAAGGGAAGAATTTATGACCAAAGAAGCAGAAAACATTATGAAAGGCAAAATGAACAACTCTGATTACATTACATTAAAAAGTTTTGCATCAAAAAAAAAACAAAACAGTAAAAAGATTAAAAGGGAAGTACCAAGCTGGAAAAAAAAATTACAGCCAGTGTTTCTGATAAAGGTCTCATTTCTAAGACATATTCCTATAAATTTGATGCAGTTCTTTACATAAGTCACTTCCTAAATGATAAATGATCAAAGGTTATGAACAATTTCCAGATGATGAAATTAAAGCCATCTATACTCATATGAAAAAATGCTCTAAATCACTATTAATAAGAGAAATGCAAATAAAAACATCTTTGAGGTACCACTCCCCACCTCTGAATTTGGCCAAGATGACAGGAAAAAATAATGATAAATATTGGAGGGACTGTAGGAAAACTGGGACACTAATGCATTGCTGATGGAGTTATGAAATGATTCAACCATTCTTAAGAGTGATCTGAAAGTAGGCCCAAAGAGCTATTAAACTGTGCTTACCCTTTGATTCAGTAGTGCCACAATTGGGTCTGTATTCTAAGGAAATCATGAAAGAAAAGGAGTGACATGTACAAAAATGTTTGTAGCAGCTCTTTTTGTGGAAGCAAAGAATTGGAAATGAGTAGATGCTCATCACTTGGGGAATGGCTAAATAAGTAGTGGCAAATGAGGGTAATGGAATATTGTTATTCTATAAAAATGATGAATAAACTGATTTTAGAAAGGCCTGAAAAGATTTACATATATTGACGTTGAGTGAATCAAGCAGAACCAGGAACACATTGTACCCAGTAACAGCAAGAATGTGCGATGATCCACTATGAAAGGCTTAATTCTTCTCAGTGGTTCAATTATCCAAGACAATTCCAATAACCTTGAATAAAAAATGTCATCTATATACAGAAAAAGAACTGTGGACATACTATGTTCACTTTTTTCTTTTTTTTTCTCTCCCATGGTTTTTCCCTTTTGTTCTGATTTTTCTTTCCTGATATGATTCATAAAGCAATGTGTATTAAAATTAAATAAAAAAATATGGATTTTCTTTAGTCATTCCTTGTTCCTCTTACATTTCATTCTTTCCTCTTTTTATCTTCTTTTGTGATATGGGAGCCACCTGCCAGTGGCTGCTGGACTGGATCTCTTCATGTGAGCAGATGGTGATGATACAAGCAGACTGAGAGGCAGTTGCCACTGACTGACCTCTCCACTGAAAGACCATTGCATTGTCTGACCTCTCTCTCTTCTTCCCTCTTGCCTTCAATTTATTTCATTCCCAGTCCCCAAGCAATACCTGTGTCAGTCAAGGCTGCTTTGCAACTCCTTCAGATGTTATGATCCACAGCTGTGGAAGGTCTCAGAGATTTGACTTGCCCCTTCACTTAGGCATAGTCCTTAACAAACTTCTTATATCCTTTGCTCATTTTTTCTTTTCTATTCTTCATAACTTAAATTATAAAAATCACTTAATGCTTGGACTATCTTTGCTCTTTGTAATAATGTTCGGGCTAGCTTTCTGAAGGGCCTTGGGACCAATCTTGGTCTCAGCAGAATAATAACCATGAGAATAGTCAGGAATAAAGTCCAAAGTCTTTATTGTCTCCTTCAGTCTCCCATTCTGAACCTGTCTCCCCCATAGTGCAGGAGGCAGGAGAGCCACCAGGAGGCTGATCAAAGATAGAATGTCTCTTTTCTAGTCCTTGTTAGCCCTTATATACCTTATTGTAATTACATCATTATAGCATACTGATTATGTGTGAACTTAGAGAACCATTACATCTCTACTAAGTACTAAGTATATATGTGAACTAGAGAACAATCATCTCATCAACACCTTGTTTCAAGTATGCTTGTTTCAAGTATACTTCTCCAAAGTTCAGCCCTCTACAACTCTTCAATTATGTTTCTTTGATGATGTAACATTTATATAAGCATAAATATCTATATTTATATTATATTTTTTGTTTGTAACATGTTGCACTCTGCTCAGATCTATTTTGTGCTTCTCCATTGCCTTTTGTTAATTATTAATTTCATTGTATTTCAGAAAATATAGCATTCTCATGACTCATAGTCATATCACATCCCTGGAAGAATAGGCTCATATGATCATAGCTATAGATATGGAAAGGAACTTAGAGGCCATCAATTGCAATGTCCAAATCTTACAAATGAATACATTGAGACCCAGAGTCACAAAGATATAAATCGACAGAGTTAAGATCCAAATTCCAGTCTCTGGTTCCAAGTTTCACTGCATTATTTTACTATTAAAGATTTGGGCCTTAATTTCAGTAACGAAATTATAGTTATTAGAACTGTTTAATTTTTTAAAGGCAATCTAACTTACTCTTCTATACAATTCTGGGGCCAGCTCATAGTCCATTTGCAATCTCTGTCTAGGATATATGAAAGGAAGGTTGAAACCTATGGATTGTTTCTCTCTGAGTGGCAACATACATGCATACACACACACACACACACACACACAGAGACACAGAAATAAACATTGGGTCTTCACACAGCAAAGATCATGGGAAAAATTCCATAACTAATAGCTGTTCACGTAGAATACTGAATATTTTAAAGACCTCTAGACATAACTCTGTAGTCTTTTCCATCCTGGCAAATGGCTATAATTTGAGTAAGAATCTGGCTTTCAAATCAGTGAAGATATTGGTGAGAAAAGTTAGATACAGAACTATTAACAAGGAGGAATGAGCCCTAGGGATAAGAAGAGATATAAGTTTCAGAGTTGATATCTTATAGTACAATGAGCTTTGGAAGCTTATGAATTACAAGAGAATATCCCTGGAGGCATATATGGTATCAGGACTGAATAACTATTGGCAGAAGTATTGTATCTAATTAATAAAAGGCTGTAGCTTTTATACTAATGACAATGATCTTGCCAATGCTACAAGGTTTCATATATATATATATATATATATATATATATATATATAGGAAATATACTCTAATCTGGCATATAAACTACCTCCAAACCATTTCATATACAAGTCTGTGATTAATTTGAATCGATACTTCCATTGAAAATACTTTTAATAGAACATAAAAGCCCAAATTTAATCTGATTATTTAAAGCAGAAGTAGCCTTCCATTGATCAACTTCTGCTATTCCTAGGCATAAGAAAGTGTTAAGGAATATGAATGCTATAATCTCCCCCTTCCTATAATGACCTCCTTCAGGGTCAACTATAAAATCCTATCTTTGGTTTCTTAACCTGACCTTTCCTCCATTTCCAATCTTCTTGCACTTCCTTCCACGTACTTTATAATTCAACAACACTGGGTTTTTTTTTTTTTAATGTTGCTAGCACATTCATTGTTCATTTCCCAAGTTTATGCCTTTGTACTGACTTTAACCCATATCTGGATTGATCACCATTTTCAGTTTCTTTCTCCTGGATTTTTTAAATTCAGTTCAAATCTCACTTTCTGTAAGAGATCTTTCCCAGGCCCTTACTCACTCTATTCCCCAATCATGCCTTCCACCTGGAATTACCTCCTCTTTATACTGTATGTAGATTTCTTTGTATATTGTTTTTTTTAACCTTGAACAATTTAATAAATAGTTGCTGATTGGATATCTAAACCATATGAGGAAAGAGTCATTTATTTTTCACCTCCTCCCATTTCCCTTTGGATGGAGGGCAAACTGAAGAGGCCAAAATGCAGGTAGCAGGAGGGAGGCGTGAAGCAAAAGGTCTGCATAATGCAAAATCTTGGATAATTAGATCTTAAAGAAAAGATATTTGGCCACATTTTCTCTACTAATAGATAATCCTGTTAAAAACTGAAATGCTTCCATAAAATCACTCAAACAGAGAATAGAGGAACAACTATAGGATTTGTCTGTAATCATTGCTAAAGAGAAATGAAGGAATTCAATTTTAAAGCAGTTTTGAAAGTTGTTGATTATGTATACATATTCTGATGTTTATAATTCCACAGAATTTTACAAAGAATCCCACATCAAGTTGGGGGAAAAGAAGGAAGAGTAATTGATCAAGACAAATAATATATACATTTTTATCCCTTCTTCTTAAAATATATGAACTGATTTTGTTTCTGGTTTTTTTTTTTTTTTACCTTGGAGCTTGTTGATATCCCATATAAAAGGGGAAAAATATCTATGAGCCAGCTTTGGAAATTTTACACATTTTTTTCATAGAATAACAGAAAGTTTATAGGATTGTTATATGGAAATAAGAAATAGCATTACAAGAAGCCTAAATGTACAGCAAATCTTTGGTTCGGGGATTAAAGAAGGCATTACCCTTAAGAAGCAAAAGTTCACATCATAGGAAAGGCTTGGTATTAATTATTATTTCTAAACCTAGGTAATATTCCATAACTTAAATTATGGAGGAGAAAGAAAAGGAAATGAGAACCAAGAAGAACACGAAAGAAGAAAAAAAGTGGGGGAGAAGAAATAAAAGAAAAAAATGTTTAGAATTTCTGTATTTTTCCTTGACTCTCTGTGTGAGTCCCTGATTTTGTGATGTTGCTACTATAAGAGCTAGACCTAGGTCACAAAAACAAAACAAACAAAAAAGCAAAGGTGTTTCAATGTCCCTGATTTATTCTCGGAGGTACATTTCTGAGTTCTTAAGCAAGACTTGGCTCACAACTGGAAGAGAGGGACCCATTTCAGCAACTCGGACATAACATATATCATCTTCATTTATCCTTATCTAAGCCTATCATAAGATCAGCCTCATACAGTCATAGATCTTGAGCTGGAAAGGACCTCAGTGTCAACTATTCAAGAGGTTTCATATTATAGATGAGGAAACTGAGGCCCAGGGCAAAAAGGAAATTTTGCAGTCAGGAATTGATTTCATTTGTAATAGACAGTACAAATGCTAAGGACTCCCATAGAAAGTCAAATATTGTTCTCCTCTCCTTTTCTTTGCCCTGTTTGTAGTAAATTACAAATAATGAAGACAATAAAGAAGAGAAGGATATCCTCCCTATGATGCTTTAGTGGGAAATCTTTGGTCCAGAGCTTCTTTCATGATTACATTTTGATGGTTGTAAAGGAAATAATATGAATTGACACTTACACAACACTTTACAAAGAGCAAAATACATTACTGCATTAAGCTTCTCGACAATGTTGTCAGGCAGCTAATAAGGATACTGTCACCCCCCATTTCAGATAGCAATAAACTAAGGCCTAGAAGTTAAGCCATATTCACACAGCTAGTCAGAATCAGAGGCAGGATCGAAAATAATTTTGGATTCAAGTTCATGGTCTTTTCTACTTTTCCACTGGCTTTTAACTTTTAAGGAGTTATGTTTGAAAATTCCTTCTAGTTTATCAGGATATACTAATTTAATATGAATTATTTGAGAAAGTACTTGACAGAAAAGTAATAACCCAAGTTAGTAAACCAAAGATAATGCTATATAGCCTTACTAAATCTGATTTTTGCATGTCTCTATGGACACTAGGGATTGAAGCATCATGGCATATTAATAGAGAACTGTGGATTTGAAATCAAGAGAATAAAAGTTTGAAGCCCTTTACTGATACCTAGGATATTTAGGTTGCACAGTGTATTGAGCACTATAATCAGAAAGACTAAATATCTTGACTACAAATCTAATGCCAGATACTTACTAATTATGTGATTCTGGGCAACTCATTTCTTAACTCTGTTTGCCTTAGTTCATCATCTACAAAATGAGCTGGAGAAGGAAAGCTCTCTAGTATCTTTATCAAGAAAACCCCAAATGGGATCACAGTGTGGCACATAAACCACATCCACTCATGTATATATGAAAAAGCCACTTGATCTCTCTAAGTCTCTGCTATTTTCATACAACTGAGGATAATAATACCTGAATTATCATACCTTAAAGGGAGTAAAGTGATACCACCATACATAAAGCTCTTTGCACAGTCTAAAGTGCTATGTAAATGTCAGTTTAAAGTAGTGATGAAAATGATGATGATCATCATGGTGGTATGGTGATGTTGATGATAATGTTGTTGCTGATGATGATGGTGCTGGTGCTGATGTTGTTAATGATGATTTTGTTGGTGATAATGATGTTGCATGATGATGATGATAATGATGAACCTTTAGTACTTCGTGGAACTGTTTATCTGATTCCCTTTAGCCAGATAAAATCAGTCCATCAAATAAAATATCATCTATATATGGACAGGGTAAATGAATCTACATCATGGTACATGTGTATACATATTATAAGCATATATAATGCATATATGTATGAGAATACTCTGTCAGATAACATTCACGAGCATTACACAAATAGGATAAATAAGAAGACGACTTTATGAACAATTTCCCCCAAAAAATTTAGGATAATTTATTCTGCTACTTTATACACACAGACACATATTTTATATCTAAATAAATACATCTGTGTATATATCTACGTGTGTATTTAAATGTATATGTCTATATTTACATGCATAAACTTAATCCCCTCATGTACATATGTGTGTGTTTATGTATGTAATGTAAAAAACTTTGAATTATTCAAAAGCTTTTAGAAAAAAAAATTCTCAAAATGATTCCCTCTCTTTTCCCCTGGTCATGTAACTGCTCAGTAGCTATGCTATAATTTGACATTAGATTATCACCTTTTGAGCTGTGTGAATTTCTTGATCTTGATCTGAAAGCAGTTCTATTGGTTCAGGTAAGAATAAATTTAAAGCTTGCAGTCTTTAAGAATTCTGAATTTTGAGTAACTACAGTTCTACAGACTCTCAGCCCAATCATTCATCCTCCTTAAAAGTTGTTACTCAATTCATTGCTTCTTCAGCTCAGATTTATCCAAACACTTTTGTTTTGACATGAGTTTCTTCGCCAACAGTACAAGCACCTTCCTGGAATGTTAATTTGCTTCTGGTATACATGTCATTTAAAAGGAGATAATAGAGTTGGAATCAGAGAGTTTACATTGATTAAAAAAAAAAAACTAAGTAAATGAAACCATGTGCATATTTGCATTCATACCCTTTTTGTTTATTGAAATGATGTCTTTTTCATTTTAGTTTTTTCCAATGTGTGTGGTTTCTTTTTATATATTTACTATGTTCAGATAGCTCAGTGGGAGACATTATTACATTTGCACTGTCTCCACTGTAACTTTTAAATATTTTCTTTTCATTATTTTATTAGATCCAATTCAATAAATATTTATTAAGCACCTATTGTGTGCCAGGCACTAGGCTAAGTTCTGGGCATACAATTAATCAAAAAGAAGACTGGCTTTGATCTCAAGGAGCTCACAATTTAATGAAGAATATAATAAACAAAAGCGGTAGGAAAGCCAGGGACGGAGGGGGAAGACACCAAGGGGTACCCAGAAGAAGGATGTCATTTTTAGTGCAATTGAGACTGGGCAGAGTAGCTTACTTATGTGAAGTAGAGAATGTGCTGAGAGTTCAGTCTTTGCCCTTTTGGAAGGCATTGAGAGGACTTTCTCACTTAAGAATCTCAACAGGTTCAAAACTGAACATATCCAATTAAACCCAGACTCATCCCATATTTATGAAACAAAATAAATCTCCACTTCCATATAGTCTCTCTTGAGAAGTGATGGTATACTAACTTTCTCAGACACTCACATTTTAAAATATAGATTAATCTTTGTTTTTTCTTCCTACCTCTGTACACCACCACTTTCCTTCATATAATTCTACTTCCAAATTTCATTAATTCCATCTTTGCAAAATCATTCATATCTTTCTTTTTTACTTACATTTCAACCATTTAATTTCAGATCTTATTTCCCCTCTCCTAGGCTATTTCCCAGTAAAACCTTATGGAACTAATTGATAAAAAAAAATGAAGTGAGCAAAACCAAGAAAGCAATATGCCTAATTACTACAACTATGCAAATGGAAAGAACAATAACACATACATAGACAAACACACACTCAAAAATCAATGTTGAAAAATTATAAAAGGCAAGTATTGCCTAAAAGGAAAGTTATGAGAAAACATCTCAACTCAACTCCTTTGCAGAGGTTGGAGGTCCACAAATGGTGTATATTTCACATATTTTCAGATTTTTAATGCATTGATAAGTTTTTCTGCTTTTCTCCTCTTTTTCATTTTGAACTTTTAAAAATACTCATCATTATATGAAGTAGCTCTTGGTAGTGAGGAGAAAAGAATAGTGGGGGGAAATTATGGTGTTGTAAAACAACAAACGGCATCAATAAAATACACACAAGTATTATATATGCATATATGTGTACATATATCCTACATAAGTATTGTTATATATTTATATACATATCAGGTTAGAAGAAAATAGTGGAATATAAAGGAAAAGAACTAATATGTAAAATAAATGAATGAATTAGCATAGGAGTTTACAGTGAGGACTTTGGCACTTAAGAAGAGTATTTGAAGAAAAGTCATTAGAATATCTATGTGCCAGATTACATCAAGGATGCAGCCTTTTTAAAAAAATTAACCAAGGGAAGTTGTGAGTTGTGTAACTATAAAATAATACAATTATAAATACATAACACATTCCTATATAGCTTATACCCCTACCTTTTAACTTAACATAAAATGCTTCTTTTTGCCCCTGCCATTCAGGAATAATGTAAGCAGAGATATCCCTGGGAAAATATGGGATTCAGGGTAAATGATACTTTGTTATTCTCCTTCTTTCTCTATAACATTTTATGTAGATGAAGGAGATTTAAATAAATAAGGTGGACTTTAAGGCGAAAAGAAGGAAAAAATGGCATAAGAGGGACAGATGAGAAAAAAATGCCATCAGGAAGTTACCTCCACTCTTATCAAGTTAATCTTGGTAACTGGACTGACATGATGACAGTGGGTAGATTTGATTATCTCCTATCCTTTTTTATTTAATTTTTTTTTAACATCAACTATTGATACCACTTTTTTTTTTCAGTTTTTTTTCTGGAGTTACTGCTTATCTCTATGAAGTTTTAGAAGTCCTCATTTCCAAACCCAACTTATATATTCTCCCCCAGAGAAGATTAGGTTTGACATACTATTGGTCATTACCCACTGAAACTATAGCATAAGCTCTCAATAGTCTACTTATTTTTATTAGTCAGCAAAGGACACAATTTATTAAATGCCAAGGGTCATTTCTGTACTCTATAGGAAAAGAGATAAGTTTGTCAAATTGATCAGGGGAGCCTTGTCTATATATGTTGTGGAATTGGTATCAGGAGACCTGGTTTTTATTCTCAACTTGGGCACATACTAAGATTGTGATAATTAAAAAGGCATCTGTCCTTACAGAGACTCCTATTGAAGCATGTATAAACTGAGATTGATGATAATGATACTGCTTACCATTTTCTTTTCAGGAAGTGTTTAAGACTTAAATTGCTGTTTTAAAGTATTAGTATTATTACTAACCAACTCCCATATCAGCAGAGAGCCTCAAGTACAAAGTCTGGCCAAATCAGGCCAATTTGCTATATATGATATAGCACTAACTCAATGGAAAGGACATTGACCCTGGTGTTTAAGGCCCTGAGCTCAAATTCCCAACTCTGGCACATTATCTACATGATGCTAGGCAAGTCATGTCAACTCTCATAATCTCAGTTTCCTCTTCTGTGAAATTAGGATGTTGGGTTAGCTGATTTGCTAAAATGCTTTTCAGCTTTAAATCTTTGATCCTCTGACTCTATGTCTGTGATATGAAGAACAGACAATATATAACCTGTTCTAAACAAAGACTGGATCAAGATAAATAGAAGAGCCCAGAAGAAGAGCCTTACGGCAGTGTAGGAACCAAGATGAAGATTATGCTTCTGGAAAGGATATCATTTTCCAGTGTATAGGGCCACTTAACAGTCTCTATAGTAGCAGCTTTGAGACACGTTATGACACATGTTTGTATCCCAAATTCCTTCCTAATTTACCTACTTTGATATAATTGAAAATTCCAGGCTTTTCCAGATATAATATATGCAACTCTAAGTTGAGAAAATCTTAGGTAGACATTGACACAAAAATTCTTTTTTTAAAATTTGTTTTATTTTTATTGTAATACGTTTATTTTTAATACACATTGCTTTATAAATCACGTTGAGAGAAAAAAAAATCAGAGCAAAAGGGAAAAGCCATAGAAGAGACAAAAAAAAAAAAAACAGAAAAAAGAAGTGAACATAGCATGTGTTGATCTAAATTCAGTTTCTTTAGTTCTTTTTCTGGATGAAGATGGTAATTTCTGTCCAAATTTTATTGAGATTGCTTTGGCTCATTGAACTGTTGAGAAGAACCAAGCCTTTCATAGTTGATCATCACATATTCTTGCTGTTTTTGTGTACAATGTATTCCTGGTTCTACTTGTTTTCCTCAGTATTAGTTCATGTAAATCTTTTCAGGCCTTTCTATAATCAGCTTGTTTATCATTTTTATAGAACAATTATATTCCATTACCTTCATGTACCACAGCTTGTTCAGCCATTCCCCCATTGATGGGCATCTACTCCTTTTCCAGTTCTTTGCCAGAAAAAGAACTGCTGCAAACATTTTTATACATGTGGGATCCTTTTTCCTCCTTTATGATTTCCTTGGGATACAGACCCAGTAATGACACTACTGGATCAGATCCCCAAATTCTTAAGTATAATGGTAATAAAAAGCTAAAATTCATCAGTTTGCCATGTGTCTGCATGAGTTTGGAGAGAGGGGCAAATTGCAAATGTTACAATCCCTTCTGTTTTCTGTCTGCAGAAAACCTCAGGAACATTGCTGTCAAAAATTTTGATCATCTTGTAATATTTTAAAATATTTCTGTCATATTTAGCAAGGATTTCGCCCTTCCTTTCTTCCATGATCAGGTTATTTCCAAGGCATTGACAACGCCTCTTCTGACTTGTATGTTTCCTGCATTTTCAGCCCTTGATGTTCTGCCTTTTAATCTAGTTATTAGCTCTCTCCTTTCTAAATCTTTCTCCCATTCTAGACTTCATTTCATGGCCATGGTTGTGACAGGGCACCCGGGAAATGGGAAATCGGCTATCTGGCAACAGAAGACTTTCCAATATGATTGGAAATGCCTCAGCAAGGCAGTTTCTTATAAAGAGAAACAATACAGTAGGCAATTTTTTTTTTTAAAGAAAGAAAATGGTGGTTGCTACAATTGGGCATTTGGTTAATTGTGTATATGAAAGCTAATAATGATTGGACTCTCTTCTGATCTTAACTGAATATTTGTTATTTATAATACTACAGATAGTAAGTACTATGCTTAATGTTTGGCCCGAATCACTTATTGCTTCAGTTCTTTCTCTCTATTATTGGGGAGAGGAAGAAGGCAAAGGAAAAGGAAAAATTTGCAGGAAAGAAAAAGAATTCTTAGAATAGAAACAGTTTAGCTGGTTGTATTAAGGGTTCCTGATTTTTCAATCACATTATGTAATGCCCATTTTACCGAGCACTCACCATCCTGGTGGGGGCTCAGAAATGCTTCAGTGAGAAAAGCTGTTTGGTGTCCAGGCCTGAGCTTTGCTGAAATTTTGTGCTTTATCAGTCCAAGTTGCTATATGTGTCAGCATACTTACTAGAGGTCCCATTAGGCAGTATATTAAAGCTATTAAGTAGGAATACATGCTTGGGGTATAGAAAATTAAAGAAAAAGCTTAAAAAACTCTTTTCTCTTCTATAATGTTGGTACAGAACTACTCATTCTCTCTGAATACTGGCAGAGATACTGACCTCTGAAAAGATATTATTCCTGTTGTGAATTCAAGCTATCCACCTATGATCGACTATTCAACACAGAGCCCCTTGTCATTCATTTCTTTGTGATCATCTGTCAATTCCACAGTATCTTCCTTGAATTATATTGGACCTCTTCCCCATTGCCTCCTGCCAGATGCAGCTGTTAACAATGGCAGAGATTTTGCTGAACAAAGAAATGAAATGCCTGTATTTGGGAAAGCTGCAGTTTTTCATAAGATAGGCAGTCTTGAAAGATTGAAAACTCTGAGAAAAGAGAAAATGTAGCCATATTAAAATGGATACCAACTGAGAAGTATGTTGTTTCCATCTTATAAATATTGATTAGACTATCATATACAAAACACTATGCTAGGCACTAGGGATACAGAGAAAAAAACAATGTAGGAACTGGTAATTCTATTGTTATATAATAGAGAGGAATATAGTACGTGCACTGATAAGCATATTAATAGATGAAGATTTGATGATTTTGTCAGTGTGTTGGCTGGGGAACCCCCTCTATTAGTTCATATTCAGGAGATAGGAGTAAGAATGTTATCTGAGGTGCCCAGAAGGTAAATGCCTCCAGCAAGGTCACAAAGTTTGTAAGCATATGTTTTGAGGTCAGGTCTTCATGACTTTAAGCCTAGAACACTAACCATTCACCATCAGACTGCTTCTATGTACATATAAATAAATACAAGGTGATTGAGGGGAGGGAGAGGAATATGGACAATGGTATTAGGAAAGGGTTCATGCAGGATTAGCCTTGAAAGCCTCTAGTTTAAAGAGGTGAAAGGAGGAAAAAGTGCATTTAAGGATAAAGACACAGTTTAGGAAAGACACTGAATTAGGCAATGAGTTAATAGGTTTAACTCTACAGTTTTTTCATATATATACACATTAGCATGTCTATGTGTACTGAAATTCACCATCAACTATTATCTCTGCCTGAAATGCCACTGAAATTAGTATTCCAAAGCTGATATTGGGCTTCCCCTCCTATCAGGGGTGGGGTGGGAATTCACTATTTATTGATATTATTTAAAATAGTTTCTTACTTTTTTTTGACAGGGAAATGGTTCTATATGTGGCTTAACAAATTATTTTGGATTGTCCACACTTCTACGCCCTTCCATTAGTGTAGAAAATGAAAAGCACACCTGAATGCTATGGTTGAATACACATTATATTTTGTGATCTTGTAGGTCTGTTTCATCAGCCTCTAGGAGGATGAATTCCCTGAGAACAATTACTCTTCTATTTAAATTGAGGAAGCTGGAGAATTACTGAACCACGCTAAGGGAAAAAAAAAAAAAAAAAGATGTTTAAACCAGCATATCCTTAGTCTCCAGGTAGAAAAAAGCCTAGCTGCATTTCCCTTGAATACCAAGAGAAAACTAGAAGTTCTCTCCTCACCTCTTCTTGTCTATCTTCATCTTTCTTTTAGATATAAACAAGAAGATGAATGACCTATCAAGATCATTCAAGGGGCATCAAGAGGTTAATATACCATACAAAGTTTAATTTGTTGGCTTTGATGATATTGCTTTTATATTTCTGAAGCAGTATCTTGGATTAGAAAACCAATTTAATGTATTTAATATTTAGTAGGTACCCATGCTTTGACTGGTACTTTCCTAGGTCCTGGAAATACACAAACAAAAATGGATAGTCTTTGCCCTCAAGGAATATACATGGGAAGGAAAAATTGTAAAGAAAAATATTGTTAGAACTAAGGAGACTAATGTAAATCAATGCATGCTATGTTCATTTAATTTTTTCTGTTTTTTTTATCTCTCCCAAAGTTTTTTCCATTTTTGCTCTGATTTTTCTCCCCCAACATGATTCATAAAGCAATGTATATATTTTTTTTAATTTTTATTTAATAATTACTTTATATTGACAGAATCCATACCAGGGTAATTTTTTTTTACAACATTATCCTTTGCACTCATTTCTGTTCCAATTTTTTTCCCCTCCCTCCCTCCACCCCCTCCCCTAGATGGCAAGCAGTCCTTTCTATGTTGGATATGTTGCAGTATATCCTAGATACAATATATGTTTGCAGAACCGAACAGTTCTCTTGTTGCATAGGGAAAATTGGATTCAGAAGGTATAAATAACCCGGGAAGAAAAACAAAAATGCAGATAGTTCACATTCGTTTCCCAGTGTTCTTTCTTTGGGTGTAGCTGCTTTTGTCCGTCATTTATCAATTGAAACTCAGTTAGGTCTCTTTGTCAAAGAAATCCACTTCCATCAAAATATGTCCTCATACAATATTGTTGTCGAAGTGTATAATGATCTCCTGGTTCTGCTCATTTCACTTAGCATCAGTTGATGTAAGTCTCGCCAGTCCTCTCTGTATTCATCCTGCTGGTCATTTCTTACAGAACAATAATATTCCATAACATTCATATACCACAATTTACCCAGCCATTCTCCAATTGATGGGCATCCATTCATTTTCCAGTTTCTAGCCACTACAAATAGGGCTGCTACAAACATTTTGGCACATACAGGTCCCTTTCCCTTCTTTAGTATTTCTTTGGGATATAAGCCCAATAGAAACACTGCTGGATCAAAGGGTATACACAATTTGATAATTTTTTGGGCATAATTCCAGATTGCTCTCCAGAATGGTTGGATTCGTTCACAACTCCACCAACAATGCATTAGTGTCCCAGTTTTCCCGCATCCCCTCCAACATTCATCATTATTTTTTCCTGTCATCTTAGCCAATCTGACAGGTGTGTAGTGGTATCTCAGAGTTGTCTTAATTTGCATTTCTCTGATCAATAGTGATTTGGAACACTCTTTCATATGAGTGGTAATAGTTTCAATTTCATCCTCTGAAAATTGTCTGTTCATATCCTTTGACCATTTATCAATTGGAGAATGGCTTGATTTCTTATAAATTTGAGTCAGTTCTCTATATATTTTGGAAATGAGGCCTTTATCAGAACCTTTAACTGTGAAGATGTTTTCCCAGTTTGTTGCTTCCCTTCTAATCTTGTTTGCATTAGTTTTGTTTGTACAAAGGCTTTTTAATTTGATGTAATCAAAATTTTCTATTTTGTGATCAGTAATGGTCTCTAGTTCATCTTTGGTCACAAATTTCTTTCTCCTCCACAAGTCTGAGAGATAAACTATTCTATGTTCCTCTAATTTATTTATAATCTTGTTCTTTATGCCTAGGTCATGGACCCATTTTGATCTTATCTTGGTATATGGTGTTAAGTGTGGGTCCATGCCTAATTTCTGCCATACTAATTTCCAATTATCCCAGCAGTTTTTATCAAATAATGAATTCTTTTCCCAGAAGTTAGGGGCTTTGGGTTTGTCAAACACTAGATTGCTATAGTTGACTATTCTGTCTTATGAACCTAACCTTTTCCACTGATTCACTAATCTATTTCTTAGCCAATACCAAATGGTTTTGGTGACTGCTGCTTTATAATATAGTTTTAGATCAGGTACAGCTAGGCCACCTTCATTTGATTTTTTTTTCCATTAATTCCCTTGAGATTCTCGACTTTTTATTGTTCCATATGAATTTTGTTGTTATTTTTTCTAGGTCATTAAAATATTTTCTTGGAAGTCTGATTGGTATAGCACTAAATAAGTAGATTAGTTTAGGGAGTATTGTCATCTTTATTATGTTCGCTCGGCCAATCCAAGAGCACTTAATATTTTTCCAATTATTTAAGTCTGACTTTATTTGTGTGGAGACTTTTTTATAATTTTGCTCATATAATTCCTGACTTTCCTTTGGTAGATAGATTCCCAAATATTTTATGGTATCAACAGTTATTCTGAATGGAATTTCTCTTTGAATCTCTTGCTGTTGGGTTTTGTTGGTGATGTATAAAAATGCTGAGGATTTATGGGGATTTATTTTGTAGCCAGCTACTTTGCTAAAATTATGAATTATTTCTAATAGCTTTTTAGTAGAATCTCTGGGGTTAGCAATGAATATTAAAAATTTAAAAAAACACTATAATAAAAAATAAAGTTGTTCATTTGTGTCTGACTTTTTGTGACACCATGGACCATACTGTCCACAGGGTTTCCTGGGCAAAGATAGTGAAGTGGTTTGACATTTCTTTCTTCATGAATTAAGGCAAACAGAGGCTAAATGTCTTGCCCAGGATCACATAATTAGTAAGTATTTGACTTCTTGGGTGAGGACTTCTTGAGTCCAGGCCCAGCACTCTATCCAATGAGCCACTTCATAATACAAAGAACCAATGGGTGGCGTGCAGTACTAAGTGGGAAATTAGCCTAATAAAAATGAGAAAAGTACATCTTATATACTCTGTTCACAACTGAGATCTAGGTACAAAGGAAAAGTTTCTTGTTGGAGGTGAAGCTTGAATCGATTGCTGATAGAGTTTGGAGATTCTGTGATAGAGAAGGGAATTAATTCAAGGGAGGAGGACTGTGTTTGCAAAGATATAGAGGTGGTAAAAAGAATGTCATTTTGTAATCCCCAGAATTATTTTATAAGGGCACCATAACAGACTAATACTGTATTTTTTTCTTAAATACATGGTACCACACACATACTACAATGAAAACAAGAAAACATTCAAGAGAAGTTCCAAGGAATGAAATCAATTGAACAAATGAAAAAAAAAAAAAAAACTGTTCAGAATTCAGAGGATCAAACAGTAGGCAAATTAGTAAAATCAAGACAAATCACAAGAAAACAAAAAACATTAATTAAAACTTGACTTGGCCTATTCTAAAACAGACATATGTAAAAAAGAATGTTAATGCGATATAAAGGAGAAAATTCACAATGGAAGCTCACAAAGAGAATCAATAAAGCATCCCTAAAAAATTGGCCAAAAATTAGGAAAGATACACGCCCAATTCTAAGGTTAGTTTTGAATAAATTCCCATACTTGGGTCTTGGATTATCGCTTAAATAATTGTTCCTTTGATTATGAACTTTTAATTTTTTAATACCTTTACAATACTGTGGAATGGGAAAGGAAACCTGAACCCTGATTTCATCAGTAAAGGGAATACTCAATAAGAACATCAACTTTTCAGCTGCATATCAACAATTATATATAACAAGTAGATTTAGAACATTTCCTGAGATATTGAGAAATAAGGAAGGTTATGCCATATTGTAGGTCTTCAAGAAAAAACTGGGTTTTAGACCATGAGTATTTTTTTTAATAATTATAACTTTTTATTGACAGAACCCATGCCTGAGTAATTTTTTACAACATTATCTCTTGTACTCACTTCTATTCCGATTTTTCTCCTCCCTCTCTTCACCCCTTCCCCCAGATGGCAAGCAGTCCTATACATGTTAAATATGTCACAGTATATCCTAAATACAACATATGTGTGCAGAATCGAACAGTTCTCTTGTTGCACAGGTAGAATTGGATTCAGAAGGTATAAATAATTCAGGAAGAAAAACAAAAATGCAGACAGTTTACATTCATTTCCCAATGTTCTTTCTTTGGGTATAACTGCTTCTGTCTATCATTGATCAATTGAAACTGAGTTAGATCTTCTCTTTGTCAAAGAAATCCACTTCCATCAGAATACATCCTCATAAAGTATCGTTGTTGAAGTATATAATGATCCATGAGTATGTTGTAATAAAGGTATGAATTGGCTTAGATCATGGTGTCTGAAAGTTATAGTTTCAGACATTTGAAGGCTATTCAGATCCCTTGATTATATAAATTGAAGCCTCAAGAATTAGCCAAGGTATATTGGTGGCAGAATTGGGAGTCAATTCACAGCTGTTTGACCCTCCAAGTCCAGCACTCGACCTTGGACCATATTGTCTCATATGATGGATACTTTTTTTTTAAAGATTTACAAATACTTCATAAATATTATCTCATTTGATTCTCAAAGTGACCTAGTTAGGAGAATGTTATGAGGAAACTGTGAAGTGCATTTCCCAGAGACACACAGCTAGTGAATATCTGGGAAATGATTGGAACTCAGGACTTCCTGATTCCAAGCCCAACACTCTATTTAGTATCCTACCAACCTATAAGTCAGGATTTGGAAACTGAATTTACAAATTTAGTGTGAACTTGTTCATATATGTATCTAGTTTGCCTCTGATAAATGTCATTTACTCATCTTAATAAAAATGATCTTGGCATTATGGGGAATAGAACAACCTGGATTCAAGCCCTACTTCTTACACCAATTGACAATGAGAAAAAGCAATTAGCCTTCTAGTGAATGAAGGACAAAACCCAAACCAAAAAAAAAAAACCCAAAAACTTCTCCCCCCAAAATGTTAATTGGGTGCTTTCTATGCACCAAACACAGTCTGAGACCTATGCAGATAATGGGAACAGAAATACAAAAAACAAGACTGGTTTTCCCTTAAGGAGATCATAGTTTAGCAGTATGAAACAATAAATATAGGGGAAAGGCTTTGGTTTGGAAAGAAGAAGGTGAATGGAACTATAGGATAGGTCAGTATTATATCTTTCCAGAGACCATGGAAGTGGCAATTTGACTACTGTTTTCAGGATTCCAGACAAATCTTAAAAAGTATAAAGGACAGAATTTGCATTAGAAGAAGGAAGTTTCTCTCAGGGAACAACTTGAGACATATGAAATAACAGTTCTGACCCTGCCATCCCTCGCTCGATCTTCTCAAAATGGTTTCACTTGCTATCATGTCCCCTACTTGGTTCTTACTCCAATATCACCATCATCACCATCATCACTATCATCATTATTAGCATAAACAACAACATCATTATCCAATTCCCTTTCCCACTTCACAAAGAAAAGTTCATTACCAGGAAACATCATCACAGAAATTGCTTCAAAACCTTTAGTTGCTTTGGCCCCTTCCTCTGAGTTGAAAGCAGAGCAATTAATCCCTTCCCCAAAGCCTCAACATCATTCTTTCTGGTGTTCCACTCCCCTTTTATCTCCCCCCATTAGATCAGAAGCTCATGAAGGAAGATACAGTCTTTTTGTTCTCATTTGTATCCCCGCTGATTATCACAGGGCACTATATATAGTATACTCTATATGTGTATAGGATGAGAAGAAGAATTCTAAAATAATTTTCATATTTGACTCTATAATACATTTTGTACTTCTCCTATTTTATGTGCTGGTTGCAACAAATTATGTCCAAATAATAAAGCTATCACTTGGAAGACCAATAAAACTCTTTTCCAATGAAACATTTATAAAATATCTACCATACACAAAGTTTTGCATTAGGTTTTCTGAATACAAAAAGAAAGGAATGAAATAAAGTATAAGAAGATTGAATATTTTAACAGCTATTTTAAATACAAGTGAATCTGAGAATAATGAGCACATATAACCTCTGAAATTAGAAAGTGCTTCAAGTAGAAGACAGCACCTAAACTGAGTAAGAGAGGAGCTAATAATTTTATGATTTTAAGAAAGGAAATTGTAACAATATAGATTTATCTATCTGCATACATCTTTTTCTCTCTCTCATCTAAACAGGGTCTATGTGCTTATCATAGTGGAAGGTAGTCTGGGCTCTTTTTTCTGTCCAATTCTTATGGAGTTAAGACCAGAACCAAAATTCAACAAGAAAGTTATCCACTCATAACAATAACCAGAGAAATTCATCAACCATTTACAAACCAAGATAACCAAATGAAGTTGTTGTATCAATGAAGTAACTAAATAATTCTTGATGGTCTTGTATTCATTGATAACCAGAATGGCTACACTATCCACCAGATTTTCTCTATTATCACCCAATATCAACGTGAAATTGATCATGGGCATGAACAAAAATAATCTTTCAAAATACCTTAAAACAACTCTAAGTAGGTAGGATAGATGAGTGAAAACACAACATTTTGCTTTTGCATAAAACCAGAAGAGTCATAGAAAAGACTATCAATTTAATGGGTCTGTCTATCTATCTGTCTGTCTATCTGTCTCTCTCTCTCTGTCTGTCTTTTTGTTTGTGTGGATGTATTCAACAGTATTAGCTAAAGTTCATCAAAGTGACATGGACTCAGGATCTTATCAGTGGCATTGAATGTGAAGACCCACTTTTGAATTAGTGTGAGAAACTGGGGTTTTTTAAATCAAAAAGTTTTAAAATGACATTTTACCTGCAAGGCACAACATGAATGATTGCAGCACCAGGAGTTCCCATAGCAACCTCATCTTCAGTTTCCGAGGTCAAAGGAGGCTCAAGTCCAATAACTAGTGACTAGAATGGCTGCTTCTTTTAAGTTTTATACAACCTTTAATCTGTGGGAAAGAAAGAGACATTACAATGAAATGTGGGATCATTGTGCCTTGTCTTTTGAGCAATTTAATCTTTCCATGGAATCTAAATGAAATTCATACCGAAGGGAAACATACACATACCTACACAAACATATGCACATATATGTTTTATGCATATGTGCATGCACACATGTGTATATATGACTGTATACATATTATACATGTGTGGGTTCATGGAAAGAAAGGCTGGACAGGTTAAAAGCTATGAATTTGAAACAATTTGATCTCCCTTTGTTTTCTCTCAATTAACCTTTTAGATCTAAATCTCTCTAAGATCATGATATCATAGATTTAGGGCCAGAAAAGGATGTCAGAGTCTATCTAATTCTGCTCCTACATTTTACAGATGAGGAAACTGAGGTCTAAGAAAATTAACAAAATAGTGGACATGGGAGGCAAGATTTCAAACCAGGCTTTCTGAATCCAAACTCACTTCATTAAGGGAGATGAGTCAGTATAGCTCAGTGGGTACTTCTGTGATTAAAATTTTACACACTTGGAAGACAGACAAATAGATTAGCTTTTTCAAGGATCCTTCAAGTATCAAGATACAGAAATACTATAAAATTATCTTATCACTTGGTGGAAAAGAAATCCTTACATTTCTCAAAATTATATATTTGCCTCCTCTTCCCCACCAAAAGGAGTTTTAGGGGATTTGCCAACAAGCAAGAAGAGCCAAGAAAAGCACTGTAGTCTCTGGAATAGGGTGTTGGTATCAGAAATATTTGGATTTGGGTTTAAGATCTGCTACTGACACATACTGACTGTTTGGACTGTATGTCCCTTGATCATACTGCTGAACTTTTTAGTGTCCTAGGCAGTTCTTGAAGATAACAGATTTCAAAGTAGTTTCTAATCTGAATGATTGCAGGGAGCTTCCTTGAATCATAAGTTCACTTCCTTATGTACCTTGCCCCCATAAATGCTTCATATTGTTGAAGGCTATGTAGAAATATATGCCAGTCACTCATATACAAAATTGAGGCAGGCACTGAAAATGAATTATGGTCAAATCTACATATGGAACATCCCATCCTTCCCACCCTTTGCATCACTTCCCTTCCCCAGTCCTTCACCATGGGCTAGGAATCATTACTGAAGATGAAAAGCAATAGAAAGTCTGCTTGTTGTACCTAGTAGGGATCTGTCCTTTGGACACAGTAGCCCCAGAGAATGGCCTGAATTGATTAAGGTGATGAATCAGAGCAAAAGTTGGCAGTAGAACAGGGAGCTGCTCTTTTTCTCTTAAACTAAACTCTGGAACAAAGATGCTCTCTAGTGAAAGGGGGAACTTTCCAGGGTCCTGAGTCATTAAAAACTTTCTCTTGCTATAGTTAATGAGGCACAGTGTGGGCTGAGTCTCATAGATATCTTGCTTAAGATTATAGATGAAGAGCTGGGCAGATCCTACTTCTATTGGTCATGAGAAACCATTATTACAACTTACAAATTGATGAATGCTACAAATCAGAGCTAGCTTTCTTCTTTTGTTGATTATCTAGACTTAAGCAAATATTGGAGAAAATGTTCACAAGATGAATTAAAACTTAAAAGTGTGGCATTTATAATTTTTTGGAAAGTCAATTATTAAACATTTATCAGTTCATCTCTGACTAAAAAGGACTTTAATCTAGCCCAACATCTTTGCTTTTACAGATAAGGAAACCTAGGCACAGGGAGGTGAAGTGATTTGGCCAAAGTCATACTGGTAGGGAGTAGAAGAATAAGAACTAGAACCCACATTTTATGAACAACTGGAAATGAGTCCATCTGTGTCTAGCAGTTAATTTCTACCTCAGTTTCCTCAAATGTAAAATAGGAATAATAACAGCAACATGTATCTTCTAAATTTGTTAGGAAGATAAAGCATATTTATAAAACACTTATTATGGTGCCTGGCAAGTTGGAGGTTCTACAGAAATGCTTACTATTATTATTAATTATTGTTATTGGTAATACCCGAATATTGTTGTTCACTGAACTTGGCTTCTTTAGAGTAGAGAATGTGAAAAGAATCTTAAGAATTAGCACTAAGTTGTCTCAGCTCCATTGGCAGTTATTCCCAAGGCTAAGTCAAACATTTCTATGCCTACATACGTCCTATTAGTATGCAAGCACAGTGAGTGTAAGGACAATTTTGTGTGTCTTTTTTTTCTCTTTGTTTCCCCAGCACTGAGGATAGTATCTGTCACACCGTGTAATAAGTTCTCCTTGATTGATTTGTCAAATAGAGAAATAAGGATTTTTTTTTTTAGGGAACTAAATAGATACAACATACAATATATATATATATATTTTAATCTTGTTGATTAAGTTTGTTAAATGATTATGAAAATTCTAAAGTACCATAAAATAATTCAAGGAATCATCAGATCGTAAACTTGGAGAAATTTCAGAGGTCTTGTGGACAGGGGTGTCTATGAAATTAAAAATGATATCCATATCTCAGTGTAATTTTTTTCATAATCATATGCTTTTTATTTTACTCATTTATAAGCGTTGTTCTGAGAAGGGATCTATAAGCTTCACCAGACCACTAAAGGCATCTTTGTCGTATAAAAAAATGTTAAGAATTTCTGATATGGATCAAATCCTTCAGTTTTTCCATTGAAGAAGCAGACAAGAATTATTAAATGACTAATCTAAGACTACATAGGCAATAAATATCCTCAGTCAAAAAGTATTATTGTAATTCTCAATATTTACAAACTTCGATGACCCACTATTACTCACTTCCAAGACTATTTATAAGAAACAATTTCTAGGTGTTTAGGCCACATTAAAATAGTTGATTGCACATTAAAATAAAATACTAGGCTAATCTAGTACTCACCAGTTAAAAACAAAAGGTGTGGACACTGAAAGAAGCCTCTCATTTGCTAAGTAGGTTGTATAAGTAATTGAAACTGAAGTAACCTCATTAGAGTGCTTTATTCCTTTTTTATGTCCTTAACTTGTCCCATTTCTGATAAAATCAGCCTAAATATTCTGTGAAGAAAGAAGGCATACTTAATTTTGGTTCTGCTTGAAGGAAGAGGCTGTACATGGCGGAAAAGGGACAGAGGATGGTCGCTTAATTAGACGACTTTGGATACTCTTCTGACATGCCTGGTGATTAGAACGATTTTAAACAAACAGGAAGTGCTGATCAATGAAAACTAATAATGTATTAAGCAAATGATCATGGTATTAATAATTAATTTTACAAGAGAAATGTCATCACAAATCCTGGGATTGATCTATAATGTTAAGCAATCTCTTGAAGCAATTAAAATGTATCCACTTACACGATAAAGATCTAATACACAGCAGGATGCTCTTTATGGTCTGTGTTCTTTTAGCAGTCATCCCTAGGTATATAAGAAAGTGAGGTCAAAGAACTCTATGGGAGCTTTTATTTATATTCAGCTAGACAGAGTTCACACTGACGTCTTGGAAGTAATAGAGTGACTGGTTGTTATTTATCTTTCCTATGTGTAGACAACAAGTAGACTAAAAGGTGCTAAACATTTCAAGTCCTCACACTGCCCTCAGGTATAGGGCATACAGTCATAGATTATACAGATTCAGAGCTGAAAGGGACCTTAAAGGCCAGCTTGTCCGACACCTCTATTTATAGGAGGAAGCAGGTCACAGTGAGATTCAGTTTCTTGCAAACAGGTGCCAGTAGCAAGGCCGTAACTCCCATAATTCCCTTTTCTATGCTTCACTGACCACTAGGCTCTCAGTGGTTTTATAGTCTGGGGATCTGGCTCAAATCCAGCTTCTTTCACTTATTCCTTTTGTACCCAGGCCAAGGTCTTTGGTCCTAGTTGCCTTACCTATGAATGAAGGGGACAGACTAGATGACCTGTAAGCTCCCTTCCAAATTGAAATCTCCTATCCTATATTTCTATGTGTTTTATCCTTTAGGACACAGACTGTCTGGTTTTTATTTTTTTAACTCAAGAGCTTATCACACAGTGTGGGACAAAAGGAAGGAAAGCAGGCAGGTAAGAAATAGAAGGAAATGGAAGGGGAAGGGAGAGAAGGAGAAGAAAGGGAAGGAGGCAAAGAATGAAAACAAACATATATTAAGTGACAACAACATGCCAGATATTTTACAAATATGAACTCATTTGTTCCTTATAATAACTTTATGAAAAGGGGATATTATTATGCCCAGTTTACAGGTGAGGAATCTGAAGCAGTCAAAAGTTAATTGATTTTCCAAGATCACTCACCCAGCAAGGATCTGAACCTGGATTTAAAAGGATCTGAACCTGGATTTGAATTCAGCTATTCCTGAATCCAGACCCCATTGTGCCATCTAACTACTTGTATGTTGACAAATATTTAAGTTATTATTGTAGGTTTTTCAGTTAGCCAATTCAAATTTATTAAATAATTACTATGAGCCAGATGGTAACTAAATGCACAGGAAACAAAAGAAACAATTTTTTTCATTCATTTACTCTACTACAAACCATTGTAATTTAGGGATTAGCTTAGAAAAGAGGCTTTAAAAATATATACCACCTTTAAGATTTTACTTTTTTATGAATGGTACTGCTATGTCTCACATGAAGCAGAAACATGTAGTATTATGACCTTGTTTTTAGATTAAATCCATACATTTTAGGAATGGGGCAAGAAAATGACAGGGTACTCAGTTGCTCCATCTACCACCTCAATGGCAAGCAGATATACTATTATGCTTGATATTCCTACTATCCCCAACAGCCCAGAGATGCAAAGACTTGTTCAAAACACTAGTTGAAGCACAAGACAAATCAGAAGATACAATGCGTACATTTTGGTAGTGGGTTTTTTCCTTCCCTGATACCTCAGTTTCCCCTTCCAGTTCAAGACAATTTCATTCCACTGTCTCCACATTGCAAGCAGAATTTTTTTTTATCATTTGTCACTTACTGTTTCCTTTCATTGAATTGGTATTATTTCTTAATGTTTAGACAATTAACTTCTTGATATTTTGATCAATTATTTAAGACTCTACTGTTACTTAAAAATTAAATAAAGATCTAAAGTTTTCTGGAAATGTTGAGCAATGGACAGGAACTATGTGCAATCATTCTGTTTTTGTTTTTGTTTTTTCCTATGTAGCACCACCACATTTTCCATTTTGCTTCTTTGAAGAACACAATTGTTGTGATAAAGTAAGGATACAGTAAAATCCATTAAAATAAATTTTATTGAAACAAGTTTAAATTGTTGGAAATATTTATTAGCAACAGGTTGAATCTTCCAAGGTCTAATGCAGCTAAATTTAGAATTCATGTCTGGTAAGTGGTTTATTACAGAATGTTTTCTTTGGCCATGGCAACTCATGAAACAAATAGAAATTAAAAATGGTGCACAAGTCTATTGCAGTCCCTTCTGCTTCCTCCATCATGGTGGAGGGTAATGTAAAAAAAGAGACAAACCTGTTAAGATTTTCTTTCTTTAGAACAAAAACATTTACTTAACTGAAGGAACTCTAAACTGTGAAATCCTTGTCCAATGACAAAATATTGGAAACCAAACCATGTTAATATTAATATTTGCACAATAAATGAAACCAGAAGGCAAAAGGAAATTGCGGTTAAATGGAAAGGTGATCTGGTCAATAAGTTGTCCTTGGAGAGGTAGACAAAAGATTTGGTAGAAATTATTTCATCATGCACACAAGGGAAATGAAATATTATTTCATAGAATACTTTGTTGCATCATCTTGAAGTGATTGTGATAAACATAATCAATCAATTACCAAGCATTTATCAAGCACTTACTATGACCACTACAAAAATAATTGATGCTTATGTTTCACCATCTGTTATTGAAAATAATGAGGCAGAGAAATTACATGGTATGTCTCAGTCGAGGTCCTCCCATTGAAGTTAACACTTTTCTCAATAGTATTAAGTCATTTTCATAAGAAAATGGGCATAGGAGATTGTGGCCAAAAAAAAAAAAGATTTAAAAATATGGCTCAGATTTGAAAAACAAAAGAGAAAAATGACTTGTTGACTAGTCAGAAATCTGATACACACACACATATAGATACTATAAAAGATATGCACACATATTATACACACATATGTGGGGAGAGAAATAGAGAGAGAAAGAGACTGATAAAAACAGAGAAACAAGAGGAGAAAATACTTCCTTTTAAAGGAGTGTTGAGAGTTGGAAGTTACTGGACATGGAAACCATTGAAGAAGATTATAAAACTTGAAATTTATAATATCTTAAATGAAAGAAAATCACTTAGATATATGTCAGTGTTTAGAGGAAGGGTCAAAGTGAACATCAAATTAGAAGAAAGACTAAAAAGAAAAAGAAAATATTGTGAACAGTTATAAAATCTTTAACTCAAATGAATTATTGATGCAAAAAGGAGGAAAATGGAAAAAAGCAAAACCTAAGATTATTGCTTATCACCATTTCCTCGAAAAACTTAATTGGTGCAAAGCAGTTGCCATTATTAAGAGATAGAGAGTTCCAGATTATGGAAGATGCAAAGAAGCAGAATACCATGACCCCTGCCCTCTAGGACATTATAGTGTTGCTGGGATGATTTACTAAATACACAGAATACAGAGGAGCAGAGGCAATGTAAGTGCTGGGTGAGTTGTACAGTCAGTAAATTTGAACTAAGTCAAAGATAAGATTGGTAGGGGTAAGAGGACAGGTGCCAAATATAATGCATATAATATTGAGATGAAGATAAATTATATAGGATAAGAAGACATGTTTGGGTTATGATCTATATTAGTGAAGGGGCTATCTACCTCAGTGAGATCATATAGTGAATAAAATATAGAAGATTTCAGATTGTGGTCATACTGTGCATGGCCCCTGAAAAAAGATTGCTAGTGGCTAGATTGAGAGTTTTCAATCTACATGTGGAATCTACCACTTCCTTTTTTCAATTTATAATAAGCCATCACTGCTGAGGCTGTGGGCTCACTTGTGTGCTGATCCTTCCATCTTCTGCTGGGAATTGTGTGTCCCTTAAATAAAGACTGCGAGAAGACAGGCTAGACATCTTCCGTCTATCCTAAATCAATGATTTCCCTCTATTTCAATATAAGGCATCTTCTCCCTTCTGTTGCCAGCCCAATCTCCCAATGGAAATACGGAAAACCTCTGATGCAAAGAAAAGCAACCCTTCTTTTTACTTCAGACTTTCCATTTCCTGTTGCACTTGGCCTTTGAGAGCAGAGATGTATTACCTTTCACTCAATGATGATCATATTCATATCTGTTCAGAACCTTCACAGTCCAGTGACTGTGAACTCCTATAGATAATGATCCAAACCCTGCTCAACAGTCCCTACCACCCAATTCCTCGTTTCCATTGTCCTCATCTTCACACTTGAAAGTTTCTTCTAAACTCCCCTCAGTGCTTCCACTGTGTCTTTTGGAATACTTATTCCATAGGTAACAATCTGTCCTTCATCTTAAATCTATCCCTCTGGTATTCCATCCATATTGAAACCTGGATTTCCCCTAATGACACAGCTTCCTTTCTAGAACTGACTTTACCTTTGTTATTTTCCTCAATTCATAGACTGAAGTGTGTTTGGAATGCTCTTTACTTCTCATTGCTACTTTCAGGTTCTTTCCTTTCATCCCTTACTCAGTAACCTCTCTTCTTTTAATAGTCATACTATTTATATTTATCACCAACTCAAACTCCTGGTAACATTGTCTAGACACCTCCCAAGTTATTCCTCTTTCTTCCTTAATGAGTTTCATATCTGGCTTACAGTTTTTCTCTTCTCCTCAGTTGTCATTTCATACAAGGAGATTTCAACATACATACTGATTTTCTCTTAAATCTTCCAGTTACTCAATTCTTCAATCTACTCTCCTCCATGAACTATATTCACGTCCTACCTCAGACAAATACAAAGATGGTCATACCCTTAATTTTGCCAACCTCCACAATTATACTACCTCCATGTTCAAGAATTCTGAATTCCCTTAATTTGCTCATAATCTATTGGTTTTTACCTCTATATCCACCTTCTTTACATAATCCTCTTCTTTATCACCATCATGACTTCAAATTCCTTGACACCTTTCCCAGGCCATCTCCTCTAAACCAGTCACATTCTCCTCTTCCCATCTTGATTGCTTGGTGAACTAATTCATCTCTTCTCTTGAATCCATTGACCCTTGTCAAATTGTTAATTACTCTCTGTCAAGTCTCAGCCTTGGATCATTCCCACTATTTGTTGCCTTGTGTCTACATATTTGTTGCTTCATATAAGTGGAGAAAAATCACATATTGATTCTGGGTCGACTATAAACTTATGTTACATCATCTCAATTGGGCTTCTAGGCAATCTTACTATACGTTCCTTATCAGCTCATTATATCACTTTCCACAGTAATTCTCTCAAATTTTTTCATCCCTCCTTTAACCTCCCATACTTCTTTCTACTTCAACTATCTGTGGAGAATTTTGCCTCATAGTTTACAGAAAAAAAAAATGAGGGCTTTGTTTGGTCATGAATTCTCTTTCTTTCCCTATTCATCATTTCTTATCACTGAGATATTTTCGGCTACTTTCTCCTCCCTCACTCCTGTTTGATATGATGAGGTGGGCTTACTCCTTACCAAGGCTAGTCCTTTTAGCTCTAGCTGTTCAAGGGATTTCTTGTCTTCCAATTTCCTCAAACACATTGTTCTTTTGTTCATATGTATTCCCTATTCTCACTTATTATCAGTCTTTCTGTCTCTACTGTCTCAGACTGCCTACAGAAATGCCCAAATCTTCTCTATTAATTTTTTTATTTGAGTCTTCCATCACTGCTATCATCCTATTTTTTCAGTACTTTCTTATCTATTCTCCTTGTATATGCCATTTTTAATGAGTACCTTCACTCTCTCTCCCCTCTCTCTTCTTAATCCCTTACAATCTGGCTTCTGACTTTATCATTCCACCAAAACTGCTCTTTCTAAAGTTACTAATGATCTCCTATTTGCCAAATCCAATGTCCTTTTATCAATTTTCATTTTCTTTCATTTCTCTGCAACCTTTGACAATGTTGATCATTTTTGGTACTAAGTTTTTGAGACATCATTCTCTCTTTTGTTTTTCTTCTACTTATTTGATCATGACTTCTCTGTCCTTTTTGATGTATTCTCCTTGGGACCATGGTCTTTAACTATATGTGTTGTCTTGGGTCCTCTTCTCTTCTCCCACTATACTTTTTCACTTCATGATTTCATCAGCTCCCATAAATTTAATTAAATTAAATACTGTCTTTATGCTGATAATTCTTAAATCTACTTTTCCTGTCTCAATGTCTCTTCTGACCTTCAATCTCACACTTCCATCTGTCTTTCAGAAATCTTGTCAAGCAGACATCTTAAACTCATTATGTATAAAACAAAACTCATTATCTCCCCCCCCCAAATCCTCCTCTATTCCTACCTTCCCTATTATTGTAGAAGGCAACACCATCCTCCCTGCAACCTAGAAGTCATCCTGCAGAACTCACTGTCTCTCACTTCCCATATCCAAGCTGTTACCAAGCCCTATGAATTTCATAGTTGTAACACCTCCTGAATACATTCCCTTCTCTCTTCTGATACTGTTACCACTTGAGTATGAGCCCTCTTCACCTCAAACTTGGCTTGTTGCAATAGCCTGCTAATGGGTCACCCTGCCTCAAGTTTCTACTACCAAAGTGATTCTCCTAAAATGAAATTCTGATCATGTCTCTCTCCCTACCTTCCTTCACCTTTCACTTTCACTCAATGAACTCCAGGGGCTTCCAACTGCCTCTAGAAAGAAGTACAAACTGCTCAGTTTGGCATTCAAAGGCCTTTGTGACCTCATTTTCTCCTACTTGTCTATCCTTCTTACATCTTAGTCCCAGATACACACTCTGTGATCCTTGTTCCTTGACTGCTCGGTGAACAAGACATCCCATTTTTTGGCTCTGGGTATTTTTTTTTTATGGCTATCCCTCATTCCTGGAATTCTCTCTCTTCTTTGCTCTGCACATTGACCTCCATGGCTTCCTTAAAGTTCCAAGTGAAATTGTATTTTTTTAGAGGAAAAATTTCCCAAATATTCTTAATTCCAATGCCTTTTCCCTGCTAATTGTTCCATGGTTACTATATATATAGCTTGTTTTGTAATTTGTTTGCATGTGGTCTCCCCATTAGATTGTAAGTTCTTTGAGGTCAAGGACTATCCTCCACATTTAGCACAGTTCTTGGCACATAATAAACAATTAATAACTATTTGAATTTTTAAAATATGTATTATTCTATCTCTGATTGGATATTTCTGAATATTATTTCTTTTCATGTATAACAAAATGAATGCCAATAAAGGAAAGGAAAAAAAGACGCATTGTATAATATTTATACCCTAAGGTGTAGCACATATTTCTGAGCTGAGATGTTGTCAGGCAACTATATTTCATTAGTGTTAATTTGGAAGTATTCTAATGACAGCACACTGTGAATAAGTTCTTGTTTCTGATTCCATACACCCCACCCCCAAGTGTAAGAACAACACGAACATTTGTTTCCTGAATAATTATCATTTAGTGCATTGCTTTTCCTAAGGATGGAATTTTAAAAGGATTGTCCCCCAGTTCCCTGTTGGCTAGTTAAACATTTTTTTCTGGCTTTACAATTAGTTAATGAGAGAGTATAGTTAATCACAATGGTGAGGAGGCAGCTAATAAAAATGGAAGCTGCAGATAAAAATCAGTTCCCTCAAAAAAAAAATCCAGCATACCCTTTCAGGCAAAAAAGATGCTTATGGACAATTCATAAAGATAAATCTATTAATAAAAATACTATTTGATTATCACTCTATAAAATCTATTGAGTTAAATGTCATGGAAGACACCAAGAAAAAGAAGATGTGACCTCTATCCTCCATTATATTATAATCTGGATAGGAAGGTTGATTAAGCATGTAAACAGTACTGGGATAAATAAAGCAGTATAGTTCCTAAATGAATGGTGGGCAACATAATTCCCAAATGATACCGACAGATAATTTGAGCTAATGCCTAGGTGAGTTTAGTCGTGGTAGGAGGGCATATGCCACACACTATATAAAGAGTAAATTTTATTGAAGTTATATCTTCAGTTCCTTTACTGGCAAATACATTTTAACAACTGGATCTTCTACCAATTATTATTATTTTTTTGGCCGAGGCAATTGGGGTTAAGTGACTTGCCCAAGGTCACACAGCTACGAAGTATTAAATGTCTGAGGCCAGATTTGAATTCAGGTCCTCCTGAATTCAGGACTGGTGCTCTATCCAATGTGCCGTCTAGCTGCCCCCAATTATTTTTTTTTAAAAAGGGAGCAGGGAGCAATGGGTTATGTCTGACATCCCTTTTTTTCTCCTACTGCTTAGAGAGCTTAATAACATTCAATAAACTATAAGAAAAAATGATAGCTCCCAACTCTAAAAAGTTTAGGTCAGAAAACAATAACAATAACATAGGGAACAATAACAATAACATGTACATAGGGAAAGACCAAAAGTTAAAGAAAAAATACAAAGTAGATATGTCTTCTAGAAAAATCAAGAGTTGGCCTTTTCCAAAATGGAATCTGTCATTTTCAGACTTCTGTAAAAGGGTATCTCAATAGTTTAGGATACTCTCAGAGAGCAAGTACTCATTCCCAACTAAATATAACTGTTGGGAATAGTGGAGCTCTAAGGCCAAATGAATCAAATATTTTCTTATCTCTCCTCTTGATTCATTTAAAAGGCTTTTTCAAAGCTACAAAAGTAGGTCTGTCACCTGTAGCATTTTTTTATACAGAAACACAGTGATTATATTAGGCAGAAATCCATTAGAACAACAAGCAACAATCCAATATCTCATCATTTTAGTTACTGAAGGCGATCTTTTATGAGATATTTTCTCCCCACTGAGAACACCTGGAATTGTATGTGAGGATTGAAGATACTCTCTGACCTTTGAAAAATCTTTAATAAATTTCTTTACAGCCTCTACCCACTAAAACTTTCAAACTTTCAAAAAGCTGATTTTCAATTCATTTTTCCTTAGAGAATAATATCATCTTCAGGCAACAAATCTCTGAATTTCATTCTTTGAAGGACTCAGTTACATCAAATACAACAGCTACACTAGGGTGCTAGCTAGAGAGTGTGGGTTCAAATTTTGACACTTTTTACTAGTGTGACCTTGGGAAGAAAGTTGTTGAGCTAGAAGACTCCTAATGTCTTTCTAGCTGTTGATACTTTGACCTTAAAATACATATATGTGTATGTGTACATATACCCACTTATGGGTATATTTATGTGTGTGTGTATATATATATATATGTATGTGTGTGTGTGTGTGTGTGTGTGTAAATATGCATCCTTTTAACATTTTCTAATTATCAAAACTGGAAATACTAGTCTGCTTCAAGAAATCTACTTTCTTTACCTTCACCTCATTATGCATTTTGGACAGGACTATATGACATGCTTCTCTATCTGTGTTAAGTATAGGAAGTAGCCTAAGAGTTTGGAAAAGGCCGTTACAAAGGTCTAAACAACTCTGTTGGAAGTACCAAAATCAGGATTCATTGGAAAGCTCTGAAGAACAAAAATAAGAGCATCTGGTTTTCAGTCATGGTTCTGTCACTTATTACCTGTGTGACCCTGACAAGTCACTTAATATCTCTGAGGCTCAATTCCCTCATTTATCAAATGAGAGCACTGGACTTGATAGACCTTCCAGCTCCATTTTCTTATAATATATTAGAATGAAAAAAGATCTTTAAAATAATCTAATCCACTTCCTTCAATATTCATATGAGGAAAGGGTGGGAGGGGAGACATGGCTTACATAGCTAGTAAGGTCACTGGAGACCACCTCAGTACATAGAACATTGGGCTGGAGCACTAGTTGTTTGATTCTGGGCAAATCACTTTACTACTGTTTGCCTCATTTTCTTCAGGCATAAAATGGGATAATAACAACACCTACCTCCCATAATTATTATGAGGTACATACGAAATAATAATTGTAACAATTATCACATTTCCTAGAGGCAACTAAGTGGCAAAGTAGATAGAGCCCTGGACTTGGAATCAGGAAGACTCATCTTCATGGATTAAAATCTGGACTCAGGCAATATCTAGTTCTGTGACAATACAAGGGCAAGTGACTTAAGCCTATTTGCCTCAGTTTTCTCATCTGTAAAATGAATTTGAGAATGAAACAATAAACTACTTTAGTATCTCTAAAGAATCAGACAAGATTGGGGCAGTTAGGTGATGTAGTGACTAGAGCACCAGACCTGAAGTTAAGAGGACCTGAATTCAAGTCTGGTCTCAGACACTTAAGACTTCCTGACTATGTGACCCTGGGCAAGTTACTTAACCCCGAGTACCTCAGCCAAAAAAAAAATCAGACATGACTGATAATTCAACTATTAAATTGTCTGGCACATAGTAAATATTATATAAATGGTTAGCTATTATTGTGGAGGAACACAGACTTAAGGCCAGGTTTTCTGACTCCAAGTTCAAATTTATTTCCACATTTTTCACACCTTTTTAAAGGAGGAAATTATGCTTGCCTTGCTATGTTACTTAGACTATCCTGCATTTATTTTTCAATAGTAGAAGGAACATTTTCCAATTGAACAACTAACAGATATTAAAAACTTAAAAGATGCCAAGGACTGAGCTAAAAGCTAAGATTACAAAGTCAAGGTTCTCATTCTCTCTTTCTCCCTCTCTCTCTCCCTCTATTTTTCTCTCTCCCTCTCCTTTTGTCTTTTCTCTGTCTCTCTCTTTCATTCTCTATGTTTCTGTATATACTCATGTAAATATATATATAAATAAAGAGAGAGAGAGAGAGAGAGAGAGAGAGAGAGAGAGAGAGAAAGAGAGAGATTCATACATATACACAGTATTTGCTCCAGAGTAGTTTATAAACAAGACATATCCATCCATCTTGTCTTATTTCTCAATTTTGGTTTTTGTTGTGAATTAATACAATTGATGTATATACTAATATATGAAATGATAAATAAATCGATGCAAAAACTTAAAATACTAGCAAATGAGAGAAATCTAATGACCATGAAACTACTTAAACTATTTAGATGTTGATTCTTGTAAAAATAAAATTTTGCTTATTTGTAACTTTTTTTCTATAACAAATATCTTTCCATATTTTCCTATTCCCTTTTCCAGTGAGCCAATCCATATAATAAATTTTTTTTAAAGACTAGAATAGCAGGGGGAAACGGTCAGCAAAATAATTAAAGTATTGAAAAATTTGGCTATAAAAATGTATTGATCAGCACCTATTGAACTCCCTCTTCCCTAAAGAGAAGGTAAGGGGAAGGACTGTAGGAACCTAAAAATAACTAGAAATAGCACATTGTACTAGATTGAATGTTGGATTAGAGTCAGGAAACCTTGGTTTTACCTCTCCCTCAAATTTTCTTGTTATGTTAACCTGGGCAAGTTACCTAATCTCATGGGCTTTCCTCATTTGCTAAATGGGATTACTAAAGCACATATTACTTGTATCCCAGGATTGCTGTGAATGTGAAGTGGGATGATTAACCTAAAATCCTTTGCAAACCTTATAATATTGTACAAATTTGATTTATTTTTCTTGTTAATTAGCATTTCTACCTGAGTGATGATATACCTTATATATTCTTCATTTTAATGACTAGCTACTAAAGCACATCCTGTTTATAGATTAACATTATAGGTCACGAACATCAACATATAGTTCATGAATATATATATATATATATATATATATATATATATATATATATATATATCCATCCATAAAGATCCATATTATCCACATAGATCATGAATCTATTTATATCTATACAGGTGGTATGGATTATA
The DNA here is from genome assembly GCF_016432865.1 of Antechinus flavipes. Lineage (NCBI taxonomy): Eukaryota > Metazoa > Chordata > Mammalia > Dasyuromorphia > Dasyuridae > Antechinus > Antechinus flavipes. The sequence continues at coordinate 40,400,610 of NC_067398.1, read as the reverse complement.
TCTATACCTATCATTCATATAAATCATGAATATATCAATATCTATCCATATAGATAATATAGATGATTTCTATCCATATCATCCATAAAGATCATGAATATATCTCTATTTTTGTCTCTCTTTTTATGTCCCTCCAGCCTTCTATCTTTGGCAAATCCCTCTATTTTTATTTGCATTCTAATAGAGAAAGATGAACAAAACTAAGAAGAAAACAAATGTGTTGGAAAAACACAATTTGCTCAAGGGTAGAAATGGTTTGTCTTAGGGCTATTGGGAATAAGGGAAGAAAATTGTTCCAAAGGGGGAAGTTAATGGTTACAATTCCTTTTTCCTTAATGCAGGAGAATTGTTAGGACTCTGAAGGCTAGTGTTCTAGGCTGCCCAGGGCCACATCATGAGGCTTCTCCTTGGTAGAGACTGCAAATCAACTTCCCTCAAAGCCCCAGGCTTCTGAAGTCACAGAAGGAAAGAATGATTTCTTAGTAATCATTTCACGTTTGTTTTTCTTCTGCCCATTGGTGTGCTACAGAGTGCCAATTCTGCTAAACTCCAAAATAAATCACTGTTAATGAAGCATGTTGCACATACAGACAGCAACAGGCATTTTTTAATCACCTAAACTAAAGAAGAGCTAAAGGTAAGCACAAAACACTCTAAAACCTAATATATTAGGTGTCAGATTTAAAGTGGCAAGAACCCTATGACTTTCACAGCTTTTACCTCAGTGCCCTCAGAAAGGGAGAGAAGCTTACTAGTATATTCATCAAAGTGTGTGGCTCACTGATCTTTCAGAAAGCCCCATTGGAAACAGAAGAGTCCAAATAGAGTCAGCTGAATTATAAGCAGCAGCAAGCAGGATTAAAATTTAAGAATCTGAGTTATATTAGCCAGAAAGGAGGAAATCATTACTATAGTAGAATTACATCTTGAGGGAAGGTAAGAAGGGTGCAGTGTTAGGCTCTAAAACCAATTGTTAAGGCAAAAAGTCTGGGTAGTTAAAAGTAACCTTGAAAAGGACTGGACTCTCTCATTTCCAATGGGAACAAAATACTTTAAAAAAGTTATTCCTGGGAAAGAAGTAGAGCATCTTTAAATGAAGGAAGTCAACATGAAAACAGATTGGTTTGACACTATTCCTATTGCATTAATTGAATGTAAATTATACGTTTTCATGACTTCCAGCTAAATTATTGATCAACAGAGAAGAAAGAACCAGGATTTTTACCTGTATATAGATGACAATAAAAACAGATAGTCGAAAGGAAACATAATGAGGGTAGAAGAATTTTTGAAAGGCCTTCATATTTAAGTGCAATTATATTACATACCTCCATACATGTGTATTCCTTTCTTTTTTGATTCATCATGAAGCTTAAAAGAAGAACTGGAGAAAGGAATCAGAACTTAACATGATCTGTTTAGTTGACCTGAGGTGCTAGATGGACAGTCATCACAGTCTATTACTTTCATTTGCTTTACCTGGTTAAGTAGAATGAAAGATTCTGTGTGTGTGTGTGTGTGTGTGTGTGTGTGTGTGTGTGATGAAAAGACGATTCTCACAATATGAAATAACAAGCACAGAACATTACTAAGACCTATTGAGGGAATAGCACTAAACCACTGTTTGCAGAATTATCGATACCACCTTCTCTCTCTCTCTTCCTCCCTTTCCTTTTCTTTCTATATTGTTTTCCTTCCCCCCTTCTTTCTCTCTCTCTCCCCCTCTCTTTGTCTGTCTTTGTCTCTATCTCTGTCTCTCTGTGTTTCTCTTTCTGTCTGGCTCTGTCCCTCTGTCTCTCTGCTTGTCTCTGTGTCTCTCTGTGTCTTTGTCTCTACCTCTGTCTCATTCTGTCTCTTTCTCTGTGTGTGCATGTTTCTCTCTCTCTCTCTCTCTCTCATCATATCTTTCCATTGTATTTCTGAGAAAAGAGGAAAAAAAGGAAGGGGAGGAGGGAGTCAGGGAGGGAAACAGAAAGGAGAGAGAGACAAGAAAGAGAGGAAATGAGGGGAGGAGGGGGAGAAGGAGGGGAGGAGGAAGGAGAGGGAGAGAGAAGAAGAGACAGAGAACATGGACATGGACTAAGGCAATTAGGGAGTGAAGTGGATAAAGTGCTGGTCCTGGAGTCAGGAGGATCTGAGTTCAAATCCAGATTCAGATACTTTCTATCTGTGTGATCCTGGGCAATTCACTTAACTTAATTTATCTCAGTTTCAGCATCTGTAAAATAAGCTGGAGAGGAAACAGCAAACCATTCCAATATCTTTGCCAAGAATATCCCAAATGAGGTCATGAAGAATGGGACATGATTAATCAACTAAACAACAATAACAACACATAGTAGAGAAGATAGATACCTGGACTGGGATTTAGGAAAACTTGGACCAAAATATTGCCTTCAATGCTTATTGTTTGAGTGACACCTAAATTTCTTAAAAATTCTATGTCTTGGTTTCCTATTTTGTAAAGTGCTTAGATTCAATGGCCTTTAAGGCCTCTTTCATCTTTAAATAGCCAATCTTCTAAAGAAAAGTTTGAATTATATCTAGGACACACATTGAAGCAATGTTCATATATTAAGACAACAGGCATTTATTAATAATATGATTATACCATGACAGTTACTGTGCTACAATATCAGAGCACCTCTCAGGGCACCAAACCTTGGCACCAAATAAAAACATAGGGATATCTCAAGTTAAAGATTCAAATTGGTTTTCTACAAACACAAATTTAGGTCATCAACATTGTAAAGAGCTATCCTCTCTATAGCAATTATATTTGGATAATTTAAAGCATAAATTTTGGAGGGCAAAAATCCTTTTTGTCCTTTTTTTTTTTTTGTACTGCTAGAATATGGCTTGATCATGAGTCAAGAGCAAGGAACCTCAGGTGGATGGAGAACTAGATTATTTTATTGCTACATTAGAGCTGTTGCATATGATCTCCAGCAGTTTGGAGACTTTATAAGAATACTTGAGAGAACATGGACAAAAACCATATAAGATTCACAGATGTGGATAGACTGAAGTGTACATTGAGAGTTGCAAGTATCTCACACCTACTCTACTGTCCTATACTTATCCTAGTACTAGAACCTATGAATGCGGGACTTTCTCAGTGATTCAGACTTCTACCTGGGCGTTTTTTCTATCTTGTATTGTCATTTACATCCTCCTGCAAATATACCCCAAGGATTCTCTTTAAAATGTTGGCTCATTCCTTTTACTTTCTCTTGCTATCATGAGTACAAGGCTTGGACATCACCCTTACTCTCCCTCTGTGACTGGCCCACTGATTTTAATGATCATACATTTTCCTAAGGAAATTTGTGGTGTTAGTAATCCCTGAAATTCTTCATTGATCTTTGTGTCATCCTCAACTTGGACTTTTTGATAATCCTAGCATTCCATAACTCAAAGCCATATACCATTATGAGGAGAATATTGGTGATTTTTTTTAAAAGGTAAAAGAATCAGGAGATATGAAAAGAATTTAGTTACCCAAAGTAGCCTAGTTCAATCATGTGCTTCAATTTAATGCTAGGCTCATCTCACCATACATATGTCTTTTCTATTCACGTGAATGTATTGAAGATCATTTCTGGAAGTTAATATCCAATTGCATATCATAGTCTGGGCAATCAACATTCTTTGTCCTACTAATATTTTTCTTTGTTTACAACTACGCTGACTTCTTTCAATGATTTTGCTTCTTGTTAGAACATTAAGAAAAATTCCAAAATTTGATATAATCACCAAAATATCATCTTCAAACAGCAGACCTTCATCTTATTAACAGTGTTTCTGGCTAAATAGTGAAGGGGTATTTAAAAATGCCTGCTTTAGTTAGATAGAGTGTGTTCATATTGTATGATGTTGTGGAGAGGTGAAGTAAGTAGCAACTTCATTATCACTTCTTTCTCTGAGATTCCCAGAGCACATTGAGACATGGTTGTAGAACTTGAAGGTTGAAAGGAATTATGGCTTTCAGGGAGTGGGGTAGGAGGTAGTTCATGCATTCAAAATCTATAATTTTGTAAATAACAATAATAATAATTAGCATTTAGAAAGTTTCAAGGTTTACGAGGCATTTTCCATGTTATCTCACTTGATTCTCACATCAACCCTGGGAGATCGTTGCTATTACTATCTCCTTTTTACAGATGAAGAAATTGAAGCTTAAAGTGTTTATGTAATCTGTTCCATGATAACACAGCTAGTACATGTCTGATGCAGGATTTGAACTCTTGTTTTCCTGGCTCCAGGACCAGCACTCTATCATTGGAGATACAGGTCAGTAGTTCAAGATTATGCGGTTCATTATTACCAGATTTAGAAAGAACACAGATTTCATGATACACAATTTAATCCCTAGGCCCTTTCTATTCTCTATTTTTCTCATAGAAACATTGTACCACTGAGAATATTTTTACCAACGACTACTTAGAGACAGCCTTTCCTCATCTTTATCAAATATTGGTTATGTCTTGTCCTTAACATTCTGAACATTTCTTGCCCTTAATTATTCCGATAACACCTGTCATAAGTACACTTATGCCATAGTTACTGTACCTTATTTCTTCTCTACATCGTAAGTTCCTGAAGGACACGATCTCATATATTCTCTAACATCACCTAGAACAATATCTTGCACATCCTGGGGATTTGGCAAATATTGTTGAACTGTTCAGGAATGGGAATTTATGTAAGTGACAAACTCAATCGTCACCTCTCTAAGCAGTCACGATATGCTTTTCCTAGTACTTTGTGATTTGTTCTACTGCCTTCCTCTCCAACCCCACTAGTTAAAAAGGTCCTTAGACTTAGTATAGCACCAGTTTCTATTGTCACCTATCTCTTCTATCATCCATCAATTTCAGTATAAGTTGCAAATTACTAACAAAAAAAATTCCTCTTAAAAATAAAATCATTGTCACATGCATTTCTTTACAGGATGAGGGCTAGTCGAAACTAGATAAAGTCACCTGATGATTTTTTTTTCATCAGTGTTCTTACATGCAGTTAGTTTAGTACTGAAAATAATTCTCCTCAGCAAGTTCCTATTAGTTCCATGCTTGCCAGCCTGACCTGGTATAAGATGGAATAGATGAAATGCAATGCTGAACAAGTCAGACGTTAGGCAGGGCCCATCACATGTATAGCAGATGTCGCTTCGAGACTGAGTGTGAAATGAACACATGTCATCAATCCACTTTTAACTTTCCTATTTATATTCTTATTTAAAATGCAATAAAAAGAATCCTCTCCAGTTACACCATGGTTTACACAGCAAGTCATGGGAGGGTGCATGCTGAGTTTAGAACTAGTAAGTCTTGAAAGCAAATCCTACTTTTAATTACTCACTATCCCATCATGGTCAAGGCTCCTAATTTTGAAGAGGCTCAGTTTTCCTATTTTAAAAGGGGGATGATCATCCTTACATGTCTTTACAAAGGCTTTTGAGACATATTGATGTTACATAAAAGAAATTGCAAAGCTCTTGGCAAACCCTAAAGTGTGATATAAATTATTGTGGCTAACTCAACGTAAACAGCATTTTAAGGTTTGTAAAGTGCTTTCCAAATATCCCACTTTATCCTCACAACAGCTCTGGAAAGTAGATGATATTATTTTCTTTTTACAGATGGGGAAACTGAGGCACAGAGAGTTTAGTTATTTGCCTAGGTCACACAAATTTGAACTTAGGATTTTTTTACTTTGGGTCTAGTGCCCTAACCATTGTACCACTTACCTGCCTGCAAATGTCCATTTGTGTAATGATAAGAATGATGATGGACCTTGAATGTGCTATGAATTGATTTTATAGTACCTCTTTTTATTATATTTTATTGTATCATTTTTTATTATATTAATACATATAGAATAAAACATGCATTTCTATAATAATATAATAAAAATGACTACATGAAACTATAAATCTAGTATGCACAGCTTGCTTTTTCTTTCAAATGTACAATAAAATTTTTTTTCTCTTTTTTCATGTCCTCTCAGCCCACTCTAGAGTGAGATATCATTAGTTAGAAATAGTTTTACACACACACACACACACACACACACACACTCTTATTCATTACATATTTCTATATATTAGTTCTTTCTCTGGATGCGGGCAATATCTTTCTTCCTATGTTTTATAGCTAATTTGGATATTTATAATAGTCAACATAATATATGCACTATTATATATATATATATATGTGTATTTGCATGTGGATTTGTGCATGTCTGCATATATACATGCATACACACTCTCTCTTTCTTCTCTTAAGACTGCTTTTATTTTTAATTTACAGATAGAGAAATTAAGACGAAGACACTATTATTTGGCACTAGTATCTTACAGAATTATGTAAAAATGTTATTCTTGATTTAAAGTAGATTCTTAAAAAAAAAAAACATGCTAAAATGAGAATCAGATCTTCCTTTAGCCTCCTCTTTAGAATAAGAGTAGTATAATACATAGGGTGTTGAGCGTGGGCTCACAAAGATCTGGATTCAAATCTAGCCTCCAGCACTTAGTAAATGTATGACCATGTCAATTATTCTGTGTGTCTCAGGCAATTCCCTAGGATTTACCAACTAATTAATGCAAATACTGCTTGGGAACTGTGTGAATGGCACAAATTACCATATCCTTTTCATATTTCTAACCTCTTCAATCGGACTATATTTTGCTATAATGGGACTATTATCAAACATTACAGAATTTCCAATTTATGCTCTTTCAATATTATCTTCTAAAGATAAATGGGGCTTTCTAAGGAGGTCAAGATACTTACTGAGAATAGAGAGAGCTGGAGAGGAAATAGTTTGCAGAGGAAATGTCTAGACTTACATGTATCATCAATACTGACATTGTTTCCCTACAGAACAATTTAATTAAAACTAGATCCCAGATGAGACCAATTTTTTATGGGCAGCTCTGTGGCACTGTGTATAGAACACTGCGTCTAGAGTCAAGAATGCCTTATATATTCTTTAGCTGGACAAGTCACTTAACCCTGTTTGCCTCAGTTTCCTCATCTGTGAAATAAGCTAAAGAAGGAAATGGCTAACTGCTCCAGGATTTCTGCCAAGAAAACTCCAAATGGGGTCAGAAAGAACTGAAAAAATAAAAACAACGTTACTGAAAATTTACATCCCAAAATGAAATGATCCAAATTTATCCTAGCTTGATAAAAGGGGAATACGTATAATATAAAGACAAAGATCAAGTGATAGAGATATTCCAGGTCCATGTAAGGAAAACAAAGAAAACACTTCCTCAAAATTAGAGTTATTCTCAAGGAGGATAGGACTATATAAGGAAGTCAAAGGTTCCTCATTTCCAGGTCTTCAAGAAAAGGCTGAATGGTCACTTGTCTGAGTTTCAGAAGAGATCCTTGTCCAAGTGAGAAATCCCTTGAGCTGTGTTCCAATGCAGAGAATCTGTGATTCTACAAAAAGAGTGCCAGAGACCTGTGTATCCTCCTCAATTTCAAATAGAGCTCACCAATTTTCTTCAATTTTTAATTTATAATTTAAATAGGAATAAAAAAGTGTAAGAGGGACCCAAAGAGATTTGCTATCACAATTTAAATGAAAGATTATCTATATGTATATATGCATGTACATATCCATCTACCCATCCATTCATTCATCTCTCTCCCTCTGTTTCTCTCTCTCTCTTTCTCTGTCTGCTGTCTAACTTTCATCCCACAATGTCCTGGCTTTAGATCTTATCATGATACTAACCTTGATCCTTGAATTAGCAAAGCTAGCATTCTCAGAGTAGGGAGGAATGCAGTAACTTTGGTTACCTGTGGAGATTAACAAGCAGTTGGATTCTATGCATACCCAAGCATTCATTTTGGAGAATAGGGTTCTAATTAGAAGCAACACAAGTTCAGTTGTTTGAGCTATTTTGTTGTCAAGTTCCTTTTATGGCAATTTGCTTAAGGGGAAAAAAAGGAAGAGAAGGAACAGAAGAAGAAAAAAAAATTAGCTACAGCCCCTTCAGGAAAATTCAATTGCTTTGTGGCTGTTCCAAGTACATGCCTACACAGAGTTCAAGTTTTATTTTATTACCTGCACACCCCTCACCTGCCACCTCTCCCAGCTGGATATTTCAGAGGAGTATTGTGAACTAAGCCCTGAGAAAATTATCTTGATAAAAGATTTCTTTCTGTGCAAGCACTTCTGTGACTTCTAGCCTTGCTCTTGCCACTCCAGTGTTTCTCAGGTGGCTAGGCAAGTCCCCTGATGTCATGAGTGTTAAAGGGACAAAGACGAATCTGGGAAAAACAACAAAGTGAGCACAAGTTCTCTCTATTTAAGAGATATAGGCAGAGAAATAATCTTTCTAGATAGTTTCTCCCACTTGTTGGTCCTTCTGATTTAAAATGACCTTCCATAAAGTATGTATTATTTTGTGTGTCACCAGTCTCTCTCTCTCTCTCTCTCTCTCTCTCTCTCTCTCTCTCTCTCTCTCTCTCTCTCTCTCTCTCTCTCATTCTTCCATTAAAATGTAAGCTTCTTAAGGGCAGAAATTGGCTTGTGCTGACTTTACATCAACTCCAGTTAACAGGATTCCTGGCACATAGTTGGCACTCTATATATGTTGATTTCCTGCCAGATATGATTGCTAACCTGCCCTCAGATACAGTTGAAAGATAAAAGATAAAAGAAACTATAGACTTGAAGAAGGATAAATATTGTTCATTCTTTTTTATTTTTCAAAGGAAAGACAACAGTATCTAAAAACTATAGTCCAAGAAGCTTGATTTCTGGGAAAATTAAAGAATAGATTATTAAAGAGATGTTTGGCCAACACAGAAAAAGAGAACTGATGGTCAGAAAGAACCAAGATGGTTTCATTAAGAAGGGATCATGGCAGATTTTGGTCACTTATTTCCATTTTTAAGATGACTAATAGATGAGGTAAATGATGTGGGTATAGTCTACTTGGATGTTTAGCAAGGCTTTTTATAAAGTATCTCATGCCATTCTTGTTGAGAAAGTAGAGAGACACATTGGAGATCTTTTTTCATCTCTGATATTCCAAAATCTTCTAAGACTATATGAAAGCTCTGAAATGGGCAATAAGCTAGATTCAAAAGGCCAACTTTCACCTCAGAAACTTAAGACTAATATATATACTAATCCTCCCATTTACCACATAACCTGGGGAAGTGAGGTCCTCTGAAAAGCCTTGTAGCTCTCCATCAATGATCTTTTCACAGACAAATAAAATCTCTGTGAACTAGGCTAAAGATCCTAACAAGTATCCTGTGAGATTCTAATGTTTGTTTTGTTTTTAGAAAGCCAAATGGGGTTAAATGACTTGCTCAGAGTTACACACAGCTAACAAAGCGTCAAATGCCTGAGGTCAAATTTGTATTCAGGTCCTCCAACAGGATCAATAAACTATCCATCCACTGGGCTCCCTAGGAACCCCAAGCTTCTAATGTATTTTAGTATAATGGTTTAGGATTTTATCACTGAGTGATCACTCACATTGTTTCTCCCAGGCAACAACCACACTATGAATAGGGTCACTGCTAGGTGAGAAGATCTAGGATAAATTGGCTTAATATTCAATTCAAAGCATGGCAAAATCTTCTTTTCCCAAGTATCCTCAAATCCTAACTACTCATATTTCCTTCCAATCCTGAATCTTCCATTAAACATGTTGAACTAAAATATGCCTTTTGGAACATCTCTACATTACTGAAGACTGGATCTGTGCTTTATTGAATGGACATTTCTCAGATTACTTTAAGACAGGAAGAACATTTTTCAGAGGTGTGACAACACTCATTCTCTTGGGAAACACCAGTTTGGTAATTTGAGTTTTCTGGGAAGGGGGAAATGATTTCTTTTTTTAAATGTTTTTCTGTGTGGGTCTGGAGCAATGGTGTCAAACTCAATCTCAAATGGAATTGGAGGTTATAAGTATCCTTGTCAATTGCTGTATTCCCTTAGAAAAACTATATGCTAACATAATCTCTGTTCTATTATATTTTAATTTATTTTGGTAAATATTTTCCAATTCCATTTGAATTTGTTTCAGGAACACTGGTGAATATTACAGCCCTGACATGTGATATGTATGATCTGGATGCCCAAAACCCATAGGTAGGTTGTTTTTGTTTTGTTTTGTTTTTTAATGTCATGGAATAGCATTTTTTTAAAAGCTGAACATTTATTGAATAATCAAATGATTTAAGAAACTAATACTTGCTAAACATGAACATAATAGTTAAAATTTAAAAGAGTGTTTTATGCCACTAAATTAAAATTTCAAAGCCACTTTTATTTGCAGACAGGATATGCTTGGCCACACTCAGCATATACCCTGTGTGTATGCCAATGAGTGTTATAGTCCATAGTCAACAGTAGCCAGATTTCTGAAGATAACTTCCAGTAACAAGCATATTGTACATTTTGAGGTCAACAATGATATATAATTAAATTTACATACTTATATATGCAACTTATTCTGTTGTTCTAAAATGGAGTCGCAGATAGAATACTAGATTTAAAGTAAGGAAAACATTTAGAATATGACATCAGTAGTTGTGTGAACATGGGTGAGACATTTGCCATTTCTGAGGACAATTTTTTCTTTTGTCTACAAAAGACATCTGTAAATGCCATCTGTAAAATTGGGGTGGGGGGGCAGATATAGCAATAGATTTTAATCCTCAGGGCTGTTGTGATGATCAAATGAAATACTCCACATAAAATGCTTTGTAAATTTAAATTACTACCTAAATGCTTGATTTATTATTATAAAGCATATTTATAGTTATAAGGTTCTAGTAGATTAGTTGTGTTTGCCAAGGAAAAATGTCTAGATGAGTAATGATTTGTTATGACTTCTAGAGAATATCTTTCCCATGACCTGGAAAGTACCTTCCAGCTCAGAATCTATGGTTTAATTGTATAATAATTATAACATTAAGTCTCATATTGGAAGAAAAAAATAAATTAAGTGATATCATTTCATTTTCTCCTATTTTAGTATCATCCTTTATATAATATTTAAAATAGGAAAACTAAGTTTAATACATCAGGTATCAGATTAATCCTAGTAGAAAGATAACAACAACCAAATTTTTTTCCCCCTTACCTTCATAAAATAACTAGTTTTATTCCATGGAAAAGTACATCAAAATTTTTTTTCCTTCATTAATTTGTGAGACTCTGTCAATATGGATGAGCCTTTCCTAGACCCACTCTTATGAATGTCAGGTCTCAATCTTCTTTATTTTTAGTACCTCTCTTGGTATTAGTCAGGAGGACCTGACTTCAAAACCAGTCTAAGACACTTGATACTTATTGGCTGTATGACCCAAGGGCAAATCACTTAACCCCAATTGTCTTGCCAAAAAATTTTTTAAAATAATAATAATACCTCTCTTGCTCCCCTGTAAACCAACCACTCAATCAATAAACATTTATAAGATGTTTATTATATGCAAACATTATTCTAAATGCTTGGGAAAAGAATAAGAAAAAAGAGCCAGTTCCTATTCTTTAAGATTTTATAATCCAAGGGAGCTAACATGCAAATAAATATATATAACTAAATAGGATATAACTAACAGAAGGAAGGCAGATTCAAAAACTATTGGAGAAAGCTTCCTGCAGAAGGTGGGATTTTAGTTGAGACTTAAAAGAATTTGACAGAAAGATCAGAAGTTAGAGCAGTGGAGGGAGAGCATTTCAAACACAGAGAACAGCAGGAAGAAGCGCCCACAACTGGAATTTATTCTTTGTGGAAAAACCAGAAAAGCAGAAGGAGAAGAGACTAAGAAAGAATATATAAACCTAAGCACATTGAAGAAGTATGAGCTCTCCCCCCCCCCCCCAAGCCAATTGGAGGTAAGTGACTTGTTCAGGATCACACAGCTAATAAAAATGAAATGTTTGAGGGCTGATTTGAACTTAGGTTCTCCTGACTTAAGGACCAGTGCTCTATCCACTGTGCCATGATATGGCACATGGCAGATATGGTTTTAAAGACTTCTTGCCTTTAATTTTCAATTCACCAATTGTATTAAATGCATTTTAGCAAACATTTATGAAGCATCCCACTTCTCACCTTCCCTGGGCACCAATTATGGCAAAATAGAGAGAATAATTTAAAAAGTTAAACATGTAAGGAATTCTCTTTGTACTACCACATGACACAGTAAAGACAGAGAAGTAAATATGAAGGATATACCTGGAATCAAAGATTATAAAGCAGGATGAGACAGGAGGGAGGAGGACTAGGTTTTGGGGAAAAAAGCTGTGATGACTTTAATTTTTCATATGTTAAGTTTCAGGTGCTTTTGCTACAACCAGCTAGCAAAGTCTATCTCGTAGTTGATAATAGGGGACTGCAGTTCAATCACTTAGTGAAATAGCATTTATTAAACACCTACTCTGTATCAAGTATTTGTATTAAGGTCAAAAGACTGATTAGGGCTGGTTATTTAGATTAGGAAGTCAGCTTTATGCAGATGACTTTTGAACTCATGGGAGCTGATGAATTTAGTGAGGGAGAAAAGTATAGTCTTGTTTACAATGCATGAAAAATCCAATCCAATAAAATTTTGGTGTCTGGACTTTTCTCAATCTAAATTCATGGGGCAGACAGATAGAACAGAATATTAACTCTGGAGGTATAACGACCTGAGTTCAAATATGGCAGCAGGCACTTGACACTTACTAGCTGTGTGAGTAGATGGGCAAGTCACAATCCCAATTGCCTTGCAAAAAAAAATCTAAATTCATGATAATTTGTACATGTACTTGGGCATCTTGCTTGTAGGGTGGAAGTTTCTTATTTCTAAGTGCAAATGCAGAGTATTATCTAAGCTTCATATTAAATACTTTTGAAGCTCAACAATACTTTGATAGTTAACTCACATTGATCCAGGGAAGTCAGAGCCCTTAAAGCAGGCAATGTAGTTTCTGCTGTTTTCCCAGTATCCAGTACAGTGCCTTGCTCATAGTACTGATTTAATAAAAAGTTGAATTGGATTTTCACCCTTAAAGCTCTATAGATATGATTAATTTCATTCCAATTTAATTCAACAAGCATATATCATGCGGCTATTATGTGCAAAGTATTCAGCAAACCAGGGACCTGTGTCATAGGAACTTCTACTAAGTTATCTTTCCTTCATCCTATATTTGCAAAGGGGAATTTTTAAACCAACATAAAAGACTTCTTCGTATTAAATTTCTGTTTGCTAATTGTAGTCCATTTCCCTCAGCTTGAGGAAATATAATAATTCTATATTATGTTATCCAATACATTTTTATCATCTGACCTTTTGATAAGCATGCTTTCTAAATCTCCATTCAAATCATTCCTAAAATGTCAAAGCAGAACAAAATCATGTACAAAGATCCATGGCTTGTCATTATAGATCTCCTTTCAAAGTGACAATCTTTTAGTCAATACTCTTTGGCTATAGTTGTTCAATGAACTATGAATCCATTTAGCTATATTATAATAGGCCCCATACATTTCCATTTAGTTCTCAAAGACATAATAGAAGAAAATTCCAAATCCTCAGAAATCAAGGTTTACTATGCCAGTGTTATTCCCCATATCTCCAAGTAAACATCTCAGAAAAATAAATTGTATTAGTTTGCAATAATTTGTTTAGAGTGATCCCATCTTGGTTCCTAATCATCATTACTGCCTCTTAAATGATTTATTTAAATCCCCATTATGGTCAGGGATCTACACTGAATTAATTGACTCAAGGCTTTGGAAATAGGTTCTTTTCCCCCTTCTTCCATTTTCTAGCAATCAGGCCATGAATTTTATGATCCATCTCATAGTCATTTGGTACCTTTCTGATTTTCCAGGATGTCTCAAATTACTAGCTAGCTATGGTTCTGCAGTCACTTCTTTACTTTTTCCAGGATCTTTATTTGTAACTCATCTGGGTCTGGAAACTTGAACTCATTTAGAGCAGATGGGCACTTTCTTACTATCTCCTAACCTATCTCAAGCTTCAATTCCCTTTTAAACATGTTTGTTCGACACTTTGTAGGCTGAAGATAATTCTCTTTGATAGAGAAGACAGAATTATCTGTCTTTTCTATCAGGCAAAAGGGATTATCTTGCTTTAAGTACTCCTTACTGTTGGAAAGAGAAAATTCCATCTGTTCTCATTTTATAAACTTGGGCACCCTCACTTTAAACATCCAGTAAGGTTTGGCTTTTAAAAAATAGATTTAATCATGAAAAAGATATCTAAATAAGAGAGCAAATTATTTGATAATTCAGTCTGTATAGTTGCTTGGGCCAAGGGTGATTTCACCAGCTCTATAGAATTACCATACTGATTTTGAATACTAATGTTTGCTGAACACCTGAATTATTCCACAGGAACAGTCAGTAAAACCATAATTTACATCAGAATCAGCTCAATAAAAGAATACACTTCTCTGAGAGAGCTGCTGTTCAATATAGGATTTGTGGGTCTCCATCAGCTTCCTTTTTTCCCCCTTCAATGTTTATTTCCACTTCCTTTCATACTCCACACGAAATTCTCACATGCTTAATGGGTTCTTTGTTGCACTCCCTCTGCTCACACTGTTCAAGAAAATAGATAGTAATATGGTTGCAAAAATGATTCAGGAGAAGTCTTAAAAGCAAGAGAGAACCTTGTAAAATTTTTCCCCCTTCTTCCCCCCCTCCTCTTACAGGCTTGTTTGAAACTGGAGTGTTTTCTTTTTGACTATATTAAGCTGTATTGATCAATTATTTTCTTGGAGGAAAACTAAAGGAAGATTTCTCACTTTACTTTCCATACTCTTAGAAAAGGGCAAATTTCTTTCCTTGTTTTTCCACCCCAAAGACAGCATGATTCAGCCTCACCTCCTAGGGATAGTGAATGAGACTTTTAAACTTGCTTTAAATCCAATTATGATCTTTATTAAGCTAAGTGAACCCTCTCTCAGCAATTCATGCTTATAGAGTACTTTAAAGCTCACAAAATACACTCCTTACAAGGTAGCAAGAAAAGAAGGCATAACATAATTTTGCTGATAAGAAAAAGGAAGCTCAGAAATAAAGTAATTTAGGATCATGGTGTTAGAACTGGATGATCCTTAAAATGTCATCTAGCCTGACCCCCTTATAACACAGAAAAGAGAGACCCAGAGAGTCAAAGTGGCTTAAGGTCATAGGACACTACTGAAAGGATGCAATGAAAACATTCATCCTCACTCCTCAATTTTTCTTTAAAAAAAAATTATCATTATTAATGGAGCAATTTGAAGTCTTAAGCTATAAAGTTATTTGCCTCAAGTTATAAAGTAGTAAACACAAGTCCTCAAATGTGAACACAAGCTCCTAGATATCACATTCATGCTGCTGCTGCTGCTGATGATTTTTACTATGCTATTCTTTTTATTTAAATAAAATTATTTAAAACTTCATAATTGTCCTTAAAGTCTCCTTTTTGCATTGATAAAGTAGGGTGTTGTCTGTTTACCTCACACATGCTTAATTCTGGAAATTCCTACAAATGCCTTTTCTCTTTTCCCACAACCATAGTCCTGTTCTTCTTTGAGCAATCATTCAAAACCAATTTATTAATTCTCTATTATGTATATGGCACTGGATAAGGCAGTGGAGAGAGAAAGACAGAAAAGGAAAAATCCCTACTTTCAAGTAGCCTACATTCGTTTGGGGGACAATACTTATGTAAAGATTGAGGATTCTGAATCCATCTCAATTAATCTAATTATAGAGAACCCAGATGCCTCAATCAAATCAATCAATTGATCAACAGTTTAAATTGGATGTTAGGGAATTTTCTTAAAATCCAACATAGGGTGTAAACAAGGCCTTAATCAATGTGAGAGAATTAAAGGGATGAAGGCAGATCAAACCAAATGGCAAAACATCTTATGACTGGTTAAGATATTTAATGCAGAACTCCTGAGTTACATATAAAAACAGCAAATCAGTTCATTATCTTCCTTCAAGAGATAAATGAGTTCAGGGGTAAAGGTGTCAAAGTTCAAGAGAAGAGGATTCCAGTGAATGTTCTAATAAATTCTCTGCAGACAACATCACTTGGGAATGAGGAGAGTTCTCTTTCTTATCTTTCTGTCCGCCCCTACTGACCATGTTATCAGGGTGGATGTGCCAGTGGGGAAACAACATAACCAGCCAAGAACGGAGAGGGACACACAAAGATAACACATGGATGCTGAATGATTTGAGGAGGAAAGTTGTCCTCCCTCCCTCCTCCCCCGCCCCTCTCTTCCACCTTCTTTCTTTCTGTCTCTCTCCCTCCTTCCCCTCCATATATATGTATATATATTCTATATTTATCTTATATGTATGCCTCACTAATATTGTATTCCTTCCCCTCCATATATATATGTGTGTGTGTGTGTGTGTGTGTGTGTGTGTGTGTGTATTCTATATTTATCTTAAATGTGTGACTCACTAATATTGCATTCTAATTTTGAATTCAGTGGACCTATGTCTATTTGTGAGAGAAAGAACACCCAGGCTATTAAGAACTATTTTATTCCAGTTATTTTTATTTAGTCAACTGACATATTTTATTTAGTCAAATGACATATACATACATACATGCATATATATACATACACATACAGAATATTTGCAAAATTTAGTAAACCAGAAAAATTCTTCATGGTATAGATTGTGATTGAAGTAATTTTGAAAAAATAACAACAACAAACTAAAGTATTCTAAGAGATAGGAGTGAGAAGATGGAACATCTTAGCCATGAGAAATACCTGGAGCAAAGATTCACTTCCTCAATCTAAATTATGTTAGAATCCTACCCCATTCAGTACCTAAAAGTATAGGAGTTGAAATCCTATCTCTTTACTGAGCTTCAGTCTTCTCATTTGTAAATGGGGTATGATGAACTTTCAATACCTCCTTTACATACTCATTTTGAAGTTTAAATTAATATCATTTAAAGAACTACAAAATTTAAATTGCCTTAAAATGTTAGCAACTATTACTACTATTGTTAAGATCATTTTGATTGATTTTAATGTGAGCAAGGAAAGTGTATCCCAAAATCCTTAGTGCAATTGTAAGATATTTAAGTCTTAAACTGCTATAAGACTTGGGGACAGCTTGTATTTATCAAATCACATATTAGTTTTGTAATTTTATTTGTTATTCTTAATCCCTAGACATATATTTGTACATACACATGCATACATTTAAATATGCATATAGATAGATAGAGATACACATATTCTGTCTCATTATGTTTATTATAAAACATTAAATGCAAATTATAAAATCTAAATTTTAAGTGATTAAAAATCACATGAGGAAATCATATTTAAAAGATAAAGGAACTCTTTGAGGCTACTAAGGGCCATCTGAGTGCACAGAATTCTCATCAAGTCCAGAAGAACTGAGTTGTGAGGCTAAACTGAGATAATGTCTGTGAAACAATTAGCAGAGTGTCTGGTACACAGAAGTCTGTCATTAAATACTCATCTTTCCCCACCGCAAGGACTTTAAAAATAATTTTTTTTTCTGGTTATACATGCATATTAACTTTCAAAATACACATTTCTTTATGAATCATATTGGGAGAGAAAAATCAGAACAAAAGCCTACCTCATGGATTTTAGAAATGAACAAATCTAACCTTCTTATTTATAAGTGAGGGTACTGGGACTAAGACTATGAAACAATTTCTCCAAAATCATACTTACCAAGTAACAGACAGAAGCAGATATCAAATCCAGATCTTGTGATGCTTGGGTTCTTTCCAAGCTCAATAGTCTTTCCATTATAATAGGTTGCTCCTTGCTACATTTTTTTCCTTACCTCAACATATGAAATTAAATAATGTATCTGTGATGATGTAATAGAAATTTCTGCTCCTATATCTTTGTACATCATGGGTATTATTAAGGATTTAGCCATCAAACCTCTCCTTGGGGATGTATTTATTCTGGGCTGCCATTATGGCTATGGAGATAATTTCTCAAATCTCTGTCCCTTGCCCAACAATTTTTTTCTGAGTCCAAGTCACATATTTCCAGCTACTTGATGAATATATTCTTGTGATGCTATGATACTATGGAGAATTTGAAATGTTGAAATTTGAATATCTCTTCTTCCCTTTTTAAGAAGTTTTCCCTCTTGGATTTTCTATTTCTGTTAATAGATATTTGTGTTTGCATTAAATTGGATTGAAAAGTGATGATTACTTTATTATTATCATATTACCTCTCTCATATATTTATTGCTGGGTTAAAAGCCATCCTTAGATTTAAGTCCCTGCTATGGGATAGTTTAAAAAAAAAAACAGAACAGGAAATAAAACAAGTTTGTTTCTTTTTTTTCATGTAATACTGAGGCAAGAACATTGGGTATGGGTGGAGTCAGGAGACTTAAGAGGCAAGGTTGAAGAGACATCATTTTAGTAATGGGCAACAGCAAATATACAGAATTTACTGTCTCACTCAACTTAGATTTTAATTTTTCATTCAGGACCGTAAGCATACTCTCCATTGCTCCAAGCTTGAGTTCAAATTGTGCCTCTGATATTTATTACATAAATAATTTCTATTACATCACTTCCACTTTCTCTCTCTACATCCCTTGACTTCCCTGACCTCCTGGATGTCTACCAGCTTCTGTGATGATGCTCTTTCATCATTCTCCATCTTCTTTTCTGACCATTCCCTCTTTTTCACTTCCCAGAACTCTTTTCTGGACTCTCTTCTTTTCTCTTTATGCATTCTCTATTTTAATGAACTAAGCCATTCCTCTAGGTTAAATTGCCATCTTAAAAGATGATTCACACACACACACACACACACACACACACACACACACACACAAGTATATATATCTATGTCATACACACATAATGGCCAACTAAAAATTCATATTCTCTCTCTCTCTCTCTCTCTCTCTCTCTCTCTCTCTCTCTCTCTCTCTCCTCCCTCCTTTCTTCCCCTCCTCCCTTAATAATTTCTAGAATCATTTCTGGTATACTCGCAAACATTTCCACTTGGATATTCTGTTGATATTTCAAATTCAACATGTCTGAAATGGAATCCAATGTTTTCATGCAAACTGTTCATTCCTTAAACCCCACCATTTTTACTGACGACATGATTTTCCTCCCAATCATCATATAGATTCAATGTCAACCTTGACTCCCCTCCATCTTTTACTCCTTAGCACACACTTTACCTTATCTCCATTCACACAGACACTACCCTATTTCAGATTCTCAGTGCCTGCAATTGGACTATTAGAATATCTCCTAATTGGTCTTCCAGCCTCACATATTTGCTTACTCAATAAAGTACAACTTTTGCTGAGTCCTCTTATTAATAATGCCTTTGATCTGAGACTATTTCCAATTTATTAGATAAATGGATGGATAAATCAATCTTGTCTATGTATATGTGTAGATGGGAGATATACAGATATAGATATAGATGTCTATGTATGTATGTATGTGTCTATCTATTTCCATATTGTATCCCCCAGCATTTGCACAGTACCTGGCACACGATGAGTACTTAATAAATGTCTGATGATGGATTGACTAGGTATGCAATAATGTTTGTTGGATAAAAGTGAATTGAATTCAGAAACTTTGGGTATTGAGGTCTCCAGAACGTCCAGGGTAATTAATTGCATCTATTCCATGGGGGAATATGCATACAGACATAAGTAGGAAAATTTTTCAAATATCCAACTATCTTGAGCTATATCAATTGCCTCATGAAGTCTGTACTTGTTTTCTCATTTTCTTTCCTGCCGACACTTTTGGTTCAAAGTATGAGGAACTCTTCTGCAAACACTGACATGAAAGCTTGGTCTAATTATGCATTCCATATAGACAATTTCAGAGATGGAGAGAGACTGGTGCCCTTATCAGAGTGAGAAGATGGAAAATAAGATGTCTGTGTTGTACAATTGTGTTGCCCTGCCTTCCAGACTGTGCTAACCTTTTGAATAGCTGTTGGGAGGAAAATACTTTGGAAATCTTCAAGCACTAAGAAATGTCAGTTATGGTTTTTGCCATCAATTAGTCTCCTACATATACATGGAGAGACAATTTAACCAATGACAAGATGCTATTTGTTGATGTAAGATAATCAAGTGTATAACTAAGCAATGTAAACTTCAGCCATTTAGAAACTTCAAATCGCCAGTTCCATCCTTGTTTGAATGGAATAGAATCCTAGGGTATGTGGTTTTAGAGCTTTATAAGATAACAACAATAATAAAAACTTACTGTAACCATGTAATTAGTGGATTTACCTCTTAGCCCTTCATAATGCTCAGCACTGAAACAAAATCCCTGATTGGCTCCCATAGGTAGCTTAAAATCAATAGCTGCTCCTTATCACTGTAAGATATGCCAAGAGTCACCAAGAGGTTTCAGAACCTTTTTTTGGAGGAAGAGTATCCTTTAATCTGTATATCTTTGTGGTGGGAATTTGTAAATGATTCAGAGCTTTATAGGCTATGAGCAAAAGTCTTTTCTCTGATCCATAATGAAGTTACAAAGACTTGAAATAGAAACCACTTAGATTCAGTACCAGAAATAAAATATAGAAGTGATTGGCCTCTAGGACAATGCTTGTGGATATTAAGTAAATAATGAAAAAGCACCTTCATTTTTCTCCCATATAGACTCTTTGAGATTGGAGGAATCTATGCATTTGCTACACTTGTTTTTCCCTTCTGATTATTTGTGTTGAAGGTGCAGCAGCTAGTTGACCTGAGTCAGGATTGTGTCCAGAAATCTAAATCTTGAGAATTGTTGGATACATTTCCCTACTTATTGGATAAATCTCTGAAAAAGCCTAAATTGATTTATAATTTGGTGTGGAGTCGACTAAATGCTTCCACGAGAAGGCTCACAGGATATTTTCAAAGGGCAAGGGGGCCATTATGGCTTAGGTCATCAGTTTGAACCTGACCTCAGATAGGTAATTATTGATTGAATGTTATCACCATGTAAAGAATGATAAATTATGTTGGCAGGAATCAGTCCATTCTTAAAGGAGAGGACTCTCACTATTACTAGTCCAACTCTGGACCAGAGGAAAAAAAAGATATAATATTGAGGAAACTCACACTATTCTGCTGTTTGAAAAAAGTTCTACAAACCATGGTATAGTTGAACCAAGAATTCCAGAAGGCCTTTCTCTCTTCCTGAGTTATACCCTAACTGCCAAATAATGGAAATGGAAGCAGGAAGAGGATGGAGGAATGAGAGGTAGAAGGTTTCTCTCCAAGATGGATTTGTTCTTTATAGTCACTTATAGTAAGAAGCTTTCTTTGACTACAAAGTCAGAAAAAGGTTCATTAGAAATATGTAAAGACAGTAGTTGGTCAAGTTTACATGGGTTTAAGAGAACAGATTTCTCATACAAGTGAGAAGGGAAGTATTTGGATAGTATGTAGTGAGAGGAAAGGGCTAAATTCAGGCCTAAAGGGCTCATTGTCTCATCTTGTGTTGGCAACTAGGTAACACACTGGATGGAGCTCAAGTCCTGGCATCAGAAAACCTGCATTCAAGTATAACCTCAGATACTTGCTAACTATGGCAATTCACTAAATCAGTCTCAGTTTTTATCATTTATGAAGTGGGGACAATAATGGCATTTACTTCCCAGGGTTGTTGTGATCATATTCAAGTAGATCTATAAATGTTTAACATAGTATTTTAACAAATCCTTCCTTCTTTCCCTCTCCTCTTCCTTCCTTCTCTTCTTCTTTCCCTCCCTTCCTCCTTCCATCCCACCTTTCTTCCTGCTCTTCTTCTTTCCCTCACTTCTTCCCTCTTTCCTTCCTTTCCTCCCCCCCTCCTTCCCTCTTTCCCTCCCTCCATTCCTTCCTTCCCTCCCTCCCTTCTTTCCTTCCTTCCTTCCTTCTTCCTGCCTGCATGCCTGCCTGCCTTCCTTCCTTCCTTCCTTCCTTCTTACATTCCTTCCTTCCTTAGCAAAATGTAAAGTTCCAGTTATTGTCTGATGCTATATATTCTGAGGGTTTTTAGTTGAGATACTGGATAGAATCCTGGGCCTGGAGTCACAAAGACTCATATTCTTGAGTCCAAATCTGGCCTCAGATACTTACTAGCTTTGTGACCCTGGGCAAGTCACTTAACCTGGTTTGCTTCATTTTCTTTATCTGTAAAATGAGTAAATGGCAAATCATTTCAGTACCCTTGTCAAGAGAATCCCAAACTGGGTGACAAAAAGTTGGACACAGCTAAAATGACTCTTGAAAAATAACATGCTTTCTCAATTCTAAATCCAAGATCTTCAATGCCACCATCAGATGGATTAAGAGACCATAATTTAGCTATTCGGATCCAGATAACACAGACACAGACACCACTCTCCAGGACAGTTATTATTTGCTTATTAAATGTTTTCTCCCCTATGGGTTTGAATTTAAAAGGTTGTTTCTGAATCTGAGTGCTTCAAGTGAACAGCTCTGTCTTCACCCGGTGACTTTTTCCCAAACATGAGGTTAGGTGCTTAGCTCTTTATTACTGCTGTGATGCCATTAGAGTTCTAGTCCTTTCAGACAAAAATATATCCTCCCTTATTTTTCAAACTAATGGCATCCAGTGAGCCATATATTTTCTGTTACTGACAAAAAGAGGCTTCCCAGAGCAATTGGAAGCTGCAGTAAATAGTGGGGATTTATCTTTGTGCATCCTCTGGAATATCCATGTTCACATTCTGGCTGTGACCTTTCATAAAATTAACTTCACTGGTAGGGAGGGTCTTTATCTCTGCTTCCCTAATGCATTGTCACCCCAGTAATTAACTGGGTGACAGGAAATGACTTCTTTCTAGACCGTTATCCATGTGGTGCTTTAGGTGTCAGTTCTGTCATCCACTCTTTGAATGAACAGTATTTGTGGATAGAGTCTCTTTCTCCAGTACTGGCAAAGAATATAGAGTTTCCCCATCCCTGGAATATGGGTCTCAGATCTAGCAAAGGTAATGCTTTTACTCGAGTGCCGGATAAGGGTTTCTTTTCTCTCTAAGGGGCTTATCGTTACAATACTCAAAGAATTATTCCAATTACCCCAAAGAAAATTCACGATGGCACGAACCATGCATGGTGAGCTATTCCTGCAATGTTGTAAAGATTCTTGAGTTATTTGTACCTTCATCTTTTCCCCTAAAATAAATCTGGGGTTTCCTTGAAGTGTATATGACTTCTACCTTTGCCAGATGCACTGCTGAAAACCAACAGAAAAGGCAGCAGTTTCATGCTTGCTTTGGGGAGTTGACTTCATGTTTATATTCCTTCTTTATAGAAGACTCTGTATTTGTCAAATCATTCAAGTCCAGACACCTTTCCCCCCCACCTTCCACATTTCTAATGCTCCCTGTTCTAGGCCTTCCCTAGAAATCAAGCTTCACAATCAAGCTGACTTTTCACCCGGGTCCACGGATGGCATGTTTTGCTTCTCTGATTATTAGAGATTTTCAGAATGTAATTGCAGGCTTCCTATTGATCCAGGAGATAAGGCGGGTGGCTGAGAGAGCAGTTCACTGCAGCTTTTAACATTTAGTCTTGCTTATCACACCCAGGCTGATCATATCAAGTTAAACTGTTCACCACATAATTTCATCTGCCATTATGTTTAAGTTGTGAAAGTAAAAATTCTGTTGCCAGGGTGGCAATTGAAGGCAACGTGTATGTGTTTTGAACCTAAAATAGGCCTTTGCCTGGTGGAGGAGGTGGTAGTAGCTATTTAGAGAAGTAGCTTGTTGTAAAGGCTAGAGTACTAGGCCTGGAGTTAAGAAGAATTGAGTTCAAATCACAATCTTGACTCTGACTTGCTGTATAACCAAGCGCTTATGACCCATGAACACTTAGCTTTTCTGAACTCAGTTTCTTTATCTGTAAAATGAGAAAAATATCTGAACACAGTTGTGAGTGACAAATGAGTTAATTCATATAAAATGCTTTGCAGACTTTAAAGTACTATATTAATCTTTATTATTATTATTTTAATTATCAATTACTAATATTTCCTCCTCAGATTATTGTATCTATAGAATCATATTATAATTGATATTGCATTGACTTAACAAAACTTTTTAAAAGCTTTTTATTTATTTATTTATTTTTGCTGAGGCAGTTGGGATTAAGTGAGATGCCCAGGGTCACACAGCTAGGAAGTGTTAAATGTCTGAGGTCACATTTGAACTCAGGTCTTCCTGACTTCAGGGCTGGTGCTCTATCTACTGCACCATGTACTATCCTAAAGCTTTTTATTTTTAAAACATATGCATTGATAATTTTTCAACAATGATCCTTACATAGCCTTGTGTTCCATGCTCCTACTCCTTCCCCTAAATGGCAAGCAATCCAATATATGTTATACATGTTAAAATATATGTTGAATGTAATATATGTAAACATATTCATACAATTATCTTACTGTATAAAAAAATCAGATCAAAAAGGAAAGAAAAGGAGAAGGAAAACAAAATGCAAGCGAACAATAAAAAAAAAGAGTGAGAATGTTATATTTTAATAAAACTTTTTATTGATTTTTATATACGTTAGTCATTTCCTCATTTATTTCCTTCCCACAATTGAACATTTTCTAAAAAAAAACAAATAAACATTTAAACAATCGAGAGCATATAGAGCAATCTGCATCCCATCTCTCAATCAGGAAAAGGGATATATATATATATATATATATATATATATATATATATATATATATATATAGTTCATCTTCTATTCTTTCGGGTTCAAGACTGGTGATTTGTGTTAACTTTTAATGATCTATCCTGACCCAGTCTATGACACATGAAAAATGCCTCTTCAGTGTTCAGAGATAGAAATCGATGATATGGGCCTTGGTCAGTAGCCTGGTCTAATGGCATTCCATACTTAAGTGAAGATGACTTCCTGACTAATTCTAAACTAATTAATAAATGAAGGAGGCCTCCAAAGGGGTTGCATCAGGGCAACTTTCTCCAGTACATTATCATCATAATTATTATTATTATTTTGCCTATGGCTGTCCTAGCTCAACTTGACACAGACCACAATAGGTTTGATGGTGCTTGCTTCAGCAATTCTAAATGTGAGTTGCTTTACCTTTTGCCATTGAGCACCAATTAATTTTGCACCAAATGTCTCAGAGAGGGGGAAAATCATATCAAGAACTCTCAGAAAATTATATTTGACAAACAAAAGATGAATGGTGTCAAAAACAGTAAGGAGTCTTTGAGTCACAAAGTTTGCTCATGGTGTAATTAGCTCAGGGAGAAAAGAAATGATGGAAATCAGAGTTAGGATAAAATACTGAGGTGTTCTAGTTCCTGATTGGAATGCTCTTTTGTCTACACCTTCCTGTTGCTGAAAGGAAGAATGTCACTGAATTCCTTAAAGGATTAGATGCATTGCCATACAACAACAGTTTTAAGTCTTCAGTCTAACATGTGAGCCTTAACTTACCATAAAATAAATAAATATGTAGCTTGGAGAAGGAGATTCTCCAGAAACTACAAATGAGTCTCTTTGTAAAAGATTAGTATTTTTTTTAAAGGCATCATGTTAGAGAATAATAAGGCAATTTTTAAGTCAGGAATTCCTGAGTTTAAGACCATTCTCTGACACTTGCTGTCTATGTGATTTTGACCAACCTTTTGACTTCTCAGTGGCCCAGGCATTTTCCTAAGACTTGCAGCTTGCAGTGTCAGTTTTCAGTGTAGAGGGAATTTTCTCATTGACAAATAAGCCCTGACTCACCATCTACATCTAAATCTAGTATTTCTATAATGATAGTTGTTTTGATCTACGGATTTGAAGAATACACACACACATACACACATATATGTATATACATTTTTGCATATTCATACTTATATTTATATATCTATCCATCTCTTTCCTCTACTACTCTTTCTCTCTCCCTCCATCCCAGTTTCACTCATTTTCTTCCCCCTCTCTCATTCCTTCTCTCTTTGTCTTTCTATCTCTATCTCTCTGTTTCTGTTTCTCTATATTTCTCCCTTTCTGAATATCTCTGTGTCTGTCTCTATCTTGCTTCCCACCCCTTTTGTGTTTTGCCCTAGTTAACTATGTTAATTGCTCCTACTTCATATTGTACCTAGATACTCTCCTATAGTTAGACAATAACCAGACACAGTTGCTGTCTTTGGGTATTTGAATGGTTGATCCTTGAAAGAAGGATTAGGTTTGTTCTATGTGTCCCCTGAGGGCAGAACCAGAAAATACTGGCAGAAATTGCAAATAGGCACATTTAGATTTGATCTTAAAAAAAAAAATCCTAAACTTTCCTGCACACCCTTTGCAAATGTATACAAAGGAGAGTCAAATAAATGATTATAATAGCAGCATAGGCAATGTACTAAGATAAACCCGAAGAAAGAATAATTGCTTTCTTAAAAAGATGAAGAATCAGGAACGTTTCATGGAGAAATGGCATCTCAGGCAAAAGAAAGGATTAGTAATTCAGAAGACAAAGAGTAGAACACAATTCATTTTTGGTATGGGAGACATCAATGGTTCAGAGACACTGGAACGAGGACATACACAGGACTTAGCTCTAAGGAGAGGTAGGGGGTGAAGATAATGACTTATGAATCATTTGTGGAGAAGTGACAATTATATCATATATTACATGAGATCAGCAAAGCGAAAGATAAAAAGAGAAAAGAAAAGGTTAAGAGCAGACTATTGGAGAAGACCTATGCTTAAGGGATGAGGATGAGTAGTTATTAAAAGAGACTATGAAGTTCATGTCAAGAGTCCAGTTTCACAATAGTCAGTGGTAGAGAGGTTATTGAACAAAAGCATATAGTCCACTGGGACAAATCTATCGGAGAGTTTCAGATGGATGAGAAAAGGAACAAATAAAAGGTCATTTAATTTGGTAATAAGAAGGTCACAAATGACTTTGGAGAGAATTATTGCAATAGATCAATGCAGAAAGAAGGCAGATTAAAGGGGGTAGATGGGTAATTGGTTAGGTAATACAGAAATAGTGGTTGAAAATATTGACCACTTTCGGGAGGCTGGCAATGAAGGATAGGATTGGGTTATACAATAAGGAGGTAGAATAAAGGGAGCTTTTTCCATCTCTCCTTTGAGATAGGGAAAACTGAGGGAAAACACCAGGATACTAAATACTGAATTTTCAGAGTGGATGATTAGTGCAGTAAAACTACAGTGTGGAGATGTGCATGTGTATATAGGTGGGTGTGGATGTGTACATATGTATTAAGTTCAGCGTACAGAATGTCACCTGGAAGCAAGTATCACCTCAAAAATACCATTGCAAAAAATGGCAAGAAAACACTTAACAAGAAAAATTATTAGCAGAGATAACTGATAAACTATGACACTCCAAACCAGAAGAAGAAAAACAAATAGACATGAGATGTAACAAGACCCTCAGCCATTCTTATAACAATTTATTTTCATCTATGATAATAATAAAGCTGCTACATTTGTCTGTTTTCCCACTCTCCTCAAAACCAGATAAAAAAGTGGAACTGCCCCTTCATGAATGTCCAGAAGAACATCTTGCACTGATCTAATACTTTTAGGAGAAAGGGTTGAAGTGACATTATTTGAAAGATACTCAGTGAGCAATTTTTGAGGGCACTCAAAGAAGAGAAAAATTGTGAAGTAATATAAACAGCCATTGCTCAATATATAGCAAGAATCTCTAAATACTAATATTCATAGAAGACATTTTACCAATTACATTGTGCTACAGAAATGAAACAATAATCTTAGTGAAATCCAGAGCAATTTGAAAGTGATCACTGGAGTCCTAGTCATTTGGGAAGCAAAGTAGATGAAAAAACATATTGCCTAAATCATGAAACATGGCTGGATGGATTGGATTGCAGTGGGTAGAATAGGGGAGTCAGAATTTGGAAGACCTAAATTCAGGCTCTGATACTTAATAGCTCTTTGCCTTTAAGCAAGTCACAGTTTCCTCAACTATAGAATGGGCACAACAATAGTACCTTACTGCCAGGGTTGTTGGGAGGATCAAGTCAGAAAATGCGCTGTAACATTGTAACTAGAATGGTGTCTAGAACTGAAGCATTACTATTTTGATTGAGAAGATGCAATGAGGCTGTATCCTATTAATAAACAAATGCTTGTTCCTGAGAGATGGCACACAAAATTTCTTTCAAGGATATGTGAAAAGATAAGTCAGTTATGTAACAAGAATGAGAGACAACATATAGATAACCTCCTTGTTATACAGATTGGGAGCATAGCTGATAGATAGATAGATAGATAGGGTAGCTGAAGATCAAAAGATAGCTGATATCTGGGATCAGAAAGACATGTGTTTGAATGCTACCTCAATAATTTACCACTGTGTGAGCCTGGACAAATCATTTAATGTCTCTAATCTTTGCCTAGAATTGACTATATCACATGGGAGACAATGGCATAGGACCACCCTAAATGGTGTACACTTATCAAAGAAGGTGCTGTGCTCTAAGAGCAAAGCAGAACTGAATTAACTCAAAAGAAATGCAAGATTCGCAAAGTTAGAGTCCGTCCCAAATGTTCACAGGGACTATTTGTGTCAGACCTGTGGCAGAGCAATCTAAGCTCATATTGGTCTGATCAGCCACAGTCAGACACATTGTAACTCAACTCTAACATACTGCCATTTTGGTCCTCTTTGAGAACAAAGAACAAAAACCAACCAATCAGTATAATGTAGGTAACAATAGTAAGTACATCACATGTTTGGGATTATCAAATGAACTCAAATCTATAAAGCACTTTGAGAACTTTAAAATACCATACAGCTGTTAGCTATTATGAGCACCCCTGAAAGAAGATAGACTGGTGCATTGTCTGTGGAGAATTGAGAGGGGTAAAAAATTGAACAGGCTCATGAAGGTGGAATCTTGGAATCAGGGCTGGAAAAAATCTCAGAAAACATCTAATCCAACCCTCTCATTTTCCACATGTAGAAAGAAAGGGTCAGGTGAATTAAATGACTTGACAATATCAAACAGGCCAATGACTATAGGAATTGCATTCTGCATGTCATGTTGAAGAAGTACTCAACTGATGAAACCATGGATCCATCAAAGTATTTGTGGTTGTTCGATCATGTCCAGCTATTCATGACCTAGTGGACCTTGATATCCATAGGGGTTTTTACTAGAGTAATTTGCCATTTCCTTCTCCAGTGGATTAAGGCCATCAGAGGTTCACTGACCTGCTCTTTATCACATAGTAAATATCTGAAGCTGGATTTTTAACTGACTCCATGCCCAACCCTCTATCAATGGAGCCACCTAGCTGCCCCATCAACGTTTAAATTATATTTTTAAAAAGTTTAAATTCATGAGGATGTTTTTTATTTGAAAATAGAATTTTCACTTTGTTTCATTTGTTTTGATTAAAAAAAAAAACCTAATAGTAACTTATATTAAATCGACACAGGCACATGGTTGTCTGCTAGGTGTCTGATCACCCTAAAGAATGGTATAGAACAGTATGAGAAAAGCCATTTTAATCACGTCTATGATTTGGTATATCCCCAAATGCAACCATCCCTGACGCCCCCGAGTTAATTACTAAACATAAAAGGAAATCAAATTCCAAGGAGAAGCGAAGCCTTTGCATGACTGCTAATTTATGTAGGCTCCCTCAGCAGAGTACTGTGGAACCCTGCTTTTTTATGGTAGCCTATTAGTGAGGACAAAATGTACTTGCAGCTACACACACTGATGATGCAGATTATGAGACATTATCTCTTGTTGTGCCCCTTTTATTTCCTCTGGAAGATGTGTATTTGTTTTGAGACATTCACCCTCTCTCTTTATTGACTCCTGCTTGAAGAAACATATAAGAATGACTGTGCATTCTCCCATAGCCCTAGGCTAGCAAGCTGCTAAGTGCTCAGCAGAAGGCTGCAGTATGCAAAAGAGGGCAATGGGATGCTAGTTCATTCTCAATTTTGAAGTATCAGATATTGGAAAAAATACCCCAATGGTAAGAGAAGGCTATTATTCTCTTTGTCAGAGTTAACACAATATTTAACGATTTTAAATGTCCAAAAGGTTTGATTTAAAGAAACACAGATGGGGCATTAATTCAGGTATTTGTTTAGATACTACAATAATTCTTGAGTTTTTGTTTTGTGTGAAGTAGTTGAAAAGAAATAAAAGAAACAATGTTGGCAAACTTAGAAACATCATTAATTTTCTGCATCATGGTTTTATTGTGAAGAAATAAAGTCTAACAGTGTCCTACTTTAGATTTTAAGGAAAAACAAAATGTGCATGTGTTTTTCAATTGAATCTTGTGGGAGAGTCACTGTATCTAGGACTTTTCATCACACAGATTCACTTTTGATACTGTAGGATGTAGGGTAACTGGAAAAAGTAAGGCAAGTTGGATAGATGATCTCCAAAAAGACATATCTGGATAGAAAACAGTTTCATATAAAGGCAATAACAAATATCTAGACTACATGCATATTATAGATCAAGGCCAGACTAATGAATGGCTTGTCTAAAAAGAAACTGAGGAAGGATTTTTTACTATCTAACCCTAAGAGTATTCATACTATATTCACTTAGTATGGGAAGGTGTAGATGGTATGTTATCAGTCCTGTTAGGGGGGACTACCCATATCAATAAGATAACTGATCTACTAAAATATTCAAGTCCTAGACTATTTGAGTACACTAACTTCCTTTTTTTTTCAGCATCTGATGGTGACATTTAGGCCAAACCATTTTTAAAATCACACTTAGTATTGTTTTAATGGCTCCAGCTTAAAAAATCAAACATTCCTTGTCATCAGGGGAATGTTATAATGATTTTAGCTCTACAAATGGGAGTTAAGCTGAAAACCAGAAGATTAGGGCTTCAAAAACAGAGAGGAAACTTTTGAGTAAACTTTTCACCATGCTGAACTTCACTGATTTGAAATTTACTTAAAGATCAGAACATGTTTTAAAGGTTTCCTCTCCCATAAATATGAGACATTTGACTTATATAGTGGCATCAGTATGTCTGAACAGCTTCACCCCTAAATCTATGCCACATTCAGATTCAGAAAAGGAACTCAGAGAAATGGGTTTTAAATGGCAGCTCCTGCAATCATGGTCTCAATAACATTTGAGAGGACATTGGAGGCATAGGGGATACTAAAATGTATTCACTGCTCTTGCTTGGTACCAAAAATAAAATGTTGGGAAGTCTCTTTCGGATTGTCTTTTCTTCCCCAACCCACCCCCTTTTAAAAGCAAAGGATTGATTTAGGCTACTAGGTCAATCAGATGGTTTTGAATTAATCTGTGGATGAGATTCCTGTAATAAGTTCTAACCATTAAAACAAAGTATTTTAATGAAGATTTTTTTGGGGGGGGGATAGAAGATGATCTATAATACAATATGTGAAGCTACTAGCATAAAAATTCATCAATTTAGATCAGTTATTCATCTATAATTTACTACTATCTTCAACATCTGTAATGGCATTTAAATGTTGAATAATGCTAAGAAGTGATTTTCTTATAATTATGAACTTAGAATTTTCAGAGACAAGACAAGAATCTTAAGTTTCTAGACTCCTAAGTTAGTTCCCTTTCCATTGAGCAGCTAAATCCATTAAGTTGTGACCCATGGATACAACATTCATCAACATTACATCAATCAGATGGAAAATGAACAAATAATTCATAGAAATGCCAAGAAAAGAAAACAGAAATAATCATTTGTTTTCTTTCTTAAGGTCAGATAGAAAAGAAGCATGGCTTCTCTTAAAATAGTAATACTAAAAAGAGAGAATGCTTTAGAGCAGAGTAGAACTGTGAGATGGGGGGGAGGAGATGAAGCAGTTCAATCAACATATGAGGTAGGAAGAGATAAAATTACTGTAAGCATTGGGAATAGAAAGCAACTCTCGGAAGAGATAAGGTGAGGTCAATGTCTTGAGATAAAGGTCTGAGGAGCTTTGAACAGAGCCCAAGTGAGACAGGAGGAATTGAAACTTGAAAGTACAGAGATTGTTTTAGGAAGGACACAGAAAAGCCTGTGATCAAATGAAGGAAAAAAATCGAAAAATGAAACCTGGAAGTGAGAAGAGACAGGAGATGGAGAGATTGGGAAGCAGGCAAAAAGAAACAATTCTTGAATCAGAAAGCAATTGCTTTACCAAAAGTCAAGGGCAAATACAAAGGAGATTCAAGCAACTAAATGACGGGGAGGCAGACTATTAAAGATGGCAGAATTTTACTTATTTTGTTTTAGTCATAGGATGAAAATATGTGTTTTATGTTTATGGCCTTCTGTGGCAACATACTACCCCAAATTAAAAAACAAAAACAAAGACAAAGTTACTGTCTTTCAACTTTGTAGCAAAACCTCTGCAAGATACTAATAAATACCTACATTTTTGAACTAGAAGGATGATGAAAAAAAAGCAAAACTAATCACTGGCCTTCAGGAGCAGGTGAGATATTATAAAAATTATTTTACTGATGAGAGATATCTGAAGTTCAGAAAGACTATATTGCTTGCCCAGTATCACACATTCTCACAAAATTTGGAAAGAGAGGGGAGAAGGCAGTGATCTTCAAGATTATTTAGTTGCCAATCTCTTGACTTTATAGATGATGAAACTGAATCTTGGACAAGTGGGATGATTTAGTCCAAGTCACTGAGTTTGTAAATGGCTGAGCCAGAACGCCAAAGCAGATTTTCTCTGTCTTTCAATTACATGTAGAGTTAATGACAAATAAAAAAGAAAAAGAAAAGAATCCAGTTTCTTGCTACCTAATAGATGACCCTCTCCCCTTTACAACATCATATTGTCACAAAAGACGCCAACATCTTTTGTAACTGAACAAAAAAGAGAAGTGCTTTAATTATAATTTTGTTGTTCCCAGCATAAAGGTACATACCACTCTTAAGAGGTAACATCTTCCTAAAGGGAAGCTGGAGTAGCCATAGAAATGACACTAATAGAGGACAGAGATTCTTCCCCAGAGAAAAATAAATAGTAACAAAGAGACCCAACGTAATAAAACAGGAAATGAACACACATTCTATAGCCAATTAATACTTCAGGAGGATTTTAAGTGTGAAAAGAAGACTAAGCCATAAGTGCCAAGGGACTTGTAATGACCAGAAAAACATCAAAAATCCATACAAACATTACATTTTCTAAAATCTCTGCTCAACACAATTTCATAAGAAAATGGTCATCTCCCAAGTCACCTTCAGCATAATTAGAGTACTCACTTTTTATGAAGTGACTTTAGACCACTAGTGAAAAGACTTAATTTAAGATACTCAATTTAATTCTACAGTTATTAAATGCCTATTACGTGGTAGATGACTCAGAGACAAAGACAACCCTTCTCCCTCCTTCAAAAAAAAGTCTTCACTCAAAGAGTTTATATTCTATTGGGAAGAATTAGTATAAGATTATCAGAACACAGAATCATGAATGGGACCTGGAATACTCTTTTTTTAAATTTTTTTTTTATTTTTAAATAACTTTTTTATTGACAGAACCCATGCCAGGGTAATTTTTTTACAACATTATCTCTTGCACTCACTTCAATTCTGATTTTTCCCCTCCCTCTCTCCATCCCCTCCCCCAGATGGCAAGCAGTCCTTTACATGTTAAATAGGTTACAGTATATTCTAGATACAATATATGTGTGCAGAACCAAACAGTTCTCTTGTGCACAGGGAGAATTGGATTCAGAAGCTATAAATAACCTGGGAAGAAAAACAAAAATGCAAGCAGTTTATATTCATTTCCCAATGTTCTTTCTTTGGGTGTAACTACTTCTGTCCATCCTTGATCAATTGAAACTGAATTAGCTCTCTTTATCGAAGAGATCCACTTCCATCAGAATACATCCTCATACAGTATCATTGTTGAGGTATATAATGATCTCCTGGTTTTGCTCATTTCACTTAGCATCAGTTCCTGCAAGTCTCACCAGTCCTCTCTGTATTCATCCTGCTAGACCTGGAATACTCTTGAAAGGCCTTTGAGCCCACCTCTTCTTGTTTTACAGAGGAGGAATCAATGATCCAAGATCACATAGACGTATGAGTTTTGAATTCAGTTTCTTTGACTCAAAATCCATTACTTTTTCTTTTCATTGTTTTAGGTAAACCAATTAGTAAATGCAAAACACATAGCAAATAAATACTTAGCAAATTTCAGGAACAGGGAGAATATCAATAGCTACAGGTATCAGAAAATATCCCAAAAAATGATTCATATGATAAAGCAATTATGGTAAACCCTAGAGGGAAGGTGGAATTTCAAAAAATCTGCAAAGGTAAAGGAAAACAACTCAGGAATAGAGATGGGAAGGGCAGCCTATGCAAAGAAACCAATATGTGATTGGGTCAAAATTGCCTTCATATGTTACGTATCTTGGGATAGATTTGTGGGGTTAATACATTTACATTTATATTCATATATAGATATAGATAAACACATATATCTATCTATATCTATAGAGACAAACAGAAAGACAGACAGACAGAGACACAGAGAAAGAAAGAGACACAGAGAGAGAAACTCTTGGAGATTTAGTATTTTGGATTCTGGAAGTGTCATCTTAACTAGTTGTACTTAAGTTGAAATTTTATAAATGAAATTTAAATAAATCATATGGATGCTCTTTCTATAACACAAATATATCTTTTGTAAAAGAAATTAATATTCCATATCACATTCTTAAAAATCTGGATGTTTTACATGATGAATTAGCTTATAGTGAGTCATTTATATGCTTATTTCTTTATCTTCTCCCTCCCCCAACTTTGTTTAAAATATGGAAAACTATTTTAGATGTATCTGCTTTCTTGCTTCTTTCATTAATCTTTTTTGGGAGGGATGAAGGAGAATGAAGAGAGAAAGAGAAAAATGAGAAAATAACCCAAAGCTAAGGATAGCCATTTTCATGTGATCCTTTCCCCAGGGAATTAACACTAAACATTACAGCATACTGGGTGCAACAGTCATTTTAACTTGTGATCTCCTGGCAAGCCAGAAATCTGTAGGTGTATATTTAAATCAGCAAAAGAAAATCTTGGTGTGAATGAAGAAGTTAATTATTAACCTGCAGTTATCCAGCTCCATGTGTATTGAATCAAGACCTCCTATGATTTGGCCCCAAGTATGCTAAAAACAAAACAAAACATGATTTTCTGCATTCTCCTGAAGTGTCTCCTCTTATCCCATACCCAACAACAAATTCCTTTCTCTATCTCCCCTGCCACCTTCATAATCTACTCTGTGCAGAGCTGCCTTGGCTTAGAGTGAAAATCTTTTTGTTATTTATTTATTTATTTATTTATTTATTTTATTATAGCCTTTTATTTACAAGTTATATGCATGGGTAATTTTTCAGCATTGCCAATTGCCAAATATTTTGTTCCAGTTTTTCCCCTCCTTTCCTCTACCCTCTCCCCCAGATGGCAGGTTGACCAATACATGTTAAATATGTTAAAGTATAAATTAA
Source organism: Antechinus flavipes (assembly GCF_016432865.1). Lineage (NCBI taxonomy): Eukaryota > Metazoa > Chordata > Mammalia > Dasyuromorphia > Dasyuridae > Antechinus > Antechinus flavipes. The sequence goes on along the minus strand of NC_067398.1, from coordinate 40,365,030 downwards.
ATACAATATTAGCATACATGTCTAAGCAGTTATTTTGCTGTACAAAAAGAATCAGACTTTGAAATAGTGTACAATTAGCCTGTGAAGGAAATCAAAAATGCAGGCAGAACAAAAATAGAGGGATTGGGAATCCTATGTAGTGGTTCATAGTCACCTCCCAGAGTTCTTTCGCTGGGTGTAGCTGGTTCAATTCATTGCTGCTCCATTGGAACTGATTTGGTTCATCTCATTACTGGAGATGGCCATGTCCATCAGAATTGATCATCACATAATATTGTTGTTGAAGTATATAATGATCTCCTGGTCCTGCTCATTTCTAGAGTGAAAATGTTAAACAGGCTTTGCCCACTCTGTTATTAATCTGCCTTTGTCTTTATTGTTGGAGACAGGATCAAGAAGTGAACTGCTGCCTTATCATTGTGCTTCTATCACATTTATCCCCTTACCACAAAACCTTGCAACTCCTCAGAGGCTGAGAATCAACTTTAATTTTGCCATTCCTGACCCAAAGGACATTGCAATATGTAGGTGAAGGGAAAATTTACAATCCCAGACTGCCCAAACAGAAGCTAACTTTTCTGATCACCATTCTCTGGTTCCTCATATCCATACATGTTTCTTCCATCCCTCCAATGTTCCTACCTATTCTTTCCTACTTTTCTATTATGATCTACTGAATCTCTGATGAAGAGGTAAGCCCTGGTTAGTCCAAATAATGAAAACTTTCAGGTTTCTCCATTATTTGAATATATGTTGAATAGTTCCATTTGACTGAAAGTAATGATGGCATTTTACATAATTATAATTTCATATAGCACAACTCAAATGTATGTCATCACTTCAGGATATTCATTATTTGTATTAATGGACACTAGCCCTTTGTAAAAGAAACAATAACAAACTAACCTTTATATTAGACCTGTGCCATCCATCTAGAAATTATTTATATTTACTTAAATGAGCATAGTTCCTCCCCCCTTCCCCCATCTCCCCTAGAATATAAGCTCTTTATGGTGAAGGGATATATTGTCTTTTCATTCCTTGTTCCTTAAAAGGTGATTAGATTTAATAGCCACTTAATATTAATTGAATTGCATTGAAATCAAGTACTCTATACTTCAATGAGGGATTGAGTATTTTTTCTATATCATGCTCCTTACTTTCTAACCTCTGAAACTAAACTTGATATTTCTTAAGCATAGAATACCTACCATTCATTGTATTAATCCTCTTCATTCTTCAAGATCCATTTCAAATGCTTGCTAGGCCAATAGGAATTTCTCCCTCTAAAAGTTTTCAGGATAATTTACATCTCTTAAGTTCATTTCTACTTTATAATATTTGGCATATGTCATCCTCTTTATTAATTTGTGGAGAAGATGAATATTCCTACACAATAAGGCCAAGGGCTCCACTTTACCTATATACATACATACATACATACATACATATATATATATACATATATATGTATATGTATATATATATATGTATATATTAGTGTTCAATATATATTTGTTTAATGAAAAACATAACTACCATGGTGTTCAGTATGTTTTTTAAAGGAATATAAAAACACTTCTCTGCAGCTGGGGAAAGGAGAGGAAGGGAAGTGTATCCTTATCCTGACCAAGGTACTAGAAAATCAGAAAAATGACTTCCCACATTTTTCTTCCAGAAGGATTTATAGGAAAATGTGACAGACTAACAAAACATTTTTACATTATTGGAGGGAGGGAGACATTACACAAGTAAAATATGAGATCTAAAGGATCATTCATTTCAGTTTATTCATTCCCTACTTAGTAAAGTATGTACAGATTTAATTACTCAATTTGGCATCCAAATATACCTAAACCAAATCCAAATCCAAATGATAAAGCTAATGCAGGCATAGGCCATGCCAGTAGGTTTTAGAGAATATCTTTTGACTTGTTATTATGTGGTAGGGATTTAAGAACTAACTGGCATCTTCAGATGTGTAGCTCAGAATGATATGATTTCCCCTCTTAAAACTATTTTGATCTAATTTAGTCATGTCTCAGAATTTTTGAAGAGATACAAAATTTGGGAGGACACTGAAAGGAGCAAGGGGGAGTCCCAGGAACTGAGCAAAATCAATAATATAGGATCAGTAGGTAAAAGAAGAAGCCAATATCTATTTGTGCTATGGAAGAGAAAGTAGCATCCATCTATTTCAACAGGCATCTCAGAAAGAAATCATGGGTTAAAACTACCTGTCGTATTGACCTCTTCAAGGAAGAAGGGAGGTTTCAAAAAAGGGTCTGTTCTACCCCCAATTTGATTTCTCTGATAAAGGCTTCATTTTGTGTGTATGTATGTATATTTGTGTTGTGTATATATATAAGTACACATACACATATAAAATCAGCTAAGTGGCACTGTGGATAGAATCCTGGTCCTAGAATCAGATCAGTACTCCACTTCCTGGGTACAAATCTGGCCTCAAACATTTACTACTTCTGAAATCCTGTCATTTAATCCTGTTTGCCTCAGTTTCCTCATCTATAAAATGAACTAGAGAAAGAAATGGCAAATCATTCCAGTACCTCTGCCAAGAAAACCTGAAATGAGGTCACAAAAAGTTTGACATGATTTAAACAAATGAAAAAAAAAAGTGTACGCTTATATGCATGGACATATGCATATGTGCATATAACATGTTTATAAATGGGACCATTCTCAGAGAAATTATAATGTTATTTCAGTATGGTATCACATACACACACACACAATCACACACACACACATACAAACATATACAAATAGAGGTTTTCTATTTTTTCAGTGATAGAAAAGAAAAGATATGCATGTTAATAGAAAAATGTAAAATAAAATAAAGATACAAAACAATTTCTGTTCAAATGTTTCTTTATCAACATTTCTAAAAACTGAATTTATATACCCATTATAAAGGTGCTAGATGTTATTAGAATTAAACATAATTCAAGTCTGTGCCTAACAGTCAAGGTTTTTTAAGCTGGGATTATTCAGCCATTGTTATTGTATTGCTCATTATTTGTTTTATATACATTCCATCAAATAGTAATGACAAGGAACACATGGAATTGACATCCGTAGACTTGAGGTCCCTACACTAAAGAAAGAAAAACATAAGTTCTCTTTATTCATTTCTTCTTAAATTAAGAACAAGGTGGAGTCATGAACCCAAAAAAGTAAATGAAACTTCAAAGAGGAAACTATATACACCCTTTTCTCTCCAATTGAAGTAACACCAATAAAAAGTTAAAAAAAATAGACAAAACTCAAGGATGGGATATGCAAGTGTTGATCAGCAATAAGGAATTGTAGAGATCCCTTTCCCCCACCCCACACTGTCAATTTCAAATTTCCATTGAAAGTACAAATGTTGAAAAAAGAGAAAAGCTTACAACCATTCTTCTCTGCCACTTTCCAGTTTACTCTGTGTATTATCCTAATTTTGGCCCTGGGCCTTTCTATCATTCCTACCATTGATTTTCCTACATTTCTTAGTTTCCTTGGATACATGCTTTACAAACACTAACTCTGCTGTGTTATACCATTGAACTCCACCTTTTCCTCTTCATTCTCCTTTTCTTTTCTAGCTTATTGCATACTGAAGAAAAATAGCACTGGTATTTCCTAAGGTACAGTATGCTAGATTGATTTAGGAATTAGGTTTATATTGAAATCCAGTTACTATTCCTTTTTGTCCTAACAATATCCTCACTCCTTCAATGCTGCCATTCAAATTCAGTCTAATAGATTTTTTTCCCGCATAATATGTGCAGTATTTGCATAGCTTTTCTACAGTAGTCAATATACTCACCTACCATAAGAAATCATCACAAGATAGAAAAAGTGTGCGTGTGTGTTTTAAAATAACACACAAAATTAGAAAGCTACCCAAGTGAGGCAACTGTGGTGTTAAAGCAGCTGTAACCTGAATCATCACTACTCTATGCTTGGTATTATTCCTCCATTTTAGAGGAGGAGAACTCCAGCTAATTACAAAAAGTGAAATCTACAGTGCTTTAGTCCTACCCCTTGGGCATAAGAAGCACTTTCCCTCCCATGAGATTGTGAGCAAAAACAACAACAACAACAACAACAACAACAAAACAAAAACATAAATAAAACCCCAAAACTCTCTAAATAACAAGTGTGAAAGGTAAATAATTCAAACAGCAGGATGCTTATATATAAGAGGCAGCTCACTAGTGTTTTAAGGCCTAAGTATTGACCAGTGGGAGATAAACCTGGGCTGGAATTTATTAGTGCGGAAAAACAAAACAAAACATATCAACTAAAGGCTATAGAAAAATCTAATAGAATCTACAAAATCTATGGACTCTCACCTTCTGTCCCTACATTTAGAGCTCTGAAATGGCAGTGGGGAGGGTGGATATATACAAATAAACAAATACAAAATATATACAAAGTAAATCTTAAAATGAATGTGGATCCTGAAATCAGAAGGAAGACCTGAATCAAAATTTCACTCCTGATTTACACTGAACCTTTATGTAAGCTTGGGCAAGACATTTAACTAATCCAGGACTCAGTTTCTTCATCTATAAAAGGAGGAGAGATGTATCAGATAGCCTTTGAGTTCCTTTCTGACACACATTCTATTATATCAAGATCGTAAGGGAGATTGGAGAAAGAGATCTAATAACTGGGCACAATCTGAGAAATCAGTAGGATGTAGCTATTGATGTGAGCCTTCTAGGAAACCAATGCTTCAAAGAGGAACAATTGGTTTTCTATGGAGGTTTTCTTCAAGTGAGTTGAGAGTGTCCTGTGACTATCACATTGAGATATGATGAAATCTTAGATGGCACTTAGGAAAATCCAAGACACAGTATCTCCACTGCTCATTAAGAATTGAGTAGTGGATAGGGCAATAGACTTGTAGTCAGGAAGATATATTAAAATCCTGACTCAGACACTTACAAATTGCATGACCTGAGCAAGTTTCTTAACCTTTCTAAGCAAGTGTCCTCATCTAAAATAAAAATGGAGAGAGCTTTGGACTTGATGGGTTTCTAAGATGCCTTCCATTCTCTCTATCTATGACCTTTCACTGCTAAAGGTTGTTATTTGTCAGCTGCATGGGGCTATTCCTTCATACTGAGAAGAACAAAGAAACACTTCATGTTATATTTACTCAGCTGCTATAAGGAATCTAGCCGACAGAAGCCACTGGTTTTCTTCCACTATCCCACTGGTTTTGCCTATTACCTTATTATCCAGTCCTTCCAGAAGTTAAACCAGTCAGTACTCAGGATGTTAGCGGAGGTAACAAGAATGTCTGTATAGGAATACAGCAAATGTTGTCAGATGTGAATATTATAGTGATTTGTTTTTCTTAAATCTATTTTTTTTGTTATAAGAAATTCTTGTGGAGAAATCTTAACCATGTAGAATGAATAAAACATTAAAAAAACAGATAATTATGTCTCAATTAGTTTTAGGACTTAACCACACACGTGTTTTATATATTATATGTGTGTATATGTATATATGTATGTGTACATGTAAGCAAAACCATTGAGATGAGTTGTTAAATATAAAAAATTATATTTCTTTTTATAATTGCTTTTTATTTTTCAAAATGCATGCAAAGATAGTTTACAACATCCAATCTTGTGTTCATATTTTTCTACCTTCCTCCCCCTTCCCTACTCCCCTAGACAGCAAGCAATCAAATATACGTTAAACATGTGCAATTCTTCTAAACATTTTTCCACATTTATCATGCTGCACAAAAAAATAAGAAAAAACATGACGGAAAAAAGCTAAGCAAGCAAACAACCACCACAACAACAAAGGAACAAATACCATACTGTGATCCACATCTAGGCCCCATAGTCCTCCCTCTGGATGCTTATGGCTCTCTACATCACAAGTCTACTGGAATTGGTCTGAATCACCTCATTGTTGAAAAGCGCTAAGTCCATCACAGTTGATCATCACCTAATCTTTTTGTGATTGTATACAATGCTCTTTTGGTCTTACTCACTTCACTTGCTTTAGTTCATGTAAGTCTTTTCAGGCCTTTTTGTAATCATCTTGCTGATTGTTTCTTATAGAATAACAAGATTCCATTACATTCATATACCATAACTTATTCAGTCATTCTCCAACTGGGGGATACTCCTTCAGTTTTCAGTTCCTTGTCACTACAAAAAGGGCCGCTATAAATATTTTTGCACGCGTGGGAACTTTTCTCTCTTTTATGATCTCTTTGAGATATAGATCTAGTACAGACACTGCTGGATCAAAGAGTTTGCACATTTTGATAGCCCTTTGGTCAGTTACATATTGCTCTCCAGAGTGGTTGAATCAGTTCACAACTCCATCAGCAACTTCCACATTTCCTTCCAGTGAAAAAATTACATTTCTATAGTAATCAATACTGAGCAAATGCTTTTTACCCTTTCCTTCTTTTCTCCCTTCCTCACTTTCTTCCTTCTTTCCTTCAACAAAGATGTTAAATCATTGGTCTCAGAGTATGAACACATGGTTTCCAATACAGGTCTGTTCCTTCTTCTCTTTGTGATCTTGGATATATCACTTTACTTCCATTAAGTAAGAGACAAGATTCTTTGGTACTTGCCTTAGACCTGTTACTTAAAATTGGCCCTTCAGCTCTGGGGAATTCCAACCACAGTTCATAATCTACCAAAGTGATAGGAGCAGGGCTGAGTCTGTCCTCAGATGTCTCTTCTCAGCTCTAAACCTGTGATCTAGAAATGCAGAGCTAATTTATGATTTATATAAAATATATGCCTTTGTATATAGTTTATATATAATTTATGCTTTATATAAAATATATACCCTGATTATAGATACAAAACAAGTCTCTAGAAAACAATAGTGATACTTCTACAAGACATCCTGTGACTTGCTGAGGAATGCAGTAACCAAATCAATTAGTTTCTGTACCCACTGACTATTATCATTCTATTTTTATGTGATCCACATCAGAAGGATGATTTTGGTAAAAATGCCTTAATTCTGTTCCCCCCCACCCACTTCACAGAGATAATGTGTTTATATCTACTCTGTAACTTGTTTTCAGTTGGAGAGAGAAAGAAGTTCCCCATAGAATACCTGTAAAACATGAAATACACAGGAGTGGTAATCAAATGCAATCTAAAGTACTGTCCTAGGAGCATAAGGTGTGAATAACATCCCCATCCCCAGTGCATTGATTCAGCTTCCCACTAATAGGCCTTCATACACTGATCTTCATATTCAGTGATAGGCGATCAAAATCCAATTCCAACATGTGGACGGCCTAAGTTATAAACTCTGAATTGGTACTTTTTTTTTTCTTTGCAAACACAATACCTTGGACAAAGTTGCCTGCTTTCTGTATAGGGTTAGGTCTATCAGCAGTGGGGAAACTGTATCTTGAAAACTGAAAAATCTCTTTTATGCAGGTAAGGAGGCAGACAATCTCACACACACACACACACACACACACACATATGTATGTATTTATGTGTATATATTGTCATGCAGATATTTGTAAGCCTCCAGAAGGGGCTGGGATTCAATTAGGGCTCCCCTTTTTGCTATCTAAACCAGTTTGCAAATGCCCTTTATGCAGACCTCATTTATCTTTCTCTAACAAGCAGAAAGAGCATTTCTTTTCTCACTATTTTCTAGAGTATTGGTTGCACTACTAGTCTCTGATTAAAATCTGCAAATCTCTAGGGATTTGAAGTGATGGAGAAAAAGAAGTACTGGAGGGATTAGGGGAGTGGAAGGTGAGGAAATGATTTGTTGTTGGAAGAGAATATTTGTTCTAGAATAGGCAAAAGTAAAACAAATGGTTGGTTTAGAAGGAGAAGGGGGGAATCTGATACAATGAACTTTGCATGGGCTCCAAAATCCACATACTGGGGTTGAGATCCCACCTTCCATGCTTGCTACCTGAATGTTCATGTATGACTAACAACTTCCCTGAGCCTATTTCCTCTTCTGCAAATTGAGGGAGTTAGGCCGATTACCTGAGATAACATTCATATATGGTTTGATAAAAAGATTTTATAAGGAAAAGCATTCTTTTTAATAATTAAATTATCTATTATAGTTAATGACCCTTTAGAATACCATTGGACATGCTTTTCATGCAGAAAGTTTTCTTTCTGTTAAATAGCTCTGTGGAGTTTGCTGTCTCCTCTTTTAGTTATTCACAAGATGTTTTATAAAAGACATTTCAGCTAACATCAAGAAGACATTTTCATGTATGTAAAATGATTAACATCTAGGTGATTACTGAAAACTTGTGGTCAGTTGTATGGGTTTTTAAATATCCAAATATTATCTGGAACAGAAACATTTGTCAAACACCTACTATCTATTCCAGGAACATAGTAGGTGTTTGACAAATGCTTCCTTATGAGTTGTTCTGAGGATAAAATGACAAAAGGAAAATAACCCTTGACTTCAAGGAACTTGTATTCTACTGCGGATGGAAGGAATGTCACATTCATCGAGAAGCAGAGACAAGTTACGCAGGGAAGTGGCTAAGTTTCCACTTTTCTTGTGGAGTTCATGGATTCAGTATTTAAGTGCTTCTGTCTTTTCTGCCCCAAGAAAGATTTACCTTCCTGGTGCTCATTCTATCTTGGCAAAATAATCCCTGTCCTACTGTTCATTTTTTGGCCCCTTCCAGACATCAATACCTCCTCATAGTGGTTCTCGCTTTTATTACAGAGGTGACTTTTGGTTGAATTCAATGCCAAGGTCATGTCCCTTCAGCTTAAATCCAGACGTAAGGCATAAATCTTTCAGAAAAGATTCTTCCCCACTTGCATCACCAAAGACTCTGACACATGTCACAACGAAGCGACTTTCATTAAGCTAGAGCAATGAATACACCTTCATTTGACGGACTCTGAAAAATCGCTTTATCTCTTCCCATTCCCTTGACAGCTGTCATCATGTTGCAAGCAGAGATAAGGGTATTTTTTTCCTTACCCAACATCTCTCTCCCCAGAGTTGTCACCAACAGTAGCAACAACATAATATGCAATGTTACTGAAGGGAAATAAACATCGGGTTTGAAATTAGAGAATAGCATATTTTAGAAATTCTCCACTCATGGAACATCAATAAATCAAGAGGTTAAAATAAACAAACAAAGTTAGGCTGGGAGAGTGGATGGAACAGTGGAACTGAAATTAAGCAGATTAAGGTTTGAATCCCACCTTATATCTTAACTAGTTGTAAATCCCTGGGTTTGTATATTATAAACTTTCTGAGTCTTAATTTTTTTTAATCAAAAATCAAACCAAAACAAAAATCTGTGACAATAATTATCCATTCCTAGATCACAGGACTGAATGAAGATGAAGTGGGCCAATGGGTAAAGCATTTTGAAAATCTTTTCTATGAATAAGAGCCATTAATTCATAGATAAAAACACATACATACCCTATTAATGCGGATTGTTTTATGAAAAAGTTACCTATGCGATTAAAATGAAGCTTTATGCCCTTTGTTTTCAGGAATATTATTTCCATAAGGTGTTTGGGGTACATGTTGTTTGAAAGGCACTGTGAGATCATCAGAGGCACCGAAAAAATATACAATCATATATTTCACAAGTTTTTTAAAAGCTCCTGACAAATTCCATAGAATTCAGATGCAAGAGAAAGGTGGAGCAGAGTAGGAAGCAACAATGGAGTAGAGTGTGAGATGTGTCTGTATGTGTGTGTGTGTGTAGCAGGGGGTATCAAGGATTGGTATAGCCATTATACAAATTAATCTTAACAAAACAAGTGATCCAGCTGATCAACTTATACCCTCACCCTTCTCTGTTACATATACATATATATATATATATATTATATATATGTATACTATATATAATATATATGTATATTATGTATATATACATTATATATATATATATATAATATATATATATATATATATATATATATATGTAAAGTAGACAATGCTCATTGGTATTAGTGACATTTATATTAGCCATAAAGGTTAGCAAAGCTGTTAGCTATATTATCTAAATTGATCCTTCTAAAAAAACTGGTGAAGATGCTACTATTATCTCCACATTATGTAGATGAGCAAGTTTAAAGATAGCTAAATGGTTTGATCAGGGTCACATATGTAGAATATCTATCTTGCACATGATATCCTATCTCTCATTTCCATGCTTTGTCTGAGAAACATCAAAGTTGGCCTGTTTTCTATGCCTGGAAAGCACTCCTTCATTTCCACTTCTTAGAATTCTTAGCATCTTTCAAACCATCACTTACAAAAGGCTTTTCTGATTCTCCTTTTCCATCTACAGTTTATCTCCTTCCACACAGAAAATGTCTTTGTACCTCATACACACATACATGTCTGTCTGTGTGTGTGTGTGTGTGAGTGTGTGTGTGTATGTATAAACAGGCACATACATATACTTTCAGTGTTACTTCTTCCTAATTGAATATAACATGCTCTTTGAATACTGATTCACTTTTGTCTTTGCCTTCCAACTGCCTAACAGTTGGTAAATAGTAGAGACTTAATTAATTCTTACTAATTGATTAATCCATTGATTTACTGGGGTAAATTTCCTCCTCACAAAATGGTAGTTTTGATCTGAAAATATTATGTAATAATTATTATTTTTTGTTTAATGGGGTTAAGTAGAGTGTAAAGACTTCCTAGAAAATATTATTCATTTGATTGTGTATTATCTTTATGAAGTCACTTCTTAATTTTCCAAGTTCAGAAAAAATCTTATATAGTGATAATATTGTTTTTCCACTTCTGGTTAAATTAGAATGAACTCTTGCATCATTAGTGTTCAACCCTTAAATTTCAGGAAATTAAAAAAAAAACATTATTTAGTTTGTTGATCCTTATCACTGGGTCTTCCTAAAACTTCCATTAAATACCTGAGTGACTAAATTCAAGACAGAAGGGAAAAAAAATTGATTGAGTTTGGGAGAAAATTTACAAGTCAAGTTCTATGTTTTATTCTCACTTTTCTTTTTAATACCTTGAAATACAAATAAGTAGCTGAGAACCCCTAAAAACTTAGTTTTTTGTAACATTTACTTTATTATTATTATTATTATTATTATTTTATTTTTAATGGTAATAGTACTTTTCATTTAGAGAACTCTATCCTCCCCAAAGTGTCATGTTTCCCTACACATTACTTGAACTGTATTAAAAGCAAGAGTCTAAAGAAACCAGGCAGAGGGAAGTTCTATTTACTTCAAAATGGAATGCAACATTGTTCAGTTCAGCTATTGATTGTAAGTATGAAAGTGACTAGGATGAGCCAGTCCTGAATCTAAAAAAGGGTCATGGGAGTAGACAAGATAATGATGTGGTTGTTTTTTTTAGAGATAAAGAGATGCAATGAACTCAACTACTTTATAGGGATAAAGTGAGATGATCTTTTCTTAGGTCAGAAGGATTTGGTCCTCTACTCAATATTTATGAGTCAAGGATATCTGCTCAACAAGACAATATAGTTCAGGTGGTGGCAGGTAGAAATCTGGACAATGATTTTTCTTACAAAGTAAACTATTTTAAAATTTTCTCTGATTCTATTCCAAGTGCCTTCATAATTTTTGATTAAAAAGAAAATAGTAGATTTTCAAATCTTGCTGTTTGAAAGGATATCAAGACTTGAAAAATAATCCCTTCTACAAAATCTCCAATAAATGGTCAGTCAACCTGAAGATCCCTAATGAGAGGAAAACAACTATCTTCACAAGCAGTCCATTTGACATTGGTATACCTCTAATTGTTAGTTAAGTATTTCTTTTAACCCAGCTAAAATCTTCCCTACTTCCACTCATTTTCTTATTAATACCTTTGGGATCAGAGAAAACAAGTATAATGCTTCTTTCCAGTGTTGAAGACAGCTGTTACCTCATGGCAATCCCAAGTCTCCTTTTCTTCAGGCTAAATATTTATAATTTATGAAATTAATCCTTAAGTAGCAAAGTATTTAGTTCTCGTTTGATACTAGCCATCCTTCATTGGATGAATTTGAGTTGGTCAATACCCTTAAAAAAATGCCCAGTAATGAAGACAATACTCCAGATAAGATAAAATCAAAGCAGAGCAAATCTGTTTCATTATAGGCATTTAAGATCATATCATTCTTTTGATTTCTTCTAAGACTCTAGTAAAAATTACATTTGACTATTTAAGGGCCATTTACAGCCAAAATGCTAGCAAAACTAATGATGACAATCTTCCATTAAAGTCTGCCACTTCAATAGATCAAGCAGTCATTCATACAACAATTTATTAATTGTCTCACTTGTGTAATAGGTTTTTAAAATTTCATCTCACTAACTGGATTCTTTCTTTTTTGAACATAAATCGTATGCTTACCTAGAATTAGCTTTGGATATGCACTAAAATGATTTTCCCAAACTTCCTGAGAAGCTTTCTTTTATCTTCTCATTGTCTTGTGTTCTAAAACAAGAGATACCACACACAAGAACTTAGTGGACTTTCTCTCTTATTATTATTATTATTGACTGATTTTATGTTCCTCATCAATACATTAGTTTTTCTTTCAGTTGTATTTAATAAAACTGTATATAAGAATGTTCCCTATCTTCAATATAGATTCATTAAGGATATTCAACCCATGCATAAAAATAAATAATAATATAAAGGCTAAGCTTCCTTAGCAAGAATAGTAATCTAAAAATCAGTTAAGTCTTGACTCTTTGACCTTGGGTAAAACTGTGAACCTCGGTTCCCTAATGTATAAAGTGATGGAGTCGGAAAAAGGAGCTTAAATTCCCTCCATTTTTGAAATGTTCCTCTGTCATTATTTCTCATTTGGGGGTGCAGTGGGAATAATGGGTGTACATAGAAGCCTTTTAATCCTCCTTGAAAGGTGGATAATTATTCCTTGGGTTTGCATTAATGACCTGTTCTTCCACTTTTTAGAATTATATATAAAGATTGTAGAGTTCTCCAAAGTCTTTAAAGCATGGGAGTTCTCAATTTCATCTCAGAAATCATTTAATGGCAAAAGACACAAATACTAAAACTGTTTTCTATAATCAAGACCTGAGTTTCAGTTTTCATGGCTTTTCCACATTAATCCTATGGAATGAAAACTACTTTGGAACAACAAGAATGCCTTATTCACACCTGTTCTATTCACTATTAAAACAGAAAGAACATTAAAGAACAAATCTTTCTTTCTCTTTCCATGACCCAAAAGATAACCCTTCTTTAGTTGATGAAATTCTTGCCCTATGATGACATATCTCTCTCTCTCTCTCTCTCTCTCTTTCTCTTTCTCTCTCTCTCTCTCTCTCCAGATATTGATATAGGCATAAATATAAATATGAAACTTTTAAACTAATATTAATTTGCTTTTTTCCCTAAATATTTCACAATAGGAAAAAATACTGTATATGTGCTACAATATATACTTTCCACTAAAAATATAACTTGTGAAACTAACAATGTGAAATGATAATGAGAAACCTAATTCTCCAGGAGAGTTTACCCAGGACAATCAGTTGAATACCCTGGGAATAGTAACTTGGAAGGCCTGGGAAGGTGAGGGCTCCAAGGAAGTCAGTGTTGTCTTACTGCTTTTCTCTCCATTTCATGTGATAGGGCAGATGGAAAATCTGAAGTCACACCCCTTCAAAGACCAGATTGCACTTAGCACACCAGTCCTGAACAATCTAAGGACACACAGGACATACTTCCTCTGAGAGAGTCTCTGTGGTTTTTCTCAAGCATTCTGCTCTGAATTCTTCAAGTGTGAAAATCACAGAAAATCAGCTGTATCCTATATGGATCTGAGAGAGAGTAACTTCCAATGACACTGTCTAATTAGTAACTAACTCACTAATAACTCCATACCCAGAAGGTAAATAGACATTTGTGAAAGGTCGAAACACTTCAGTGCTTTACTTGTGGTTTGATTCTTGGGATTAGGAAAGAAAGCTCAAAAAGCTTAGAGAAAGTTTGTTTTTACTGTTGCTGGTTTGTTTGTTTTTTGCATATGAGTGCATACAATTCTTCTATATTAGCTTAATATAATTAAAAAATCCATTTCCAGGCCAGTCTGGCTAATCTTATGGAAACATCCTGTCAAGTATCTTGCTCATTTATCCGCACTTCATAGACTATGATTATCTGGAGTGTCTGCAGTTAATGTGGGTGTCTACATAGGTAAATTCAGAACTGACTCACAGACTCTTGGGGCAGAGGAAAGGAGAGCTCGAAATAGCAAGCAAACAAGAGAGATGTGTGCTCCTAGAACTGCATCCAGTCACACTCAATGAATGGCATGAACCAGGTCGACATATTTATGCCAGAAACATCTCCAGTGTTTTCCAGTGATCCTCACTATGCCAGGCTATTCTGGATCTATGTTCATAATAGACATTTTTGGGGGAATTATCCTTTTTAAAAAGCTGACAGAGTAGTTTTAAAGCTATATGCCAATCTCTGGAGGAGCTGTGCCTGATCATTTCCCTTCACCTCCTTTTATCGCCTAACCTATTTCAATTTCTAACTTATTTCCAAAGTCCGTTACTGGAGACCCACAACAGCTGTTACTGAGTTAGTCCAGTCCTAACATTGAAAGGTTTCTTTTCCACACTTATACTCATACCGTATCAACTCCCCCTGGCAACATAAAGCTGCATTTTGAGCCCCAGTGTACTCAAGCTACTCTGTTTCCTTATTTACATTTTCTGTGCAGGCCACTCAAATTTCTACTCACTGATATAGGGTTTCCTTCTGGCAAGTCTTAAATCTGTCTCCTTTAGTCCCCTTAGCCAACTGCCCGGGACAGTCAGCTTCTGTAAATTCTGTCATCTGCTCAGGAATCTACAACCCTGCATTTTTATACCTCGCCATAAGACATACTTTATTTCTTTGCAGGCTGTCTGATGGTCTCCTTTTAATGTTAAATCATCACACTTCTCTGTTGAAACAACAGCCTGATGCTCTTGGAGGCATTTCACACTCATGAACACAACAAGTAGAGCAGCTTCCTTGAAGGAGAGAGGCTCTTTTAATTAGAGCACAATGGATGCAGAACACCCAGACCAGGGATGAAAAAAACTATCACTATGACTTATCTCTGATTTACAGTTATACCTTTTAGTAGATGATAAAACTGTCGGACACATCACTGAAACTATTAACTAGGCAATATTGAACTGAACATCTAACACTGTCAGATGCATAGACTTAAACCCCAAAGTAATGTCCCTGTAGATAACTTGTATAACTTCACAGGCAACATAGCAGGGAGGTAGGGAGAGGAGGCTAGAAAACATATTGAATCTATCTGTCAACATTATGTTTTTGAATAAGAAATAAATCCATAAATACAAATTCATTTCAGCCAAGTATAGGCAGAAAGGGAAGATGCACAATGGCACAGCCAAGAGATCGTTTTCCATTATGGCCTTTAGTTACAATTGGGCTCACTGCCCGAAAACTGAAACACCTAGTTTTATGAGACTTGGAAAATTAATTTTATATCTTATGTGGATTCGATAATTTTTCCAAGTTCAATCTTTTATAGCTGGCAAGTTCAGTCAGAAATAGCTAACATTTGAATTCTGGCATAGAATTCTATAAGCCTGTTTCAGCCATGAATCGATAGTGAGAATAAAATGAACATTCCAAATTTATTTTTGAAATCTGTCATGGTCACGACCCTGCTGCGTGACAAGAGGATGGAGACATTCTGAGATAATCAGGGTCACCAAATGGTCTTTATTGTCCAGTCTGGACTTTATTTTCTAGACATTTTAAACTATAAATCCTCAACAGTTAAGCGACCTGTGATATTGCAATGATTTTATTCTGTCACGGTCATTCAGTGGATATAGTTTTATTTCATTCACTAGAGAAAGAAATAAAGGACAGCCGAAAATATTCAGATGGAAGTTCAAATCCTTATGAAAACCTCATATATTTTATTTAAAGCAAGTATTAACTTCTTACTAAAGTAAGAATGAGACGAAATCAAATAGACTGCCCCCAAGGAGCTTACACTCTGTCTAAGGAGAAAAGATGTGTAGAGATAAATAAATACAAGATGGTATGAAAAGAGAAGGGACTAAAAGCTAGGAGGTCATGGAAAGCTTCCATTAGAAGTAACATCTGAGCTGAAACTTTTGTGGTAGAAATGAGGGCATGCCAGACACAGAAGTTAGGTAAGGAATGCTAAGTTTTCCCTGGCATGCTGCTGAACTTGTGGATCATTACTTTGTGTTTGACCTCAGAGGTTTAAGGTGTCTCCTTTCGTTTTCAGGGAGGAGGGGAAAAGGGGCTCATTGATATTTTCTGAAGTCATTTGTTACCATCCAGCATTGATAATTAATGCAAGTCTCCCTCCCCCCCAAAAAAAAACCATAATTAAATTGAGTTCTAAAAGTGTTTCAGATCTCACTAGGTCATGAGTACAATTATATAGAATTATCAGTCATTATATAAAGAATTCCTATAAGAAATCTATAAACCTGTTTTAGGTTCTCACTGTTTAACTAGATGTTGAATTTTTCAGGGGAAGTAAAAGCAACCTGTGTATAATGTTTTCTTTTTTTTTTCTTTGCCCTTTATAGAGTTGTTCCAGGATCAGACATTAAAGAGGATTAGAGAAATTACTTTCAATAAATTCTGTAGTTCTATTCAATTTGGTTGGATTTGGGATTTTTGTTGTTGTTGTTGACAGTCTCTTATTTTGTGTGTGTGAGAGAGATGAAATTAAAAAGGGCTATAATCAATTTCAGTTACTTGGTACATAATAACCTTTCCTGCTTTGCTTATCTGAAAGGTATAAGCTTGCATATTCTTACTAAGGTCTGCAATATGAATGCATATGCACTAATGTTTCATAAATTTACTGCATAGAATTTTTATGTAATATAATAAAGTTTCTTTCAACAAATCGTGGTAGTGGAAAGAAACACTAACACAGTTGATGCAGACTGATAAATTATTCAAAGCCTACTATCTTTGTACTTAGAACACTGGGTGGATGTATATAGATGTGTATATATGTACAATGCTTAGGGGATAAGAGGCACTCACCCATTAGGAAGCACTGGGTTCAAGTCTTTCCTCTAATAGACTAATTTTTCAACCTGGGCAAGATATTAACTTCTTGTCCTTTCAGCCTTAAAACAGTATATATTATAGACAAATTGTGACAAATATCAATGGAGGTGATTTTTATATCAGGTGTTTCGCACATAAGTAGAAGTACAAGAATAGAAATCCCAGTAAATTTCAGTTTTTGTCTCGGACTCTCGGCCTCTGTCTCTCTTCATATCTGTCTGCCATTGTCTCTGTCTCTATCTCTGTCTCTGTCTCTGTCTCTCTGTCTTTGTCTCTGTCTCTGTCTCTCTCTCTCTCTCTCTCTCTCTCTCTCTCTCTCTCTCTCTCTCTCTCTCTCTCTCTCTCTCTCTCTCTCTCTTTGTCTCTCTCCCTCTCTCTCTTTCTGTTCTCCTTCACTTTCTCTCTGCCTCTCTCTGTATTTTAAGGAATGTTTTTGATACTGACTTTTTCTTTAAGTAATTGGCAGTTTATACTATCTGTACTTTTGCATTTGGGACCACATGAACAAAGGATCTGGAGTGAAATAGAACATTTAGATGGAGAAGTGAAAGAATCATAAGCTTTTAGAGCAAAAAGGTATTTTAGACATCTGATTAAAACCCTACAGACTAAGGAAGTGGCCCTCACAGGAGATAAGTGACTCATCCAAATTCAAACAAATAGTTTGTAGATCTTCAGAGGTTAGTTACTAACGCAGAGTAATCCACAGAGTAGGTGGTGCCAGCATGAATAGTGAAATGTTGTCTAAATAAACACACAGAATTACTCGTGAACATTAAGATGCTACTGCGGAATTCTTATTTTTCGACATCAACAACATTTGCATTTGTCTTGTTATGGTGCAGATGGCTTGCACTGTACCCTTTATCTCTTTCACTCCCCATATGCTGGTCTGGTAGAGCTTTGAAGGATTAGAGTGGGTGCCTTGCTGTGGATTCCCCCTTCTCTACATGGGACAACAGATATCAGAGAACTGTTTAGCCAGCAACCGCCAGCACAAGGGGAACACATTGTATCCCAATTCTTGTTATTAAGTCACTATGGTTATGGGAGGGAAGAAGGACTGCTTTCATGGCTAATAATACTGGCTGGATATTGGTCAAAACACAGAAGTGTAGGAGTGTAAGCAGTTTGAATAGCTGTTTTATGTACACACACACACACACACACATACACACACACTTGTTTTTTCTGTATTATTAAAATGACAGATTCTATTAATAACTTTAATGACATTTTGAATATTCTAAATTTATTCTAAAGCCTTTTTATGTAATAATTATCCATAGAATCACTGATCTAGAGGTGGGAGAAGCCTTCAAACTCCTCTTATTTTTAGATAGGAAGCTGGAGTCTGGAGTTGTGAAATGGGTCATTCAAAGTCAAGCAGACAATTATTACATGCTGGAATATCCCATCTTTCTTGCCATATCTTCTTCTAAAGTCCATTATTCCAGCATATGGCCACCCCATACTTCCAATGCTGTCCTTGTGAACAAACTATAGCAGAACTTCTCAACTAGCAACTAACACTCAGTGGCACAAAATATTGTACACAACTGATTTTTCTCATCTTTGGAAATAACTCAAGCATCTTAAAAATGTTAAGGACGAAGCCATAAAACTCCTGGAGTATTTTCAACAAGCATTTTCGTGTCAAATCCCATGGTTTGTTCTGAAATGCCCTACCTGGAGGCAGATGAATGATAAAAATCAAACTAACTTCTTTGAAACAATTACAGAGCATGTCAAAATTGCCACTTCCACCTCTTGTCCTGTCTTCTCTATCCTGATCTCCCCCTCCAAAGGATCTGAGATAAACTACTGTACATAAAAGAGATTAGGAGAATCTATTTTTAATCACTCAAAATGACATATCTTTTAATACAAGGAAAGTATATTTTTGAACTTGGTTGAAAATATGTAACTGGGTAAGGCTTTTTGAAATTTATCTCAGCATGCCAATTTCCACAATGTTACATGTCAGAATTATATCACATCCTATTCCATATCTATTTGTGTTCATTAAAAACCCACAATGACAATAACAACAAAATCCAAAACAAACAAATAAAAACAATCTTGTTGATTACTTTTTAAAAACCAGGGACCTTTTCTGCATTCAATCAACCTCCCAAAGCTATCTTTGTTTTGGAATGAGACAAAATACAGCCCTTTCAATTAAGAGAAATACATAGAAGGAGCAAAAGCAGATTAAAAAAAAATACAAACTCTTTTAATAGCATCTCCAGATACTTAAATTGGACTTACTTTCTCCATAGGAACCGACTACTTCACAAGCATGGCTCAGGGCCAGGCTGCTACACAGAGACACCCCAGCCATCCATTTCATTGGGACCTGCCAGCTGTCAGACTTTCTGTTTGTTTTGTGGTGGGTGATGTTTTCTTTCTTTTTCCCTCTAAACCTCAATCTCTGCAAATATCCAGGCTCCTGTAGGCAACCATCTATTGTAACTTGTCTTTTCCGTACCTTGTTTCCCTCAACCAAATCTAATGAGAACATACTTTGTCCTCACCAGTGAGACAGTTTCATACTTCACAAGCCAGTGGTTTTCTCGGCTTTGAGACTTACTGCCTATTCAGGAGAATTTTATTTGCGCTCAGGGAAGGTCTTGTATTGAGCTCCACCACAGCACCTAGTTCAATATGCCCACAGACATGCTGGCTTTCAAACACACACGATTTCAAGGCAACTTCAGTCCACGTCAGCTTTGACCATTGGCTCCAGCAGTTTGAGCCTGCTCTATTCAAAAATCCAAAGCTATAACACCTCCTTAGGTCTACTCTGAACACAAGGGGGTAAAAGAAATTTAGTTTAAATTTAGGTCAGGGAAACCCAGAGGGGGAAAAAATAATAACCCACATATCTCTGTCCGCTGTGATACTAATCTTTAATTTCATTCTAACATAGATCATTCAAAAGTCATCACCCAAGCATTATTAACTGTAATAAATTCAAATAGCATTCTTTATGATCAATGCAGTTTGCATGAATAACACAAATTAATGCAATATATTGCATTTTGAAGTTGAGATGTAAAAAGCCCAGAGATAAAGTTTTTTACTTATTTGTGGCACTTTTTTTTTTTAGAAAAAGTGACTTTTTCAAAGAGAAAGAACAACCACAGACTCCATAAATTCTCATACTATTACTTTTTTTTTACCTCAGTCGTATCCCTGAATTTTATATAAGTTTCTAAGATAAACCATATATGCTCAGATTTGATATATATATATTGTTTGTACACACATTTATTTTTCAAAACATCAAAAAAGTTTCAAAATACCATGCAACAGAAAACAAGTAATTTTTTTTATCCATGCATTAGTGTCTAGACATCTTTTTTGAGAAGTCATTAAAAAAAAAAAAAAAAAAAACTCAGACTCCCCAAATAAGGTCCCATACAACTGACAACTACTTTTCTCCTAGTAAAGTACAACACGGGTTTAAGATGCTTCACTTTTAAGTGAAATGAGACTTACTTATACTTACATTTGTCATTTGCTACGGCGAGAGATATCACTGAAGAATTAAGCACAAATTCTAAGTATCTTGCACGGCATAAGCTCCGTAAAGGGATTGTTCCAATAAAAGCCTTTCACTTCTATTACACACATTTGGAGACAGCTGACTTCCTGTTATGAATCAACTATATAAAAGATCCGACCCAAAACTGTGAGCTCCAAACAAATCACTCTCTGGTGCCTCACCGGCTCAGCTCGGCTCAGCCCAGCTCGATTCAACAAAGAGCAATGGAACAGTCAACCACTTGCCGCTTACAAAGTCACATTCACATGCAGCTATGTCAGGAAGGGTGGGGGGAGGAGAGCACACACAACACGAGCACTTACAGAACTGTAAAGTAAAATGTCCCACTTTCTCTTTACATGTTACAGCAAATCAAACAGAGATTCCAGCTCTCAGCAAGTCACTGCTTCACTACACTGATCAACCAGGCAGAACGGGCCCTTATGGATTGCCTATGCAGCTGGGAGATAATGGAACCATATTCTCAGCTGGGACTAGAGATGCCTGGCTGCTAGTCACTGCGCACTGCATGGCTCTTTACCAACATTAATCAGAGAGTACACTGCTTCCCGGCTGTATTCCCCAAAGGCCCTACATAATTAGCGCATGAATCAAAGACGCACACTGTGAGAGTCACACACACATCTAACTGGATATCCTCATATCGATTCTGATTAGGAAATCCAGTTGTTTCCCTCATCGTCTGGGATATACCTTTTAAAATACAAACACAGATGATACATGCCTATTATACCTATGCTTTTATATATATATATATATGTATATGCACATATATATGTATATCAAGGGATAGCTATATACATCTGTATATAGATTGATGAATCAATTGATTATTGGGTAGACATTGAGAAACAAAAAGGAAAGATGGACAAACAGAAAAAGTTGTCATAGATTTCTAAACAGATGGAAAAATTTAAATTCTTTTTTTTTTTAATTTAAATTCTTACTTCTGGCCCCTACAAGTACATGCAACAATCAGTTACACAAGTTTTCATCCACTGGATATAATTAAATGGGATATTTTACATGTATATGCACACACATGTATGCATGTATATACATATGCATCTATGGGTGTATATACTATATATTGTGCATATCTATCCATATAGATAGATAAACACATACATACATATATATTATGTCAGCATGATCAAATGAGACAGTATTAGGGCTTCCTGGTAGCTTTATTGAATTCTTCAAGAGAGTATACATCGTGCAGTCTCCCCCTGTCCCCATGCTTTGTAGGACAGGTATATCTTTATAAATTGAATCTATAGAGAATTCTATCCTACTGAATGCGGACCTGATTGGGACAGATAGATTTTGGCAAAACTTTGGGTCATTGGGAGTGGGGTGGTGAGAGGTGAAAGTACACCTGGATGTTTTCAGTGAAGACCTTGCTAGAAGCTGTAGAGTGCCAGTTGTTAGTAATTTTACTATGAATAGATAGTATGTTACTGTCCTTCCAGTAATCTTCCTTCAACTCATGTGACAAGAAAGTTAAAAACAATGCAGGAAGGCAATGTAGACAACAGAAAAACAGAATTAAAATTGGAAGGACCTTAAAGTCTATTGACTTGAATCCACCTACATTGCAACTGAGGCTGAGAGGGTTTAAATTACTTATTAAATGTACAAGGCAAGATTTGAATTCAGATTTTTCCGATTCTAGATTTAGTATTATATCCACTGCTCAGTGGTGGCCAAGCTATTTGTCTACCAAGACGTCTAGAGAAAAGTTCACAGTATCATGGTTAGCTTCTATTCCCCTCCCTCCTGCCAGTCACCTACCTATAAAAGGACCTTGCCAAGTGCTTCAAAATAAGAGGGTATGAATGGGTTATGATTCACAGCACTGGAAGATGAACTCATTTTTGAGATCACAGGTCCAATTAGCAAGTGATGAATTATTTTTTCACTTAATTAGGTTAGATAAAGTTGGAATTAAAGAGAAATGATAATACCTCATTTTAGAAAAAGGAAACTCCTTGCTAAAGTATGACTCATTTAGAGACTGTGCTTAAAATATGAACTATGATAATAATACCTCCACAATCATCACCTAAAGTATTATTTAAGGTATAATCTAGCTCATTATGGCTTGTATTGACTATGTTTTCAGTTAGGATTTATTGATTATCATTGTATTTATATTGACTGACCAAACCCTAGAATATCAAAGAGAAACAAATCCCATTCTGATATCATAAAAGTACTGCTGAAATTAGGTGAGACCTGATAGGTAACAGGAAAGAGAATAGCAGAGGAAGCTCTTTTCCCTGTTGGGGATTAGAAAGGTCTCTAGTAGCTATTGCTTAGGTTTTATGATAATTAATCTAATGGATAACTTCCTCTACTCTACCTTAAAAAAACAAACAAACAAAAAACTTCTAGTTACTCAAATTCAGTGAGTCTGAGTTACCTGGAAATTCATGAAAGGAAAAAAAAAAAACACTCAAGGCTATGATTATACCAAGTTAGCATGACAGAGTTTAGAATTCTGATCCTGAAGATGGACAGATGGATATGAATCCCACTTCTGACATGCTATCTAAGTGACCTTGGCCAAGTCCCTTAAACACTGTGTTCCTCAAGGAATCCTAGGATTTATCTACAGAAAATGTTCAGAAAATTGCAACTGCATTGATGGGACTGGTGGATGGTGAAGGTGTTCGTCACACTACTAATACTATGGATCACTCAGTCATTTAATAAGTATTTATAAAATGCAAACTGTATCAGGAATAATTCAGGAACAAATCCTTCTTACATTCTAATATTTCTACCTGACAGCACAACAGTTAGAAGGAGATGGGGTAGAAAATACAATCAGGCTGTTTTCTCTCCACAATGCCTGTTCCTGCTGTTAGAAATTTTTGAAGATGGCCCATTTCTGAGCCACCACTATAATGCCATATTACTTCCTCATACATATGCTGTATGGATATGTAGTGAGCCAAGGTTTTACTTCACACTGACTGTGACGTTAGCAAAACATACATTATCAAAGTAAAATACATAAACTGACTCAGATACATAAAATGACTGTAGAAAAAACTGGAAAATTACTTAACATACTTTTAGTCTGCCTCATCACTTAAAGATGTACCCTTTGATTTAAGATCCAATGGAGGACTGATAGAAGCATAGCTTTTATCTGGAATTTTTTTGTTTCTTTTTGAAATCACTTATTTTATGTGGAGGATAGAGAGGAAAGTTTGGCAGAGATAGAGGAAGAGAGAGGCATAAAAAGATGGTGGAAACAGAAAAAGAGAGAGAGAGAGAGAGAGAGAGAGAGAGAGAGAGAAAGAGACAGAGACAGAGACAGAGACAGAGAGAGAGAGAGACAGAGAGAGAGACAGAGAGAGACAGAGAGAGAGAGAGAGAGAGAGAGAGAGAGAGAGAGAGAGAGAGAGAGAGAGAGAGAGAAATGAGGAGAAGAAGGGACGGAAAGAGGGAAGGAAGGAAGAAGGGAAAGAGGAAAGGAGAAAGAGAGACAGACAGAAACAGAGGGACAGAGAGACTAAGAAAGACAGAAAGAGCAAGAGTGAGAGAGAGAGCTAGTAAAAAGTAATGCTATATTTTGTGAAAAATGAGGAAGAAAAGAGTTCAGGAAATCTCAGGGTTACAAATAATGGGTTACCAACATCATTGCAATACATTTGAATGGACTTTATATGCTAAAAGTGTTGTCATATCAATTGTCACAATGATCCTCCAATTGTTAATGTTTTCCATTGTTCAAATTATCTTTGTTTAACTTATTTACATGCTGTTTTACTTAGAAAATATATAATGTCCTGAAGAATGAAGACCTTTTTTATGATTTGTTTTTGTTTCTCCAGTGTCCAGCATAGGGCTTTACAAAAAATAGTTATGAATTAAAAGCATGGTTCTTGGATTGATGTGAAATGAATTAAATCAAATTGAATTTCACTTTTCTTTTTTGTTTGAATGCAACTTTCATGGAATCAAGGAATTTTTCTTCTACATAGTAGTCATCTGACTTATTATGCCGTATGACTAGCACAAATTTCACATTTATTATTTTGATCCTATTCATTATTATTGAGACTTTACCACATCTATTTCATGGAGCTCATGTGAGGTGCTAACAAAAATAGGTTAATTAAATAGCAATTGTGCATCTCAGTCATATTAGCAAACATATTGCCAAAGCAAATGAAAAGAAGAGCAAATTAAAATATCTACAATGTTTATTCAGTGGCACAGTTGAAATAAATAGTTTAATTGGTTTTAAGTTCTATTCAATCCTTGTTTGTCTAGTAATTACTTAAATTCATCTTTGATTATGGTATCTAGTAGATTCACTTGGCTGTCATGTGACATGCACTTGTTTTCTAATGGTAGGTGATAATTACTAACTAAAATTTTCTGCTTTCTATCAATTCTTAGTGCATTTATACCCAAGAGGCATGCCATTTGAAAAATAAAATGGTTTATAATAAAACTAAAATCTGGGCAATGTCTGATTTATTCATTTAAGGTCAATTCCAACTCATGTCAAAAATATTTAATAATGAAAAGACAAATAAACTTAGTGTATTACAAATTATTTTCAAAATTTGCATGAAAATGGCAAAACCTGATACACAATCCAGAACACATTTAAAAAGTCTGTGTGGAGACAAAGGGATAGCTTAAAGACTTTAGAAAGAAACTG
Organism: Antechinus flavipes; assembly: GCF_016432865.1. Taxonomy (NCBI): domain Eukaryota; kingdom Metazoa; phylum Chordata; class Mammalia; order Dasyuromorphia; family Dasyuridae; genus Antechinus; species Antechinus flavipes. Next base: position 40,339,648 of record NC_067398.1, on the reverse strand, counting down.
CTGGAAATAGTATCCCCCTGGGATGCATGAGAGATTCGTAGCTTCTACTCTACTGGAGGACACATTGTCAAGGGTAATAAGATCCTTGGGAGTGTGGCTCCTGGGCTTTCTTTCTTACTCCATCATTGACCATACTTCCCAAGGATAAATCACAACTGAAGATATGGAAAGACAACAAAAATGATAAATTACATGTGGTCCAATGGTTTGAATTGATGAAGCACATGTTTCTTAAGAGAGGGGGCATTCTGAATTTATATATAGATATACAATGTATATCTATATATAAATATTCAATAAGCTAATACCTATATATTTATCTCAGTTTATCTACCTGCAAAATTGAACTTTGATAATAAATTAATAATAGTTTAGATCTTAATCAATATTTATAAGTACTTTGCATTCTATAAATCAGAAAGCTATTCATTGTCTTCTTCTTTTTCTAAAATAAATTCATATTTCTTCCTACTCCTCATTTTTTTATCTAAGAAAAAGAAAATCATTACTTAATAACCTCTTTAATGTATAAGGATGATGTTTCTTATATAACATGGAAATTATTAAAGAGTGAACAGACTTTAAATCATAACTTACATTCCTTTTTAATTCATTATAATCCAACACACTTTTACGTAATATATTACATGTGCAAGTTGTTCTACCAAATATGGGGAAGACAAAGAAAAGGGCCCCCCCTAAAATATTAACGTTTTTACTCCCAAGGAGCTTACATTTAGAGTTGACATTAATATAGAAGCCGTAAATATGATTCCAATTCTTTTTCTTTAGTGAGTCAACACTTCAAAGGGAAGGGGGTAATCTTTAATCAAGGACATATATTCAAACATCTACAAATATGTATATATGTACATATGCACATATGCATATATAGGCATATGGGTATAGGTTGTGTACATGTGTGTATACACACATACACACACACGTACAAACACACACACATATCTTTCATGGTAATCCATGAACAATCTGAAAAAAGATTCCCCACTAAAATGTTCTTCCTCTCCATATTTACACATATGTAACAATATATAAACATACATTTATGAACAAATACATTTAAATATATAATGTGTAAAAATAATATGTGATATAATTATTCTAGCAGCAGCCTATTTCTTTCTATAAGCATAGACCTTCACAGACCTAGGGTCACAAAAGCAGAAAGAAAATGACCAAGGTTCAGAATCAGTATTTCTGAATTTCAATAAACAGAAACACTAAAATGCAGCACTCCGTTGATTTGACAAAAATACCAAATTTCTGAGTTTGTTTTTTTCATCTTTTCATATATTCAGACATGAATGCATGGAAGCTTTTGCCCTTTCTGTGCCTTGAATTTAATTTTAGCTCCAAGCTGAATTGTGGGGTTAAGTATAAATGATTCTTAGTCTAGGAAGATCCTATACTTAAGGTGATTCTTAGTTCTATTTCAAAGATTATTACATGTTCAATTTAAACTTTGTTTTCACTTGGAACAAGGAAGAGAGGTGAAAACTCTTAGGGCTGGATCTAGAGCTCATTGGCTTATATTCCCCCTGCATCATCTTGTCTGGCTCAGAACAACAGTTTACTGCATTTCTCATCATCCACCATCCTCCACTAAGGTCATTATTATTTATAATGAGCTTTATCACTAATGTAGGGCTCTGCAGAATATCCAGCTCTGGGTACCGGGCTTTCTCGTTGGCTCCAGGGAATGCAGGCGCTAGGAGGATGGCAGGGGCACTTCATTTTGTTCTTTGGCGGTCTTTCCCGTCAACTACAAAAAGCTTTGTTCAGGCCTTTATACATGGGGAGTCATGGCTAACATCCTTTCCTTAAAGGGAACAATCATCACTCTGATGCTTTTATAGGTGGATGGCAATATATAATAAAAGAAAAATACTGAGAGTTCTCTGACTGGGTAAAACTACCAAAGTCCTACCTCTCATTGGAAACTCAGCTGTGTTTAATAGGAAAAATGAGCTTTGGTTTGCAGTTAAGCAATGCTAGTTTCATGCACATTTTAGAGATGGAAGGATAGGGATAATGATTGAAGATGATCATATTTGATTTATATGTCATTTTAGTTTTAAAAAGACCATTCTATATAACCATCCCAAGGAACACCTATTACATATAGGTCAAAGGTCTAAAATTGGAAGGGACCTTACAGATCATTGAGTTCAATCCAGAGGAAGAAACTGAAGAATAGGGAAAGAAAATAATTTTCTTAAGATCACTCAGGTAGCATGATAGAGGTATAGTTTGAACTCAAATCCTGATAAATACAGAACCAGTTCTTTTTCTGTTAAAATAAAGACTTCAAATGGTATAGAGAAATAGCACACATAGAGTAATGAAGTACTCTATTAGAATCTGTCTATGATCCTGGGCTTGCTAGCCCAGTTGTTCAATTTTCAGTATGAGTAGTTACACCTTAGAAAGGCATGATTTATTGTTTTGTTGATTGCCCAGCTGTGTGACCCTGGAAAATCACAAATGCTATAGGATTCAGGCTTATCATTGGTAAAAAAAAAAAAAATGATGAACCCATATGATGGCTGAGGAAAAGGAGGCTCTGACCATGTAGTTGGCTTCTGTATAGCACAATAATTGGTACACTAGATTTTCAATAAATGTTTACTTAGCCAATAAATATAAGATGTACAACTCGATTCCAATTGTTGAATTCAAATCTAATGTATTTTTTACCACCCCAAACTGAATCCTGTGAAATTATGCCCTAGAGCCTTTGGAATAAAATACAAATTCTCCCAGCAAGCACTGGAACTTCACTGTAGTCTGGAAGCCTATCTTCTCAACCTCATGTTAAATTGAATCCCTTCCTGTATTCTATGGTATAGTCAAATTGGCTTATTTGATCTTTCCCAGGATAAGGTTCCACTTTCTATGAGAAAATCATAATCCCCTCATTATTAGTGCCCTCTCCTTCCTTAAATAATCTGTCATTGGCTCATCTATTTACATAATGTTCCCTCCAACAGAATATAAGCTTCCAGAGGACAGTAAGTGTTTTGCTTTTTGTCCTGGCAAGTGGGTATGCTCAATCTTTCTTTAACTGGCTTGCCAGCCCAGTTGTTAAATTTTCAGTATGAACATTTACACCTCAGAAGAGCATGATTTATTGTTTTGTTGATTGTCTGGGTTTAAGAAAATATTAATAATTCAGATTAAACTTAAAAGGGTATACCTTCCCCCTTCTACCTAGTATTAAACATTTACTAGCACACTCTTGTATAACTCTTGAAGCAATGCTTGAACTCAGCAGGAGTCCACTAGAAGGCTGAAGAATGAAGTCACCATCAGACTGGAGGCCTGGTGACTGTAGGATAATAATGACAATAGTAACTGACATTTATATAGTGCTTTAAGATTTACAAAATATTTTATTGGTACCTTACATTATTTCTACCTTAATGTTTCCAGTTCTGACTGGGATTCTAAAATATTCTAAAATATTGTAGAGGGGCAACTCGTGGATAGAGCACTGGCTCTGGAGTCAGGACTTGAGTTCAAATGAAGTCTCAGATACTTACTTATGTGATCTTGGGCACATAATTCGGATTGCCTTCAGATAGTAATAATAATAATCAATAATAATAGTTGTTGTCATCTTGTCCTTTTCCATTTAAACCTGACTTGTGATTTCATTGATTTAGTAATTGCCTAATTAGAAAATGCCCTTTAAGAATCTATATAAGTGTCCGCTCTGAGACTCAGCCTTTGCGAGTTGCTACTTGCAATATTAAGAAGTGACATATGCAGTATGTCAAATTATCAGAGGTAGAAGAGGAATTCAAATCTACTTATCTCGCAGAAAGAGTCTTCACTCAACCACACAGCCTTTCACTTCACATATATCCAATGTGTTTGTAACTACATTTCTAGGGATAGGGTTAGGACCATGTGCAGAAAATCCTAGATAGATCTAGATGCTTTATCCATATGTATGAAAAAAGCTAAGAGCAAATAATAGATATGGTAAGTCCTAAAATTCAAGATTCAAGCAATCAACATGTTTGCTGCACAAAATTGTTTTTTCACTGATGAAGAGATAGATTTTGGGAAATAATTATGTTACAAGATTTTAGAGTACAGAGTCTCTTGTGATTTAAGGACAATTTTAGCTTGTTGTAAACTAAAACCAACGTTGCACTCTATTTAAAATATTTGATTGTTTTTCAGCATGAATCTGTACTCTGAAAGTCAAAATGCAGGCAAAACCATAAAATTAGATAAGCAAAGCCCAACAAATACATTTGTCTTGAATTTAAAGTTTCTGAGGTTGTCCCTGGAACTAGAGACTGTTGGGAATTAATCAATTTCCTCTGAAGTACTTCACTTAATTCATAGAATTGTGGAAAGAATCAAGTGATATAATATATAGAGTACTTTGTAAATCTTAAATTACTATAGAAATACTAGTTATGATGATGATGGCATACACAAATATGGCTATTTGTATAAATATATCTATATGTATGTATATATACATATATGAATGTGTATATAAATATAGTATATCTATATGTATGTATGCATACATATCTGTGAATATACAGATATAAATGTATGTGTATAACATCTCTCTATATAAATCTATAAACACCTGTGGTATACACAGATATATGAATGTGTGCATAAATATACTATATATAGGTATATGTCTACCCACAAACACAAATATGTGTATATAGTATATCTCCCTGTATATATGTGTATTACATGTGAATACACATATATGAATGTATATATAGTATATCTATATTATACATATGTGTATATTGTGTATACATACATGAATGTAAGTATAAATGTATATGTATGCATGTGTGTATATGCCTGTTTATATGAACACATGTATGAATATAGTGTATCTATATGTATGTATACACATATGTATATAAATACAATATATCTCTATGTACATATGCATATATCTCTATGTACATAAACTTATCATCAGCATAATGAGGGGTTAAGATGTAATGATTTCTAAGGACTCTTCAGCTCTCTACCTAGGATCTCCAATTATTAAAGATATCTTTAAGAAAAAGCAGCTTTTATGAATAAACTCTTAAGGAAATAGAAAAATGTATTGAACTGGAACAATGGAGTTCGACATAACTATCCAGCATGACTTCTTTCCTAAAGCTATTTGACAATCTCTATTCCCGGGTCTCACTGTGGTTGAGGTCAGCTCTGCCCCCCACCTCCAGCAAGCTCTAGGACCTCCATGTTATTGTCAGCAGGAGACATATGGCTTTCTGGCACTTTGCTAGTTTTTACCGGGTCTCTGCCTCTGGGCTTTCCTGCAGGTATCAGCAGAAAAAGAAAGTCTGCTATCTCTGAATCCTAGAGAACATAATGGTTGTAGGGTTACCAGGAGGTTGTATGGATAGTGAGATCTGTTCCCCACAGCTCCAACTAGAGCACACTGTTGGTGGGGGGAGACACAGGTGGTATTTCTTCACAAGAACAACCCACACTTGTCACATCCTGGGACAAGACAATTTACCTTTAGTGACCATACTAAAGACTACCAGAGCCAACATCTTCACGCTGCTATAAATAATCCCACTCATCTCTTTTTCTACTGCTAATTTTGGACCTGGCTCTTACTTCCCAGTTCCCTAGATTCCTCTGGACTCTCTAAACCAGCTCCCTGTTTTCCAGTGTGATAAATATCCCCCTTTCCTGTTCTGAATTCCTGCTCTTTGTCCATTAGGTTTACACTTATGACCTGCTGTATCCAGGACAAAAATCCCACTCTGACCCTTGGAAGCCTTTGAAAAAGGCTGAAGAAAGCAATCTATCCTTCAGTGCCACAAAGCTATTCCTTACTCCTTTTCCTTCCCACGCAGAACCTCCAATCATAAGCAAGGCTTCTTGTGGAGGAAGAAATGGATACATGCTTCATGACTATAGCCGGGCTTGACAGAGCTCTTCTGTTTCTGATTGCATCCCTTCTGGGAGGAAACTGCCAACCTCTGACCTCAGCAGAACCATAGTCAGACAGCAAGACGTCAATAATGGTTTCATCTAAGTTTTTCCTCATCAAGTTGACAGAGCTCAATAAAATTGTATTCATAGTCATTTCCATGAGAATGTTTCCAACATCAAAGTCAAAGTTGTATGCTGATGGGTCAATCACTCATTAATGAGCAACCTACAATGGGTTTAACACTATAAATGGCAGATTAATGTTAACCTACCATTGGTCACAAAGTAGTGCTTAATCTCATTAGATGGGTCAATAGTTAGTCAATAGCATTCATGTATACATGAATATGTATAAGGCACTGTGCTAAATGATGGTCATACAACAAATGTAAAAACAAAACAAAATAAAAATAACATAGTCCCCAAGGAAGTTACATTCTAACGAGTTATTCATCTGTATAAAATAATAAATGCTATTTATCTAGTAGTTTCAAGTATACCAAATATTTTATATACATTAATGTATGTAAATTTATATGTCATGCTTTATTATCCCCATTTTACATGCAAGTATATCAAGATTTAGAGGGGCTACATAGCTTGCCCATGCTCACTTTGCTAATCAGTTTGAGAAATAGGATTGGAACGGAGGTCTCTATGTTCTAGAGACCTGGACTATTTCCTAAACCATACAGCCTACAATGGGTTTAACATTATAAATGGCATATTAATGTTAACAAAACTCTGTACACTATCTTTATGAAAGCTTTAGTGATACCTAGAAAGCTACCTCTTCTAGACTGTGAATTCTGAAATATAGGGATATTTGCATCGAGGATGCAATATGCCCCAGCTTTGTCTCCTGACCCTAGTAAATGGTTTTATTTGGACCATTATCAGTGAGTAAAGTGGGATCTTCTCTGACCTCTAAAAAAGAGTAACCAAACATTATATCTCCATTTCCAGTCATCCCTCAAAATGTATGCCCCTGCCCATGCTTGTCCACTGTAGAGAAGTATCGGGAGGCACCCCAGGCAGATTTATGAACTGCTTTAGAGACTGATAAGGCTGCATATAAGTGCAGAACCAGTGGGCCATGGGGAAACCCCTGCAAGTCAGTGATCAATGATCAAGCTTGTCTCTGGATCCAATCACTTTTGGGGAAGTTGGAGGAATGGAACATTAGGCCCTTTGCTGTAGCATAACAAAAATAGATAAATAAATACCCATCCTTCATATGCAAATGGAATGCTAACTAGAGTAAGCAGGGGAAGGAATATCTGGAATTGTGATATAAAAACAAGAAAATAATTGATGCATTTGGATTCCTATCAGCCATTCTTCTAGTACCATGTTGCTGCTGTTGATTCATAGGATCAAGAATTTAGACAGGTAAGGTCTTTAAAGGTCATTAAGTTCAACATTCTCATTCTATAGATGAGGAAATTGAGGTTCAGAGAAGTGAAATCTTTTATCCAAGGCTGCACATATAGTAAGTATCTGAGCTGTTATTTGAACATTCTTTCTATGACTACAAATTCAGTGCTTTATTCCTGGCATCATGTTGGTTGAGGGCCAAAGAGAACCTTGTTCACAAGGTGATTTTAGTGAATGATTTACTTCAGTTACCTTTTTTAGTTCCTTTTGTATTTGCCCAATTGTTTTTTAAATGAGTTGTTTTGTTCATTGCATTTTTTTCCATTTCACAAGTTCTGTTTTTCAATGAATTGGTTATTTTATCATATCTATTTTGTAAGGAGTTATATGTTTTTTCCATTCATTCAAATCTGTTTTGTAAGGAGTCACAAGGAGGTTTTAAATTCTCTGCATTGAAGACACATGATTAATACTCAGAGAACTTACTTTCAAGTCTTTATTCTGCCATTGTCTATCTCTGTGAAACTTTAGAAAAGTCACAGACTCTCAGGGACTCAGTTTCCTCCTTTGTAAAATGAGGAACCAGGTGGCTCCTAAGATCCCTTCTGAGTCTGAATCTATTATATTAAGAAGTTTAATACTTTATGAACTAAGAAGGATATGATGGGGGCATGGCAGCAACGCCCATGGTCCTGACCCAGCATATATGTTTCAGTCATTTCAGTAGTCCCCAGATGAAGCGGTCTCCTTGTTCTCACCCCTTCTCTGAACAGGAGTTTATGAAAGTTATTGAGAAAAGTCTCTCCCTATTTCTTAGTATCATTCGAGATAATACTTTAAGTATCATAGACATCTCAGAATACCACTTTGTCATCTGAATCACCCATTCCTCCATTATGCTAGCTATATATGAGTGTTCAGAAAGTTCCTTGCAAAAATATTGTAAGTAATTCAAAAATGGCACAATGGACAGAGACTGGTCTAGAGTTAGGAAAAGCTGAGTTTAAATCCAGTGTTGGAGATCAGTTAAGCATTTTCTGCCTTAGGTTTTTCATTTATGAAAATAAAAATAATAATAGCACCTATCTCCCAAAGTTGTTGTAAGAGTGAGATGAGATATTAAGAACTGAATACAATGCCTGCCACACTGTAAGTGCTATAAAACATTGGCTATTATTATTATTATTATATTCTAAATATTTCTCTTTTGTGCAAGCATTTTTTCCTAGGAAATAATGAAAGAAAAGCACTAGATAAAAATTTAAAAATATTTAACAATCACTTCATAAGAATATAAAGCACATTTTCAAGGAAAACATCAGTGCAGTCTGTTGGTGGTAGATAGAACGAACAGGATTATGAAAATTCAAAATCAGACTTTAAAACAAATTGTAATAGGTGCTGATGGTTTACAACTTTCCTACAGTAATTTAAAGGCCAAATATCTACCACCTGAGAAGTTACATTTTTAAAAAGTCAGGAATCTCCTTTAAAATAATGAAAGTAAATAGATGCTCAGAGGAGATATATTTTTATTCTTTTATACTAAAAAGGATTAACCTAAGCCTGAAAATTAAGTAAGGAGTTTTTAATAAGTGCTAAACACAATACTGTTCAGTTTTCATTTTGAATTGTAGGAGAGGAGTTTAAAAGAATTCTTATTCAGAATGAAGCATCAGCATGAGTAGATCACAAGTCCAGAGTATTGGGACACCTGGCCCCACATCTTTGCATGAGTGTGAGTATAAGATAAAGCTGTCACATAGGCATATAGTGTTCTGGTGATTGAAAGGATGGATGGCTTCACTTGCAAGGTTATGTCCTCGACTAATACCAATCTGAATATTTACATGCCTTGTGAGATACCTTAAAGGGTGTGTGTGTGTGTGTGTGTGTGTGTGTGTGTGTGTGTGTGTGAGAGAGAGAGAGAGAGAGAGAGAGAGAGAGAGAGAGAGAGAGAGAGAATAAAAATGTAAAATTACCTCTGGATTGCTTCTTTTTCTAACTGGATTGTTCATTTTAACCACTCTGTGCCTTGGAGTATGTTGAATTAGTTTTGTTTAAGTTGTTAATTTGTTGGTAATAATAGAACTTCACTTTTTGTGTTCAGAACTTCTGAACGGTTTTTGTGTATTGCTTCTTGTATAATGCTATTCAGATTTTTTTTTGACATGCTTATTTTTGTTCCCCCTGTGGAGGGGTCCTGTGAGCTTTGGGTTATCTCTTTTTAATGTTATTCTTTTTTGCTTCTCTTCTTTCTGATTATGTTTCAATTCTGCATATTTGGTTTCAAAATCAATTCTGTTGTCTTTTGTTTATTTGTTTCCTTGATAAGATGCGTTTCTGAAGATCCACATTTTCCTATTCTGACTTTTTTTTTTCTGCTGTGCAGATTATAAATTTTTTTTTAAATGATTCTTATTTCTCTTTTAAAAGATTCAGGAACATACTTTTTTGGTTTCATTTTTTTTCTTCTGAATTTGTAGAATTACCAATGAAAAAGAAATTAAAGCAATAATTAGGAGCTATTTTTGCACAACTTTATGCCTGCAAATCTGACAGTCTAATTAAAATGTATGAGTATTTACAAAAATATAAATTGCCCAGATAAACAGAATTTATAGAACCTCTGATTCATCAGGTGTTGATTCATTTCCCAGCATCTTGAACCTTTTACATATAGTTATCTGGACTCCTTTACCAGATCTGGAGACCATATTCTCTTCTGTTTTTTTTTTTTTAACAATATGTCTGTCAGCTTATCTATTTATCTTCAAGATCATTAATTGAGTTTTCTTGATCTTTGATAGTTTTTCTTTCTTATCAATATCCTCTTACTCACTTTTTGACTCATGGCCTTTGGTGATAATAGCCTTAGAACTAGACCTCGAAGTTATCTCCTTTCATTCTGGGCAATTCACACAATTCACAAAACACACATTAAGTTCATAAGGGACTGAGCTTTCCCTAGCTGGCTGCTAGACACTTTCCCAAAAGCTTAGTGGAGTTTCGCAGTTATTCGCAGATGTCCTGACTTACTTCCTTGGGGTTCTCATTTTTATGGATGAATTCTTTTGGGGCATGGAATGGTATCACAATGCTATTCCAGAATGAGTAAGCTTTTCTCTTTTAGTTTTCTCCTAATTTGTGGTCTGTTTGTGAACTTGTAGGTTTACTTGTTCAGTCTTGCTGCTCAATTGTGGTCATTGATGAGAGGGTAGTTTTGGGAGAAGGAATGCTGCAAAATCCCAGTAGGAGACTAGGGATTCAACTTCTTTACTGTTAGTTCATTGAATTGTTATGTCATTTGGGCTCTTGGTAACCTAACCTATGGGTATAGCTGAAATTATTTTATCGCTTACATATGATTCTTGAGTTAGACAGGATTGAGAGGTTGTTATAATCTAAAAATTTGTGTTTTTTTATTGTTTCTTCAAAACAGAATAACATAGGATATGATACAGAATGTGATAAAAAATAAACTGTAACAAAAAAGTTCTCAGGGTGACTTCTGTTGAACATGTTAATGAAGAACTTAAAAGACCTAAAAGAATTGTCTACTAAATTACTATTATTGCTACAAAGACAATGCAATAATTTATTTTCATTATTTGATGTAGCAGGACAAGATTCTACTATAATATAATATTTTTGTATATATCTGTATGTATATTCCTAAATAGACATATACATGAATATACATATATACACATACATGCATGTGCATACATATATATATATATATATCACCTGATGGCTAACCTTCTAATACTAACCCTTTCCTAACTTAGCAAGGTTGTTTTATTATAGTCATCTTATAGTATCTCTCACTGCGTTAGGCAACTTGAAATTTAAATCTTCTTTTCTTCGTCATTTACTCTCTGTGTAATCTTAAGGAGGTCACTTCATTTCTGTGTGTTTTAGGTTTTTTTCTCTGTAAAATGACAGAGGTGGGCTAGGTGATATCTGAAGTCAGCTCCAGTTCTAAAATTACAACTCTGTGATCCTCTGGCCTGTAATTAAAACATGGTTATTATAGATGAAGAGATGGATTGACTTCCATCTCAACTGTGAGAAGTAAAGATTGTTTTTCAGACCAGAGATATTATATCGTCTATATGATATAGAAAGAGAGCCAATATGATATAGTAGAAATAAATGTGTACCCAGACAATACAAGCACAAAAATTGACTCTTGGTCTTCTTGTTGATATTACTTCATTGAGGCTTTCCCCCTCACTTTCCCCCTCAATTTCCTCATCTGTATAGGGGAGAGTTTGCCTTATTAAACTCTTAAATCTTTACTACTTGTAATTCCCAAGATTCTCCTATTTTAAATTATTGAAATTTAAAAGTCCAAGGTTTAAAATCTTCCCAAGAAAGTTATGAAAATCTTTCAAGGAGAAAAAACATTAAAGTAAGAATTTCTCTAATAGAAAAGCCTGGTAAAACTGTCATAATCACCATTAATTGCTTGATTTCTATCATGCTTTACTGCTGCTAAATCATCTGTTCAAATGAGCTCTCTCTCAACTTCCTAAACATGCATTACATTCTTCTCCAGACCTATATGCTTCCTAAAACAATGTTTTTGAGACTCAAGGTAAATTCCACATAAGTTGATAGGGAAGATAAGACACCCATTGGATTTGCCGCAAATCCATTTCTCAAAACCCAAAGTGATATTTTATTTTAGACTCATATTGATTAACATTAGCTTGATGGATGTCCTAATGGACCATTGGAAACGATTTCATCAACTGCCTCTGGCTCCAAGGCCCCAGGATTCTCTGAGTATTGTAAAACACATCTTATCCTTCAATATCCCAAGGGCCAGGGGAAGCCCAAAATACTTCAAGAAATGCAATACTACTAGTAATGTTATCACAAGGTACTAGTTCCACTAGGGGGAAAAATGAAAACAAAAACTTGACACTAGAAATGTAATTTTCACTGTCTAAATAATAATATCATATTAAGATCTCTCAAAAATAAATAAAATGTTTCTTGTAAAATAGAAATGGACTCTCAGAAGTATCATCTCATAAATAGGAGATCAGAGGGTCAAAAATGTACTGTCATTTTCCTCCAATTTCATAGAGCTTATGAGATGTGGGGTCCATGAAATAACACTGTGATCTCCTGTACAATACATTGTACAGTAGAGAGGATACTAGATTTAGAAATGGAAACCCAAAGGTCCAATAGCATCTAATATATCTCATGAGCTATAACTCAAACTGCTTCATCTATAATGAGTGAATATAATATCTATAATGAGTGAATAAGGGCTATTGGGAGGGAAGCACTTTACAGACCTCAATTTGTTTTATAAAGCTGAAATTTTATTATTCTTATGAAAGACAACAAACATGCTATAAGAAAATAGAGTTGACTTCGGAATCAGAAGGACTTGAGTTCATACCTCCCTTCTGATAGAACCTGGTGCTTAAACATTTCCATGTACATGGGTATAGGTAGAAAGAAATTCTTCATGAGGAAATTTCCACTGACAGTGCAGATCAGCAGTTTCTATCATCTCTGTAACTTAAGAAACTCAGAAGTGACTAGTCTCTAGACAGGTTAGGGTCACACAGACTAGAGGCAGGACTTGAATCTAAGCTTTACTTCAAGATGTTCTCTGTCTCTTTCTCTGTCTCTCTCACTGTCTCTTTTTCTATCTTTCTCTCTGTCTCTCTGTTTCCTTTTCTGTCTCTGTGTCTCTTTCCCTATCTCTTTCTTGTCTTTCTCTGTCTCTGTGTCTCTCTGTATCTCTCTGTGTATATCTGCCTCTGTACATCTTTTCTTCTTTTTTCTGTCTTCATTACTCTTTCTTCCTATTTCCCTCTTTCTATCTCTTTCACTCTATTTTTCTGTGCCTCTCTGTATGTGCCCCTCTGTATTTCTCTCTTCCCAGCTGTATCTGTCTCTGCCATTCTTTCAATGTTTCTCTCTCTCTCTCTCTTTTTCTCTTTCTCCTCCCCTCTCTTTTTGTCTCTATCTCTGTCTCTCTGTCTCTATTTGTCTCTCCATTTCCTCTGTGTGTTTTCTTTTTTCCTTCCTTTTCCTCTCTCCTTCTATGTGTGACTTTCTGCTTTTCTCTTTCTTTTAAACTATCTCCTCTTCACCATCACTACCACCACTACCATCATCATCATCACCATTATTCTAGCTAGAATCCCTCATAAAAAATGTGTTTCCTGCCCCTGATAAAAGATTTTAATCCTTGAAATTCTTTATGAATACAGACAATAATTTCAAAGCAGTATTTAGACAAATCTCAATGAGAGAAATGGGGAATGGGTAGGGAAACATGTCTAATTAATTTCTTTTTTTGCTGTTTAAGTCAGTGGTCTCCAAAGAAGGGACATTGGTCTCAGGAGAGAGACATGGACTGACTTAAAGGGCTATTGTAATCAACTAATTAGAAAACAAGAAAAAGAATTACATCCCATTCTTTCTTGCTAGTCAATCATAAGGCTTGTTTCCAACACAAGCACACCATTTCCTTAGTCATCCTCCACCTATCATTCCTCCTCCCACTATTGACCTCCCAGGATTATTAAGCAAGCTCCTAGTTACTTCTTATCTCCACTGAGCTTCTACTTCTCAACTACTATTGATCCATAGTGACAGCTAAAACCCCACCCAACTGCATCAAAACTGCTGCAGGAAAAATTCTCCCTAACCCTATATTAATACCCTACCCTCTACTACTCTCAAAGTTTCATGTGCCCTTTGGCTGGATGAATTCTGTTCAAACCTTCCCTCTTGTCATTATCATTATATATTAAATCAAAAATCATGTCTTGTTGACTCTATCTCCCCCACGACATCTTTTATGATGTCTGTCCTTTTTGTTTCGTTTATGTATCTACCATCCTATTTAAGACCCTTTTCAACTGTTGCCTGTATTATGACAGTAGCTTTCTAACCAGTCTCCTTATCTCATCTATCTTTTATATAACCTATCTTCTACATAGCTGCCAAAAAGATAATTTTAAATCCCAGGGTTGACTATTTCACTTCTCTAACTCAATAAAATCTAGTGGTTCCCTTTTGTTGTCTGGTTGTTTCAGTCATATCCCATTCTTTGTGACTCCATTTAGCATTTTCTTAGAAAAGATGCTTGAGTCATTTGCCATTTCCTTTTGCAGCTCATTTTAAAAATAAGGATACTGAGACAAGGGATTAACTGATTAGCCCAGGATTACACAGCTAATAAGTATCTGAGACCAGATTTGAACTCATGAAGATGAGTCTTCTTGACTTCAAGTCCTGAAGCCATTTGATAGCTAGATGGCACAGCTTACTAATGACTCAATTAATTCTTTAAAATTTTTCCATTTTGTTTATGCTTTATAACACATAACTGCAAAGTACAATAGTACTTGTATACAATATATAAATAACTAAACACAAATTTGTGGAGTTTTGCTTTACATTAAAGAAAATTACTTGGATTGCATGAATCAAAAAAAATGTTTTTTGACTGTGATCACTGACAGAGTAAAGCAGCTGGGGGTGCATTGGATAGAGAGAACAATTTGGAATCAGGAAGACCAAGTTCAAATTCTGTCTCAGACACACTAGTTGTGTGACCCTTAATGTCTCAGCCAGAGTTTCCTTTTAAGCAGGTAGCACCTAACTTACAGTTCTGGGGGAGGATCAAATAAGTTAATTATATTATTATATACATAATTATATAATTATATAAAGTGCTTTGAAAACTTTAAAATGTATAAATGTTTCTTCTTGTAGTTATGGTTATCATTAACATTATGTGTTAATGAATATATAGCCAAAATAGGTTACATGGCTAGATAGAAGACATTCTGATTCTATTTCTGTGGTTAGGCATAAGCTGTATCCCATGCCTTTCCCTCTATATTTTTTAGTATTCACACTTCCCTTCAAGGATCAGGTAAATTTGTACCTCTAATTAAGTATACATCCTGCCCCACTCCAATTATTAGTGTTCTCTCATCTCACATAATTATGAATTCATTTTGTATTTCTTTATGTATCTATATATTGGTTTTTTTTTTCCTTCAGTAAAATATAAGTTTCTTAAGGACAGGAGCTTTTTCACTTTTATCTTCACATTTCTAGTGCCTGGCCATGAAATTCTGCAGAATAGGTGTTTAATAACTGCTTGTGAAATTAAATTGAATTGAACCTAAAATATGGATCATAACTTACTCTTCCCATGGAGAAGCTCTTTATCCAGTTTAAATTTGAATTTTGCTTGGCAATCCCAAGCACCCATCTAGCTCCTTTTGCTCTCTTTCTAGCCAGAGACCAAAAACAAGTAAGACCATCTGCACTTGAGTTATGCACTGAGGATCACCATCTGCTCCAATTCTATTACACTCAACTGGCTAAAATCTCAGCTTCAATTTGGGATAAATTCCATTGTGTTACCTTTGGTGAAAAAAAAATCCCCTTTATTTCATATGACAATACATCATTTATTTGTAAATTTTTTGTCTCTAAAAAGAGTACCTAAATGACCATATCCTTTAGCCCAGTGATCACATTGCTGACCATATACCTCAAACATTCTATTATTTGTTGCATTGTGCCATAACACACTTAAGAGAAACATGACTTAAGAGACACATGACAGGTCATATGAATTTAAATGCCAAGGAGAAGAAAAAAGGAGAAGCAAAAAGAAATGCAATGACTGCAATGACTGTAATAATGAGAGAGAGAGGAAGAAGAAGAAGAAAAGGAGGAGGAGGAGAAGAGAGAGAAATCTATATCTATATAATAAAAATTCTTCCTTCCTTCCTTCCTTCCTTCCTTCCTTCCTTCCTTCCTTCCTTCCTTCCTTCCTTCCTTCCTTCCTTCCTTCCTTCCTTCCTTCCTTTCTTCCTTTCTTCCTTCCTTCCTTCCTTCTTTCCTTCTTTCCTTCTTTTTCTGTATTTATCTTGAATGCTGTCTAATTATATTCAGTAAGCCAGTACTGGAGAATAATTTGGAAAAGTTGAGAATCAGAAAGACTTAGGCTTCACCTTGGCTTCTGATAAATTTTAATTCTGTGACACAGTCTCTAAATATTTCACTCTCAATATCATAGTCAAAAGACAATAAATTTCAAAGCAATTGAATTACATTAAACATCATTTTTATATGTAACAAATATATAATGGTTGTATATATGCATGCATATTCATGAACACACACATATATACACATATTTAGTGTATTTGTAGTTGCATATCTGTGTGTATATATATTTATACATATATTCAGGACTTATGCTAAAATTTCAAGTGTAGGATGATATCGCCTTTGCAAATTAAATCTTAAATTATTTCCAGTTGTCTGAGAGTGAGGGATTAAATGACTTTTCCAGGATCACAGGAACAGTAACTATGAAGATTTAAACTTATAGTCTCCTAATTCACAAGTTGGCCTTCTATTCATTAAGGAATCTGCCCATCTAGATTTAAGGTAGTATTATCACTGTGTCCTAGATGCAAGGCATTAGAATCGTTCCTAAACAGATCAAAGATTATTTTAAGAGAGCATTTTAAGTAAAATGATCATAGCACAATCTAAATTAAGTATCTGAAAATCTATTTTCTTTATATACTTTATTGATATATTTTAATTTCTGAATATTCCTCCTCCCCCCAACCAATAGATCATCCCTTATAACAAAAAACTTAAAAAGAAAATTATACTACATGTATATATGCATACGCTAATCCTCATATATGTGTATGTATCAAACATCTATGAAATATGCTTATATTCTTCATATATATGCATATATAATAACATGTATCCACATATACATACAGATATATATGTAAAAGAAGAAAGATCGAAAAGGACAAAAATGCATACTAAGTTTTTAAAACATTTTCACATGATTTAATTTGCGACCCTCATCATGAGGTAGGTCTGGAAATCTTGAGGGAGGTGAGAGAGATAATATTGTCCCCACTGCACAAATGAGGAAATAGAGTTCAGAAAATTTAGTGATACCCAAAGTCACACAATTCAATTACTGAAAGTCTAAGTATTGCAGTCTCCTTGCTCATTGTACAGCAACCATTCTGCTACACCATGCTCCTTAATTTCTCATTTAACTACTTAGATAACTCTTCTTCAAATATAAATGACTAACATTCTTCCTTTGAAACAGTCTTTTCAAAAAGAAAACAGAGTGGTCAAACAAGTTTTGACCTACCTTCTCAATTTATTTCTTGTGACATAGCATTCATTAGGACTATGTTATATTTACATTTTTAGGTAGATTCTTCTTTGAATTCCAAAAAGAAAACAGTGTTTTACTTGTTCTCTCAATTTTGGAAACACATTCTGAATTTAGTATTTTCAATATTTTATTGAGACTCTCATCTTAATAAAAATTTTACTGTCTAAGTATAAAATGCAAAGCAAAACATCTTGCTTGGGAATTACCCCCTGACACTTTTTGGATAGGGTTAGAAATCTAAAATAAAAATAAACACTTATATCTACCTTTTAAGGACTTTCACCTTCTGAAAGCCAAATGTACATCTGTTTACAAGAACTAACACTTATGCAAATAAAATATTCAATCAGTAGAAACACTTTTTAATGCCCCAAGGGTAATCTTGTTTTATGTGCATACAATTAAACCTGTATAACTCTACATCCATCAAATCTTTGTACCATTTTTCTATAAAAACTTTTTAGATGGGAAAGCATATAGATAGTACCACTTAGAATATGAACTGTAATTCCACCCCTTTCAGGTTTACTCATAAGATGTGCAATTCTAACTTTTTCTTTTATAAGAGACCAATAAAAACAGCTAGCTAAACAGCTAAACTAAATCAAATTGCTTTATTTAATTCTATTTTCTCTTATTAACCAATCTTTCTAAAATCAAAGATAAAATGCTCTGCTACCTGAAGAACTTTGGAATCAACTGTGAGACATGAGAGACACTGGCAAATGAACACCTACCATGGTGTGCTTGGACCACAGAAGGCATTATGCTATATGAGTAAATCTGAATTGCAATAACTCAAAAAAATTAGAAACATCTCTATTAAAAATGTTCCTATGAACTATTTGTGCCTGACCAGCCTTCTAAGCTTGTTTTAGTCAAATAGGCCATATTCAGACACACCATGCCTTCATTCCAATACAGTGATGTTACTCTGGCCCTCTTCAAGCACTAAGGACAACAATTAGCCACCTTTGCTACCTCTTAGAAGTAAACTTTTCATCCTCTGAACTCTCCTATAAGTTTGTTGTTTCAATCTTTCTTATGAATTTTTAATAGTCTTTTTTTTTGGAGTATCATAATGTGTCCACTTATATGCTTTGCATCTTCTATAACATGGTAAGTTCCTCATGTTCAAAGGCCATGCCACATTATATACATATATGTGATATATACATATACACATCTACACAAGTACATGCATATATGCATATATAGATTTCCCCTAAAATAATTTTCAATGAATACTGAATTAAATGTTTTATAACAGATTTCTTAGTTACAATGACTAATGTAATAATTTTGAATATTAGATATAATAGTTACTTCTGCATAACATTGAAAAAAATAAATGCCCCCTTAAGAAAAAAAAATGGTGAATCATGCCAATTATAAATAGTAAAGCTTGACTTTGCTATCTAAATTCTAGTGTACATTATTAAACAATATATCTAATATATATCAATAAAGGGATGATTTATGAGCATTTTTAAAGAAACACAAAAAATTTTGAATGCCCTCGCCAGGAAGAGGTCACAATGGAAAATATTGTGAAACTTTCTTTACAAGATGAATACATAGGACATAATGAAAATTATATGGCCAATATACCCAAATTTCAGTTAAGCACTATATGAAATTGCTTTATCTTATCCTGGATGAAATGAAAAGACTGGGATCTGATGCACTATTTAAGTGCACTAATAACTGGATGAATAAACAGATCCAAAGAGCAGCAATTAATGGTTTGATGTCAGTTTGGAAGGTAACTAATAAAATATCTCAAGGGATCTGTTCTTTTTTCTCTGGTTTTCCTTGTTTTTATCAATGACTTGGATGGAGGCAAAGCCATTCTTCCTAAATATGTTAAATATGAATGACATAGTAAGGATCTGAAAAACAGGTTCAACCTTGACAGGTTGATATGATCGACTGTAAAAAACAAGATAAAATTTAACATAGATAAATGTGATATTCTACATAAGAGTTCAGAAATAAATTTCACAAGCACAGAGATATGATCCGTGAAAATTTCTCGGAATAAAACAACATGGAATTTTAGTGGACCATAAATGTACCATCACTACATCAGATGACTATAGTACATAAGCTCATTTAAACTCCAACTAAACTATGAATTCAAATCTAACAAACAAATTATTATTAAGCTCCTACTATGCTTAATAGACTAAGTACTAATGAGTTGGCAGAGAATGGTGGCCTTTAAAGATCAAAAAAAAAATTCTTTAACCTCAAAATGCTTAAAACTCTTCAGAGTTTTATTTAGAAAGAGGATTTGTTGAAAGATTAAAAAAATAACAAAATCAAGCACAAATCTTGTTTTGTTCTTTTTTATGCCCCATGGAATAAGATTAGCTTCACCTGTGAGCCCATTCCTAAAATAGGCACCATGCAGAGATTAATACTAACTTTGAAGACAGAGTTGCTTCTCTCCAGTAATTTAACAATGTGGATGAGAAAGACAAAATAAAAACATTTGAGGTGATATGACAGGAAAGATGTTATGTGTTCAATTTGGTTCTCTTATTCTGGTCTGCTCACATCAAGAATTTTTCCCAGGTTCTAGAACTGTTTTATTTCCAATCCAATCAGCAAGTCCTAAATCAATTAATTGATTAGCCATCAAATATTTATGAAAGTAACTATCAATTGCAAGGTATCTTGCTAAGTATTGAAGACGCAAGTAAAAGGAATGAAACAAGTCCTGGTCACAAAGAGTTTGAATTTAATTAGGAGGGAAATAAATCCAATATACATAATAATAGAGATAGAGATATATGGATAGACATATAGATATATACATAAGATATAGATATAACAATAAATTACAGAGATTTATTTCTAGATATACTATATATAGAGAAATATAGCTTTAGGCTACTTATAGAGAGCTCATACAGATTATATACAACTATATATATGTACATAAATAATATGCATAAATTTGTATATAAACAGCATAAATGTAAAGCTTATAAAATATTTCAATATAAGGACACAGGAGAGATGGCACAAGAAAATAAGGAGGAAACAAGAAAGACTTCATGTAGAGCATTATGCCTAAACTAGGTCTTAAAGGAAAAATAAAAGAAGTCTATGAATTGAAGTGTGAAGGGAATGCATTCTAGGTACCAGAGATGTTTAGTACAATGGCACTCTCAATTCCTTCAATTCAGTGGATAATTCATTCCTGGGTCCACCACAAAGAGGATAACAGATCCAGATTTAAATTTCCTTATTTAGAAAATAGGGTTAATAATATTTATATTTCATGAGACATTTTATTAGCACACTCTTTGAGAGCAATATTTTAAAAGAGTGGGCAAACTTGAGAGGGAAGAGAATTAAAGACTTATAATTTATGAGTCATCTCCCTCCAAACTGACATCAAGCCATTAATTGCTGTTCTTTGGGTCTGTTCATTCATCCAGTTCTTAATGCACTTAACTATTAGTTTATAAGATTATGGACTACAACAGGTGCTATTAAGGTGAAAGTGAGAATGGTAGATGAGTACACTAACAAAGAAGTGCCTCTATACCAGGGTTTCCTATTTAAATATATAAATCTAGTAGTAGAAGCAACTTTTACTAGAAAATTGTTTATACTAGCCTTTCAGAACAAACTACTATAACATGCATTTTGTAGATATGAGATTGAATGATGATAATAGGACATTACACTCTATATATTTTACTTTTATCTCAGAATTCTCTCCCTGTCTATTCATCTGTATGATCTTGTCTCTGTCTGTGTGGATATGTATATGTATCTCCTATGTTACTAGATTCTATCCAGGAAAGATAGTCCTGCATAAATGCATCTAGTGTGATGGAGAGGGACAATCTAATTGTATTCATGAATAGGAGGGTTACTACTTCCTAGTGGGACATGTTAGATCAGAAAAAGTGGGAAACAATGACTGTCTCCAAACTTATGATTGAATTATTTGTTTAATACGCTGTTTTTCAGTCTCCTGTTGGTTCTCAAACTCTTAAATTTATATTCAGGAAAGAAATAGATGTTTTTCTCAGTACAATCAAACTATAATAAAATTTAAGGCATATTTTTTAACTGACAGGAAAAAAATCTTCATTTGTGATCATTAAGCATGAGTGTTAAATGTCTCTTTGAAACTTGCTGTTATATAATTAAAGAATTTTCTCTACTATTAGAAGGTCTTTTTTATAATACCCCTACTCTGATATCCCTGGAGCTTAAAGGCCATACTAGATAAGGCAACTTATGTTGAGTGTAATAGCAGCAGGAGACTGCGAGTTGCCAGTGCCTTCTCCACTCCAATTCACTCTACAAAGTGACTTCATATTTACTTCCTATATATTTCCCATTTAAGTTTCCATGTACATATTGTTTCTCCTCCTTATGATAGTAATCTTACAGACAGTAGGGAATAACACTGCTCCCCTCTCCTCCTCTCAAGACACACCATAATCTGTACACATAAGCTACTAAGTATAATTGCACATTGAATTAAATAACTGTTTGAACATCAACCTATGGAAGTGATTATTACCTGGTAGTTAATGACCAAGTGATAAATTAATCCTTTGACCCCAGTAACCAATGAATTGATTAAGTAACCTATTTTTACATTTCAAAGTGGATTATAAATGACTGGTTTTGGAGGTTATGATGATCAAATACATATAGATCCATATGCAACAACTATTTTCTGCACACCTACTATGTGTAAAGTCCTGTGCTAAGAACTGAGGGTGACACAAAAAGGTGCAAGATATAGTTTCTATCTTCCAGGAGCCATTTCTGCCTCTTTGATGTGAGAGAGGATGGGAGAGGGAGGGAGAAGTAACTTACTCAGAAGACTTGGTTTCAAATTCTGCTTCTGACAATTTGCTGCTTGACCACTGTCAAATCACTTTATTTCTCAGAGTTCCATTGCCTCCTCTTCAGAATGGAGCTATGAATCTAGACAGTATCCCTTGCAGAATAATTGCTATGAAAGCATTTTATAAATGCTAAAGAACTTGAGCAGTTGAATTATCATCTACTACCTTGTACATAATGTACCCTTAATAAATGGTGGTTGGATTAAATTCCACCATTTTTTCCAGATCAACTAAGGCTCTGGGGAAGAAAACTGATTGCTTTTATCTGAGAAAATAGACTTTGTAAACAGCCTTTCTCATGGTTTCTGGCTGTGTGTGTGTGTGTGTGTGTGTGTGTGTGTGTATGTTTATATTCTTAATATTTTTCCTCTTTTTTTTTTCAGTAGGTGATGGATTTACTCCAAAGATGTTAGATTTCTTCAAATAAATATTTATAATGGTGATTTGTAATAAGAGGTATCCTGGAATTCTGAATCAAAAACTGGCCTTGGAATCAGTGTCAAATATTAGCTGTTTTTTTTTTAAAACCTTGTCAAGCTTCTTTACTTAGTAGGCACTTCATGAGATCAACACCTGTTCTGTATTGTTAAAAGAGTTTTCTTCCCAGGAACTCCCTAAACCAATGGAATTACAATTTTGGTTTTTAAATAAAAGAATTATCAATCATCAAAAAATTTCTAAACACCCTACTGTATGCCAGTATACCAGGTGCTAAGGAATACACAGAAAACAAATTCATCTCTACACTCAAGGACCTTTATTTTCCATACATACATATTTATATGTGTACATATATGTAAGTACAAGTTGCATCTGCCTAGTAGATTATAAACTCCTTGAGGGGAGGGATGTTTAGCTTTGATGTTCTGCCAGCTGCTAAGAGAGTCATTCTCTGTCACTATATAAGTAGTTCAAAGCGTTACTGTTCCTCCCACATCTCATTATTTCATATTCTACATTTATTCTTTAAGCTAACATTTTCTTTTAGTGATTTGTACAAAGTAAATCTATAGTTCCCAGATGAAAAATACAATCTGAAATTTAAGTTATTTTCCATACTAAATATCATACTTTGAATGTGTGACTGCAGAGCTGATTTCTTGATTATAATGTGGGAAAGTTAGATCATTCTAACAATTCTCAGAGGGTGCCTATCACCTCTCTTATTTTCCCGAGACTTTCACCATAAATGGGAAAAGAAAAAAAAGTGGGTCAGGAAAACAGAATTTACTGAATTTCTCCTAATCTTCTCAAAGGAGAGAAGAAACTTCCCTGAACAGATTAGGCACTTAATAAATATTTATTGAATTGAATATTTGTTCAGTTACATTAGAGAAGGTAACTGTCAAAAAGGAGGAAATGGAAGAAAAAAAAGCTAAGAATTCTAACCTAGACATTAATGATTGACTACTAGAGAAAATGGACTACGTAATTTCATATTTCCAAATAGATGGACATTTGGTATTTTAGAGGCTGTTAATTTGATTCTCTCTGACACTTGCCACCTGGTCAAGGCTTAGGTAGCCAAGAGATGTCTTCTAGATATAAATCTATGATTCTAGTTTCAAAAATTGTGTTTGTTTGTGAAAATTTCCTCCCATTGCTGAATATAATAACCCTTCTGTAACTAGAGCCTGGTGCTCTTTGAGAGTCATTGGGGCTGGAAAAAATTATTAAATTTCTGTGACCAATGCAATTGTGAGGACCTAGATATGTTGATCCTCAGATAACAATCAATGATCAGGCTTATACTAGTTGCTTTAAAGTTCATTAGGAACTAATAAAATCTGCACTTTACTGGTTTCCTTATCCCACAGTGAGGTAGGGCTTTTAGCATGTTGTAGATTTACTCAATAGATGTCATCTGACAAGTGATGTATTTGGCAAAATGAAACAAAAAAGAATAGATAAATGATAGGAGAAGAAATACTTGAAAACTTCTTTGGATGTTTTGTTGATTCTATTACTTTGTATCCATTGTAATTACTGTACCTTTCTTATTTGAAAGATACAGAATAAAAATGAGATATTTTGATTTTTCATAGATTTTTTAAGATTGGAGATAGGGTAAGTAGGGAAGATTTTCAAGGGAAAAAAGGTCTGATCATTTACAGATTGTAAGAAAGCCCCCCAAGTGATCCATGTAATGGATGTATTTCCATATTTTGTCAAAAACAAAACATTTCATTACAAAAACTACAGCAAATAATAACAATAGTGAACACAACAGTACAATCTTAGATGGCATTAAAATACTTAATTCATTTTTTGTTTTGTTTAATTTCCTTATTGTGATTTTTTTCTCATTTTTTTCCTCTCTCTTATTTGCCTTTTAAAATCTTTATTGAGGCTTCCAAGAAACCTCTTTGGACTTGAGACCAATTCATGTCAATCTTTTGAGATTTCTTCTGTGGATATCTTGTTGTTCTCTCAGGTGATATTTTGGTCTTCCTTGTCACAAAAGTAGCTTTCTATGTTTAAAGTTCTTTTCTGTTTCATGATTATTTTCTTTCCTTCTCTTTTTTATTTCCTCTTTATACCTTTTATAGTCAAGCTCTGTTATTGGGGTAAAGGGAGTCCTGTCCCATGCTTCCCATGCAACTCTGATGCTTGGCTTTGAGCACAGGAGTTCCTTGCTTTTGTAGTCTTGCTCAAATTAGGGAGGGGCCCTACCTGCTCTCTCCAGAAAACAGCCTGTTTTCTCTAGCTGTCAATTTGACTTCTGCTAGGACTGGAGGCTGCCCTACTGGTCTGTTTTGCTACTGAGCCAGGATGTAGGGTCTCGGTTGCTAATATTTTGTGATTAAGACCCTCTCACTGGCTTTCTCAGACTTCATCTGAGCTGGGTTGAACACCCCTTTCACTCCAGTGAGAATGACCTTATTTTTGAAGTCCTTCCAATCTATCTTGAGATGGATAGTTATTTTGTTCTATCAGACTCTGATCAGAGGCTTAGTTTCATGTGGTTTTTTAAGGGAAACTGGGAAAGCTTGAACAGTATCTTGATTTCACTCAGCCATCTTGGCTCTGTCCACAGAATTTCTCTTTGCAATGATTTTAAAGGTGAATAAACTGTCCTTTTCCCCATTGTTAATAAGCTATTAAGCATTATTCTAAACTATCCATTATTGTCCTTCTGCCCCACCAAAGAACTTCATGTAACTAAACTAAATACACACACACACATACCCCCCCCACACACACACATATTATTTTATTATTGTTTCTACTAATCCTAGCATTTACTTCCATTCAACGATATTTTAAGGAAGTAATTTGATGCCATATTCATTTCTATTAGGAAAAAGAAATCACTTTTCTATGGACTTCATTTATCCATATCTTATTAAGACTATGTGATAAGAAAGACTGAATACTGAATTGGGATTCAGAAGACTTAATTTCAGTTCCACAATAAACTGGTGACTCCAGTCTCAATTTTGCCATTTGTAAAGTGAGGAAAATAATTCTAGACATACTTTTTTTTCTAAAATATATTTTCCCACTGATATCTCTTTCAATTTTTCTTCAAACTAAGTTGTCAGTGGAAACATACTACAGCTTACTTGTCCCCAACATGTGTTTTTTCCATTGTACTTTGGCTCTCAATAACTTTAATTACTAAGAAATTATGATGTTTAAAATATACAAACCTAAAACACCACCAGGAAACGATAGGCTTTGGAGCTGGATGCAATTTAGTATCACTAAAAGCTAAAACCATTGCACAATATTCCAAAAGCATTCAACCCTGATCTTCTTCCTGTAAAGTTCTGGGCTTAATTAACACATCTATAATGCCTGTCCAAAATATGGGTACTGATAGAGTAATTAAATGAATTGGCTATTCATTCCATATCATATTCTAGATAACAAATATTTTCCCATCTGGTTGATTATTAAAAAAAACAAACAAATAAACAAACTGTTAGGCTGATCTATCTTGAATAATCAAGGATTTCACTGTGAGAGCTCAGTAATGTTCCAGGAGTTGATTCTAGCCCCATAATATAAGTAATAAACAAAAACATTTGAAAGCTCATACTATAAACATATGTATATGTATGTGTATGTGTGGTTGTCCATTTGGGATGATGGTGGTGATAATGATAACTAGAATTTACATAATGTTTTAAGATTTCCAAACTCATATGATACTAAAAACAATCCCATGAGTTAGGTATTATTATCCACACTTTACAGATGAGGAAAATGAGGCAAACTGAAGTTGTAACTGGTTCAGGTTTACATAGCTAATAAGTGTCTGAGATGGGATTTGAAATCATGTCTCTTCTGACTGAAAATCCCACACTCTACCTACCAAGCTAACTAATTAGAGATAGATATAGTTAATTGGAATGCTCCGTTGGTACCCTCAAAATATAAAAGAGTTAGAGAAAGTCATCTAATATTTTAGGTTGATCCTCTCTAGAGTTTCTGCAGAAGAAGCTGGTTAAGAATTACAAAAATAAATAAGCTGAAAAAATTCTGGGTTTGGCTCTTCACTTTTCTGTCTTTATTATTTGCACACCTGCAAAATGGCAGAGATGAATGAAATCATCTTTACATTCTTTTCCAATTGTCCATCTATAATGCTATGACCATTAAAAGCCTGGATTGGTTTCAATGCGAACTGAAAGGGATACACAAATTCATATGATCCTGGATTTTATGAATATTGAAATAATGAAGTATAGCACTTGCACCACATCCCTGAATGCATTTCAATTTAATTCAATAATATATATTAAAAGCATACTAGATACAAAGGAAAATTCAGCACTAGCTACTGGAAAGTAGGCCAGCCTTTGTCAGGAAGATGTGGCTTTAAATGACGGGTCTGACTAACTCTGAGTTTCAGAACAAGTCACTCAATTTCTTAGTGTCTCCAGATAACTCACTAAGACTATGTTTTATAAAAGTTCATGAGCTATAAAAGACAAGAGAGCTTTCCCAATGGGATTACCAAATGAATCATAGATTAAAAAGAAAGATAGAAAAGAAAGTACAGACACAGTAATACACAGACATTAGGAATACATGGAAAAGAAAAAAAAAGTTCAAACCTTAAAGAATTTGGGCTTCTGCCAAGGAGAGTTAGCTTGTAAGAAAATTAGTTAAGTGGAATATATATATATTCAAAATTAATTTAAGACAAAAAGTAAACTAGAAACTGGATGGGAATGGTAAGTAATTCTATCATCTTTGAGATTGCATTTGATCTATTGTGTGAAAGAGGTGGAAGGTTCCAAAAGGTAGAAATGAGAAGATAGTTCCTTCTAGACATAGTAGATTGGTCCTGCAAACTCAGAAAGTTGTCATGCAGTTTTAATGAAATAAAGTCTTTAATACATTATTGTTTTTGTTCAGTCATTTTTCAGTCATATCTGACTCTTTGTAAGTCTATTTGACATTTTCTTGGCAGAGATATAGGGGTTGTTTGCCATTTCTTTTTCCAACTCATTTTTTTTTTCACATAAGGAAACTGGCAAACAGGGCTAATTGAATAGTCCACTATTATACAGCTAGTAACTGTCTGAGGGTGGATTTGAACCAAGGAAGAAGAGTCTTCCTGATTCTAAGCCTGGCTCTCTATCCATTGTGACACTTAGTTGCCCTTTAATATAGTATAATAGCAGTAAAATCAATTCCTAATGTACTTGTTGCTGCCACCACCACCACCAGCACATTTATCCTCCTCCTCATCTTATTGTTATTTTTGCCATGAAACACTTGTCTATTTAATTGTTAGGGCTACACATTTTATTAACTAAGATTGCTGTATTTGAGAAGGAAATGATTGTAAAATGTGTGGCTTGGCTAATGCCCAAGAAGGCAAGTCAGAATTAGGGATAATTATAGACAGTTTAATTGCTTTTGAAGTGTTAATTGGCAAGGTACATACAAAGAGGCAAGGAGGAAGCCATTAAAAGTGTCTTCTAACCTGTGCTGGCTCTCCAGATGTGCTAATCATAATCTTACTCTTTGTATTCAGATATGAGCCTGCTAAGTCATAATTTAGAAGATACCAAATTTATTTTCATGAACAAATATAACCTACTTATACATGTCATTTTCTTTTGCAAAATTAAATCTGCTGCCAAATGTAGATAGTGTTCCTTTCCAAATATGTGGCAAGGTACCCAGTTGTCAACATTAAAAACAAAATGAAAAAAAAAAGATAAAAGAAATATTTTCCAGTGTGTTCATAGAATTATAAAATACTGAGGGATAGAAGGAATACCAATTACATAGCTAAAATGATTTTCAAGCTCCAAACTATGTTTCTGTCTGATTTGATGTGAATTCTATATTCTACCAATCTGGTTTATTTGATTAATATACCTTACTTCCTATACTATATCCTACTTCCCTGCCTTTGTTCAAATAACTTTCAATGTCTGGAATCCTCTCACTCCTCTTTTGTCTCTTGAAATCCCTTCAAAACTATAGTCATATGTCATCTATAAGAAATCTTTTCCTGATTGCACCCAATTGTCAAGAGATAATTATCTACCCTATCTATTCTAATATAATTAAGATATATATAATTTGTTTCAATTTAACTATGTACACATTGTTTCAAATGGTTATATATACGCTTCTGGATAGCAAGAGTCATTTCATTTTTATGCTTAGAGTTTGATTGATACACAGAAATATATAAAGAATGTTTATTATAAGGGTTTTTAAACTGGGGTTCATGAAATGGTTTTTAATCTTTTTAGATCAACATTTCAGGACAATTGGATTCCTTTGTCAAATGTTTGCTATATTATTCATTTAAAAACATTGTTCTGAGAAAGGATCCATAGGTTTCATCAGACTACCAAAGGAGTTAATGTCTTTTTTTAAAAAGCTGAAAAATTCCTGGTTAATGACATGAATTGATGTCACTGAAATTTTATTTTAAAAATAAAAACAAAGGCAAAACAAAAACAACAACTGTAATCCCTTAAGCATGGAATCTAGAAATTGAAAGGAACTCCAGAGGTCTTTTAAGCCAACCTTTATCTTAACTATGAAGGACCTTGAAGACATCCAGTCTGGCATGAAAACTTTCTGGAATAGTGATCTCTCTCCTTCACAACTATTCCATTCTATTCCTGGTATTTCCACTAGGAATTTCTTCCTTACTAGAGTTGACATTTATCCTTCTTTAACAACCTTAGTTCTATCCTCTGTACATATTAAGAATAAATTCCTTTTTCATTTGATGACCCTTCAAATATAGAAACATCAATTATATTCCAATAATAGTGTAATTTTAATTTTATACAAAAGAGTGGTAAGCTATATCTAGGGGCCCTGGCCTAAACATACATTTATTTATAATAACTTCCTATGAACACCAATCATATATATTAAGATAAAAGTTTTTTTTTTTAATAAACAAAAGAAATGCAGAAAAGATTATAAGGGAAACAGTAACCTGGGGAAATTTTTTAAAAATAATTTTGATAAAGGTCTGATAAAAGTCTCATTTCTAAAATATATAGAGAACTGACTAAAATGTATATGTATATAAGCCATTCTCTGACAAAAGATCAAAAGACATAAGCAAAAGACATAAGAAATTAAAACCATTTCTAGTCATATGAAAAAATGCTCTAAATCACTATTGATCAGAGCAATGCAAATTAAGACAACTCTGAGGTATCATTATACACATCTTGAATTGGCTAAGATGACAAGGAAAAGATAATAATGAATATTGGAGGAATGATGAATGAATGGGAAAACTGGGAAACTAACACAGTGTTGATAGGCTTGTGAACTGATCAAGTCATTATGAAGAGCGATATGGAACTATCCCAAAGGGCTATCAAACTGTGCATATGCTTTGATCTAGCAGTATCTCTATTGATCATAAAAAATGGAAAAAGAGCCACATGTGCAAAAATGTTTGTAGCAGCCCTTTTTTTCCCATGTCACTGCAAGAAATTGGAAATTGAGTGGATGCCCATCTGCTGGAGAATGGCTGAATAAGTTATGGTATATGAATGTAATGGAATATTATTTTTGAATAATAAACTATCAACAGGATGATTTCAGTAAGGCCTGAAGAGACTTGCATGGACTGATGCTAAGTGAAGACAGTAGAATCAAAAGAATATTGTGCACAGCAACAAGATTATACAATGATCAATTCTGATGGACATGACTCTCTTCAACAATGAGATGATTCAGGATAGTTTCAAAGTCTTGTGATGGAGAGAATCATCTGCATCCAGAGAGAGGACTATAGGAACTGAATGTTGATCACAAAATAGTATTTTTACTTTTTTTTTGTTTTTACTTTCTTTTTTTTTTCTTTTTTTACCTGATTTTCCTTGAAAATCCCCTATTTCCTTTAATGTACATCTTTTCCCCTGAAAGATGAGGCTTAATTTTTCTGGATAGTTGATTCTTGGCTGCCATCCAAGTTCCTTTGCTCTCCAGAATATCATATTCCATAGCCTTTGAACATTTAAAGTCAAAGGTGTGAGGTCTTGGGTAATCCTGATTGTGGTTCCTCATTATTTAAATTGTTTCTTTCTGGCTGCTTGCAATATTTTCTTCTTGATCTGATAATTCTGAAATTTAGCTACAATTTTCCTGGCAGTTTTCATTTTAGGGTTTCTTTCAGGAATTGATAGATGGAGTCTTTTGATGACTACTTTTCTTTCTGGTTCTAGGGCATCAAGGCAATTTTCCATGATGATTTCATGAAAGATACTTTTTAGGCCTTTTTTTATTATGGTTTTCAAATAGTTCAATAATTCTTACATTGTCTCTCTGCATCTAGCTCTATTTCAGTTCATTAGTTTTTTCAATGAGGTATTTTGCATTTTTTGTATTTTTATTTTCTTTTTTTTGGTTTTGTTTGATTCATTCTTGATGTTTTATTGAATCATTAACTTTGATTTTTTATTCTAACTTTTATTAAATTATTTTGTTTAGTTAGCTTTTTTATTGCATTTGGCCAATTGAACTTTTAAATGAATTGTATTGTTCATTAGGTTATTTTTTTCCATTTCAGAAATTCCATTTTTCAAGGTTGTTTCATTTTTCCATTTCATCAAAACTATTATTTAAGGAGTGATTTTTTTATATTTTATTTTTTATTAAAGCTTTTTATTTTCAAAACATATGCATGGGTGATTTTTCAACATTGACCCTTGCATAGCCTTGTGTTCCAAATTTTCCCCTTCTTCTTCCCACCTCTTCCCCTTGATGGCAAGCAATCCAATATATGTTATAGGTGGTAAAATATATGTTAAATCCACTATATGTAAACATTTATACAATTATTTTCCTGCACAAGAAAAATCAAATTTAAAAGGAAAGAAAATGAATAAGAAAACAAAATGCAGGAAAACAACAACAAAAAACAGTGAGAAAGCTATGTTGTGATCCACACTCAGTTCACATAGTCCTCTTTCTGGGTGTAGATGGCTCTCTGCATCACAAGATCATTGAAACTGGCCTCAATCATCTCATTGTTGGAAAAAGTCACATCCACAAGAATTGATCGTCTCATAATACTGTTGTTGTATCTCCTGGTCCTGCTCATTTCAATAAGCATCAGTTGATGCAACTCTCTCCAGGCCACTCTAAAATCATCCTGCTGATTATTTCTCATAGAAAACTAATATTACATTACTTTCATATACCATGATTTATTCAGCCATTCTCCAACTGATAGGCATCTACTCAGTTTCCAGTTTCTTGCCACTATGAAAAGGGCTGCCACAAACATTTTTTGCTCACGTGAGTACCTTGCTCTCCTTTAACATCCTTTTGGGATATAAGCCCAGTAGACACACTGCTGGATCAAAGAGTATGCACAGTTTGATAATTTTTTGAGCATAGTTCCAAAATGCTCTCCAGAATGGCTGGATCAGTTCACAACTCTACCAACCATGTATCAGTGACCCAGTTTTCCCACACCCTCTCCAACATTTGTTATTATTTTTTCCTGTCATTTTAGCCAATCAGAGAGGTGTGTAGTGGTATCACAGAATTGTCTTAATTTGCATTTCTCTGATCAATAGTGATTTAGAGCACCTTTTCATATGATTAGAAATGATTTTAATGTCATTACCTGAAAATTGTCCATTTAATTTCATTATCTGAAATTTGACCATTTATCAGTTGGAGAATAGCTTGAATTCTTATGAATTTGAATCAATTCTCTATATATTTTAGAAATGAGGCCTTTATCAGAAACCTTACAGGTAAAACTGTTTTACCAATTTATTCCTTCCCTTCTAATTCTGTCTGTATTAGTTTTGTTTGTACAAAAACTATTTAGCTTAATATAATCAAAATTATCTATTTGGTGTTCAATTATGAGTTCCAGTTCTTCTTTGGTCACAAATTCCTTCCTTCTCCACAGATCTTAAAGGTAAATTTATGCCTGTTAAAGTTAAAAGTATGTTCTTCTAAATTACTTATAATATCACTCTTTATGTCTAAATCATGAAACCATTTTAAACTTATCTTGATATATGGTATTAGGTGTGGGTCAATACCTAATTTCTGCCATACTAATTTCCTATTTTCCCAGCAGTTTTTGTCAAATTGTGAATTCTTGTCCCAAAACCTGGGGTCTTTGGGTTTGTCGAACACTAGATTGCTATAGTTATTGATTATGAAAATAAAAAGTTTTTTTAAAAAAAAACACCACAGTGGGGATTTTCTTAGTTATTTGATGTAATCTTCCATTTGCATTGCATCCATGGTGATGAATCCCTATGATATGACACACTAGAGTCAATACTGAATGTATAATGTACAATGTACAATGCTGAAACCATGTAGAATCATGAACAAAAGCTTTGAATGTTACTGTTCCCTCATATATTATATATATATATATATACATATATATATATATATATACATATACATATATAATATTTTATTAATTTAGGCATTGGCTGAACAGAATTGTGGAAAATAGTGTGAAGGTAGTGGGAGTTCTTTGCTTGTTTGACAGGCAGGATGCTTGCCTCTGGGGTGCTGTTGCTCAAAGAGATTAATTCTATCAGAAGGGTGATAGGTAAAAACTAAAGGAATGATTTTAGCTGCTCATTCCCTGATTCTTTTCACTAAGAAAGGTTAGTCTGGAATCCATGACTTTTAGAACTGGATCTAATTAGGAAGATATTTCATTATCTATTTTGGTAATAATCTTTTTATATACAAAAGTTTTGTATCATAATTTTCTCTTAAATTATTTAGAGCTATTTTTAAATGTTGCTTTTGGAACTTATTTTAAAATAGTAATAATTGGAGTTATTTCATATATATATATATGCAATAGGCAATGTTTTGACATGGTTAGAAAGCCAATCAGTATTTATCAGCATGACTAATTTCAAATCCTCATCCACTTCCTCTAAGATATAGTGAGTATTCCACTTGAGTCAAGTAGTCAAACTTTTGAATGCCTAAATAATCTTCCAAGATTATAAAATAGAGAGCAACCATTTTTCATTTGCATTGGTAAAGGGTGTTTCCTTATGGGAAGTTCCTTAAGCCAATGAAATCAGTGTTCCAGATCTTGTATGTATACAATCAATATGATCCTATGTGTATGGAGTATACTATAACAAGACAAAAAATTTAACATTGGAAGTACCCTAATTAATGATAAAGGAAAGAGAGGATCTGAAATGATTAGGATGATATTTATAACAATAACAAAATAACTTACAATGATAAGGTAGCTTATCAATTTTAAATAAGCATCTCATTTTAATATTATATATAAATTATCTTACATAAATATTAGTAATGGTGATCAGGAGAACTGGAGTTATAATTTCACTGGTTTATGGAATTAAGAAACTTTTTTTTACAAATTTAAATAAGTACTTTATAATAATAAAAAGTCATGTGGGGTCACTGAGATATTAAGTGACATGGCAACAGTGGATGCAACAATTATAATAGCAAAGGTAACACTTGACCATAGGTCTTCCTTGCTACAAGGCTGGCTTGACATCTATTATGCCGTATTACCTCTTATACTAATATTACAAATATTATTTCAATAAATATGAGAATGGGAAGGAAGTTGTGTCTATCACTGCAAATGAGCAACAATTGTTTTACATTTTATAGTCAGGTGTACTGAAAAGTGAGATTTTAATAAAGTTTACGTGATTCTTCTTTATGGGTTACTTTCTCTAAATATAACCCAATTTCTGTCTAAAGGAGCTCACCTTTTGGCTAATTCTTAAGTGCATTTGTAAACAAAAGCCCTGGCAAAATCTGAAAATAGCAAGATAATTGAAAAAAAAAAATAGAAGACCCCATGGACCAAACAAATGGCTTCCTCTTGCAGCAAAAACATCTGATAAAAGTCACGTCATGTCATGTATGTCATGTCACAAAAATCTGACAAAGTGATTCTACTTGCAAAATATCTCAGAACACCTCTGCAATGGCTGCATGGAATTCAAGGGCATCATGAAACACAG
This sequence comes from Antechinus flavipes, assembly GCF_016432865.1. NCBI lineage: Eukaryota > Metazoa > Chordata > Mammalia > Dasyuromorphia > Dasyuridae > Antechinus > Antechinus flavipes. Next base: position 40,304,705 of record NC_067398.1, on the reverse strand, counting down.
ATGGGAAAACATAAGTTTGGATCTGGAGATCTCCAAGGCAAGTCATTGTTTACTCAAACTGGAAGGGGATTACAATTCTTACAGACTTCTCAAGTTCATTTGTGGGTCTGTTTCATTATGGTCAAGTTGATGCATCAATTACATTCAGCTGTTACATTCAGGTAAGATTTATACAAACAATCTGGACAGCTCAAACTTAAAAGTTGCTGAAAAATTTTAGGCATTTTATTGATCACTTGTGAATATATTCTTGCTCCTCTAAAGGCAAAGTCTATACACAGCTGCAACTGTTTTTCAACTGTTTTGAACCCAAAACAAAATTTCATATTTTTTTACCTTTGGAGATGGTAATATATCTTAACATTTATATCATGTTTTCCCTACCATATTGTCATATGTGTCAAAAGCATTATTATGTGCCCAAAGCAATTAAGTATCTTGTTTCATGCTTCTCTGGCTAGTTAGTTGGTAGAGTGGATAGAGTACTGAATTCAAATTTGGTTTCAGACTCTTATTAGCTGTATGACCCTAGACAAGTCATTTAATCCTGTTTGCCTCAGTTTCTTCTTCTCATAAAATGAATTGGAGAAGAAAATGGCAAACCATCTTTCTCAAGAAAACCTCTAACAAAGTCACAAAGAGTCAATATCACTAAATAACAATACTCATGCCTTTATTGCATCCTCCTCCCTTTTAGAATTTTTACTTTTTCTCAAAACAACATTGAGTGTCTTTTAACTTACAGGAGGCATTTCCTGAAGCAAACTGAAACTACTTTTTTCCCATTTGGCATCATTTTGTTAATATGCATGATTATAGTTTCTGCTTATCTCTATGCATGTTGTTAAATGAAATAGCATATGTAAAACACTTGTCAAACCTTAAAACCAACAGATAAATATTAACTTTATTATATGTGTTATTATTATAATTATTTCTATTGCAATTGTATTATGTTATAGCCCCCTTCTTCCCATCTATCAGAATTTATGTTTCTGGAGGACAAGGGCTATTTCATTTTTGTCTTCATCCCAGTACCTAGTACAATATTATGCATAAAATACAGATGGAGTTAAATCAAATTGAATTGCTCACCTAAAGTAAATGCTTGTTTTAGAACTCAAATCTTTGGATCTCAAACTCTACATAGCTCTTCATTTCTGAGATTCAGTGTATTATTGCTCAGTGAACTAGATCAACTCACACTGTTTAAACATAATTTTTAAGGCAATCAAAACAGAGTAAGCACCAAATTTTGCATGGAATTGTTCTGGGTCATTTCCTAGGAAAAGTATATCAAATCTTGGTTCTCTAGGAGTCTAAACTACACCCTTGGATCATTATGTCATCAGAAATTTTGAGCTGGAAGGGATTTTCACCTCTGTTCCAAGTTCTTCCCAACATTTTGCATGAGGAAGCTCAAACCCAGAGAAATCAAATGATTGTGGGTAGTACATAGAGGGTTTATCTTAATTGTAAAGGACTTTTCCTTTTTTCTAGAACAGTATCTTTCATGGAGCAGGCACTTCATTTTTGACAACACAAATAATAATAGCTAGCATTCACATAGTGTTTTAAGGTTTTTAAAACTCTTTACATAAGTAACATCATTTAAATATGATGACTACATCATTTATTGGATAAAGTTCAAGGAGACATAGGCTGTATGATCCCAGGAATGTCCCTTAATTTCTATGAGCCTCAGTTAACTCCTGTGTAATATAGATCTAATAAAAGCATCAACTTTACAATTTTATTTGCTAGGATTTAAAGAGACAATGTTTTGTATACCTTAAAGCATTATATTAAAAAGGTATTCTTATTATATGATACAGTTGGGAGAAAAACATAAATACATTCATATCTCTAATCTACAGGGATATACATAATACATGATTTTTTCATAATTTTAAATTCTTAACTTTCAACAATTCCTATTTGACCAAATAATTCATTTTGACATTTATCAAGTACATATTCATATGACTGTCTAGTGGACCACTTCAGCTTTATTAATATCATTTCTGTAACAATTATAGTTTTCAAATTATTCTCCTTTGGAGATTTAATTTCTTTAAATTAAAAAAAGGTAACTATCCCTCCAATTTTCATATGCTGCCCTAGGTGGCAGTAGATAATCATGGACTGAGTTAGATCATGCCGAACTAAGCATCAAAGGCCAGTTCAAGTTCAAAGTTTAGCTAGAAGCATATTCATAAAGAAATATTTGAAAGAACCCAATTAAAAGTACTCAAAAGTAAAGGGAAGATATATGGATATGTTATTTTCTGACTTTAACAGTTACTTTAATTTTTTCATTCCAAGAAAAATATTCAAGTCCTTTTTTTCATTAATAGTTACCATACTTTCCTTGTCCTTAGATTATTGAGTATAAAAGTAGGAAAAATATAGCCACAAGAATCATTTTTTTTTATTTCATGGTAGAATGTTTTCCACATACCACATTTGACTGTTGATAATCATCTTCCACATGAATGGCCAAGAGATTTTTTCAAGGTAATTTAAAAATAGATTCTCTATTTCAGCAAAATCTCCTGTTTATTTTCTGGCTTATAAATGAATTTTTATTAAGCAGCTGCTCCTAGTGAGTTTAAATGCCTTCTTCCTCTCTAATGAGTATGGCATATGATAGCCAACCATTTTCATACCACGATATTATAGACAGTTTTCAACTACAATCTTGCAAATTGGCTATCCTCATAGGATCAGGCCTTAAAGAAAATAGGCCAGGGATTGTCGAAATCAGTCCCTGAGCTCTGTGGAAAATGGACAAGTTCTCTCTTGCTCTTCTTTCTGTTTTCCTCTTTTTTTTTTTTTTTTGCAGGGGAGGAGTCTACAAAGACTGCAAAATGTCAAAGTACATATATTTATAGTTATCAGGGACAATCAAATCCAAGCCTCTTATTTTTACAGATAAGGAAAGGGAAGGAAAAACATTTAACCTGTTTTACATAGCTATCAAGAGTCAAGGAGAATTTGATCTTAGATATTCTTGATTCCAAAAGCAGCATTCTATGCATTTCACTACCAAGTTGCCAGATCATCATTGTTATCATTAACAATAGCAATAACACTATCAGCAGCAGAAGCATTGAGCTGTATTTATTGAGCACCTATTACAGAGTACACATTGTACAATATTGATGGTATAAAAAAAGATAAAAAAAACCAAAGTTTCTACCTTCAGGAAACTTGAATTCTAACGAGTATATCAACAAGCCTTTAATAACTTGCATGAAAAAAAAAAATCTGGGTATACTAAGACAATAATGAAAGAGTTCTTACTTTAAAGAACCTGACCTTGTACTGAGGGCAAGCTACATGTAAATGGATAACTAGGAATATGGTAATTGGGGGTGAGAAAGGTCATCTGCAATAGCTTATAGATTGTTCTCCAAGACACAACTCCCTCCCTATTTCAATCCAGTCTTTACTTAACTGTCAAAATCACTTTTCTAAAACATTGCTGTGATCATGTCACTCTTTGACTCAATAAATTCCAGTGGCTTACTATGACTTCAAGGATTGAGTATTAAGTTCTTTGTTAGGCAGTCAATGTCCCTTACAACTTATTTCTCCTTCTAGCTTTTTATTTCTTACAATCAAAGACATTGGTCTATTTGCTATTTAACAACAAAAAAAAAGATACTCAATGCTCAGACTGAGTATTTTTACTGGCTGTTCCCCATGCATGGAATTTTTTTTCCTCTTCATTTCTATTTCCTGAATTTCTTGATTTCCTTCAAGTCCCATTAAAATTCTACTTTCTACAAGAAGTCTTTCCTGACCTCCCTTAATTTTGGTGCCTTCTAAATGTTGATTATTTCGAATTCTCTCTCTTCTCTCTCTCTCTCTTCTCTCTCTCTCTCTCTCTCTCTCTCTCTCTCTCTCTCTGTGTGTGTGTGTGTATGTGTCTTTCTGTCTGTCTCTGTGTCTATGCGTCTGTTTCTCCCTCCCTTCTCCTCTCTTGCCCCCTCTTTCTGCCCCTACTTCCCTTCCTCCCTCCATCTCTCTCTCTCTCTTTCTCTCCATATATATTAATACAACACACATATATGCTTACCTGTTCATATTTGTTTTCATTTCATTTCTCTCACAAGACAGTGGACTCCTGAAAGAAGGTACTGTCTTAAATTTCTTTTAAATCCCATTCCTTAGCATAATGCTCAGCATCTAGTAAACTAAGGTAAACATACAAATATGGGTTTATTGATTGATTATGTGAATGTGAATGGGAGCATTGTTAGTATCCTGAATATAAACAGAAAAATTTGACCAGTTGGTCATGTCAGTGTAATCCAATGCTGAATGAATTCTTTCTTGTGTTAAAATTAATTCCTTAGTAAATAACCTCCCAAAGGTAAGCTTCTTCAAACTGAGTTATGTTGGGCCTTCTATAGAAACAGGTTACCCTATCCATGCTGAAAATCTGTCTAAGATGGAAGAGCATGTCAAACTTGATGTTTCACTGTTATAGTCATTGAGAACACATCATGAGGAAGCATTAGAATAGATCTCCAGTGGTAGTTCATGTGTAGGCAGAGGATGAATAATTGAAAATAGTTGCCTTCTCACATATCAATCTCCCATTCCTGTTAGTTTAATCCACAGTAAAAATTTCAGCTATTTCAGCTTACTGTTTCACAAATGCTATGGCATTCATTTTTCCAAGTCAAGCAAAAGTGCAGGAGGGGAGCTGTATTCAGTAGGACAATCTTTTTTTTTCCTTCTGGACATTTAATAAACAAATGAGATAATTTTTTCCCAATGTAAAAGGACCTTAAATTTGAAACCTGAAGAGATAGGACTGAATGCCAGATCTATTCATTAATACCTGTGTAAGATAAGATAGATAAGTTAACATTTCTGAGTCTCAATTTCCTCATTTCAAAAATGAGAAAGGGTAAACTTGTGAGCTTTTTCTAACTACAGATCTATGATTCCAGTAACCATAAAATAGTATGGTCTTGACTATGTAAGTTCTAAGTTAATTTCCAGTGCAAACATTTGGTGATTCCTTTGTGATAGCAATTTGATTGAAAGCAAGCAGAATTTCACTTCCTCTCCAGCAGAAATAGGACAGATAACTTCAAATTAAGAGAGGCTCTCAATACATTGAATGACATATTCAAGTTCTAAAAGGATCTTTACAATTTAGAACACTGAAATGAATTTAAGTATATGAAATTTATTTGAATTATTTAAAATCATATGGGTCAAATGAGATAATATATGTGAAATGCTTTGTAACTATGAAGTATATGTAATTCTGAGATATTATTTTGGTGCTATTATCGTTAGACCCTTCTCTTACTAATGGTAGTTCTATATGTGATGTAAAGATTGAACTCTTGAATTAACATTGGAGACTATATAGTGAATGAAGAAAGCAAACCTCAAAGATGTCATGTAATTTAATCCAGGACACATTGCTAAAAAATGGCAGAAGAAATTCTAAATCCAGCATCCTTTCCATCATATATTCTACTAAATTTTCAGTAATTGCAATGCTCCCAGCTCATTTCCCTTGAGGTACAGTTGTTTTTGGTCTATTCACATCAGCAAATACTCCCATTCACCAAAGGCAAGCTGATATCCTAAGGGACCTTTCTGAAATCTTCTGCAAGTCAATGGTTTAGGAACAGAAGGCCTGCTGATGCTTCTCCACATAATGGGCCATTGATAACATTGAATTTTGAGAAAGCACATAGATTTTTAGAATGATAGAATGGAACTGAAAGGTATTTTGCAATGAAGCAACTGAAGGCAAGAAAAATGAATGAAATAGTCATCATGTAAGTAGTATCAAATATGAAATTTAAACTCAGGTATTTTCACTCTAAGGTACACTGTTTTGTTTTGTTTATTTTAAATTTATTTCTTTTTCATTGTAGCATGTTCCCTCTGAACAAAAAGTCTTAAAAGGAAATAGAGGCCCGTTTACTTCAATCTCTAAGCCCATCTCCCTCTCAATGATTTATGGAAATACATGAATTAGAAGCATAGAATCATTAAAATGGGAAGGAATCCTAAGGGAATGTAATGGCTGGCATGCTGTATTAAAAGTTCCAGTATTGTATTTATAGTCTCTTTTTGAGAAATATTTCAGATGCCAACTTTTTCCACTCTAGGATATTTTCCTATAAATATCTGGTCTTTAAAAGTTTTTTTTTTTTTTGCATTTTAAAATATTGTTTTATTCAGAGTTCAAATTTCAATGAAAATGAATCTTCACATTTATAATGAATGTCAGTTGGAAGATACAATTCAATTTATGGAAATTCACTTCAAAACTATCTTTTCAGAAACACAACTGCTCTGTCATGTAAAGGACAACTATACTTGCAAATAAATTACAATAGACTATTTTGGTCTGAGTAATGTTCTTAAGGTCACTTGTCACTCCACACAACAAAGATAGCAATTTTCTTTTCAGAAATATTGAAAAACCAAAATAAATTATCATGTATAATTTCTATTTCAGTTAATCTTCATTTTGAATATAGGCCTGTAATGCCATTTGATAGCAATGTGTCATTCTTTCATTCTGTACTTGAAAGTCCCACATGCAAAAGAATGAATCTAAGAAAGAGACATAGAGACACAAGCTGAACAGTGTATTCTAATGTTAGACAATATATATGATACTCGGTCCTGTAATAGATCATACTAACCTACTACAGAAGAAATTACAAAGTCCATTTCATTGTCAAAGGAGTCCCTCAGTGGCAAATGCTTTCTGTACAAATTCTGCATTTAATCTTCCTGATTTTCTCTTAAGCAGAAATAATGGCATTTGCTTTGATTAAAACATATTTCAGATCAAATAGGATTGTCCAAAATCAATTTTCACATGTATTCTTCAAGTCCATTGAAGTCCAAGGGTAGCTACATTGGCATTCACTCTCAGTTGCATTCTTTATCACTTATCTCAAAAGAACAAGTTTTAGAGATGACATAGTGCTGAAGCAGAAAAATAAAAATAAATTAAGGAAAATATGGTCTGAGCAGTCCTGAGGTCGCCTACAGAAAAATAACTCTAAACTGGTTCAAGTTCCCTATTTCCCCATGAATGAACATAGATACCATAATGAAGTAGAATATACTTACTTTAAGGAATTATCCTTTCATTTGACCTAATCATTCTGAAATTTTTGCTCATTCAGTAGAATCCGTGTGACATATTTATCATTAAAATAATAAGGAAAATTATGGAACATTTTAAGGTTTATAATATCTTTTAAATACTTAGTGTTTTACATGAGGCAAATCAAATAATCCTTCCAGAGCCTCAATTTGCCTCCCAAGATTTTTTGAGAGAATCAAATGAGATAATCAATGTAAAACTACATTAGTTTACAAGGAATATTATTTATATTTGTTTCATTTAATCTTCACAGCAACCCTGGGAGGTGGTTTCAATTATTATTCTCATTTTACTAATTAGAAAACTCTAAAATATTTAGAGAGATTAAATAGCTTATGCAGGATAATTAAATTAATAAGAATTTTAGGTGGAATCCAAACCCAGGTCATTCTGGTACTAAGTTCAACCCATGCATCATAGTAAGAAAACAGAATGGCAAAGACATGAGTTCAAAATTTTAGTTCTGTCTCTTACTAGTTAGGTAAATTTCAATCACTTAAACACAATTGACAAAGGGGAATAATAATAATAATAATAATAATAATATCTATATTCCTTCACAAGATTATCCTGAAGACCCAAACAAAACATGTATTTAATGCACTTTGAAAATATAAAGTACTATAAGCATAGAAATGATTATTATTATGGCACATCCTGTTAGTGAAAGAATTATATCTCTTCATTGATTAAAAACCTTTCCAGAAAATCATAAGCAGTTGGATTACTTCAGTTTTTGGCTATATTTCAATTTCTTTTTAAGTTTTTGTGATTTCATTGGTATTGGAAACTCCTTACAGAAACTCCTTCTATTGTATAGCTAACTATTTCTTTTGCAAATTTAAGTGATAGACAATATGTGTTTGGGGAGGATATGTGTGAGGATATATTGTGTTTTAGAGTCAGTCTATGCTATGTTTTCAACAGGAAGAACGGAAACCTATCTTTAACAACATTGAGGGAGGACAATTTCATCTTACAAAATAAAATGAAAGTTTCAAAGAAACCTCAAACTATGCTAAATTGGAATAGCACAATTCTGGATACAGAGGAGGCCTTCTACTTGTTAGGTGCTTGGTTAATCTAAATTTTCATAAATAATGGTGATTTGAATGTTTCATGTATTAATATTATATGAATCTCCAAGTGATATTAGAAAGAATACATAACATTTATATTGTAGGAAAAACACTGAGAATAACTAGCACTGTGTTGCCCAAGTCTAATTATATTACCTCAAATCAATGAAGGTAGTATATGAAGAAAAACTGTAAAATGTTTGTGTATACACATATCTATAAAATATGTGTGTATGTATACATACATATGTATATACATATACATATCTATATATCTCAAACATCACTGATAAAATTCTGATATTCAAGATACATAGGAAATTGACAAATATATGAGACCAAGAGTCATTGTCCAATAGATAAATACCCCAAGAATATGAACAAAGCATTTTCAAAAGAATTGAAAATGATAAATGACTTAGGAAAACATCTTCCAAATCACTAATAAGATAATACAAGTTAAAATAACTGAGGTTTTACCTCATACCTTGCAAACTGACAAAGATAAATAAAAATGGGAAAGGTCAACATTGAAGAATCCATAAGAAAACAGAAATATTAATACATTGTTGGCAGATCATGAATTTGCTTTAGCTTTCTATAAAACTATTTGGTTCTATTCAAGAAAAATAACAAAACTACTCATGTACTTTGACCTAGTGATTTCACCACTGGACATATACTCCAAGGAAGTCAAAGACTGAAAACAATGAGTCGGCACACACCATAATAGTTATAATAGTATTCTTTGTGGTAGCAAAGAATAAGTTTTTAAAGTATGTGGACACATATCATTTGGAGAATGCTTGAAGAATAGCTAAAATCTGTGGTATTTAGAGAGATGATAACTATAAGGAATTCAAAAAAATATGGAAACTTCAGGGTGGATTGATATAGAAGGAAATAAGCAGAACTGAAAGAAAAGTTACATTATAGCTACAACATTGTAAATGAAAAAAATAACTAAAATGAAGTCAAACTGACAAATTGTTAAAAAAAAAAAAAAAGAAACATACATGTCTTCAAATAACAAAGAGAATGGGAAACACTAACTAGGGTAGAATGTCATATATATGATCCAACACAGTTATTATATTGGGTTTTTGGTTAATTGTTTCTCTTTGTTACCACAGATACAGTTCAATCTGGAAGGAAGAAGATTTCAAGAAATGATCATAATATAAAAAGAAAATATAATAGTGAAGTAAATTTTCTTTTTAGAGGTATAAATAAAATTCCTCTGCCAATCTTCTCCCTCAATTTCCCTACTAAAGCGAAGAGGTTAGATAATCATAAGGGAAGCAGCACTGGTTTTGCAATCAAAAGATAGGATTTAAATTCCTGCCCCTGACAATATCTATGTGATCCTAGGAGAGTCATCAGTTAAATGAGATTCTAATTAGCATCTAAAGACTCTGCCTTCTGTAGATCCATGATCCTGTGGCCACTGAAGTCTTGGATGAGAAGTTCCTTGAGGATAGGAATTGTTTCATTGTTTGTCTTTCTATCCTAGTACCCAGTTCATTGCATGACAAATAATGCACGCTTAACAAATACTGGCAAATTGATTAATTCACTTTGTTGTGTGAAAATTATGAGTCACTCATAGCAACATTGATTCTGATTAAAATCCTAGTTTGCCCCTTTCCCCCCTCCCCCTTTTCAGACAATTTTTCTATAATTCTTATGTCTTTTTCATGTTATTCACTAAACACTAGAGGTCTTTCTTATGTATATAGGATGCTCCCATCTCCTTATCTCATCATAATTAATGATCACCTGGTTTAAATACTTCTCTTCCTTTGACATATGCTTGCACATAAAAAAATCTTTATGTAATTTAATACTTCTTGTATAACAGTTTCTGAAGGCTAAAGGAGGTGGAGAAAACACTATAACTCAAAAGTCTTTCTCCCATTCAAATTTAAAGCTGCCTTCAAATCACCTGGTGTTTTGTAAGAATCAATTCGACCAAGGCACTTTGATTGAATGGATTTGCAGAGCTTCTGACATTCTCAAAACATACCCTACGTCATTTCGGAGGTTGAAAAGTCTTTGTATTGAGGCATAGAAGGCTGTTTTTAAAATCAGTGAGAAAATCCCCACTTAGGACCTTAATACAAGATAGGCAAGATTAATGAAGATTTCAATGGTAAATGATTTTGATATTATGACCTGTTAATGTTGGAAAACATATATGAGAGATTTCCTAATCTACCATGCTGCAACACTCTGCAAATGTCTCATTTTTGAGGACAGTATACTGGTACACCTCTGATTAACTTCAAAGGGCCAGATGGCCTCCAGTGGGAAAAAATAAAATTAAAAACAATCCTCAAAACAAAACGAGAACAAAAAAGGTACCACAGTGATTTATAAACAACTATTTATGGAGGACATTTAGAAAATTAAAGTGTTATTACCAAAATTTACTGGTTGAGGAGTTAGATGAAGATTTCCTGGTTAATGTACAGTGGCTAAAAATCAAAAGACAATTTTCAGGATTCTCACTTCTTAGGGAAAAGCATCCTTTTGACCCTGGAGTTTACAAAAAGGTTTTTCAAAATAAAAATAAAAGGGGGAGAGAGTTCTAACTCTGCCCTCTTCTCATGTTCCACATTCAAATTGGGCTTGTGATCATTATTCCCTGAATGACTTTGCTTAGTATTAACCCTTTGCCTTTGATTACTTCATTTTCTTCACCTGAAATATCTGCCTTCCTCTTCTCTGACTCTGAATTTCTAAAGACTTTTCAAGGTTGAATTCAAGTGGCTTACTTCCTTTTCAGAATCTTTCTAAGAATTACTTGTGAAAGTGATCCCTTCCTCCTCTGAACTCCTATCTCTAATATCTGTATTATATCTTAAATACTTATTAATGAGAGACTATCAAGTGTGGTGATGGTGTGTTGGGGTCAGAGCCAGAAAATTCATTATTTGTCTTTGTACTCTTAGCACATAGCACAGCTCCTGGCACAAAGTAACATCTTAATATATACTTGTTGATTGACTGACCACTGATATGTTACTTAACCTACTTGAGATTAGGACAACTCCAGAAGATAATAAATTATGGAGTAATTTGAGATACAATGTAGCATCTCATATTGCTAGTTCGGTTTTCAAATCTAAGATTTGACAGTAGTCTCAAGGGGTCATGTAGCTTAATTCTCTTCATTTTAAAATTAAGGAAAGGAGAGACAAGTCTGGAAACTCAGTCTTTTAAAATTCTGTCCATGATTCATTCATTTTTTCTCCCTACCTCCCTCTCTCCTTTCTTCCCTTTCTCCCTTCTTCCCTCCCTCCCTTCCTTCCTTCCTCCCTCTTTCCTTACTTTCTTTCCTTCCTTCCTTTCTTTCCTTCTTTCTTTCTCTTAATTTCTCCTTCCTTCCTTTTTCTTTTTCTTTCTTTCTATTTTTCTTTGTTCCTTCTTTCCTTCCTTTCTTCTTTCTTTCCTTCCTTCCTTCCTTCCTTCCTTCTTTATTTTGTTCCTTCTTCTTTCTATCTTTTCTTTTTCTTTCTTTCTTTTTAAATTTCTCCGTCCTTCCTTTTTCTTTTTCTTTCTTTCTTTTTCCTTCTCCCTTCCTTCTTTCCTCTTCCTTCCTTCTTTCCTTTCTTTTTTCTATTTATATTTAATTTCTAGAATAAAGCAAGCATTTTTATAACATAGTACTATAAAAATACACATTAAACTGCAAATCTACTATGCACAACTTACTATTCCTTTCAAATACACAACAAAATTATCATGTAATTTCCCCACCTTGATTTTCTTTCCAACACTTCCTTACTTCTCACATTAGAAATGGCTACCATTAAACACTAAGAGATGTGTATATTATCTAAACTTATATATTAAATACACACACACATATATACACACACAATACATACCTATACATATGTGTTTATGTAAAATTATTTTATACATACTTCTACTTATCAGTTTTCTCTCTGAGGATGATAACATCTTTCTCTATATGCCTATTACAGCTAATTTGGGCATATATAATAGTCAAATTAACTTATTTAATGTCATTCTTAAAACAATATTTCTGTTACCTTATAAAATACTCTCTTGGTTCTGTTCATTTCACTCTTCATTAGTTCATGTAAACCTTTTCATGCTTTTCTAACTTCATTGAGTTCATTAATTCTTATAGCACAGTAGTTTCTATCATGTTTAGATACAACAACTTGTCCAGCCAGTCCTCAATTGATGGGAATCCCTGCAAGATTTTTTTTCTTTTTTTTCCCCACCAGAGATCATGATGCCCTTGTTCTTATTCCCTTTTCCCATGTCTATAAGCTTACTGAGGGCAAAGATCATGGCAGTTATCTTGTATTCCTAGAACACCTAATACAATGTCTTGTGTATACTTGATGCTCAGTAAATATTTAACATTTGGGAAGATGGAAACTTCTTTCAGAACATATTAATTAGATCTGAATACAGACTTGTTTTGGAGTATGTCTAGGCAAATGCCCAAAAGGATTCATTGGCAAAAAAGGGTAGCAATGACACAGTAAAAAATGAGATGACCGCATAATCAAAATAACAGAACTTAGTCTCTGCCTTTGACATAAAATGGGTGTAATACTAGGCAAGTTACTTAATCTTTCAGAGTTCTATTTGTGTGGAATGGAGAGATAGAGTGAAGAACTTACAGAAATGTTTAAATTTTTTTTCTGAATTTTTTTTATTATTTCTATGTCTCTGTGATCTGCATAAGTATGGTATATGCAAGCCAATATTTACTTAAAACTTTAGATATATTTACTTTATCAGAAATGATGACATTTATCCTTGTTCAATGTTATCAATATTTAGATTATTAAATGCAGTCAGCTCAGTAATCTGAAGTTTGAAGGTCTGACTGATTATTCCTTTCAGAATCAGGGAAACAAAGCATGCCATTCTAATCTGCGTTTGGCATCAATGTTTTAACATTCAGTTAGGGGAGAGAGCACCTATTTCTCAATGCTCCCCAACCTATGATGTAATCCGTTGTAACCAAACCTATAAAAACTGTATATCTTTCCTAAATCTTTAGCCTTCTACTGCGAGTTTTCTCTCTTTCCGTCCTTGCAGTGTAATTGCTCATTCTCATGAGAATTTATTAATAAATAACTTTTCTGCTTTCTACTGAGTGATCTCTGAGTAGTCATTTTGGGTAAGGGTCTTCTACATCCCTCACATAGGCAACTGAGAACTTTAATTTTCAGAACAGATGATGACCTACTTGGCATAGAAAATTTCCTCATGGGAGTCCTCTATACATACCAAAAAAAAAAAAAAAAAAAAAAAATCATAGATATGCACCAGTGACCACTATGCCTTTGTCTTAAACTTCAATGATAGAAAATGCCATTTGGCTTCCTATCATAAAAACACTACATAGGGACTTCATTGGGGAACAGTATTTTTCAGGAAAATAATTCTTGACATTGCCTTCTAAAGTTATCCAATGAGGGGAAAGGGAAGAGGATAAAACTTATATCGCATTTACTATGTTCCAGGACCTGTATTAAGTACTTTACAATCATTATCACATTTAATCCTCATAGCAATCCTGAGAAATAGATGCAGTTATTATCTCCACTTTTGCAGTTGCAGAACTTAAGTGATTTTCCCATGGTCCCACAGGTAATAGCTGAAATCAGATTTGAATTCCAGATTTCCCGAGTCCAAGCCCTGACCTCTTTATCCATTGCACCATTTAGTTTCCTAGTATTCACCAAAGGAAATCCAACAGCAATACAGAATTAGAAAGATGAGATGTGGAGATAAGAAAATGAGTACTTAAATTATGGATCTAGAAAATCATTTGATACTTCTGGTGTTTAAATAATAAGTTAAGCAAATAAATGCCAGGTCTATAAGCCCAGCCCTAACGTCTTCACCAATTTCTTCTGGCTATCTCAAATTGAATGTCCTGTGGGCTGACACTCATCATATCCCAAAGAAAATTCAGCATCTTTCCCCCAGTCTTTTTCCCCTTCACTTTCAATTACTATCAAGACAACTACTATCCTTCTAGACCTCAAGGTTTGAGACCTTTTCATTACCTTTTTATTCCTCAGTCTCACTCAGCCTGCATCTATCATCAAATCTTTTTTAAAAAACCTTCTTAACATGTCTTCAGTCAGAAAGTCAGCACCCTGGCATATACCTTTCATCACCTTTCACCTCATCTTCTCTTAATAATCTTCTAAAGGGTCTTCTAGCTTCAAGCATCTCCTCAATTAATTCCATCTTCCACTAAACTTCCAAAGATTTTATTTAAGCACATCTTACAAATTTTGAATATACTATATCATTTCCCTTTTCTTTTCAGGATTAAATATAGCTTCCTCTTTGTCCCTGAAAGTCCTTTACAATCTGACCCATTCCTAACTTTCCAGTCTTCTTATATTTCAATTACTTCTTTTACTTTATGATCCACGACATTGTTCTATTTGCTATTACTTACATGGGATACTTCATTATTATGGATATTTGTGCTGCCTGCCCCTAGCCCCATGCCTTCATCCTCACTTTCAAAATTCAGACACCCTGCCTTCATTTAAGATTCATTCAAATCCCAGTTTCTGTAGTGTTTATTGACCTTGTACGGTCCTATTTCTTCAATTTGCCTTTAGATTATCTTTCATTTGCATTCTATAGATTTTGTATGCACATAGTTATTTGCATGTTTTCTCCCTAAAAGAATGTAAGCTCCTTAAGAGCAGGGATGATGTATTTGCCATTCTTTGTATCTAATTCTTAGCAGAATTCCTGGCATGCATTTGTCTTTAATACTTCTAGATTTAGTGATTTAATTAATGGAGGCAGCAAAGAGAATATGTTGTAGAAAGTCAAATGTATGTGTATGAGTTCTACTGATCAATTTTTCTTAATTATAAGAAATCTTACATCAATTTTGCTATTAAAGAAGGATTAGCATGGAATGATAAGATTAGGATATAACTTCTTTTTAAACACTTGTATGTAAACAGAAGTACTTATAGCTTTATAGAATACTTTGAACAAAAGTTTTCAAATTTTTTATATTACTTAAAGCAATAATTTCATATGATTACATTAATCCAATAAACAAAATTTTATGAAGAAACAGATACTGTAAAAATTTGTATAATTTGCTTAATCATAATCTCTACACAGCTTCAATTCCTATATAATCAAGAAATTCACTGAATCATGGTATTAGTTCGTCAGACATTGAATCACTTGCAATAATTTATGAGTTAATGCTGAGTATTGTTCATTTCTTTAAATTCTCTCAAGTGATTCCAAAATCATTTGTGATTCTACTAAGAGTAGAAAGACCAATATTGGTTGAAAATTCTTGAAAATCTTGTAGCCTGGTAAAATGAAAAAAAAAATCATTGGATATAACTCAGAAGGCTGTGTTTGGGTGGAAAAAAGATGATGGATTAGAGGCAGCATTTCTGTTGAACTCTCTCACCATTCCCCTCCAAAATGTTTTAAAATAGTGCTACAATTGAAATTTTGGCATCTCAGAGCCAGCATAAGATCAGAGTGAGACATTTTCCTAATCTAAGAAAACTTAAAAGATTAGCAGGAGTCATCTTTGCCATCATGGGAGAGGTCTGACAAACACCCAGGGGTATAGAACATTAGCCATAATAGCCACAGCAATGTCTTTGGAACTTCTCAACCCAGAGATGATAAGGGAATTGGACAGAAAGATGAGAGGGGATCCTTTGCTGACACTGGTATTGCTTACACTAATTGACAATCATATTTCCCAAGCATAGTTCAAGGTTGTTTTTCCACAACAGAGAAAAGGGTTGGAGCCTTATTACAAAAGATGAATTCCAAGACAAAAAGGAACACTAGTGCTTGTGTTATAGCAAAGGGCCCTTCTTGGGTTAATACCAGAGCATAGATCAGGATAGCAGTGACCATACCTCTCCTTGAATTACACAGGTCTGGAGGAAGTAAATATTACAGCCCTTCCCCCAGAGTTACCTCTAAAAACAGTAGCATTGAAGAAAACAGGAAAAATGGAAATATAGTTAGTAATCATAATTGTAAATGTAAATAGGATGAAATCACCCATAAAATGGAGTAGAAAATAGAATGGATTAGAAAACAATCTATCAAAATGTTGTTTACAGGAGACGTATTAGAAACAGAAAAACACATACAGAGTTAAAATAAAGGAATGGAGAATAATCTAATATTCTTTCAGTGAAGTAAAAAAAAAATGCAGGCATAGCAATCATGATCTCAGAAAAAGCAAAAACAAAATTAGATTTAATTAAAAGAGAAAATCAGGGAAATTACATTTTACTAAAATGTACCACAAAGAAGTAATATCAAAAACTTCTACAGCAAATTCTCTTACAAAGATCAGTTTTTCTCAAATATATACTGAGTAAAGAATTGAGTCAAATTTATAAAAATAAGAACCATTCTACAATTGATAAATGATCAAAATATGTAAACAGGTAATTTTCAGAAGAAATAACATCTATCTATATTCATATAAAAATGCTCTTAGTCACTACCAATTAGAGAAATGCAAATTAAACAACTCCAAGGAACCATCTTATATCTACCACAGAAGTGAAAAATGCTGGAAGTGATGGAAAGTAGTCATAGAGAAAAGGTACCCTAATGACTTATTGATGAATGTAGTGAACTGGTACAACTATTCTGGTGAATATTTTGGAATGAATCTCGATGGACTACAAAACTACATACCTTTTGACTTAGCCATACTAAATACTAAATCTATATCCCAAATGCATTAAAGGGAAAGTACCTATTTATACAAAGAAAATCATAGCAGCTCTTTTTATGTTAGCCAAAAAAAAAAGATAACAAGGTGTTAGTGATGATTTAGGATTTGGCTGAACAAATTGTAGCAAATGATTCTGATAGAATACTATTGTGTTATTAGAGCAGTTAGATGGCTCAATAGATGAAGTGCTGGTCTGGAATGAGGAGTATTGAATTCAAATTTGGCCTCAGATAGTTACTAACTATGTGATTCTAGACAAGTCACTTTACCTCTGCTTGCCCCAATCCTTGGGATAATAAAAGAAAAACATGCTAGTATCTCTGCAAAGACAACTCTATGAACAATATGAGTATGCTACAGTGCACAGAAGCTTAAAGAATTGAAGACAGTTGAACAATTGAAGAATTATTTTGCCAAAAGAAATGATGATATAGTTTTAGAAAAACAACAACAACAATAACAACAAAAACAAGACCTATATGAAAGAGTGCAAAGTGAAATGAAAAGAACTGAGATGTCATTCATTGTGCTCAGAAACAGCAGCAATAAAATGATGATCAATTGCAGAAAACTTGGCTACTCTAATGAATACAATGATCCAAGATAATTCCAAAGGACTCACCCTGGAAAAAGTCTATATATTTCCAGAGAGAGAGTTATGCTGAGCTCTGAATGCACATTGAAATGTAATTTTCTTACCTTATTATTTTTTTTATTTTAAAATTACATACTTAATATGAAAATATGTTTTGCTTGATTTCACATGTTTAATTGTTATCATATTGGTTGTCTTCTCAGTGGTTGGCGGAAAGGGTGGGAGGGAGGGGAAGAATTTGAAACTCAAAATTTAAAAAGAAACAAATGTTAAAATAAATACATTAGAAAAGAATAAATATAAATAAACTAATAAAAAAAGGAGGCTGGGTTAACTATCACTTCCATGGCCTGTATTTTCTTGGACAACATATTTGAAATCTCTGAGTTTCAGATTCTTCATCCTTAAATTAGTTAATTTATACTAGATGAATTCTAAAGTCCCTTCCAACTTTATCTAAATCTATGATTTTATTTTAACTTAACAGATCTTTCAGGATGCTCTTTGGCAAAAGAAACTATGTCCAAATGACTCATTATACATTCTGGAAAGCCTCAAAGTTAGATTCTGTTCAACTTTGTTTTGATTTAAGCAAAACTGTGATGTAAAACAGTATTGCTAGCAGGAGTATACTGGTATACATACATACATACATACATACATATGTACAAATATGTAACAAATAATCAGCTCAGGGTAGCAGTAATATGAATACATACACACACATACACACACATATATACATGTTAAGTGTGTGCAAAACAATTTAAAATTAAATATGCATTATTGTTATTTTTCATCATGTGCTTATTTATGACAATCAAAAAATCAAATTAAGTCCTGATATATGTTTAACAATCAGTTCTCTGGGGAAAACAAATATACATATATGTATACACACATACATACATACATACACATATATATCATATGTATAGTTGAGCACACTTTTAAGTTAAGTTAACTTTATTATCATTTTATCAACTATATTCTTAAGCATGGACAATCATAAAACAATAAATGAAGATCTGATTTGTATTGTTTACCAATTTTTAAATCATAAATTTAATTTAATTATAAATGCTCTTAGTAAAATTTTAGCAATCAGCTGTAAACCAGACATAAACAAGCATCAATACATCTGTGGTTACAAAGTGAGATTTGTTTATTTATTTTTTGATGTTGATGTAATGAATTCACTGGGTTAGCAATCTTGATCATATACTATTTTGTCTGACATAATAGAACATTTGATAGAGTGCCAGTCTCAAATATAGGAAGACATGTTCAAGAATTTCCTCACATTTGTTAGTTGTGTGATTCTAGTCAAGTCATTTAACCTTTCAATGCCCTAAACAAGTCTTTTAGACTAATTTGTGGACAATGTGTTGGCCTGTTTTGGCAGAGCCAATGTTCTCATCCAGGAGTTTCTAACAGTAAAATTACTGGTCCAGTCTTTAATATTACATAAATGATTTGTGCCGGAGATATAAATGAGTTAAATATTTTATGAGATACAAGATACTATATTCATCTATGACAAATAACTGTACTTTGCTATTGTTTGTAACAATTAGTCATAGTAAGAGTTCAGGATTGAAATTTAAGAGATCTTCAAGTTCAAACTAATTATACTATTGACCTGATTCTTATTCAAATTTCTCATCCTTTATCTCAATATTTCGACCTGTGTGAGTAATGAAGATTATTCTTAGACTAAAATTAAAGGACTGGCAGAAATTATTATTTAGGACAGAAAGTTTAAGAATAACTTTGTTAGACTTAACAATAAATGAAAATATAAAATTTGTTTAATGTAACTAACTATGCGAACCGTTGAGAGCATCTCCTAGTCAGTTAGTCAATAAATCTTTATTAAGTGATTACAATATTCCAAATATTGTATTAAGGTCTAGGGGAGCCATCATCAAGGAGCTCATATTCTAGACAATGCTACTCATATGATACTAGAGCAGTTACTCAGGCATGCCATTTTTTAAATTCCCAAAACTTTCAAGCTCCAATCATAGTAATTAGCTCATCTGGGATGCTTAAGAAGATTAACCCCAGCAAAATTTACACAGTCGAGTGTGTGTGTGTGTGTGTGTGTGTGTGTGTGTGTGTGTGTGTGTATTTATATCCATTGTGTTTAATTTTGTTAAGTTCTTTTTAGAAGTTGGCAGGGTATGAGTTCATTAAAAATAAATAACTAGCAAAACTTGCTTCAGTAGCCAACACTTTTTATTCCAAGTTACTTAAAATCTAAATATAATATTAACAGTTTCAGACAAGTATTTATAGAAAGAAGGGAGCAAATTATTGCATGGTTAGATATGGTAGCCAGCTATCTTCACAATTTATAACAACTTATAAAACTAAATTTTTCTGTGCCCTTATTTCTTATTTGAAAGGACTGAAATGACTGAGACTTTTCTATTTATCAGTCAAGACCTTATTCTAAATAAGCGATTCTCAAAATTTGCTTTAGGAATACCTGGAGATACATATATATATATGTATACACCCTTTTAGGGGGACCTCAAGATCAAAATTATTTTTGTAATAGTACCAAGGCATTTAAATTTCTAATATGGCAAATACTAATAGATATAATTTCAGAAAAACAAAAACTCTTAGGTATTTATATAACAATTTTTAAGAATGTAAAGAGATCTTGAGATCTAATGTTTAAGAATCACCAGAATATACCTGTATCTAAATACCTATATATTTATTCACTTGACATTTCTGTAAGTACAGGATATTTGTAATCCTTTCTCAAAGAGTGACATAACTTCTGTATGTTATCCATATAGGAAAAAAATAAGTAAAAAATAAAGGAATAAAAACACTTATAGAATGAGATTTTAACATAAGGCAGACCTGACATGTATGAACACTATAATTAGGCCAGTGACTGCCTGTTTCTATAGCTAGAAATGAAACTGAATTAAAAAACAATTATTTTGACAGATAAAGAAAATTCAAGTCTTGAGTAATAGAATATATATGCCTTCATTTCCCTCCATCAACATACAGTTGGAATGAGCATAGTGGAGCCCATTTCTTATCTATAGAATTAATAACCTATAAATGTTTTTGTTCAATTAATAGATTATTCTTTGGTCATGTGGCATACCGTGTTTCCCCGATAATAAGACCTATCCCGAAAATAAGCCCTCCCCTTACTGTGTAAGATTCCTCTAAAATAAGCCCTCCCCCGAAAATAAGCCCTATTGAGATTGCTACTGTGGTGAAGGTAATCCTCTGCACTACACGCTACATTATGGTACCCTCTGTATGCACCGTTCCCCGCCCCCCTCCCTCCCCCCCCCACTGTGAAACGCACACCACACTCCAAGCTGCATCCAATCAGAGCTGCAGCAGTGAGCATGTCATCCTGTTCTTCCCCAGTGATTTGCTTGCTGGCGCCATTGAGAGCAGTGCCGCGGAAGAGAGCTGAGGCAGGACAACATAAAAACCTGGTATGTAATAAGGTAATAATGAAGGTACTTTTTTTTTGTTCACATTTACCTGTTTATTAAAATTGCTGTCAATGTTCATTAAAATAAGCCCTCCCCTGAAAATAAGCCCTCTGGTGTTTTTCTGTCCAAAAAAATAATAAGATAGTGTCTTATTATCGGGGAAACATGGTACTAAATAATAAACTGATCTTAAATAAAATTGATTTTAAATGAGTTAATTTTCAATTCATATATCTAAAAAATCAAAACAAACCATGAGATGTACAAAGATGCATTTAAAATGACCAGTTACAGTAGTGACATATGCTACCCTATATAATATCAGAGGGGACCATTAACAAACCAATGATCTCAAAATCTCCATCGGAAATGAATGAAGCATGTTGTCAGGCATTTCTGTCTTGTGTTACTTGTTACCTTTTACTATTACATCGCCACAGTAACATGAGAACCCAGTACACATCTTTAATTTTTAATTCCTTCTGTCTTATATGTAGTGAATGTGGTATTTTGACTGTACTGATAGCTAATCTCCCTTTTTGACATGTGTGTTATTCTCATTGATCTCACTGAGAAATACTCAGATGTAGGGCAAGAATAGCACAGACATTTGGTCCAAATCCATTAATTTATTTATCTATGAATCCAGAAATCATCCTGGGTGACCAGAATGTATTCTTAAGGAAACATTATTATGTATGCATGAAGTGCTTAATATCCAACTACAAAGTGAAGGACTCTTAACAAAATGTATTTTTGTTTCCTTAATATTTCAACAAAAAATGTAGTCCAAGATAGATGACTATTTTCTATTAAAAGATTCACCTGCAATAATTACTACAGGGAGATTAGTAAGGCTATTCCATGCTTGGATGGC
This sequence comes from Antechinus flavipes, assembly GCF_016432865.1. Taxonomy (NCBI): domain Eukaryota; kingdom Metazoa; phylum Chordata; class Mammalia; order Dasyuromorphia; family Dasyuridae; genus Antechinus; species Antechinus flavipes. Next base: position 40,282,728 of record NC_067398.1, on the reverse strand, counting down.
TTCTTGTAGTGTTGGTTTAGGGCATCGGAGTGCATGTAATAGATTGAATTCTCTGGTGTTTTCATCAGATAGACAATTACAAAGCACTTGAATAGTCAATGGTTTTGACCTTGTCCATGACAAAATCAGAATGGATTTTCTAAGATACATTAACAATCAAAAACTTCCGAACAATAGCCTGTACATTCTATTTCAGGAGAAATGTCTCCAAATAAATATTCCAAGTTGTACAAGGGATTTTATTTTATTTTAATAAATCAAAGAACAATAGAATTTTAAGAAAGAAAGGGATTCCAGAGAAGACCTCTCTCACTTTACAGATAAGGAAACTGAGCTCAATATTTAAAAACTAATTTTAGTCTTGCCATCCTTTTTACTCTATCAGAAATCAGAATGTCATTTCCATTTTTCTCAGGACTTTAGTAAAAGCCAAATAAAGAATTCTTATTAAAGAGTTATTAAATTATTTTTCTTTAATAAAGAGTTCTTTTTATGGTCTGATTGCCACGAGCAACGTCATGTTAATGTTATTAATCCTCAGTCTCATTAAATTAAAGATTGAGGATCCTGCCTATCGACTTTTTAAAATAGTCTCATATATTTCAGTAAGCAAATATTATGATATTCATTGAGGGAACTTACACATAATCATCTTTTCCAAAGAAGTAGGAAATAAGGTAAAGATCCAACTGATACCTTCTTTCTTAGTCAGACCTGCTCCCTAACTTGGGTAAGAAGCTACTAAAATGAAATATACTCTAGAAAAATAAATGACATTTTGCATTGTGTTTGTAAGTATCATATGATTGCAAAGCATGGTATTTAAATATTTGGGCAATTAAAATGATGAAATACATCTTGGTAAAGATGTTCTTGCTATTGAGTGTGACAAGAACAGTTAAATATCACATCTCTTGGGATGGAAAGAGCCATTTGTAATCAGAGAGAGAGAGCTATAGAGACAGTGTGGATCAAAGTTTAGTATTTCACCATTTTTTGTTTTTATTTGCTAGTTCTTTTTTTCTTTATCATTTTTTTTCTTTTTGATTCGATTTTTCTTCACAGTATTACAAATATGGAAATAGGCTTAGAATGACACATGTTTAATCTTTATCAAATTTGTTGTCTTAGGGAAGGGGAAGAGAGGGAAAAACATTTGGAACACAAGGTTTTGCAAAGGTAAATGTTAAAAACTACATATATTTGGAAACATAAAATACTATTTTTTTAATCATCTGAAAAAAATTAAAAATAAAAAAAATCTGTTTTTCTTTACTCATTTCACTTTCTGACAAGGGAGGGTTCTGTTGGTGATGTCAGTTATATTTTTACCTAAAGGATAAAAAAAATGAAAGTTTTGGGTCTTTGAGAGAGATACTAAGAATCACATAAAGTATATGAGTGGGCTTCCATATTTTAACAGTAGAGAATTGTATGAGTTAAGTGGCACAAATGATATTGGCAGGGGTATATAACATTAGAAAGGGAATTGGATCCGTCATGTACCAAGAACTTGTTATATATTTATACACACTACTTATCTAGAGGAAGGCTTTCTCTCTTAATTGTATCTCCATTGTAGAATTTATGGGAGAAAATGCAATAGAATTCATCAAGAATAGTTTTTGATTTCTTCGGAGGGAGCAAGCAAATCTAAGGAATCAAAAAACTACCAACATATCCAGGTAAATCTACATATGGAGTAGAGAGAATTCAAACAATGAAATTATCCAGAAAAATTCTTCCAGAACAAATAAATCACTCCTCTTATTCATTTTATGAATACTGAACTGCAAAACTAGAGAAAATGGTTTTAAATGGGGAAATGCTTGAGATCCTCTGCTGAAATAAGAAAGATAATGAATGAACCTACACATTCTATCCACTACTGCTGTCCATTGACCTATATGAAAAGCTTTGAAACATTTAAAATACTTCATTTTTTTAAAAGAGAAAACACTTTTTTTTTCTTCTTTTGCTAGTGATAAGTGGATAGTGGTAAGAACTTTGAACTTGATGTCAAAGGATCTGAGTTTGAATCCTGGCTTTTTATTTAATTTCTACTCCTATGAGCTTAGTGATTCCATTTAATATTTTTCTTCCTCAGTTTTCTCACTGGGAAAATGAGGAAGTTTAATTAGAACTTGAAATTTCCTTTTAGATAAGATTTATGATTCTCTTATCTTCTCAAATTCTATATGAACTCAATTTTGAGTACAAAAAGCTAAAAGAGAGCAGAGCTATCAATTGAATTTCTTGATGAGGCAAGAGGGCAAAAGATCTTGGCCCAGGCCTCAGAATCAGGATGATCTAGAAACAAGGCCCACTTGAGGCACCTAGTATCTGTGTGATTTGGGGCAAGTAACATTATCTCTCTATCTTTTCTTTCCATATCTGGAAATAAAGGAATTGGCTTCTAAAATCCCAAAGCCACAAAATCACAATTCTTTGAGATGAAGAAGATTACTACAATGACACAAAACTGATGTTTCTATAGATAAATAAGGAACTATTGGTTGTAAAGGAAACAACGAGATCCCATATTTTAAAAATAAAATTAAAAAATTAAAAATTAAATAAAAATTAAAAATATACATTCAACTCAACACACATTTATAAGCTAAATGTGCTGTGGATAACACTGTCATATTGATTTCTCGTATTGATATATAACAAAATATAAAAAATTAAAAAGTAACTGCTTTTGTAAGTTTAAATTCAGATGAAAATAAAACACAGATTTAGGCTCTTTTACCTACTTAGGCCATTTACTTTTTCCTTCACACATCAGATAAGTGATTTAATCATAAAATCTATTTTAGGAATAATTAAAAACTCCCCTTTGGGGATTGATAAAGTATTTGATGTGGTCATCTGAGGAAGGTTATATCTTGAGTTCAACGTCTCAGGGATATTTAACCTTTTGGGTGAAAGAGAAAATGATTAACTCTATTTCACTTAGTACTAATGCAAGATCATCTAATATTAATTAAAAACCAAGGAGGTATGTGGCTGGTCCATATTCTGAGCTCTTTTAAGTTCTCTCTCTGGAATTGAGCTTATGATTATAAATGTCCAGTTCTGTGTGGAGTAACAAAACAATAACAACAACAACAAAACCCAGGTCATTGAAAAATACAAAATATCTCATTTTCTAGGTCATTTTAAAAAACAAGTTTGAATGCAGTGTATTTTTTTCCTCATTTCAAATACGTTCTCAGGATAAGGTGAAGGTTTTCCTTTAAGGATGGGAATAAATTTGGACACTCATTTATTTATTGAATTAAGGATAACACCAAAATAATTTCCCAAGATATTTAGGTTCAGAGTCCAATAGCTGAGTTCATACAGTAAATATTTTGGGCTCACTGCTTATTTGGCACAATATTTATTTTATATGAAAAAATAATTATTTTATATAGCCATTGATTTCACATTATCTTGTAGGCAGCTATCTTGCAATATATGTGATATATGTGTATATATATAAAATCATATATGTGTAGATAAATAATACGAAGGTATTATTTTTATATAGCACATGTTAATTCATATATTTTCTGTGTGATATATTTATATATGCACACATATATGCATGATTTTACACACATATACATATGTAAAACATATGAAAGACATATATGAATAAACATTATTTACCTATCTTTCTCAAAGGGGATCAAGGATGGTATTGTCAGGGTATTCAAAATAAATCCTTTTCAGAAACTCATAAAATATTTTTAATTAAAACTTTTTATTTTCAAAACATATGCATGGATAATTTTTCAACATTAACCCTTGCAAAGCCTTGTGTTCTAATTTTCTCCCCCCTTCCATTACCTCCTCCCCTAGATGGCAAGTAGTCCAATATATGTTAAACATGGTAGAAATATAGGTTAAATCCAATATATGCATACATATTTATATAATTATCTTACTGCACAAGAAAAAGCAAATCAAACAGGAAAAAAATGAGAAAGAAAATAAAAACAAAAGAAGTGAAAATACTATGTTGTAATCCATACTCAGTGCCCGCAGTCCTCTCTCTGGGTATGAATAGCCCTCTTCATCACAAGATCAGTGGAAATGGTCTGAATCATCTCATGTTGAAGAGAGGCCCGTCCATCAGAATTGATAATTGTATAATCTTGTCATTACTGTGTACAATGTTCTCCTATTTCTGCTCATTTCACTTAGTATCAGTTCATGTAAGTCTCTCCAGGCTTCTCTAAAATCATCCTGCTGATCGTTTCTTACAGAACAATAATATTCCATAATATTCACATGCCATAACTTATTCAGCCATTCTCAACTGATGGGCATCCAATCAGAAAAACTCCCAAAATATTAAAGTTGATAAACTCATAGGAATCATCTAGTCTGAGTCCCTTATTCTTCAGAAAGGGAAAATAAGAATGTAACACAGAAGAATCAAGTGATTACCCCTTGACAAAGCTAGGGGGTGGCAGAAGTGTGATAAGAACTCAGGTCTCCTGCTTCTTGGATCCCATCTCCTTTCCATTATACTTTGTTATTTCAGTCACATCTGCTTTCTAGTCCCTAAACATGCTTTGGCTGCATCCCTTTGTTCTTATTGTTGTTTTATTCTTCATACCCAAAGCTAAACTCAAGGCTCAAGGCAAGTCTTACTTTATTTATAAAGCCTTCCTAGGTTACCTCTATCACTGACCTGGCTTACCTTTTCAGCCATCATATCAGGCTCATTTTATTTTATTTTTCAATTGCCAGTTGTCTTTTGGCATCTAATAACCTGAATTTTATCTGCTTCCAGTATAGCTAAGGGCACAGGTCATTGCTTACACTTCTACCTTCCCTAAAATTGTGAAAGGTACAGAAAACAGGTTGATTGAATTGTGTCTCAAAAGACAAATGAAACTGATAGAGACTAGGAAAAGATATAGCATGCATAGCCCCCTTGGGTTGGGGCAGAAATTGCTACATGAATAATTTAATATAATTTTTAAAATGCTTTTGTTTCCCTCCATGAAACATAGCGACACCACCAACAAGATAAAGAATGGGAGAGGAACTGGACATATGCCCAAATATTGAATATTCAGGAACTGCTTGAAGAAAGATTTACTCAGTTGAAAAAAATTGGATGGAATTCATGGATAATTACTCTTGAAAGACTCTTGCATGAAATATATAGATTAAGTAGAAAATATTTTTGTTCCTATTTTAATGTTGTACAACCCTGTTACCAAACTATAATTTAGGGGTGCTATTATGAAAAGGTGTCCCAAGCCTATGGAAATATAAACTCTAATCAAAAGAAAAGAATAGGACTCTGATTTTTTTTTAATCTTTCTACTTTTCCCCTAAGACCTGCATCTTAAAAGTAATAAAGCTACTAATTTTAAGCTGGAGCCCAAGTCATATGCCAGCTGTCTTGGGATGAGTAGAGTAGTGGGGTGGTATCATATTTAGATTTTAGTTTTTAAATGGACTTACATACATTTTTCATTTATCAATCATAAGCAACTTTTTAGATATGATACCATATATATTCTAATTCCCATTTTACAGTTGGGAAAATAGGTTCAATTTCAGTTCAATGAGATTTGTCTCAGTTACAATTTTATTAAATTTATATATATATATATGCATAGATATATATATATTAGGCTTATTAGATATCACAGATATAGAGTGACATGATATATATGTATATATGTATATCATGTCACTCTATATCTGTGATATCTATAAGCTTAATTTTTTTCATTTTTATTTAACAAATGAGGATCTGAACTTATATAAAATATAGAGTAAGTACATTTCCTTTATGAGGTAAAGACTTTAATGCTCTCATTAAAAAATAAAAGATGGCTGCCTCCAAAAATTTCATGTCTAAAACAAACAAAACCAAGCTCTTAGGGCACCAAAAGAACCCAGAATTGAGACTGCTAAACCACTACATAATCTTCTTAAAGAAATGGGATTGACATGAAAGATTTTTCTTATTGAAGATGAAGAAATGCCCAGATTTTCCAAATAGTTAAGGGGACATTTCACACCCTATGCCATGGAACTTAATGTTTAGTCTTGATGAAAATACAGAAATGATTAATAAAGGGGTTGTTTGTGTGGACTCAGATGAGAAAATGGGTTTATTAGGACCAAGTAAATTAATCATTATTTTTTAAACATCTTCTAAGTGCCAATAACTATGCCAGGAATAACAAAAAAAAAAAAAAAAAAAAGCAGAAGGCAGTCCCTACTCTTGATTAACTTATAATCTAATCATAAGGCTCATCTACCTTCACTTTGTGTTTTGATCCTCAATTTTTCATAGAATGTTTGTCATGCAGTAGCAATATATTAAGAAAAGGTAGAATTTTTTTTTAAGTTGACAGAATCAGGGCACTAGTGTGCTCTAGCACCAGCCCTTAAGTCAGGAGGACCTGAGTTCAAATTTGACCTTAGACACTTAATACTTCCTAGCTGTGTGACCTTGGGCAAGTCACTTAAACCCAACTGCCCCAGCAAAATAAATAAGCAAAGAAGCAAATAAATGAGTGAATATATGAATGCATGAACGAATGAACAAACGAATAAACAAACATATAAATCAATAAATAGATGGAAGAAAAGAAAAGTTGACAGAATCATTAGGTTAGTAGAGTAGAGAATTTCAACAGAAATGGCATATCTAGAGTACAGCATGTTGTTAGGTCAAAGTTCTCAGTACAGCCCTATGGAAAAGATGAAAACACATATACTATTTGATCATATAATTAGATGGAATCAGAAATGACTGATTGGTCTGATGGAAAGAATATTGATGACTAGACCAATGTCAATAAGGAAGGAGTTTCCAGAAAGAGTGTCCATGGTATGATAACCTGGTCAGATTATATTTGGAATGCTCTACCTAGTGAGAGGTGACACATTTTAGAAGAGATTTTGGTAATCCAGAACACATCAAAGATGTGTAGATAAGAAGGTAAGTGGAATTTGGAGACTGATTAAGGGAAGTAGGGATTCTTAACCTGAAGAAGAGAAAACTTTTAGAAGACTAAGAGTAAAATAAAAGACTCCAAATATTTTAAAATTTCTCATGTGGAAGAAAGATTTGTGCTCTTATCCATGCTTCCTAAGGGACATATCTAAAAATGGGTAAGAAGATACAGGGAAACAGATTTTGGCTTACTATAAGGAAAACAGATGGCTAATGATCAGAGGTTTCTCTCACTCTATTTCCACATCATGGAAGCAATTTTATATTATGAGGATAGAAAGAAGTAAAACCTACCAAAAAAAGGAAAGTCACTTCAATATATCATAACTACACTGTCGAAGGAGGTAGGATCTTCTGCAACTAAGCTTTCTAGTTTTTGAGTTAAACAATTTGATCAACAAACATTTGTTAAATACTAACTGTATATCAACCACTATTAAGCAGAGAAATGAAACTGTTGTTGCCTTCAAAAAGCTAAGTTTTTTTTATCAAAATGAGGGGCATATACAATAAGAAAATAACAAAAATATACAAAACAATTTAGTAACAATGAATGCAAGACAATTTCATGGGGAGTAGGGAATTACTGATCCTTCATTACATTCTGACTTTTTCTAACTGTACTATTAAATATTCCCTCAGTTTAAAATCTGGGCTCAGACATTTTATAGTTGTGTGACTCTAGGCTTGGCTCATTTTCCTTATCTGTAAAATGAGCTGGAGAAGGAAATGGCCAACCACTCCAAGGTCTTTCTCCAAATGGGGTCACAAAGAATCAGATGGTAACTGAACAAGGAGACAAAAAAAAAAAAATGAAAAAAAAATGGAGAAAGAAAGTTCAAGCCAAAGACAGATCAGAAGATTTAGGTTTAAAACAAGAGGGGTCTTTGAAGATATCTAGTTTGTCCAGCCCTTTCCTGATAAATGGGAGAAATCTGAAATCAAGAGAATATACAAAACTTGGCCAAGGTTATTGTGTTGTAAATTGCAAGGCCATTGAACTCTGGGTCCAGGAAAACCTTAAATGAGGTCACAAAAAGTGGAACACAAGTGAAATGACTAAAGAACAATAATAGAGCTAAACTTATTTGCCTAATGCTATGTAGTTAAATAGAGGCACAGATGAAATTTGAACCCAGAATTCTTATTGGTAGTCTAATGCTCTTTTCTGTACTATTCCTAATTCCTGGGAAATTTTATGGACTGTATATATGAAATTAGATTTTTAATAACTTATTACCAAGTGACAGAGCTGTCTCCAAACACATAATTCATCATGTCCAACCCTTCTGTTTGCAGCAGCCACCTTCCCTTAAAAAGCATAGATTGTAACCCCAATTCACCATAGTAAAAGCATGACTCCGCCTTTGTTATATATTTTATTTGGAACATCACAGATGACTTTGTTCAGTATTCATTTTGCCTTGAAGCGTATTACAGATGGGATGATGATGAGCCAGCCATAATGCAAACTCAACATTAAGTGCAATGATGTCTGAGAGTGATTTCCATCTCAATGGTGCATTTTTTTTTTAATTTTTCAAATTCTCCATGACTGTCTATAGGGACTTCATGGTGTGCTACTCTTGTCTTTCTATTTCTAAATGAGTTTTTCCTTTCAAGTTGACTCCAATAGCATAATTATATGTTAGTGGGGGATGGGGATATGGAAGAAGAGATAGATAGGAAGAGAGTGGGTTTGTTTGTTTAAGGCTCCTTTTATAGCTCCAAGATCTCTACCCAGAAAGTGTTAACATTCCCTTTTGCATCAACCTGGGACAGGGTTATCATTTAAGTTTTTGCTGAGATAGCTAGTCCCTTGCCTCAGGTATTAAGTGCATGTAATTTTCATAACCACAGGGTATCCATTTATCAGATTTGAGATGTAAACGGAAAATCTGGAGCTGAAACTTCTTAGAGACTTCAGCTGAGAAAGAATGTCACACTTATTAAACTAATTTTTTCAAGATAGAAAGGAAGAGTTAGACAAAAAAAAAGTCTAATTTATGAGTGAAAGACTCAATACTATCTAATTTAGTAACAAAAAGAAAATGTGTTCAGGGGAATTGATAGTAAAATCAATACAATTCACATGCACCAGTGCTGTCAATTTGCATTTTTTTAAATGTGGCAAAATCCCTTTAGAAAGGTAGTTCAAAGGAAAAAAAAGAAAAGAAAAGAAAACTGTTTGCAGAAAATACTCTTAATAAAACTAAGAAAGTCTTACCACTAATCTTAGTAAAGAAAAATCATAAATTTTTATGGGAAGTGCATCGGTAGATTAAATTCATTTGTGAAAAATTCATTAGCAAATTGCCTAGTTTTAAGTATCTTGTCCACACCCAAATGACCACAATAAACCACTCAAAAGAGGGAGAGAAGAGATAATGGCCAATTATAGCTTCAGACTTAATGAAGACAGAAAAGTTTACAGATATAAAATATCTAATAAAAATGAATTTTTATTCTAATACAAATACTTTGGCAAGACAACAGCAAAACAATAACAAAAATGAATGCATATATTAAAGTATTTCACATACAACAGCAAGTATGTGTGACACATATATACACCTATGTGCATGTGCACATGCATACCATATTTGAAAACATTTTTTATGCTGTATTGTAATGGATGCTAGATTTCTAAATTATACAAATATGTTAATACTTCTTCACTTGCCTCTATTAATTTATATACATACATATACATTTACATATGTGTGCATATATTTAATGTGTGCAAATATATATACATATATAAACTACATATATACACACATAAACTACATATGTGTGTGTGTATACTATTAGCATTCATATTTTAAAGAAGTCTGAATGGGAAGGCAAATCACTCACCAATATTACATAGATAGTAAATATCACAACCAAGAAGTAAAGACTCTAAAGTCAGTGCTAATTCCCTTAAGCCACAATACTTTTCTACAGGCTAAATTACATAAAGTAATTTTAGAGAGTCTTCTATTTTTTTTTCCAACTATAGCACAGTGTCTTTCAAAAATTACATAATGCTATCAATACAGCCAAGTCTGTCAGATTGTAATGATATTGAGAGGAAAAAATAATGAAATACACAATTCAAATAGCAATATATTGAGGGGGTAATGGTGTGAACTCAAAGGTCAATTGAATGTTTTTTCTCTATCATTCAAAATTGATTCTTCCCAACTAAATGCAGCATGGAACCCTAGTAACACCAGGGCATTAGGAGATGGGGGTTCAAATCCCAGTTCTGCAATTAATTTGCTTGTATGCTTTTGAGATAATTACTTCCCCATTTTGGTTATCAATTTCCTCATCTATAAAATGAGGGGTTTGTATTTCATGATTTCTAGGGATTAAAAAGAACTACTTGGCTCTAATATGCTATGGATTTATGAAGAGCTGAAATCCTAGTATTATAATTGATGTTTGGAACTTCAAATATTACTTATGTGCCACCTGATGTTTAATGAGTGTTAAATAACTTATATGCTTCAAAAGAGGCCACCAAAGAATTGTATTAGTCTATTAGGATACTAGAATAGAAGTCAATTTGGATTACATGAAATTTAAAAGCTTTTGCATGAAACAAAATTCATACAACTAGGATACAAAGGGAAATAATGGTCTGGGAAAATCATCCTTTGCTTCATGTATCTGATAAGATATGTTTTATTTCTGACTTGCAGACTATTAAAGAATAAATGAAAAAAAATTCCAAATAATTTAGAATAAGAGAAATGAATGCCAAAACAACACTAAGATTTTACTTCATACCCAACCAAGTAGCAAAGATGACCAAAAAAAAAAAAGGGAATTGGCAATGTTGGGGAGAGGGAAAGTATTGTAGAAAGATAGGTGAACTATTGTACTCATTGTTGACTGAGCTGTGAATTGGTCTAGATATTCTGGAAAGAATTTCAAAACTCTGAGAAGAAAGTCTTTAAAATGCCTGTAACTTTTAAACCAGAAATATCCTTACTAGGCATATACTCCAAAGCAGTTAACGACAAAAAAGAAAGGCCCATATACATGAAATATTTAGAATCACACTAGTATAGTAGAAAAGAACTAGAAAAAAAATGTAGGTTCCCAATAATTAATGAATGGTTGAAGAAACTGTGATATAAACATTCTATGTAATATTACTTTGCCATAAGAAATGATAAATATATAAAAGCATAGGAAGACTAACAACTGAACAACATGGAATAAGAAGAACCACTAGGAAAACAATATATAAAATGACTAGACATATGGAAATGAAAAGAACAATAAAAAATTAAAATTAAATGTTGCAAAATTATAAATATCAAGCTTTACATAAAATAAGAGATATGAAAATAGACCTTTGCCAGTTTTTTTAAACAATGGAGGGAGAATATATGCTTGAAACATTATATTCAATATCATTTTTTCAATATGTTGGTGAGTTTTATTGAATTTTTCTTTTCTTTTATTCTTTCTTTGTTCTTATGCTTTTCTTAAAAAAAAACTTATTTGTTAAAAAGAACAGCTGGGAGAGGAGATAATGGGAAATATAAGCAACAAAATCAAAACATATCAATTAAAAGTACAACTTATTTTAAATGTAAAAATATTGAATACAGAAATATGAACCAAAGTCTTCTCATGCCCCATCTATTAATAAGGTAAATCTCCATAGAAAACATACAATCTTTTTAGATATTCAGAAACATTTTCGTTTACATAGTTAATGGAGTAGATTCTTCCCTACATTTCTGAGATGGTACAATGTAACTCCTTATATATCCCATGAAGGAAAGCAAAATGTTAACCACTTTATCCAATGGAATAAACAGGAACATTTCATTAAGTGACCTTTCATTTTGCAAATAATTTAGAAGAAATCAGACTACAATGTGTCTGAAACTCATTGTAATTCAAATATCCTGGGTCTTTTGTTTGTTTATGTTTGCTTATGGGTATTTCTTTCTCTGCATCATTTTTCCTACTTCCTTTGGACAGGATGTTCTCCTCCTCTTTTCTAATCATGTAAGAATTATCCACGTCATCAGATAGATTAATGAAAACCTGAAATCCAAAAATCAATAACACAACTAATGCATAACTACAAGAACAATGCCCATTCTCTAGGGGGAAGTGATCCATATATGAGGAAGCAAAAGTACAAATAACCATGTGAGCAAATATCCAATCTTACTAATTATCAAAGACATCTACATAAAACACCATTGAACTACTGAATCATGCATACTACTACACTGGCAAAAATAAAATAAGAAACTCAGTTTAGTGGCATGTCAGTGAAATAAACATACATTATTGTTGATATTGAATAATGATTTTATCATCTTTTTGGGTAAGGAATTGTGAAGTGCACCACAAAAATTGCAAAACGTGTAGTATGTTCTAATTCTATCACAGGAAATATACCTCAAATATGCATTTTTATTGATATTTATTATGATGTTATAGTTGTTAACAGCAAAAGTTGCAAACAGCAACACTCACTAGCATTAACATAACACATTCTGGTAGACAAAGGGTAACAAAGTCAGTGTGCATCAGAGTTGAGATTTGAACCTAAGACTTCCTGAATGATTCTTTTCTTAATTAGTCAAATGTCCTTCACAATATCCTATTGTTAAGAATCTGAATTGCCAGTTAATCTATATTCTAAAATCAGCAATAATTTTTTCTATACAAAGTCCATTTAAATAGCTTTTAATTTATTGTAAGAATTATAGAAGCCCAGAACTTCAGGTTTGCATGGGACCTCAGAGTCACTACTCAACCAATATAGATTAGAACCTTCTGATCCCCAATTCTCCTGCTCCTTACCCTGAAAACAGTTTCCTATCCAACCTTCACCTCCTGTCTACAACATATTCAGGAAGTGATCACCAAGTATTTGCTTGGGGAACCCTAATACCTTCTGATTCAGCCCTGTCTTCACACTTTACCTTATTAATCAATTCCTTCTGACAGCAGCAGCAGCAGCAGCAGCAGTAGCCACTTACAGTTGTATAATGCTGGGCAAGTTACAAAACCCTTTTTCCCTCAGTTTTCTTATCTGTAAAGTAAACTGAAGAAATGACAAACTATTCCAGTATTTTTTGCCAAGAAAACCCCAAATGAGATCACAAAGAATCAGACACACCTGAAATGACTGAATAACCATTAAAACAATAAAAATAATAGAGTAAGGAAGTGCAAGCCAAAGACAAATCAAAAAATCATGTATTTAAAGGTAAAAAAGAGTTGTTGAAGCTATATAGTTAGTCCCAGCCTTTATTATTCGATGGAACAAAAGAAATTAAGAGAGAATTAAACAACTTGTTCAAAATCACTGGATTGTAAATGGCAAGGCCTAAATCTAAATCCAAGGCCACCATACTTGGATCCAGTTCTTTTTCCACTTCTACAAAGCCTGGCATGAAAATGTTAGGAGAAAGAGATCTTAAAGGAGGAATAGGGACCCACATGTGCCAAAATGTTTGTGACAGCCCTTTTTGTCAAGAAACTGGAAACTGAATGGATGTCCATCAGTTGGAGAATGGCTGAATAAGTTATGGTATATGAATGCTATGGAATATTATTGCTTTGTAAGAAACGATAAGCAGCATGCTTTTAAAAAGGCCTGGAGAGACTTATATGAACTGATGCTAAGAGAAATGAGCAGAAGCAAGGGATCATTGTATATGGCAACAACAAGACTATGCAATGATTAATTCTGATGGACGTGGCTCTCTTCAACAATGAGATGATCCAAACCAGTTCCAATTGTTCAGTGATGAAGACAGCCATCTACACCCAGAAATAGGACTGTGGGAACTGAGTATGGTTCACAACATAGCATTTTCAGTCTTTTTCTTGTTATTTGCATTTTATTTTGCTTCTCTCTTTTTTTTTTAATGCTTTGATTTGATTTTTCTTGTACAACACGATAATTGTATAAATATGTATGCATATATTGGATTTAACATATATTTCTACCATGTTTAACATATACTGGACTATTTGGCTAATAAGGGAGGGTGTGAGGGGAAGAGGAGAAAAATGAAAGACAGGGCTTTGTAAGGGCAAATGCTGAAGAATTATCCATGCATATGTTTTGGAAAATAAAAAAAGCTTTAATAAAGAAAAATGTTGGAAGAATTAAATCCTTTATTCTGGACAAACATTCAACTTGCCAGAGTTACCTGCCTAATGATAAAAAAAAAGTCTTTTTTAAAAAAAAATCAATATCCTTAGCAGCCACTTATAAATACTTGAAGACCCACAGCACGTTTGCCACTTCTTCTAGTAACAGGAATTCAACTTTAATTAATCAATCAATCACCCATATTTCTACTAAATTAGGTATTGATAATGTCCTATCCTCAGAAAGTTTACATTCTATCAGGAGAGAGACTGTGAATATTATACATACTTTTATGTAGTTTGTATTTATTTTGTATATATGTATATATTTTGTACAATTATTATATCCAGTAGTTTGTATAAAATTGTTGCTGTTCAGTTTTGTCTGATTTTTGGTGACCTAATTTGGGATATTCTTGGCAAAGATACTGGAATGGTTTGCCATTTCCTTTTCCAGCTCATTTTACAGATGGGGACACTGAGCAAACAGGATTCGAACTACTTGCCTAAAATGGCATAGCTAATAAATGTCTAAAATTGGATTTGAACTCAGGATTTGAACCTGAGTCAGTACACTATCCATTGCTCCTCTGCTTGTAGACTACACAGTCTTAGCTCTAATTATAAGTCTTCCTGATTGTCAGCTAGGACAAACTAGCACACCTTTAACCCACAGTCTCCCTTTTATGGCCCTTCAGATCACCTGGACAAATAGTTCTAAAGGCACAATCTTTTGAAGAGTTAGACTATTTATTCCTTTCAATTGTTTGAGGGATTTCGACTCTACCAATGTCAGTACACCTACAAAGGGGTATCAATTCAGGACAGATGTATCCTATTGTTTCTTTATCTACCACAAGATTGTATACTATGAATTATTCTTTAAAAAGTTTTCCTGCTATGAGAAGCAAAGACTAGAGAAGGGGGATGTACTTTGCAATCTAGGCAAAATTAGGTTATTCTGGAGAATGTGGGATATGTGTGAGGGGAGGAAGCAAGGATACAGAGACTCTGCTTCCCCTAAATCTTTTATTTATTTTTTCTTCTGCTATATTTTTTAATACTCATACTATTTATATAGTCTCTTCTGCATAATGACCATCCTAGAGAGTCCGCATTCACTCAGAGTGTCTGCAACAGCTCATTATGTCTGATGTCCCAGTCTTTAGAATAATCAATAATACTGAATGAAGAGTAATGGTTATTCTGAAGCCAAATACTGGTTGAGGATCCTTTCTTACAGATGCTTTATCTGCCCGTGGCTTCCTGTACATTTGTCTGCAATTGTTCATTCACTATATTCAGCCTTTCCTGGAAGAAGAGGCTAATTCTACCTGTTGCTGAGTCGTTTAGATCTTCTTTCCTCAGTAATTTTAGAATGATTAGTGGCTTCCATACTACATTCACAAGCTATATATATTTTTTTCTCTCGAGCTGTTAACAGATGCAATGAGTCTAATACTCAATGATTTAGCTGGTGCTCTTATTATTTATGATGAAATGCACTCAATTTCATTTTCATTTTCTCCTACTTCCAAATGGCTTGTGTTATCTCTTAATTACTGACCACTCTCTATACTCAGTGGTGTTTTATGCCTCTGTATCCCCAGCATCTAGCACATACCTGGCACATAGTTTTCATTTAAGAAACATTTACTTATTGCATGATTATATAGCAGAGAAAAAGTTTTATAGTGGTTAGAGAACTTGGACATCAAAGCCAGGAAGAACTAACTTTAAGGTATAATCCTGACTTAAGTAGGTGATCTACTCTGAAACAGTCACAAACCTTCAGCATTTACCCTTTAAGATGATAAATCACAGAGGAGATTCCAACCTGAACTATTAAAAGGGAATTGACCTATACCAATCACAGGGTTAGTCCCCATCTATCTAGGTATGGTGTAAGACAGAGAAAAATGACATTTTTTAAATCACAGTCCTCAACAACCACTTACAAATACTTATGTATCCATTATATGCTTATGTTTAGTATTCACTGTGTATATACTATGCATACATGTTAGGTATTTCTAAGTGTGATTGGCATTTTGACTTCAATGAATCATTTATTAAATATCTTACTATCTTTAGCAGTAGTATTTAATCAGTTCAGTTAGATAGTAGAATAACTCAAATTATTTTCAACATAAGCAAAATATTCTCAGATATATCTAAGTGAAGATTATTATTGCAGTGATTATTCAGATCACCCTCACTTGAGATCTTGAATCAAATGTTGGATTCCTTGTTGGGAACTCGTTTCGAAATGGTTTGGAATATATAACCAATGGGGTCCCTTTCCATTCTAAAATTTTAGAAGCCAATTGGGAGGGAAGCTAAGGAGATGATAGCATGCTTCACTAAATAAAGATGAGTAGGGTGGGTTTTTAAAATTTTGTTTATTTGTTTTGTTTTTATTAATTTTTTTTTGCTGAGGCAATTGTGGTTAAGTGACTTGCCCAGGGTCACACAGCTAGAAAGTATTAAGTGTCTAAGGTCAGATTTGAACTCAGGTCCTCCTGACTTCAGGACTGGTGCTCTATTCACTGTGCCACCTAGCTGCTTCAGCAGAGTTTTTTTTTTTGTTGTTGTTTGTTTTTTGAGAAACCATTTGTACATCATTTTTTTGTTTATTCACTAGATGTTTAAATGTTTAACAACAAAAAAGAGATTTTCTTTGGGAATTAAATCATCAAAATTCTTGCATTTATTCCAGAAAAAGTTGTGAGTTAAAAATGTAGATTCCCCAAGTCTCTTGATCCCCATATTTCTTGTGTGTTGGATGTTTGGCACTTAAATCAAAAGATCTACTGACTCAGAATATGCAATGTGGCTTTGGATATCTTTCATTTTCCTGATCATCAAATTTGGCATTCATGTTCTAGATGTGTTCTAAATTTTCTTCTATTGTGATTTGTGTCTATAATCTTGTTTTCTTTTGGATTCCTTTGAGGTCTGATGACCATTATTGTTCTTGATATCCCTAAGCCACCACATCTTCTAATTACTCTAAGGTGCCTGATAATTATTGCAAGGATGAGTATTTTCCTTTTGTCCTCTTTTCATTTTAGTGTCAATTAAATTAGCTTTTTCTACTGGGGGTGGAGGCAGGGGCAGGGAGAAATCTTCCATTTTTGCTTGTATTTGGAATTCACATAAAAGTTCACTGAAGGGAACAGAATGATTTCAAAACTCTGAGTCATTTTAGGGTTTTCTAATTTGATGATTCTGACTTGATTGACTTTTTTTTTCTTAGTGAGTTAATCACATAATTACAAATTAGTGGATTATTTTATGCAGGAAGATTGTTCTATAAATTAGGTCACTGTCATTTATCATTATAATTTCTTTTCAAAACACATCAGATCTTATGATCTGTTAACATCTATCTCACCGTATATCATTTTTTTCACTAAAATGAACATTCTGAATAATTACAAAAACTCAGTGGAGAAAATAATTAAATGTATTGTACAGCATAAATTTGCATATCTAGATGAACAAGGCTATTATAATCTGTTTCCAGACTGCTGCTTAAGGGAGGAATCAGAGAGGCAGGAATCAGTGGGCAGATTTTATTAAGGAAACTGACCCATGAAAAACATAGGATCACTCATCATCAGTGATCTAAGCTAAAAGTGACCTTAAAATAATTCATTTTGTAGCTGTAGGATATTGTTACTAGAGAGATTATCTGTTAGACTGGTTGAAAGTCATACCTATATTCGATTGAAAGTAGTCTTAGGTAAAGTTGTCTGTACCATGAAATAGGCCAGATGAACACAATTGCTCTAGACCATTGAAATCAGATCTAAATGAAATAAAGGGCACATATGTGACACTGTGGATAGAGTGCCAGATTCTGAACTCGGGACATCTGATTTTCTTTCTGGCTATGTGATCTCCTCTGTAAAATGAGCTGAAGAAGGAAATGGTAAACCACTCCAAAATCTCTGTCAACAAAGATCCATTTGGGGTCATGAAATAATAGGTACAACTAATTGATTAAATAAAAACTTATAATGTGGACCTGAAGACTCTTAATTCTGCTATGGAAGACATTCACAGACTTGAGGAAATCTCTAGCTCTTGTTGCTATAGAGCAGAGACACAACCCAATGGTCACATAGACTTCTGTAATACATAAAGCATGGTTTAATTGTCACCACAATCACAGAGGTAGGACAATTGAAGTGTGGGAACAAAAGTGGTTACTAATAGTTCTGATGGGAGGTACCAATCTACCCGCCATTCTGATACTTCTGATGGCAAAGATAACATAAGGGAGAACTAGAATTCCTGGACTAGTGTTCTTAGTATGGCTTCTCTATTGTGGATTCAAGGCTTCTTGTGTGACAGGTAAAATAAAAATAATAGCTACTATTTATATAGTGCTTTAAGATCTATGAATCAGTTTATCTAAATTGTTTCATTTGATCCTCCAAAACAACCATATAAAGTAGGTGCTATTATCATCCCTATTATATAGATGAGAAAATTAGACTATGGAGGTTAATTGTTTTATCCAGGATCATACAGTCAGGGAATGTAAGAAGAAGGATTTTAATTCCTGTCCTCCAGCTTCCAAATTCTGGAACACCATGCTACCACTAGTATAACATTTGAAGGAGTCAGATATGTGGTGAACATAAAAAAAATGATAATACTGAAAAGTTCGGTTAACTGATTGGCATTCCCAGTAAGTCTGTATTTGTGTTTTTTTTTTTATGTTATTCATTCTATTTTATTCATACTCAACTGTAATAATAATTTGTACATAGGAATAAATCAGAGAATTATGGGACAACTGATAGAGAATGAAGTCAGCAGAACTAGAAAAATAAAAAAAATGACATAGTGGAGTCATGAAAGTATTAGAATGAAAGCAAATGTGTTATTATCATAAGGACTAAGTATGACATCAGAAAGAAGTTGAGAAAATGTATTTCTTTCTCTTCATTGCAAAGGTGTGTGTCTATGTATATGGGATGTTGCATTCATTATAGATAGATTTGAGGAGTAGATTAGACTTTCTTTATCTGATTTTGTTTTTCCATTTGTGTTTTAATGTTATGAAGAATGAGTTGTTGAGGTAAGGGAAGCATGAGGAAGATATTGACAAATCAATGCGATGCAACAATGAAAGACCTAAATATTTCTTAAATTAACTTTTGAAATTTTTCTTGACTGAAATTGATTTATAACCTAAATTACCTGATTTCCCAACTATTTGAAATAGAGATTTTAACTAATTTATTTTGATGGGATTTCTTATTTAGAAATAAGTACCAGCTTTGCCTTCAGATTAAAAAAATTTTTTGATATTGATTCACATAACACATTCACCTCTGAAATACCCTTTCCTTAATCCACACCTAAATTTCATCTATTATAATAAAAATTAAACAAATAATCATTTCAAATAAATTGGATAATACAGTAGCAGAGCTCAACTGTATACATTCATGGTTTCTGATTTTATCCTCGCCCACTACCAAAAGAAGAAAGAAAAGGAAAAAGACACATTTCTTTTAATGTGTGTTTTGTACTAAATCCCATTTAGTGATTGAGTATAAAATATTGCTGCTCAGAAAATGATATGTATTTGGGGGAGTAGATGGACTAGAGAGGTGAGGTGTAGTAGAGGTGAGGGGCTGGCTGCAAGAGGAGAGATTCATTAAATGTAAGAATATTAAAGCAAACTACTGAGGCAGCATCGAAGAAATGTTGACCAAATTCTTTCTTGAACTATTTTGTTCTGTAAAGTATTTATTCAAGTGAGGAAGAAATATCACTAATGTGGTCAGAACATAGTAATTTAGAGAACATAAAAATGAAAAAAAAATCAAGTTCCATGGGCACTTCAACAAAAATAACTATTGTATTGATTTCTTTTTTTACAGAATTTAAACATCAAGGAGAAAACAACTAGATTTTAAAAAGAGGGACTTTGAATAGAATTCTGGGGATATGACCCTATGAAGAATGGCAGAACTCATATGTGATTATAATGGAAAGAAAAGGGAAAAATAACTGAAATTATTTAACAAGCATAATGACATACTTTATATGCACTTAGTGCATTAAAAACACAAAAGTATATTAATTTTTGTATTTTGTAACTTGTTAGAAATGAACGTACCTTATAAGATCTAAGATGGTTTTAAAGTTTCAGAAACAAAAGGGATAAAGTCTGCTGGTGATGCTCCTGGATTGTATAATCCAAAAAAAGGCATTAACAGAAGCTCTAAAAATCTAATTAAATTTTAGAGTGCCCATAATGCCTCCATAAGGCTCATGTAAGCCATTATCTACATTAATAAAAATTAAAGTCAAACAATCTTCATATAGTAATAATATACCTGGATTCAAGGTCACTGGGATCTCCTTACTTCAGGAGTTTTCTTTATTGTTATTATTGATATAACTGATTATATCTAATCGACTTCTCTAATCTACATTTATTTGTTTTATAGGACAGTATTCTTAATATAGTTAAATGGCCTTCTCAAGTTCCTTTTCCCCACAAGCCCCCATCAAAAGGAATTTATTTTTAATATAACAGAAAATGTGGATATATGAAACAAATAGAAAACCAAGAACTACATATTAATTTTTATTCTCAAAATTATAGAAATAATCTTGAATTTTGTTGAACTAAATATATATTATAAAGAACTTATCCAGTTTTCTCAAACTTCTCATTGTTTCACCCTGTAATCTGCCTTAACCTCAGGCTCTCTTTCCATTTTTAGATGAACTAAAATTTTATTTCTGTACATTGGGCTCCTGCATTTTCCTCTCAGATCCAAACATGCTTGCTTTCCTTCCAGTCCAGTCTATCTCATTTTTTTTTTTTGCTTTCCCTACATAAGTTGATCTATCTGAGGGAGACTGATAAAGTCATCTTTCAGCTGATGATCCTGAAAATCATACAGCCCTTGACCATCAATTTTCGCTTCTCTGAGAGTTGACCTGCCACAAACATCACACTCCATTGGGAGTATGTACAAAGGCTGCCTGGCTTTCTTAGCCCCATCCTTTGATCCCTGTGAGAAGGTCTTAGAGGGATGAAGCATGCTTCCTTTAACATCGTTGCTTTTTTGCTTGGAAGGAAGTATCACAATGATAGATCTCAAAATAGAGAGCCCGATGTTAGCACAGACATGGGGGTAGGGTGGACATTCTAAACCTTAGATCTTTATCTTTGCTATTTAGGTGAGTTCTAGCATAGACTATTAGTTCCTTGAAAACAGGCACTTTTAGAGTTTTGTTATAGAACTCATAGCCCCTAAATCAGCTCTTAACACATGGGAGTTATTTCATTGCATGGCCCTGAATTTGTTTTAGTTGTATTGAAATTGTTTGCCAAAGCTGAGTGATCTTTGGAAAAGATTATGTAAGTGTTACATGTAGGAGTGACTAAAGCTTCAGAGAGCTTGTACTAATTCATCCGGTTAGTCTCTATTTCTTTCTAGGATGTTGAGTGCATCTTTATCTGTTGACCCTCTTGTATCATCATTCCTCTCTGGGTATCTCAATGTAATGTCTAGTCTTATCCTATGAACCCAGGAACTCATTTATAAAAGGACATACCATATAGATGTGGCTCTAGATTTAACTGTTCATCTGAATCTCCAGATTCAGAATTGTACTGAGAGGTGAGAATTACTCAAACAATATGTGTCAGAGCTGGAACCTGAAGCCAGCACTTTCTGTTTCTGAGGTCTACTTGCTATTCATTATGCAATACTACCTCATTCATTTAATATGTTAATTCATTTAATACATTAAAGAGTTGGGAGGTTAGTGAACTATTTTTTTGGTTGGAAGGAGAGTATGCTGATTGAAGTCTCCAGGATAAAAATATTGGTCCCAAGAGTTGGTGAGCAAAGCACAAGGGACTCCAGTTGATAACAGGCTTTATTATTAACAATGATTAGAGACACAGAAAAAGGATATAAATTCTGTCAGAGATGCCAAAGTCAAACAAAGACTAGAGAGAGTTGGAGCTGATGTAGCCCAGAGTCAAATGGAGTAGTCTCAGAAAACCTCAGATCTAGCAGAACTCTAGTTCAGATGAGACAAATACAATCACCTGGCTGAGGACTGAAGGTCCAACTAACCCATGCAAAGTCCCACAACTGAAATCAGTGCAAATAATGTTCACTGTCTCCTAATTTCTATCACCATTCTCTCTCTCTGCCTTCACACAGCCACCACCTTGGGTTAGCTCAGCATTATCTCTCATCTGAATTTTTACAATAGTTTTCTAATTTTGGTTTTCCAGATTCTTCCCTCTCCCATCCTCCACAGAGCTGTCTAAGGATCTTGCTAAAATGTAGGTCTGACTATGTTATGTTCTCACTAATAAATTCCAGTAACTCACTATTTTGTTAGCACTAGGATCAAACATAAACTCAGCTCTTTTTAGCATGTAAAGCCATGGCCCCGATAGGCCTTTCCAGACTTATTATAGATTACTCCATTTCAAATTCTCTTTGGTTCCACCAAACTGGCCTTGCTGCTTCTCATACCCGATATTCCACCTCCCTCTCTGGGACTTAGCAGTCCCTTCTCCACACCTAAAGAGTACTCTTTTTTTTTTTCCTTCCATTTCTTAGAACCCTCAACTTCCTTCAAAATGAATCTCAAGTACTATGTCAAATAATGAGCTCTTTTCTCATTCCCCAATTGTCAGTGACTCTGTCATTTAGATCTAATTATAAATATGTATATTGCCTCCCACCCTCTTGGAGAATTAACTGGTGGAAAAAAAGGACTACAACAATTTGCTTTTCATCCTTAGCACCTAAATGATTCCTAGCCTAGTGAGTGATTAAAAATACATATTAATTGGCTAACTGATGGCTCTACTGAGGGAAGAATCTGAACAAAGAGATAGGAACAAATGTTCCTATGAGGAAGGATTTTCTCATGGAATAGACAGAAAAACCTTTCAGAATTTGAAAGCCAAACTTTGGGTTGTAACAGAGCATCCTTAGAGTGTGAAAGATCTTAGCTGAGTAGCTTTGGAGACTTGAGGAACAGATAAAAGAAAACAAAGTTCTCATTGGAATATCAAAGATTTATAGTGACTAGAGGAGGGTTAGGAAATGGGGAGTGTCTCCCCTCTAAAGCACAACACATAGAGATCAAAAAGGCAGTGGGCTGGGGTGAACTTTTAGGAGTGGAATAAGATATCAACAATGAGATGATTCTAGACCAGTTTCATGGTCTTGTGATAAAGAGAGCCATCTGCACCCAGAGAAAGGAGTGTGGGAATTGAGTGTGGATCACAATATAGCATTTTCATTCTTTTTGTTGTTGTTGTTGTTTGCTTGCATTTTGTTTTATTTCTGATTTTTTCCCCCTTTTTGATCTGATTTTTCTTGTGCAGCATAATATTTGTGGAAATATGTATAGAAGAATTGTATGTTTAACATAAAAAGGGATAAGCATTTATTAGTCATCAACTATATGTTTAGGAACTAAGCATTTTGCAAATATATAATTTAATTCATATAACAATCCTGGGATGTTGGTGGATCTCTATCCCCATTTTATAGTTGAAGAAATGGACTTGCCCAGGGTTACATAGCTAGGATTATGAGATTAGAATTGACCTTAGGTTTTTTTGACCTAGATTCCCTTTAGAAAGGGATTTCTTTCTTTTCTTTTCTTTTCTTTTCTTTTTTTTTTTTTTTTTTTTTTGTAAATTAATTGGGGTTAAGTGACTTGCCCAAGGTCACACAGTTAATAAGTGTTAAGTATCTGAGGCTGAATTTTAACTCTTTTCTTCAGGGCTGGTGCTCTGTCCACTGTGCCATCTAGCTGCTCAAGAAATTGATACTTAAGCTGATTTTGCTTGAATTCATTTTACTGAAAGAACACTGAGGTTCCCAGAGGATGTGTGAGTTATTCAGACTCACACAGATAGTAAGTGTTGAAGGTCTCATTTAAACTCAGTCTATCTAGTTTAACCAGTGTATCAGTTGGCTTCTTTAGGAGTATAAAAGTATTTTAATGAAATTGAAGCACATTCTATTTCTTGTCAGGCAAAGGACAATGGAGTCTCCACCCCCCCCCAAAAAAAAGATTCAGAGACAAACTAAATGATTTTACAAGTTATATACTGAATTTATGATTATTTTTAAGTTCCTCTATAATAAAACAGGGGCTGGATCACACAACTTCATGCATATCCTTCTTTTTTTGTTTGTTTAACTCTATCCCTGTGTAAAATAGAATATCTTTTTTAAAATTCAAAATCCTTCATGATATGGCACTAACTAATCTTTCCAGTATGTTAGTATATTCCTCCCACTTAAGTCTGACCTGAGCAGATGGTTCTACCTGCTATTCCCTATACACATCCCATCGCCTACTCCATGCTTTTGTAAAAACTCTCCACTGTGCCTGAAATGGTCTCCTTCCTTTCCAGTATGTCTTGGAGTAACTAAATGCCCTCTTCTATGTTAAACTTTTTCCTGAACTCTCTAGTTGTTAGTGATTTCCTCCCATTCTGTGTTTATTTTGTATAAATTATATGCATAATTTGCATATATTTCACATGTTGTTTCCACCCATTATTGTCCAGTGCCATTATATGTCTAGTGCCAGCACAGAGATTGATTGCATAGTAGTTGCTTAGTAAATACTGTTTGGAAAGAAGGGCCCATGATGTAACGGAAGGAATATTCACAGTCCAGGCTTTTCTACTTTCAGTCTGTGTGACTTTTTGTCTGCTTCTTCTTCTTTTTTTTTTTTTTTTAAAGTTCTCTGTAACTTAGATTCCTCAACTCTAAAATTGGAGGGACGCCTTACATGGGTTTCTAAGGTCTATTCCAGCTCTGCCTCTTTTATCTGATGATTACTTTTTCCCCAATTCAGAGCATAGATATGGATTTGTTCAGAGATGAGAAATAACAAAAGAAGGTTTTGTTTTGTAGAATTTTAATCCTTTACACATTCTCAAACCTGCATACACACACACACACACACACACACACAATCACACACACATAAAGAATACACAAATACAATGAATAGCCTTTACTATGAACAAAGATAAAGCGTCATTTTGAAAACAGATTTGCACTACATTATGGAAAGCTAGGTTATTTTTTTTCCATTGGTGCTTAAGTACTCCTCTGCTATAAAATCACTGACACCAAGTAAGGCTAGAACAGAGATTGTTATGTTCTTTCTCTGGTCTTATCTGCAAGGAGTGTCCCACTTTTCATCTGTTGTTTAATATAGCTATAAAGAGCTCTTTAAATGCTACTTGCCCTTCTAGATGCAATCATTTTCTTGGTTTGTACAATGTAAGCCAGGTCTGGCCTCTGTACGTGATAGAAATATCATTAACACATGTCATCACTGTTTCTGCCACTGTTCTTAGAAGCCCCAATATTTTCTTTTCAACTAAGTGTTAACCTCCACTTGTTCATCATAGAGGAAACTAGTGTAATCACATTGAGCTAGATTTGGTGTTATGGAGATGTGATTTCTGCTTACTTAGTATGCAAGTGACCAATAGCAGACATGTCTCTCAAGCTCAGTTTCCTCATCTGTAAATTAAGCATAACAAAACACTTTACCAGATTGTTGAGAGAAATAAATTAAATATATATATATATGCACATATGTGAAAGTTATCTTACAAACCTGTGTGAGAAAAAAATGTGTATTGTTATTATTGTGTTTTATTGTTGTTTTGATTTTAGCCTACAAAGTTTATGAAATGAAAAGCTCTTTAGGAAAAAAAAATATATTTCATCTGGCTTATTCTGTCTGCTACTGTAATTGTCTCAAGGATGCTTTTCAATAAAACATGTGCTACCTGGAAGGCTCACCCTCCTTGGAGTCTTTTAAAAACTTACTCATGGGATGGAGCCAAGATGATGGATTAAAGACAGCTGAATTCTTTCAACATTCCCCTCCAAACAAATTTAAAACACTTCCTTAAATCTAATTTTGGAATGATAGAGCCAACAAAAAGGCAGAGCTGGATATTTTTCCAACCTGAAACATCTTAAGAGGTTGGCAAGGGAGATCTGAAATACCAGGGTGAGAGTCGGCTTGGAGCAGCAGCAACAAGCACCAGCCATGGATGGACTTCGGAGGCAAATATGATAAGCAATGGCTTTGGGAGCTTTCAGTCCAGAGACAGTAAGAAGGTTGAACAACTAGTCAGAAACAGAATACAGAGGATTCTCTACTGATACTGAGTAGAACTGGTATTGGTTGTCAATTGTCGACTCTAATATTCATACATAGCTCTAGGTCACTGTTCCAGAGTAAAAAACAGCACTGGAGTTCAGTTATAAGGGAGCAGAGACTCTGTTGCCAGGTCCAAGTCCAAGAGGACAAATGGCACTTGCAGGTGCAGGAGAAGCAAGAATCCTATACACAGTTTTAGGGCCAGGAGGACTACTCATGGGATGGTAGATTAGAAACAGCTGAATTTTCCTACCATTTCCTTCCAAATAAATTTCCACAATTCTTCCAAGTTCACACTATTTTGGAAGAACCAAAACCTTGCAAATATCCAGGAATAACTCTGAGAAGATCAGCATGAAAAAACCTGAGGCATGAGATAGTGCCTCCCCATATCCAGCTGAGCAGATACAACTTCAAATAATGTTCAAAGTTTAAAAAAAAAACAAGTTGGAAAAATGAGCAAACAACAGCAAAAAGCTTGAACATTCAAAGATACCATGGTAGCAGGAAAGACGAAGATATAAACTCAGAAAAAAACAATAATGTGATAATAGCTATAAGCAAACCCTCAAAAGAAAAATGCTAATGGAATCCAAGGTTAACAATAATCCCTGGAATAGTTAAAAGAAAGATAAAAGTGATAGAGAAAAATGGGAAAAGATGTTAGTGTGATGCAAAATAAGAAATAAAATAGGTACCAGGAATGGCAAATATGAAATAGAATTGGAAGAACATATAGTTAGCAAGGAAAAAGACAAGTTCCCTGGGGGAACTCATAATTAACCAGAAGAAAAGGAATACTCTGTGAGGTGGGAGAAAGCCATTGACTGACAGGTTAGAGTGACTAGAGTTAGTGAGAGTAAGGATAAAGGCGTCATTAAGGGAAAGGAAAATGTCATTGATGGTTATAAAAAGTGACTTTGGTATGGAAATCTCAAAAGATAACTGATATTGCTATAACTAGAAGAATATCATGCAGAAGAATTTTCTTATGAGGGTAAAGTTTATAATAATCAAAGTGATATATTTTTGCCTTTCTAAGCTTACCCAAGTTTTGGATAGTAAAAATGATTTTGGAGCTATGATGATGGAATATAAAGAAATCTGAACATCAATCTAGGTGTTGTGAGAATTGATTTCAAAGTCTATTTCTACTTTCAATGACCTACATGATCTTCAAGTCATAACATTTCTTTGAATCTTAGTTTCCTTCTTTGTAAAATAATTAGTTGGAATAGATAATTTCAAAGTTTTCTTTCTAGTCTAAAGATTTATTAACTTTTGTCACCAGCTTCATGGATAACAACAACAACAAGTAGCCAACACATATATAGTGCATATTATTTCATTTGATACCCATAACCACTCCTTATAGATAGGTGTTATTATTATCCCCATTTTAAAGATGAGCAAACTGGGGTAAACATACATAAAACGATTGCCCAGAGTGGTACAGCTAGTAAATGTCTGAGGCAAAACTTGTACCTAAGACTTCTTGACTCTAGCTTGGTACTTTATTTTACCAAGCTGGATGAAAGAAGTGATGTGGTCAACAAAAATAATTTCTAGTATTATAATGTCCCTACATTATGACAGGATTCTGGATTTGAACATTAATCTTCTAGAAAAAGAAAAAAAAATATGGACAGACCTGGAGGCATAAAATCCACGTGGGAAGATATTGCATTAGTCCCGTTGAGAAGCGAAAGGTACTTGCATTGGAGTAGTAGCCCTGAGAATAAAGAGAAAGAAATGGAAGTTAGAAATGTCTGTGTTGAATTAACAAGTCTTGGCAATTAAATGAATATGGTGCAGAAGTGAGAAAGGGAGGGAGAGCAAATTTCATGAGTCTTAATTATGTTTCTTATTAAGCAATAGAGAATCCAAAGGTATTACAGGGAAGACATTCCTTCTTCCATAATATTTGATCACTTTCTTAGGATCCATAAGTCAATTGTTTTTTCCATGTTTGCCTGAGTTGAGAACAAAAGAAAATCCTTCCCACTCACAAGACACATTTAATACTGTCATCTCCTGAAATAAAACTAAAGAGTTCACCCACAGGAAAATGCCAATAATAAGAAGCAAAACATATAGATGTTCCTCATATGAGTGTTGGATATAAAGTTAATGCTGTGCATTTATTTATAGCAAGAAGTGTTTCACCCTCAGAGATGAGCTCCAAGTCAGATTCTCACTTCACTTCAAGGAACAAGGGCTAATATATGAGCCTGAGGATAATGTACCAAAAGATGAGAGTTTACTGAATTTGAGTGAAAGATAGCAGAGAGGGAATGAGAAAATAATTGGTATGTATAAAAGCAGCCCTTTAGGAGAAATGCCAGTTTAATGGGAGAGCCAGAAAACTCTCCAAAGCAAGGCAGACTTTGACAAGGAGGAAATAAAATTTGGATTCAAGTCATATTACCATCATATTTGTTTATCTGTGAGTCAGCAGAGTGCATCTTGCCCTAACATATGTATGACATTCTATCTGTGGACACTAATATCAATCATTGGCATTCCAGGGTGACAAGGGGACACTTACTCACCTCTAGGTGATAAGTAGCAAGGAAAAAAAGAATCTCTGTAACAAACAAAAGGCTTTTCCTTTTCTTGAGCTACCCTAATTTATATCCTTTTCAATAAGAGACTCAATCATATCAAAAGAATGAGTGACAGGAAAAGGATCCGTAGTCCATCAACCACATTTATATCCATCAACCATAACAACATTGTGTTATGAAATGCTTTTTTACTCTATAAATTAAAAATGAAAGAAGCGGAAAAAAAAAAAAAAGAAATGCCCCAAAGCTTGAGTGCATTGCTCAGTATCATACTGGAATTACAAAACTAAGCTGGAATTTGAGTCCACAATCTATGACTTGAGTTCTATTCTATTCTATATTTCAAAAGCTTCAAATGAAGCTTTGAGCACATTAATGTGGCATTTTCCTCCACTGGCACATATTGCAATCTACTCATATTTATTTATTTTACATCTATGTTTTACCCTATACATTTATTTAATGGAATCTCTTCATTATTTTTGATATTGTCTTTGCTGTCTCGTGATATCACAAGAAGATGATTGGAGCAATATGGATATACAATTGTCATCTTTTTCCTTGATTTATAATAAACCCATCTTTCCTTCGTGTCACATATTTCCCATATGATGTCTTTTACTATATTATAGGAGGAAAATTATCAGAAACTTATCTGAAAATCTCCTAATACAACATAATCATTTCTTATTTTATATTTTCTGGTTATTTCTTACAAAAAAGGAAGATCCAGTCACCCAGTCATAAATACTTATGCTATTGTTTTTTGTTATTCTGATAAAAATGAAAAATTCTTGCCAGTGAGTTTACCAAAATCCACAATAGTAACAAGTCAGTTGAGCATTGTGACTTCGGATACTGAAACAAATATAGATATGGATATACAATTATTAATTGTGGGATTATGGACAAGACATTTAATCTCAGAGTCTTCAATTTCTTCAATGAAAACTAAGATGACAGGGCTCATTCTACTTATCTTGAAAGGCTGTCATGACTAAAGAACTTTGGAAAGTGTAAAGCCTAATCTAATCTAATTATTTTCTCATTTTTGTTAAGAAATAAAAGGACTTGGAAAACCCATAACCTCTAACGAGAAACACCTATTCCTGAGATATGGATAAAAATAATCCTGGCACGACAACATTCTTTTCTTTGGAAGAATGTTTAATTTGTTCAACTAGAAGAGGATTATTTAGATACTTTTGCTGTGTTTCAGAAGTAAGAAAGTAAGGCAGGTAGGGAAAAATGACAGGAGAGGAAGAAGGGAAGGGAAGGAAAAAGGGGAAAAAAGCAAAGGAAGGAGGAAGAATGGGAAAAGGAAAGAAAAGGAAAGGAAGGGAAAGAGAGAAGGAAAGAAAGAATGAACAAATGAATGAAGACTACTTTCAAATATTGTTACAAAAATCATTTAGGAAAATTTCTAAATCATAGAACCAGTGCTTATGTCAGATAAAGTATATTTTTCATTCATAATGTAATTAATTTTCGTATATTTGCAAGTAACACCAGTACTACTTAGCTAAAATATAATCTTCACCATCTGTTCCATGTCACAAAATTCTTTTTTTCAGTTTTCCCCATTTGGATGCTGGTGACTCTATTCTTCTGGCAAAATAACATGTTAACATTCTCCTTTTTGATCTAGCTTCTATAGATGAAAGACCAAACTTTCTAACATAGAATAAGGTGCCCTTAACAGGTAATGATAGTCACCAATTAGAAGCCGAACATTTACTTGTAAATGTTATAGAAAGGGCCATTTCAAATATATGAGTTGAAGGTAGATCACTAGGTGGCCTCTGAGGTTCGTTCCTCTGATGAAATTCTATCAGTGACCATTTTTAATCCCTAACCTGCTATGATATTCAAAATTTGACACACGTTAATGAAAATGCCTGAGCCATTAAAAATTGGAAGGATGGTATTCCTTCCTGCCATCTTTATTTGGAACTCATTTAAAAAAACAACATTGAATATAACTCTTTGTTATTGGATGGCAATACTGGATGGATGTTGGATGGCAACATATCTGGTATGTTCCTGCTTCATTAGGTTCACTGAAGGGAAGATAAGGAGTACAAAATTCAGACATAACTAAAAACATTCAAAGAAGCTCAATTAGAAAATTCAGAATTGGTTATTAGGAACTCCATGCCTTTAAGACTCAGGGAAAAATTAAAATAAAATCAAAGTAACCAGCTCAAAGAAAAAAGTAATTTCTGAAAATTAAAGTCAATGAATCCAAACTTATGAAGTAGCCATACCCTAGTAAACTTCTAGTCAGATAGATTAATCAGATTAAGGGTAACTGATTAGGTTGTGAGTTAAAGGGACATCTACTCCAAGCATGTGATGAATGGATGGGTGGATGAGAACAATTTCTTCCAACATCCATGAAAGCAGCTGCAGCAAGAGCTATGATATGCTTAGAATTTGGTCAGACATCCAAGACACCAAGGTCATCCCTTTCATCCACAGCTTTGCCAGAGCCACTGCATCCTACTGATATTTCTCTTGCCACTAGACTCTGGAAAAGACATTGAAGCTGATGATTTTGGGTAAATTCTTCTCATTTAAGTCCAGTTTACCCATGAGTCAAGACATCACCCCCTGATTTCACTGGTCCTTTTTGAAACAAAGGATAAACAACAAATTCAACTAGAAATATATTCATGTGATTAAACTCAAATTTTTAGCTATATATAATTACTGTACCTGGTAAATTGGGCAAGCCATTCATTAAGTTTTTTTTTTTTAATTCTTTTTATGTTGATTCAATTGTTAGATACTTAGAAACTGGGGTATATGTTATAGAACTAAAGTGAAAGGAGAGGAAGAAAAATGGCTAAACAACAGTTTCACAGATGTCTAAGATGAAGGTGAAAAAAGGTCAAATCTGTGGAAGTCATTTAATGGCCGTGGGAGGTCCAAACTGGCAGCAGAGGGCTAGGCAGACTGAGTTCGGAGACTTGGAGATCGGAGTGCCAGCAGGAATGGCACTAGCTAGCAGGTGTGATGAATTCATGCTTGGCAGATACTAGCTGTTGCCTGTCCTATTTTATACTGTCAATTGTGTTTGGCCCTGGGAACATGGGAGTTGAGCATAGCCAGAAGGAGGTCAGCATCCAGCAGGTGGTTTCTGACCTGAGACTGGAACAGACTGCCTGTAGGGTGCAATGTGGACAATTATATCAGTGAAGACTAATTCTTAGAAGTATATGTCTTCTCAGATTTGAATCTAGAAAATATAGTTTATGGATTTTTATTCAATTTTACTTTTTGTCTCTGTTTTCAGGAATATATCCCAAATGAAAACACTTCATTCCTCTACAAATAGGTTGTTTATAGTCACGTACAGTTTTATTTAGCAGAACATGATTAAGAGACTTTTTCACGGTGACACAGACCAATATTTTGTCAGAGGCAGAACTTAGGTCAAGTTTTGATGTCTGAGTGAGAAAACCACAGGCTGAATCCCACCTCTCAGGCTTATTACCTGTGCATATTTGGACATGTTATTTTCCCTCCATGGAGTATTATAGTCTTATAATCCTACAAATGCAAGGCCAGCTGGCTAGTCACAGTATATATTTATGTGTGTGTATACATATATATGTATAATCTCATATTAGATTTTTTAGTTATTTAAAATAATTTTTAAAAATTGACACACCAAAAGCAAATGGCCAACAGATGGCACACCCTTTGATATTACCTTACAGGGATAGACTTAATTTTCCTTATTGAACAACTGTAAGGTTAGTTAACACTGAGGTTTTTCAATGATGGGGATTCTTCACCGTGGAAATCCTAGCTGACATCTTGAAGTGGAAGGCTTGATCCTTAAGGAAGTTAGTTTTAAGATATCATCAAAGGTGTAGCTACACTGCCAAAGTTAAGGGGGAGGGAAGACAATACTAGGCAACGGATGAATGATTTCATGAGAGGAGAATGGAAGGAGATCCACATGACTCACATAGATGGTAAGAAAGAACCATCTCTGCATGACAAATGAGGCTATAACATTCATTTTTTGCACCATTTCCTTACTCTGTGCTGGATGGGTCACTGGTAACCAGAATGAAACCAATTCATCAATTATTGTAGAGAGACAGGTTCCCCCAAATGAAACCTTTTCTCCCATATTTCTACCTGTGCAAAAAGCAGTTCTTCTTTTTGACCATTTATCTCTTTTATCACTCTCTTATGTAAATGATTCCAAGCCCTTTTACAAAGAATCATGAAGAAGAAACCCTTTCATACAAGGCATATTTCTATAGGAAAAAATTATAGATTTCTGCTGAATTTTAGCTGACAACTGAATTAGAAGGCAAAAGGCAAGTCTATATTCTTTAGCAAAGATAGATGTCCTAGGACATATGGAGCATAATTCTAGAATTTGAAAGGCATGTACAGGTCATCAAGTCCAAATTCCTATTTTACAGATAAGGTCTAAAGAGGTCATAAATTCTTAATTTAGAGCTGGAGGGAATCTTTAAGGCCATCGAATCCTATCATTCCATTTCACAAATGAGAAATCTAAGAGCTAAAAAGAAAAAGAAAATACTTACCTAATTAACAGAGGTAGGATTTGAAGCCAAGTTCTCTAATTAAATTAAATACCTTGATAAAGTCCTACCAAGTACT
Organism: Antechinus flavipes; assembly: GCF_016432865.1. Lineage (NCBI taxonomy): Eukaryota > Metazoa > Chordata > Mammalia > Dasyuromorphia > Dasyuridae > Antechinus > Antechinus flavipes. Next base: position 40,249,167 of record NC_067398.1, on the reverse strand, counting down.
TATATAATTCAATACAAAACCATAAATTTGGATACACTTGAGATTCCATTTTTTTTAGGAATTCAAAATATTTGAATACACAAATGTCTAAAGAAATACATTTCTAAATCTTTCTATCCTAAATCTTGTCTTTTTGATTTCGCTTAGATAGAAGTAAAAGGTTTTTGTTGTTGTTGTTGTTACTGTTTCTGTTATTTTTTTTTTGGGGGGGTGGCTTTTTTTTTCTTTTTAAAAAATTCTTGACCAAATCAAAAAATTAGTAAAATAATTTTATAACTAAACCCAATACTAGTAAGTAGTAAAATAAAAATTAGCTTATCCAAATTGAAATGTGACCCAAATTTTGAATGATCAGACTGATATTCTTAATGATATTTGCAAAGAACTTGGGATGTAGTCTGTATCTATATACATGCATGTGTATATGTGTATGAATAAATGAATGACTTAATGATGTCAGTATCAAAGCAACACGTGGGCAAAAAAGGCCTAATTCAGGCAAAATAAAAAATTGCAATTTTACTTCTGAGTATGTGTTTTGGGAGAAATCATATTCTTAATTATGACTTGTAGTTGCCAAAGACAGTTCCTCATCTTATCCATGGCTGAGATTTTACTCTTGACGTATGCAATATGATATTGTCATCCATTGTCAATGCGATAGAACCAGGGGAGACAAAAAACCTCCCCAAAAATTGAACTGTGATTAGAAAGCTTAAGTTCTCATCTCTCCTACCTTCCACATTGCCTTTCCTGATCCTACAGTTGCCTGAGGCCTCTCCCCAAATTATTTTGTATTTATTTATTTTTAATACCTATGTGTGTACATATTTTTTTTCCTTTTGCTAGTCTGTAAACCATTCAGGGGAGAAAGAGATTTTTTTCATTTTTATCTTTATACACCCAAGGCATAACCTTGTTCCTAGAACATAAAATAGCCATTTCATAAATGTTTGTTGAATTGATTGATTTTATATGAGTTTGAGAGTAGCACAGTATAGTAAATACTGAGCTGGTTTGGGGTCGAAGAAGGCCTTGCTTGGCTCTGACACACACTGGTTCAGTGATCCTGGCAAGTTACTTAATCTCTCAATACTTTAAGCAACTCCCAAAGAGTGTTTCAAAGAAAGGTTTGCCTCACACAAATCAAATCCTTGAAATCAACACATCCATTCCACATCATAATATTTTCCTAATTTTTACAAACAATTGCAGGGCTCATTATTTTTTTGCATATATTTTTATACATAAACAATCCCATCATGACTCAATGTAAACTCCACCAAAACAGAGACTACCTCAGTTTTGTCTTTGTAGCTTCTATGTTTAGCACAAGGCCTGGCACATAAGAAGGACTTAATAAATGTTTGTTGAAAATTTGATTGTCTTAATGGAAAGAGGTATAAATACAGAGTTTTAAAATGTTAGGTTCAAATTCCAGCACTGACATTCATGATTTGTATGGTCCTATAAAATCATTTAAGATTCTCTTGGCCTCAGTTTCTTCCTCTATAAAATGAAGGGTGTGTATTCATATGTATTTTCTTTAAGATCTATTTCATATCTAAACTAGGATACTATAAACTCAGTCAGAATCTGTAACCAAAGGCAAATCTTGACCTCTTGCCCAAATGTGCCTTTGTTCTTATACAAGTATTATTTGAATGCCACAGAAAAGGGAAAGTACCTTCAAAGTTGATATTTTTCCCCCATTTGGCTTAAAAATATACTTATGGGAAAGATTCATTTTTTTGTCTCACAGATAAGTTTGATCTTTTTTGCCATTGTGATAAATTGCATTGATCCACCAGGAATGGACCATTGTTGTTGTCTTTGTTTTAATGGGTTCCTTCTCTTCCTCTGAAATTGTCAAATCTGCTTTTGCTCATGTATTAATATTTCTATGACTATGGATACACATGGTACTCCACTTATCACATTAACAGGACTATCATTGCTACTCCTAGATTTATCCTGCCCTGTCTTTATTAGTTGCAGAATAAAAAATCAATTATTATTCTTTGTATTTGCTTCCCAAAGTTTAGGTACAGAATTAAACATGATCATATAAATGAGTATCATATTTAGGTTAGCAATGGAGAATGGAGCAGATGGGGGATGGCATCCATTTCAAAAAGTCTGTATTTTGGTTCTGAATCTTTCACTGCCTAATACATTTAAGAAATACATTTTCTCACTTCCCACTCAGGACTAGAATTTTCCTATCTGTAAAATAGATCTGATATACTCTTTTTGTTCTAGAAGAGGTAGAGTATTTTGCTGAAATTGAATTAGTTTAGACAGACTTAGATTCAAACTCCAAGTTCACACTTGTTAATTGTATTATTTTGGGCAAGTCATTTCCATTAGGTTTAGTACTGCTCAGTAAAATGAAGATAATAATATTTGTAATAACAACTTCATAAAGTTGTTGTGAGAATACTCTATAAACTTTAGTGTTTTATATACATATGAAATCCTAGTATTATTATTTTCATGAATATTTTCAGCATCACAAGGATTTTGCCCAAGAAATGGGAGCCATTATTTACTTACCAGGAATGAATATAACAGTGTAGAAATACCAGAGTGCCCTTTCACATGCTTCTGACACTTGAATTACTTTAAGCACAGACCATTGCATTAGCATTATTTTCTAATAATGCTAATGCATGCCCTTCCATTCAAAAGAGACAGGGTTGTAAATAAGAGACAATAGGATACATAGATAGGCAATGTGGATTCTCCAAAATTCAAAGATCTCAATAAGTTTTTTGGCTGCCTTTTTAAGTGCCTTCTCTCTTAAATTATCTTCCATTAATACTGTATATACATTTTTGTATGCACGTGGTTCTATCCTCATATGATCTCTTTCATTAGACTGTTAGCTTCTAGAAAACAGAGGCAATTTTTATCTACCTTGGAATCCTCAATCTGACTCCAGAATTTGGTATTCAACAAGGGCTTCATAAATGTTTGTTCACTGAATGACTGATAGAGCATTCCCTTTTATGTGATTTGAACTGAATCCAGTGATAGAGAAGAAAACATGGTTCCTCTAAGCTTTTGAATTTAGTACACTTACTAATGTGTTCTCCCTGTCATGTTCAGAGATACAACATGTTAAATATGGTAGGCAGGAGGTGTGGTAGATTGGGAAACATTTATAACTATAGAAAATCCTTTGTAGCAAGTAAGAATAATACAATTGGCATCCAATTAGTGACAGTGACAGAGTAGAAAATAGGTACAGATAACAAAGAAAAGAAGGAAAATGAATTCAGTATCAGGAACAGGGAGAGGATGTAATACCTTAGTTTTATATGATTAGAGATTAAGAGCTGAATGAGACCTTAAAAATAATTGAGCCTAAATCCTTCTTTTTACAGAAAAGAAGATTGATACCAAGGAAATTGACTAGCCCAAAGCAGAAACACAGTATTATATGAAACCAAACATGCACATTCACATGACCAGTTGACATTTTTCACATGTACTTCTAATGAACATTGACTACCTTTTCTATCGCATTATCTCTGAGAACTTGGAAAAGTAATCTAACCTATTCTAGTCTCAGTTTCCTCATCTATAAAATACTGTTGTACTAGATAACCTCTAAAGATCATTCATAAAATATGAGATGAGTTCCTATAGATAGATTGATAATTTTATTCCTTGAGGAAAGAGACTTTTTCATTTTTTGTCATTGCATCACTAATTCCTTGCATGGTACATTTTAGATGTTTAATAAATTTGATGGCTATTGATTGTTTGATTGTTACTCAGTTGAATATCAATATCTGAAGAAGTAGCAGAAAACAAGTTTCTAATCGCTATTTAATTTATTTTATTTCAACAAGCACTTGTTAAGCACCTATCTATAGTGGTATGCAATATACTTGCTATAATCAATAATTTTAATATGGCTTCATTTTGTAGCAGAAAGTCATGAGTCTTAATTTTTTTATAAATTTTATTTATTTTAATTTTTTTATAATTTTATATAAAGATATATAATCTTTATTTTATTTTTTATAATTTTATTTTACATAAGATTTAAAATTTTATATAAGATAAAAAGATAAATAGCTTTCATTGGTCTGGTAACTCATCTAACTTTTATTTAAAATGAATCAGTTATTATCAAAGTTAGACTTGGAAAGATGTTGGTTCAAGATATGTTCAATATATAATGTGTGTGTGTGTGTGTGTGTGTGTGTGTGTTATCTCACAAGAGTGGATGTTCTTGAGAGTTGGGATCAATTTTAATTGGTAACAATTAATAAGAAAAATAAATATTATAATGAGGTGTTGGGGCACATAACTTTGATTACTCTGTCTCCTAGATTACCACCAAACTCAGGCAATCTAGACAATGAACCAAGCCTTAATAGAAAACAATAGAATAGAATGTGACTTAGATTAACATCTTTGTAAGGTTCCCTAGTTGGGTGTGGTCTCCCAACCAGGAATAAAGAGCACACAGTCCCCTAGCAATTTGGCAATCTCATCTATCAAAAATATTCTTCAATTCAATTATGAATGTAAGAGAGAAATAATCATTTCTCTCAATATATTATTTATACATTATATATATACATACAAATCACAAGAATCATACGAGGGAATGTATCTGCACACAAACTATGCGTATGTCTATAATGTATTATAACTATATCTATAATTTGATAAAATATTATACATTATATTAACATAACATATAATAGTCTGCATTATATATTATATAATACAAAAACATATGTTTAGCTTGTCACTGAAAAGATAGTTGCATATTGCTGCTGTTTCTTTAAGTTTAAAATTTCCTTTTTTCTTCTGTATTAAAATTACAAAGAACTATAATAATAATAATAGCTAATATTTATATGTTACTATGTTCTAGGCACAGTGCCAAGTGCTTTTCATGTATCTCATTTGAAATAACAACCCTGACAAGTAGGTTCTACTATAATTCCCGATTTACAGAATAGGAAACTAAGGCAAATAGAAGTTAAGTGACTTGCCAAAACCAAATTTTACCTTTGATCTTCTTGCCTCTAGGCCTGGCAACACTACTATTTATATGAAGCCTCTTAGCTGTCTACATATAATAATAATTAAAAATAAAATAGCCACTGGGTTTTTTATGTAATATCTTGCAGGGATGCATCATACTAGAAGAAACACTAATGAGCTCTTCTAAAGTAGAATATAGAGTTCATCTGTCTTTCCTTCCCTCTGCTCCACTTCCTGTGATTTTTTCATAATCAATGCTTTGGAAATTTCCAATTAAGTGATATGTCTGGAAAGATCAGTTAGTAATTAATGATTATAAAGAGAAAATCAAAGTGAGAATTATCCTGCAAAAGGACTAAAGAACTAATGAGCTCAGTCCACCTTTATTTTGTAATTGTAAGGGTCACTATTTGAGGATGGCTGCTAATTACTAAGAAATAATAGGAAAGATGAGAGCTAAGCTGTATTCAGAAAAGTTCAATTGATTGAATTGAATAATCAAGTGGATTATTAATGCAAGAGAGAAATTATCATTTCTCTCAGTATATTATTTATACATTACATACATACATACAAATTACAAGAATCATATGAGGGAATGTATCTGCACATAAACTATGTATAGGTCTATAATGTACTATAACTATATAATTTGATAAAATATTATACATTATATTAACATAATATATAATAGTCTGCATTATATATTATATAATACAAAAAACATATGTTTAACTTGTTAGACTATAATGTACTATAACTATATAATTTGATAAAATATTATACATTATATTAACATAATATATAATAGTCTGCATTATATATTATATAATACAAAAAACATATGTTTAACTTGTTAGACTAGGGAAAAGGTAGTCTACTGCTCTTTGCCATGGTCAGACCACATCTAAACTATAATGCTGAGTTCTGGATGCCATATTCTAGAAAGAATGTAGATTAAGTTGGAGAGTTGTCCAGATTGAAAATAAATCATGGCAATATCAGTCCTTGAAATAAAGGTATAGGTGGTTCACTTGAGGGAATTCAGGATATTTAATGTGATGAAAAAAAGACAGTGTAGGTACAATAGAATAAGACATTGAAGGGCTGTCATTGGAAACCAGATTAGCTTTATTTTGCTTGGTCTCATAGGGCAGAACAGGGGACAATGGGTGAGAGTTGTAAAGAGGAATATTTCAGCTTGATATTGTGGGGGGAATGCCCTCAGAGAGCGTTATGAGCTATCCAGAATGGGTCACATAAAAACCTCAAGGAAAGGTTGAATGACTACTTCTAAGTTATACTGGAGAAGGAAGTTTTGGCCATATAGATGGTTTAAATAAGGTAGTCTCTGAGGTCCCTTCCTAAACTAAGGTTCTGATATTCCATAATTGTTATGTAAGACTTAGAAGAAAAGTAGTCCTTTCAAGTAGCTGTTGTGCTTCCTCCCACCCTTCCACCCCCTGAATTCCCATAGTTCCTTCCTTCACATCCTACCAGGATCCAGTCATCCTGAAGACTGAAGCTACAAAGGTCCAAATATGACTAACTCTAGTTTTACTTCTAGGCAGTCCCTGGGAGAAAAGCAGGGGTGGGGATGACGGGATGTACTGGCAGGATGTGTGTCAGAGGGCGAATGTGAAGTAATTATATGTACTGGCGAGCATAATTTCATATCCATATATGTCAGGCAAGTGCCAGCACTGTCCGCTGAATTACTCTGAATGCGTTAATTCTCCTCACGTAGAACTGGCGAGAGTCTACTCTATTTCTTAGCTCTAAGTCCATTCCCAACCACATGTGAAATGTTGTTTGCAAAGACTCTCAAAGAAAAAAAGGAAAGAAAAGCCTGCAAAATGCCCAGAGATAATTGAGCTGTTCTCCAGATCATAGTAAATGTTTTTATACTGCTTTGCAGATACATGTTGTAAATTTCACACTGTAAAAGGTTTTTGCATAACATCTACATCCAGGTCCATGACACTCATTCACCACACTTTGAGGGGAAAAAAAATACATTGATTTTGCCTCTTTAATGGAAATGTGAATATTATTTTCATTCTCTTCACATTCATGTTACTGAGAGGTAATCTGGTTAGGCCTCTAGAATTGTTATCTTTTAAAATGTTGTGTAAAAAGCATACCCATCATTGATTTGGACTCAGCTTTTTCCTCTGTTCAAGTGATTCCTGACCACAAGTCACGAAAAGGCCCAATTAAGCATTCTGAGAGTTAAGTTTGTGTCTTCTCTGTGCTCATTAGAAATAATGACTGAGAAACTCACCGCTCTTAAAATATATCTGGAACTCTTTGTAAAATAAATATTAGATCCTAACCTGTGTAACATTAGGAGTAAGTGTGAATTTCAGTGGAAAGCAGAGAAAAGGTGGAAGATGTTTGCAAATGGAAATCATTTTCACATTTTAAAAATACCTACACATAACTAAAATATTTTAAAAGATCAAACCCGAACTTCGGGTTCATCTTACACTTTATTTTAAAGTCGGATAGTAATACCAATGGGAAATTCGGCCAATACCTTTGCACAGGTTTTGCCTGAGGCTGGAATTCACAACCTCTTCACTTTCATCTCTCAGAATTTTTACCTTCCTTTAAGGTTCAGTTTATGTGTCATCTCCTACAGAAATCCTTTCCTGATGTGCTTAGATGTGAATATTTCTTCCTCCTCTTCAAATGATTAATTATATATTTCCCTATTCACAAACTGCAACACACCTAGTAGAATGAAAATTCTCTGGTAAATTTTTATTGTGGTGGTGATTCAGTCATTATCAGTTGTGTTCAACTCCATTTTGGGGTTTTCTTGGCAAATACTGGAGTAGTTTACAATTTCCTTATACAGATTATTTTAAATGAGAAAACACAGGCAAATAGGATTAAGTGACTTGCCAGGGATCTTATAGCTAATAAGTGGCTGAGGTCAGATTTTAACTCAGGAAGAGCTCTCTATGCATTGTGCCACCTGGAAAAAAGTAGGTGCTTAATAAATGCTTATCTATATAGAACAGATATGTAATACTCTGTTAAAATAAAAAAAAACTAATATAAAATCTAGAGGTCATATACTAACCCCTAAAATTAGACAGTTTCTTTCTTTTCACCTTTAGGACATTTTAGACAAAATATTACCAGTTTACTCTGAGCCCCTGTTAGGAAAATCTCTGATGTTTAGGCAGACTGACATCTCTGTATAATTTTACATTTATAATTGCCTCTAATTGATGCAGCAAAATGGAGTTTGTTGGCTACGTTGTAGAAACATAACAGTAGATTTTAGTCTGTAGATAGATAAGGGGCAATATAGGAAAAGTGGGGAAAGTCAGCAGTCTCTGGACTTTCTTCTGTCTGAGTTTTCTATTATGGCCTTCTACCATATCTTCCTTTTCTGCTATTGTCCAGCGTTACCCTTGCTCCTCAGGAGAGTATTAGAAGGCATCTCTTGCTCCCACTTGTTCACTTCTAGACCCTACTTTTATGCTTTTATTTCTTAGTATGTGACTGAGTCTATTACACAATGACTTTTACTGATTCAAAAAGGTGTACAGGATCTGTTCACATTTTTGATTAATGCATCAAAAATTATTTTTCCCTAACAAAAGGAAATTATTTTCAAGTGGGTTCCATTAAACACCGGAATTCTATCTTTGCAATTGAATTCCATTAAACATTGGAATCCCATCATTGCAAATGGGTTAGAATTTATAGACATACTATTTTGTACTTTACAAAAAAAAAATCGTTGAAGCCATGGAACAGAAAGAAAAAATGTGGGTTTTTTTTTTGTTTTTTTTTTGCAAAACACGGTGTTTAAAAATATTTAGGGAATGAATTCAGAGATGGGTAGAACATTGTACTGTTAGTCTATAATGGTGCAGCCATGTTCTGAGATGAGAATTCTTAGCCAAGACCAAGATCAGGGCGAGAATTTATAATTTTGGAACCTTTTTGAGAAGGATTCCAGAAATACCAAAAAAAAAATAATTCTAGGAACATACATACCCTTACATGCAGATATACACAGGAATTAGAAGTTGTTCCAATTGAATTTAAGAAACTGAAGAGGATATAACTCACTCTGCCTTATTTCTCCACAAAAGAAAAAATAGATATTTGAGCAATCACTCATATATAAATTCCAATTTTATAATCAAATGAAACAAAGGCACTGACCTGAATATATTCACAAGATACAGATAAAGGAAATTCTGGTGTTTTGCAAATGGTAAATTTATTAAAGAAGTTTAGGGTCTATCCTGACTCTGAAATTTATGATTTTGTAAGAGTGAATTTGGAGTAAAATCAGCTGAATTTGAATTTTTGTTCTACTGAGTACCATCTAAGAGTTTTTAGACAAATTACACAGCTTTCTAGATCTTAACTTTCTCATTAAAAGCAAACAAAAAACAGAATTGAACTAGATAACCTTGAAGGTCTTTTTCTATTCAAATAGTCATTCATTGAAAATATATTTATTCATTATTTATTATTTGCAAAGAATTAGTCTAAGTCTGAAAATTTATGGTTTTTTGATCTCATGAAACTTTGTCTAGCAGAGGGTAACCATAAACATAAATAACTCTAATTTACAATATTGGTGATTATGTATCAATAATATCAATCAACTTCTTATTCTTTTACTAATAAATATTATTAATTAATATTAAAGTTAAGAGCCTCAGAGAATTAAAAGACAAAATGTAATGTAAAGTCTAATAATAACAGCTAGAATGTGAGTAGTAATTCAAATGTAGCATGTGTATATAGAATTGGTCTTGAAATCAAGAAGAAATGAATTCAAATCTTTTCTCTGACACTTAAGTTGTTTTGTGACCCATTCATTTAAAGTTCCAGATATTTAGTTTCCCATTTAATTAATACCTATTGGACTATGATCTTATTGCAGGCTCACAACAACCCTCTGTGTGATATATACTGTTATTTTTCATCTAATGCAGTGAAATTTAAAAGACACAATTCAAATTCTGAGAAGTCAGTGAAGAGGTATCCGCTAAACACTGGAGCAAGCATTAATTCTATCTACTACCCAATAATTCCCTAAGAAAAGGAGTTTATCAGTGAGAGGATGGAAGGGAGAAAGGTTCCAATAGGAGTGTGCTTTATAAGATGAGTAGAAATTCATAAGAAGAAGCTAAGGGAGTGGAACATTCTAAATCTATGAGTAGCATGAACAATAGGCACATAACAGAAAGCTGGATATTTGAGCAGAAGAATAACATGGCCAGATTTAAACTTAAGAAATATTAATTTGTTAGCATGAGGGAGGATAAATAGGAGGGGATAGAAAAGAAATTTGGAAAGAGCTATTAGAAACTAATACCATGGCCCAACTGATTATTAATGTTGAGGTATTATGGTGGGTAGTGTGCTGATCTGCACTCAGAAAGATTTGAGTTAAAATTCTACTGTGTAATCCTGGGAAATCTATCTGCCTCAGTTTATTAACCTGTTCAGTGGGAATAATAATAATAACACCAACCTTCCAGATTAAGGATAAAATGAAAAAAAAAGTTTATAAAGAATTTTGCAAAAACTAATGCAGATAAAATTAGAAGAGGATCAATAAACTGGGAAAATATTTTTATATTCAGAGGTTCTGATAAAGGCCTCATTTCCAAATAATATAGAGACTTGACTCAAATTTATAAGAAATCAAGCCATTCTCCAATTGATAAATGGTCAAAGGATATGAACAGATAGTTTTCAGACAAAGAAATTGAAACTATTTGTAGTCACATGAGAGGTGCTCCAAATCACTATTGATCAGAGAAATGCAAATTAAGACAACTCTGAGATACCACTATACATCTGTCAGATTGGCTAAGATGCCAGGAAAAGGCAATGATGGATGTTGCAAGGGATATGGGAAAACTGGGACACTGATGCATTGTTGGTGGAGCTGTGAATGAATCCAGCCATTCTGGAGAGCAATTTGGAATTATGCTCAAAAAGTTATCAAACTGTGCATATCCTTTGATCCAGCAGTGTTACTACTGGACTTAGATCCCAAAGAGATCTTAAAGAAGGGAAAGGGACCTGTATGTGCCAAAATGTTTATGGCAGCCCTATTTGTAGTGGCCAGAAACTGGAAACTGAGTGGATGCCCATCAATTGGAGAATGGCTGAATAAATTGTGGTATATGAATGTTATGGAATATTATTGGTCTGTAAGAAATGACCAACAGAATGATTTCATAAAGGCCTGGAGAGGCTAAGTGAAATGAGCAGAACCAGGAGATCATCATACATAGCAACAACAAGACTATACAATGATCAATTCTGATGGATGTGGCTCTCTTCAACAATGAGATGATTAAAACTAGTTCCAATTGTTCAGTAATGAAGAGCCATCTATACCCAGAGAGAGCACTGTGAGAACTGTGTGGACCACAACATAGAATTTTTATTGTTTTTGTTATTGTGTGCTTGAATTTTTATTTTCCTTCTCAGGTTTTCTTTTTCTTTCCAGATCTGATTTTTCTTGGGCAGCAAGATAGCTGTGTATAAATATATATATATGTGTGTGTGTGTGTGTGTGTGTGTGTGTGTGTGTTGGATTTAACATATACTTTAACACATTTAACATGTGTGGGATTACCTGCCATCTAGGGGAGAGAGTGTGGGGAAAGAGGGGAAAAATTGAAACAGAAAATTTTGTAAGGGTCAATGATGAAAAATTACCCATGCACATGTTTTGTAAATAAAAGCTATAATAACAATAAAAATAAAGACAAAAAATGTTGCAAGCTTCAAAAAACTGTCAATTAAATAATGATGATTATGATGATGATGATGATGATGATGATGATGATGATGATGATTGCTAATAGTTTTCTCTAAACTGAAAGGAAAAGAAAATAAATAAATTGAATCGTCAATGTTTTCAGTGATAAATACTTCTCAATCAGAATCTAAATAAGAAAAGTTAAGAAAGGTGGAATACAATTTTGCCACAAATTATTATACAGACTTGAAAACAATTTCATTTAAAGAGCATATATTTTCTCTGTCTTCCTCCTTACCTCCGTTGCAGGTTGCAGAAAACGGAAACTATAACATTTAAGTTTTGCATGATTCAAATTTTTTCTGTAAGTTTAAATGTTCACATGCTTAAAAAGTGATCAAACTGTGCATACCCTTTGATCCAGCAGTGTTTCTATTGGGCTTATATCCCAAAGAAATCTTAAAAAAGGGAACGGGACTACAAGTGCAAAAATGTTTGTGGCAGCCCTTTTTGTAGTGGCAAGAAACTGGAAACTGAGTGGATACCTGTCAGTTGGAGAATGGTTGAATAAGTGATGGTGTATGAATGTTATAATATATTATTGTTCTATAAGAAATGATTAGCAGGATGATTTCAGAGAGATTGGAGAGACTTACATGAACTGATTTAAGTGAAATGAGCAGAACCAGGAGATCATTATATAGGGCAACAGACTATACGATGATAAATTCTGATGGACATGACTCTACTTAACAATAAGATTATTCAAACAAGTTCCACTTGTTCAGTGATGAAGAGAGGCATCTACATCCAAAGAGAGGGCCATGGGAACTGAGTATGAACCACAATATAGCATTTTCACTCTTTTTGTTGTTGTTTGCTTGCATTTTGTTTTTTTCTCAGTTTTTTAAATTGATTTTATTTTTCTTGTGCAAGATAACTGTATAACAACAGTTACATATATTGGATTTAGCACATATTTAACATGTATTGGACTAGCTGCCATCTAGGAGAGGAGGTGCGGGGAAAGAGAGGGAAATTAGGAACAGAAGGTTTTGCAAGGGTCATTGTTGAAAAATTATCAATGCATATGTTTTGTAAATAAAAAGCTTTAATGAATAAATGTTCATATTTGCTAATGTTGTGTTAATTTCAAATAATTACCTGCTAGTTTTCAACAGTGTGGTTGAGAGCACTGGGAAAAGTGTATAAGGGGTAATTTAACAAAATATATCATTTTTTAGCAACAGGTTGTTTTATTTCATTTACAAGACATTTGCCTCAATTTTTAGTTTATAAATCTTTTAGATCCCTTTTAACACGAAATATGACTAGATAGACAGACAGACATATATTTGAATATGTGATCTTGAAGACTTTCCTAGCATAGTTTCAAGTGAGCCTATCAGGGAACTGTTCCCATTATCTCTGCTTTGCTGCAGTTTCTCATAGTTAGGGGAATGCAGTGGGTACCACATATCTTTTCTTCAGCATCATCCTTCTCCCAGCTCAGAAATTTCAGTGGTAATTTCCCCTCATCCACAAAAACAAACACAGACACACATAGATTCAGAGATATACACACACGAGAGACACCCCAAATGCTGAATCGTTAATTCTAAGAGTTCTGGGAAATGAATCCAGTCTTTCCTCACCAAACCGTTAAGGAACTCTGAATTACATCGTAGAATTGGTGATGTTTTGCTTTCCATCATGTCTGGAACTATGGTTAACAAGGATCATTTGTCATCAAAAGATACCCTCCAGCATAGGGTTATGATCATCAGTTGATGATACAGGCTGTTTCTCCCACATGAAACTGTGCAGGCTCTTTCAGAGATTTTATCATCCTTGCCATCCCTTGCCATCCAGTACTGAATATCCGGTGACAGCAGAATTTCTTTTTTGAACCATGTTAACTGTAGAGAATCGTATTGCTCCTTCTTCTTCAAACTGATTTCATATTTCTGATCGAGTATAGAACAATGCCTGTCTTTTCCCCCCAGTAAAATGAACTTTGAGTGAACTCACAGGGTAGCAAACTGATAACCCACAGAATAAATAATTGATTCATCTCAAATAAATCTGACTGTGAGAAGTAGTGAACCCAAGCATCTTCTCTTTAACGGCCTTCCAAAAGCTTTACAAGTGATTTCCTCGCCATTTTTTTCAAATGGACTCTTTTTGACAAACAGACTCCTAAGGGCAGTCAAGTGTCAAATCCAGAGTTATGGATGGCACAGCTGTGTTTGGGAGCTGATGGTCCATTTATTCATTATAGGAAGCTGAGATGCACAAACATTCTGGGCCATTCTGTGTACCTGTCACTTTACTGAACTTAATGAACATTGATCATGCTCAGGCAGACACATTTCAGAATGAAGCAAACAAGGAGAAAGTGTTTTCCAGAAAGAAATGGTGGAAATTTTTTTTCTTTTGCATAATATCTCTGGGAGTACAATGTTATCATCTTGCATAAATTATAGATAACCATGGAGGCCAAGAAAATGCTCTTCCTTTAAAAAATTTCATGACAAAAGGAAGGCGAGATTTGTCTGCATTTTCTTCTGCCTCATCTGGTGATTTGTCTGCAGAAAAAGAGTCCTAATAATTCAAGCTTTCCAATATTTATCAGGTATTCGATCATAAGTCCTATCCCAGAAATCATTTTGTCTTTCATTTTGTCTTTAAACACACTTTCAGTAATCTACCATCATATGCTGGGCAGCTTTAGCATATACTTTTAACCTGGAGGATATAGCTCAGTTGGGATCTAATAGATAGTTGGGTGAGTTTCTCATGACATCAATATTCCAGACCAGGTAAATGTTTGACTGATTTCCCACTATTTGCTTTTATATCCTATGAAGATTTTTATTTAGAAATGGCTTGTGTTCTTGTATTTGGAAGATACTGTTTCTTATAAAAGGGTTATTTTTTTGCTATCTCATTTATTATCAATAGCAGAATGATATATATACATTTTATACACACACACACACAGAGAGGTACTTCAATAAACAAATATCCATATATATTTTTATTGAGGTATGTATGTGTATATATATCCATATATGTGTACAAGTACATACATACATATAAATCAATGCATAAATTGTTTTCCTGAGTCAGAAGTACCTCGCACGTGAAAATAAATTATTCTTACAATATATGTTTAATAGGATGTCATAGTCACTTAATTGGAAGAAAAGAATCAGTTTCTAGTGATTCCACTGCTTTTCATATTTGAATATGTCAACTTCTTTTAGCCCAGATTCCTTCTCTGACTTAGTATATTGAATAGGAAAAATAGATATGTGATCAAATAAATCCTGTACTTATCTAAATGACACGTGCATTCCAAAAATGAATGGAAATGAATGTTTTTCTTGAAGTTGTCCAGGGACTATCACTTGTAGATTTGATTGGCAGGTATTCAGGCAATTAAGAAGATAGTTTAACAGACCTTCACAATAAAACTTTGCTTGAAATATATATGATCTTAATTCAAAGCAGAGGTCAGATATACCTTCATTTATGAGACATTTTATGATCCTCATAATTGTTAACATTGGCTATCTGTAGAAATTATTTTTATTATTTTATATACATTATATGTCTTCCCAGGAAATTGTAAGTTCTTTTAAGGTAGGGAATTTTTCATTTTTATCTCTGTCTTAAATGCTGAGCACAGTCCCTTAAATTGATTAGATGCTTAATAAACTTTTGGTAAATTGACTATTGAATCTGCTTTTTTTTTAAAATCTCTGTTGCCATTTTAAGGAAGTATGAATTAATAAAGTAAACAAAGAGAAATAACTCACCCCTCCCCTCAATTCTTGAGTTTGAGTCCATACTCAGTACTCAGAGACTTTGAGTAAATCCTTATCATTTTAAGATTGTTTCATCTGTGAAATACAGATCATCATACTTTTACTATTACTGGGAAAGTATTTTGCAAATGAAATGGAAAACTATGCAATTGCTTAAAAGTGCACTAAGAATTTGGGGACACAATATAAAAATAGTGTATATGTATGTGAGGGCACCTAGGTAATGCAGTGGATAAAGTACTAGACATGGAGTTAGGAAGACCCATCTCCTGAATTCATATCTGGCCTCAGACACTTACTTGCTGTCACTTGCTGTATGACCTTGGGCAAATCACTTAACTGTTTTTGCCAGTGTTGTCACTTGCGAAATGAGCTGCAGAAGGAAATGGTAAGCCACTTCAATATGTTTTCAAAGAACATCCCAAAATGGGGTCACAAAGAATCAGACACAACTGAAAACAAGCAAAGAACAACAAGGTATGTAGACATATCAATACTAATATTCATAATTTATGTATAATTTCAGTCTTGCAGGGTCGTTGGGGGAGTGCTGAGAGATTAAATAATTTGCTTGTCACTCAGCTTATATGTCTCAGAGACAAAATTTTAACCCAGGTCTTCTTGACTTCAATATTGGCTTTATATGAATCAATTAATATTTTTAAAGTATTTTCTATGTGCCAGATACTGTGGGATATAAAAAAAAAAGAAAAAAAAAAAAGAAAAAACCCACTTCACTATGATGTCTCTTCTCAAAGTTATAGGCTAAGGGGAATTGTTTACCCTCATTGACCTTTTCCAATTTAAATAACTACAAGGGACAAGGTGATTTAAAGGATTTATCACTACAATCAAGACCTGCAATCAAATTGAGGCAGTGAATATTGAACCCTGAATTTCTTTGTGTCAGTTCAATTCTGACACTATAATGGAATCCTAATTGAGTTGAGGCCTTGCCCACAGTTATCATCATTACTACAGTAATAAATTGCACCTGCATATATTTGAAAGAGGAAAACTTCCAAAATATTTTATTTTCATAATCACATGAAGATGTATTTTCCTTTCCCAATGTATTTTCCTCTCATAATGAGCATTATGATTAATTTGATCCTCAAAACAACACAGATGTGAAGCAAGTCAGCATATAAATTAATGAACTTGAGAACTTAGGAGGAGACCAGCACAGTAGTCAATTGATAACAGAGATTCAAATAGCTTTATTGTCTTCTCATTTTATTAAGAAAATAAAGAAATTAATAAACAAAATATTTACCATCAGGGAATCTTTCCCTTTGTCACCTTCAACTCCTATCATAACCTCTTTTTAGCTCTTTTTTTTTTGGCATTTACTTGATTATTTGCTGATCAATGAAAGGAATCTCAGAGATGGGTTATATTTTCTGTTCACAACCATTTCAGACAAAGGAACAGTCAGGCAATTTTAAAATATTGCAATGGAAAGAATCCTTCCAAGAACTAAAAACTTATTCCACTGTCTACCTGCTAAACAAAAACCCATAATACTCAATAATGCCTAAGAAAGCTTCAAGCAAAATGCTATAAGAGGCCTAAGGGGAGAAAGGATCAGAGAAAGCTTCATGAAGGAGTTGGGAGAGTAGCAGGCTTTCAAAGAACAGGTAGAGATTTTTTAAAAAATCAACCCAATACAAGATTGTTATGTCTCTTTCAAATGTAGGCTGGTCTCTTTCCTGACTGAAAAAAGAAAGAGACTCAAAGAATCTCATCAGAATTTCATTGTGGGTTTTGTTTTATCTTTATCATCATCATCATCATCATCATCATCATCATCATCATCATCATCATTTTAGGATGAGAGATTCCTAAAAGAAACATAAGAGGCAGGTGGCTGGTTCAGTGGATAAAGCACTGAGCTGGAGTCAGAAAGTTTTTTTTTCCTTCCTCCTTTTTTCCTATTCCTATGTCTGGTGAATCGTGTGGGTACAACTGACATTTTCAAAGAGAACTTCAAAAGTGAGGTTAATGATTGTGAAATTTTGGGCAAGAAATTTTGGCTACAGCTTTAGTGTTTAGCAATACTATTCATTAATGATACATATAGAGAAAGGAGAAAAATCTTTTGGGGCAACAAAGAATTAGCAAAAAGGTAGTATCTGAGAATGGGATTTGGATTTCTGGAATATGACATGTAAAAAAGGTTGACAAATTCTTGGCTCAAAGATAGAGTACATCTGCTTTTAAAAATATATTTGTCAAGTGTCTCACAAATTTATACAAAAGTACTCCCAACTAATAAAGGTGAAGAGGGAGATGATTGTCTCTGCATATTTCTAATTTATATACTACAGATAAAAGCCATAGAAAAGGAACAGTAGCTCAAACACACAGACAGTTATAGGAGAAAAAGTCCAAGATGAGTCACGAAATCCTGTGTCTTCACAAATACACACATATGCTAAATGTTTAGACAACAAAAACAAAAAACAGAGAAATGAAAGGCAGAAAAATTAATCTTGTACCTATCATTGAAACCTGAAATCTAGTGCTATCCTTTAAATTCTGGAAGGCATTCTCATTTTAAGAAATTCAGGATGAAAATGTTATGATGACAAAAGGAGATTCAAACAGAAGTTAGTATCATTGAAATGTAACACAGACTACCTGTGTAGAATGAAAAGTTTGGGAAATGGATCCCAAATCTGAACACAGAGGCATAAGATAATAGTGATGGGAGTGGGATAGGATCAATTTTTCAAAAATCCATTGGAACACATACCAAAATCATACTAGCTAACAATCTCTTGACTTAATTTACTGATAATTATATCTATTCAAATAGTAGAGGAATGAACAAAAGAATATTATTTATGAATCTCATTCTCTTTAAAAGAAAAAAAAAACTGCTGAGTTTATGATGATAGAAACATTAGGGAGAAGAAGGGGCCATTTTATTCAAGAGTTTGTGCCAGAGAAGTGAAAATGTAGAGGTAGTATGACATATATTTTGTGAAAAGAAAAAACATGTCAAATACTTAGGAAAAAAGATAGTAAAATTCCAAGGGCAAAAATGCCACAAGTCAGTCAAAAGAGATAGGATTCTAGACAGACTCTACAATCTGTCTGTCTGCCTGTCTATCAACTCACTTGTATATACATATTCATATGTACACATATGTTTTTACAAACATATATCTGTCTATGCATATGTGTTTTAAAATAATCTCCACATGCATGCAATTCACATATATAGTACTAGTATATGCTTACATTTTGATATAAAAATAATAATTAGATGCCTATACATTCACATACATTATATATTCCTATATATATATATATACTTGTACATATGCACATATATATATGTGTGTATATATATCTGCTAGAGAGGTAATAGAAAAAAGGAAAGGTAGCAGAAGATAAATAGATGACTTTCCTGAGTCTTATAAAATAATGTGGAAAATGCTGAAACTCAAAATGGATTGAGTCTACTCAAGGTAAGCTAATGAGAGCAGAAAGAATCAGTTTTTTGTTGCTGTTTTTCATTAACTTTGGGGAAAAGGAGGATCATTGAAGGAATATGCCATTTTGTTCAGTGTAGATGAAATGATGGGACTGCTATCAGGATGAAGGTAGAACCATTCAATCCCTATTTTTTTCTGCAAGGCAGAATAAGCTTTGGATTTAAAATGACAGAACTAAAAACAGATGAATAGAGAGTTTTTGGCCAAGATAAGTGAGAGAATCCCTAGCAATATTAGATGAATTCACAGCTTCTGGTCCAGTTGAACTGTATCCTCAGGTTTGAAAAAGTACAAGAAGACTATTAGGTATGTATTCCAAAGAGATCATGAAAAGGGAAAAGGAGCTACATGTACAAAAATATTTATAGCAGGTATTTTTGTGTGTGTGTGGTGGCAAAGAATTAGAAACTGAGGGGTTACCCATCAATTGGGGAATGGCTGAAGCTGTTATCGTATGTGAATGTAATGGAATACTATTTTTCAAAAAGAAATGATGAACAGGTAGATTTGAGAAAAAAAAAAACCTGGAAGGACTCATGTAAACTGATGCCAAATAAAGTGAGCAGAACTAGGAGAACATTGTACACAGTAATAGTCACATTGTGTGATCATCTATGATAGACTTAGATCTTCTCAGCAAATCACTGATCTAAGACAATTTCATAATTCTTCTGATGGAAAATGCCAATCCTATCCAGAGAAAGAACTATGGAGTCTGAATGCAGATTGAAGCAAACTATTTTCACTTTTATTTTTCTTTCTTTCATGTGGTTTCCCCCTTTTCTGATTCCTCTTCATAACTTAACTAATATAGAAATATGTTTAGCATAGAAAAAAAAAGACAATACAGGAAAGCTGTTATCCCTGAGCTACTGCCAGTAATATTTGAAAAATCACAGAAAATAAGAGGCATATAACAAGACTGAAAAGGATAATGTTTTTGCTTTCTGAAAAGAGAAACAGTATATATTTTGTGAACAATTAGACAGTGATGTTGACTTAAATTCTTGGGGAAATTCTAAATTGGATCTTAACAAATGGTTGCTTAACATCTCAAACAAAATAGTAATTATGAAGTATAATTATAACTAGCATAGGATCATCTAGAACAGGACATGCCAGTCTAATAACCTCATTTCTTTTTTAAAAAATGATTTCTAAATTGATTGACAAAGGGGAGTGCTGTGGATATAATTTGCTTAAACTTTTTTTTTCAAATTTTCTCAAATAATTTTGTTTATCTTCATTTAGAAGACAAAGAAATATGGAAAAGATGGCAATATAGACCTATAGATTAATAAGTATATCAATAGGTGATTTAATAGAATTGTTTATGTTCAATGTGGTCAGCAGTGAAATAGTCCAAGAAACTGAGTTGGACTCTATACGGTTTAATATTTTTAAAATTAATATTGTCAATAAAGACATAGATGATATATGCATCAAATTTGCAGATATCAAAAAGGTAGCAGGGGTAGTTATCAGAGTGTATAACAGGTTACAAAGAACTTGGGCAAGCTAGAACAATAGATTGAATACAATTTGGTTGTTAAAAATAATTTTCCCATTGGGTATTAATAGTCAACAATACGAGTATGAGATGAGGGGGGAGGTATGATTAGATATTAGTTAATATAAAAATGATCTGGAGGTTTTGGTTATTATAAGCTATATCATGCTATGTACACCAGAAGTTTAATGTGTCATATGAGGTTAATTTAATTTCCTTTTCTGAGAGGATTAATAAAATGATGAATAAAGAGACTGTTATAACAATACTTTTACGAGATCTTTAGAAAAATCATTTTGCCTTCCCCCCAAAATATATCAAATAGTTCTTCTGAAGGTGAAGAAATATAGATTATGTTATAATACAATCAGATGGATATAAGAAATTGTCTCAATATTTGGATTAATAGAATTGTTTATTGTTAACATGGTCACCACTGAAATTCCAGATGTAACAAGGAAAAGTGTCATGAGAAATCACATATCACACACGCAAAGTCACCAGAAACAATAGAGTATGTGGGGAAAAAAACAATACAAAATTAGGTGGAAAAAGTAACAAATTATCAAACTGTTCAGAGCCTTGAATGTAAGTTTAAGGAGATTGGCTGTTATTTGAAAGATTTTTTTTAAAATCCGTTTAAGGATTTTTGACAATTGACAAACCCAGATCAGTTCTAAAGGAAGATAAGTTTTTAGCAGCATTAGGGAGAATGGAATAAGGAAAAAGTGACATTGAAAAGTTCTATTGAGAAGCGATTGCATGGAAGTTGATCTGGATTTGGGAGTTAAAGCTAGGAAAATGGAGAAGAAGAGTGATACAGGAAGCATTCAGAAACATTTACATAGAATAAAGACTAATGTTTTACATTTAGTGCAAGAAGAGAATTTGGAGAACAATTGTTTTTCTTGAATTATGTGTTATTTTTAATAATATATTCTATTTTGTAATACTTAAGGAGAATTCCCTACATTGATACAAATATCCATTTTTTTATTAGTTTGTCTTAAGGTTTTTGACATAAAATATTTTCACTTCGTAGCTGTGAAACTCTATTACCTGCCTTATTCTGACCTAATATAATAGTTATAGTTTAAGCTTCAGCATTTTATATAGAATCATTGGGATAGAAAAGAACTTCAAAATCACTGAACCTGCCTATCAATAGCTAAGTGTCCAAAATGCCCATGATGAAATAAAATCTTCAGAGAAAATTTTTTTCTAGACCTCTTTCCTGTAATTAACTTTCATTGACTAGTTATGTCTTTAAATATGATTAGATATCAGATAAATGAATGGTCATTGTAAGTTTATAAAATTTTAGAGTTCAAAAGAGAGGACAGGATTGCAAGAACAGTCCTCAAATGGTAAGAGACTGTGCAAACCATCTAGTTTTATTAAACTTGGAAAAGAAAATAGGGCAACTAAACTTTACATAAAGATCCCAATGGAATGTGCATTGATTTGGAGAACCATACAGTAACAATATCTATGTTTTATTATATTTTTATTATATTTATTTTGTTAAATATTTCCCAATTATATTTTAATCTAGTTTTTAATATTTCTCATTGTATTTCTGGATTAATATGGCCCATGGGTTGGCATTTTGATACATTTAATCTGGTCCATCCCTTTCATCCTAAAATATACATTCAGGCTTAGAGAGATCAAATAACTTCCTCAGTGTCACATGGACAGTCTATGGAAAATCATCCAGTTTCCACATTTTAAAAACATGGGAACTATAATAGTTATGGGGTTATTCTAAGATTCAAATGAGATAATGCATGTAAAATGCTTTACAAACTTTAAATAGCTATATGAATAGTAGTTATTATTATATACATGAAATCATTAAAGAACAATTAAATGCTCAACTGTTAAATCTCCTGGGGTCAGGCTCCAGAAAACCATTTTTATGCCAAATTCTACTTTTGTATCAATTATCAGAATTAAGTAGTACTTAATAATGTATAATGCTGTGGAAAAGCTTTAAGTATAGCATTCTAGCAAGTGCAGCATCTCTCTGAAATGACTCCATTCTCAGTAAATTCACCATTTCTCTTTTACTGTGGAATGACAAGTCAAGATTTATCAGGGGTAATGCCCAGTACTTAGAAATACAATTTTGGCAACTCTGAGCATTATGGGTCTATTAAAGTAGGTTCAGGAAAATGAGTATGTATAGAAAATAAAAGATTAAGTGGTAGTTGTGTTTACTAGCAGTATATGGATCAGGTGGCAGAGAGGAATAGAATTAAAATTTTCTTAATGTAGCTTCTTTCCTCTCCTCCACAATAAGAGAAAACTTTATATAAGATAATGCTGACCCTGTCATAGAGTGGATCTTACCTTTGCAGAAAAAGCTTTCTGCTTGACTACAGACATAAAAGGTACATGGAGTCTGGATCTTCTAGACTAGGTGGGGGGCTAACATTTTGGGAGTTGCCATTATTTGAGAACCTATTGACTAAAGGTGTTTCCAGTTTCGGAGGAGGTGGTAAGTGGAAGCATCATCTCAAGGAGCTAAGTGTTGTTATAAATTTCTTGTGTATTCTTGCTGTTAGGACAAAGCAAATTTACTTTTTAAAATGTTCAATGACTTAGGACTGTTTCATTCTATCTCAACATTGAACCTGAAATAAGATGTGATTAGAGATGTGCCTCTGAAAATTTGTATTCCATTTAAAATGACTATGGCTCTTAGAAAAGAGTGAAAATCTCATTGGGAGTGAAGAGCATCAGGCTGGGATCCAGGCACACATGCTGAAATATTCTCTCTATGGGCTTCACATACTTGGATGAAGCAGAAATTTTATTTTTGCTAAACCTAAATGTTACATGGATGAAAACCAGTAGTTGCTCAAGCCAGTTTGAACTGGTTCCAACTGATTGTTAAATTTTTAGTGTGAGTATGTACATCCCAGAAATCCGAAAATGCTCCCAATCAGGGATTGATTTATTATTTTGTTGATTTTCCATACTTAAGGAACTGATGGAGAAAATGTTAATAATTCAGAAAAAAAATTAAAAGGTTATCATGGGTACAGTCTTTGCCTTCCCTCACTTAAATGTTTAGAATGTTGAGTTGTTCTTTTTGCTGTAGATAATAAAATATTATCTATCTTTAAGAAACAACCAACTAATCAATAGGTATTTTTATGACTATTGAATCAATTATTATGATAATTCCACAGGAAACACATGCAAAAAAGATACAGGCCTTGCTTTTAAAGTGCTTATGTTTTTCTATAGAAGGCATTGTGCTATGATAGAATGACAGGCTTGGTGTTAGCAAGATTTGAATTCAAGTCTTTTATCTCACATTATCCTTGACAAAATATTTGCAGTTTCAGGTTAATGGGGGGAGTCTCATTACCTACATTGCTAAAATCATGGATCCAACTATATTATAGACAATAAGTATGTGAATGTGAATGTGAGAATGTGTGTGTATACATACATAAACTGGGCCACTCAGTGGAGCCACGGATAGAGTCCAGGAGACTCATTTTCCTGAGTTCAAATCTGGCCTCTGACATTTACTAGCTATGTGACCCTGAGGAGGTCACTTCATCCAGTTTGCCTCAATTTTTTCTTCTGTAAAATAAATTAGAGGAGGAAATGACAAACCAATCCATTATCTTTGCCAAGAAAACCCCAAATGGGGTCACAAAGAGTTGTATAGGACTAACATAACTCACCACCAACAAATGTATATATAAATGTACATGCGAGAGGAAGTAGAGAGTAATGGATGGAAAGTAGGCTTGTCAATCTGAGAATTTGAATGACTTTAGTTCAAGTCTGCCCCTCCTCGTCTCTCAAATGACTCTTTATAATTGAAATTATTGACTGACTAGGTACTCATATGCAAGGGGAAAAAAAAAATCTTGAGTCCACCCAGGACAGATTTGAACAAATATGCATATATACACTCACAATGAGAATACTACATATGCTGAATTTGTCCTTTCTTCATAGTGTGCTAAATATTTAGATTAAAATAATTAATTATCATTTACCTGACTTTTTAATAAGGTATTATAGTATCTTTATTCTTGTTATGAATTTAAAACTCTTATTTCTTTTACTATTACAGAATATATTTTTACAAGCTGATTATTCTAGTTTTTTTCTTTGTGTTAACCTTTATCATCAGTTATTAATATGCTCAAATACTGCTGCAAAATTATATTTGTGTACTGACTCTGTTACACCTAAGTCTACATAATGAGAACACAGTGAAAATATTTACTACTCTCTCCTAATGACAAAGTGAGAGGGGGAGGGGGAAAGAACTTATTTTACTTAATGATTTACTGGTTAATTTTAATACTTGAGCTGAGGGCAGAGTTGTGTTCTGAATCGTATGTCTTAGTTAGTTTATGTTTAATACCCTATATATCATTTTAGGGATTTTTATAATTATTTATCATGAGTTAGTTTTCCCAACAGCCCCAAGAGCTCAGTTAATGGGCTATTAATATGAGGGAAATGGAGGAGAACAAAGGTTAAAAGGTTTGTCCAAGTTTTCTTGGTGAAGCTATGGTAGAATTAAGATAGCATTTCTGAGCTTGGCTTCAAGA
Source organism: Antechinus flavipes (assembly GCF_016432865.1). Taxonomy (NCBI): domain Eukaryota; kingdom Metazoa; phylum Chordata; class Mammalia; order Dasyuromorphia; family Dasyuridae; genus Antechinus; species Antechinus flavipes. The sequence continues at coordinate 40,223,950 of NC_067398.1, read as the reverse complement.
TAAATTGGTATGTTTGAAATTATAGTGTTCTATTCCAGGCTAGAATATTAAAGCCTAGTAAGTAGGACATTGATTCCTTGTTTTAACGGTGTTCCTGGTGGCCTCGTTGGGGGGATTGCTTTTCAAGTAAGGCCATCCTATAATGAAGGTCTTTTATCACATAATAACACTTTCATCCCCTCCACATATTCTATAATCCAGGAACACCATGCATTTTGCAATCCCTTGCAAAGTATATTTTATCTGCTGACTTGGTTCCTTTCTATTGCCTATCTCCCATGCTTGGAATACTCAACCTTGTTCTCTGTACCCCTGAGTTTTCCTGGTTTCCTTTAAGACTCAGTCAAAATCCTCACATTTCAAGAAGCTTTTCCTTTTACTCTACTGCTAGACTGTTAGTCCAATCATTCAGGGATTACCTTGTACATTAAGTTACCTTGTACATTACTACCTGTACACAGTTAATTGGTATTTATATCACCATTTGTTTGTTAGTTCCTTGAGACCAGGCATTAACTTTGCATTTCTTTGTATCTCTAGTACAGATATACTTGGCATATAATAAATGCTTATTTGGCACATAATGATTGTTTATTGATTCATTAATAAATACTTATTGACTGCTAATGGATTGTTAATCTTTTTCAAGTGGGAAAGTTTCTTAAGGATAGGGACAAGCTATGACACTTATAAAAAGGAAATGCTACTGGACTTCCTCCACTATCTCTAGTCCCTCTTTTTATTTTCCTCTATTTTTTCCTTTTATTGCCTTGATGAAATTAAACAGGTCTTAATAGAAGAATGTGCACTTCTTTCAGGAACATTTAAATAAGCATTGGGATGTAATAGATCACAAAAAAAAAGACATTGGCCAAAAGTATATTCTTTTTAATCTGATATTCAGTCTCATAAAGCTATGTAATTCAGAAGATTTGTTTGGATGTGGTATTGTATTCTTGTCCATATTATCTCTCATGCTATTACAAACACAATTTTCAAAGTCTCCAGAAACTTTCAAAGAACTGCAGCTTAAGTTTTACTCTTTTCCTATTCATGTTCAACTGTCTTCTGTCTACGTTCCTGAAACTTCATCATTGTTGGAATAACAACAATAACAGCAATCCTATCCACAGGAATAGGAACCAGACTTACAAATTCACTGTTATAGATAATTCCCAGGTGAGAAAAATTTCTTTATCAATTTTTGGCAATGCTTTCTTTGCAAGTTGAAGTATGAGAATATTTTCCAGTACAGATGACTTTGCCTGGGATCATATAGGCACTGTGTCTGTTAGAAGCAAAACTTGACATGAGGCCTTCATGGTTTTGAGGAGTACTTTCTATATATTACAATATACTACTAATAATTTAAATTCATAGTCATCATCATCACTGAGCCTTCATTTTATTCAGTTAACACTCAACTGGAAGCACATTTTGAACTCTAGAACATCATCTAAATTTAAGATTTTTTGGTCATAGACATGATCAATGAACATTTCTTGATAATTATTAATTATTATTTCTAACATTTGATTGTTGGTATTGATCATTATCTATTATTTTTATCTTAATTATTAAGTATCAATTAATTTTTCTTAATAGAATTGGATAGCAAGCAGCAATCTGCATGGGTAAAGTGAGTTTCTTTATTGTGAGTTCCCTAAACCAATGTAAGCCACAAAGAAACAACTATAACAATAGACATTACACACTTTAAAGTTCACAAGGTTCTTCACACACATTGTGGATAGATGCAACAGGTATTATCACTCACCACTTACAGTTGAGGAGATTTCTTTAATTCTGTTTTCTTTCTTCTACTTCCCTCAAGCACCTGTTTTAGCACTGCTCCAAGGTATCCTATGATCTGTTATTCACATAATTTAGGGTAGCCTATTTCCTTTCAGTTCTAGAGCAAGTAGAACCAAATCGATGCTCAGGAGAGAACAGGCCTCAAAGTTGTGAAGGGCTGATTTCAAGTCTTGCCTCTGATACACATCTATATGATCCTAAGGAAGTTGTCTGTTCAGAGAAATCTCAGAGAAATGTGCAGAGAAACATCAATTTTCAAAGAAAGCATTGTTAGAGGAAATTTCCTCATTTGGGAATTATCTATAATAATGAAATCATAAGTCTGACACGTATTTCTATGGTCATCATTGTTGCTGTTCCTGGACATTAAACATAGAAGACAGTTGTATATGAATAGGAAAGGAGCAATATTTTAATTGTTGCTTTTAGAAAGCTTCTCGGGAGTATGAAGGTTATGTTAGTAATAGCATGAGAGAGAGCAGAAGTGCATTACTACATCCAAACATATCTGAATTACATAGCTCTGTTAGACTGAATATCAGACTAAACAGAATGTATTTTTGGCCAGTGTCTTCTTAAATGACCTATCACATCCCATGTCCTTGAAGATGTTATGACTTTATAAATGGTCCTCACAATTTAACACACCTGGTTAAACCCAATGAAATTCCACACAATTGCAAAGCTGATCTATAAACTGTAGTTCCGTATGATTCATCTAGATTACCAAGAGGCCATAGCCATTATGGCCCTCTCAGTCAGAGAGCTCTGGCTCGATGTGGGTAAAACATTATGAGGTCTTTGTGAACCAACACAATCAATACCTGCACAAAAGAGCGTCACTTGCTATTGGAATAGCCCTTCTGCTGAGAAAGGGAAAAATCACAGTCTGAATAAAAGAGTTAGCTCTCTTAGCATGAATACGAGACAGGGAAGGAAACAGACAATATCACATATAATTATATGGACATTCCATAATATCAATTGAGAAGTCACAATATGTCAACCAAAATGTAAAATCAGTGGTGCTGTCAAATGTATTTTTCAAATAGATCATCAATAATGTTATAGTGGCACAATAATTGAGGAATTAGGAAAACAATTGATTCCATAAGTCTGATCGATCTTAGTATACCACTAAGCTTTCTCTATATGTCGACTGAAGCCCATGTTTTCCTCCTTCCATACCTTTTTTTCAATCTTTTTTTTTAAACTTGCACTGTCTCCAATCCTTATCTCTATCTTCTGGAATCCAGCTCTTTCCTCAAGAACAAATAAAAAATGATTTTCTTTTTCATGAACCCTTCTTTCCCTGAATCCTGTAGTCATATGAAGTATTTCCTTGCTTGGAATTCATATTACATTTTATTAATACCTTAGTTATATACTTAGCATCTGTCATATTGCATTGTAGCTTTTAATGATAATAATACCAGTATTATTACACTGAATGCCCTAGGAGTCTCAAGTATGTTTTTTTTTAATCTTTCTATCACCCTCAGTACTTTTCAGAGAGCTTGGAATATAGCAGATACTTAATATTGTGTGAAGTGATTAAATTTTAACTGGATCATTTATCACTGACTGGTCTTGTGTTGCCCCAAGAACATAAGGCCTTAGTCAAAGAATGCCCTATATTCAAAGTCCTATGCCCTTTAGGATCTGTTTTCACCCTATGTGTTGTCCTATGTTTATTTTTTAGGTCAAAGTAATGCATTCATATAAATATGGGTTATCACTTCCCATTTTAAACAGTTGCCCCAAGGAGAAAAACTGGGCTTGAGAATTCCATATAAATTCTGATATAGGAATCAGTTCCGTTGATATGTTTGTTGTGAGGCAATATTATATGTTGGATAGAAATTTGGCCTTGGAGCCTGAAAGACCTGGATTCAAGGATTCTATCTCTGATCTATACTAATTTGGTGATCATAGTCACATCCCTTAATTTCTCAGTGTCCCAAGAAATTCTCTAAAGTTAAAAATTATAGAGGATTCTTGATGTGCATTGGGGGAAGAAGTATATATCATCAAAAGTTGTCTATATATTCTAATGAAATAGCAGTTCAATTACCTTACTTGTATCCTAATCCCTTAGACACATGGTATAATTTATAGTATAAATAATAATTATAAAGTAATAAGAACTTAGATAATGGAAAGATTCTTGGCACTGAAATCAGAGCTTTAAACGCTACCTTGTGTCTGATATGGACAATCTGTGTGATCTTAGGTAAGTCACTTCAACTGGCCTGGGTACCAGTATCCCATGTATAAAATAAGAAGTTTGGATAAAACAGTTTCTGATCTCCCTTGTAAATTTCATTCTATGATCTATTATTTGAAACTGATATTTACACAGTGTGGTAAGATTACAAAACTTGTTACTTCCATCACTTCATGTAAAAAACTTTGTATTCTCAGACTAGTTCTTCCTTCAAAGTTAAATACAGGAAATGTTTCATCATAAGACTTAATTGAACATTGCAGGTTTGGTAGGTTATTTAGGATTTTTTTTAAGTCTAGGTTTAACTTGGTTATTTCACTTTCATCAGAAGCATATATAATTAAAATTCTAATATCTCTTAAGAACCCAGCATTAACCATGGCCTCCAAGCTAATTATCCCATCCCACTCCCCAACAAAAAACATTTTCCCAACATGTAAAGAATTTGAAATTCCAAGAGAAAATGTGAATTTCCTCTTGATATTTTCAGACTGGACTATCTGAATTCAGAAAATAAGTCATTGAACATGATTTAATCAAGGCTATTGTTCAAGTAATTTAAACTCTTGAGTATTTCTTTATGTGTAATCAAAGAAACAACCCTTCTCTAGTTACTTTTATTCAATTCTTGCAGCTAAATCAGAGGTACAGGAGCTAAATTGGGGAGCAATGTATACATCTAGGCTAATGTCAGTGATAGAAAACAAGCACTGCGATAACTCATTTGTGTGTTGCATCTCATAAGAAATATCAAAAATCTTACAAGAGCATCAAAAGTGAAATAGTAATCATAGAAATTTATGCTATCATGAGTTATATACATATATGATATATACACATATGATATACACACACACATACATACATACAAGTATAAAAGAGAACATGGAATAATATAAAATCCAGATATAAAACAACATTCTGATTCTATAAGTTTGTTATATTAAAGGATGAATTATAAATTCTGCATAGAGTTTGAGCTATGTTACATGTCTTCTACTATATGAGCTGTTAGATATCTATAAATATGACATTTACATTATAGTGGGATTTAACTGTTCCATGAATGGGAGAAATAAAAACTAGGGGTGAAATAAATAAAAAAAACATACATACAGATGACAAAAGGTAAATGTGGAATTCAAATGAAAATTGAATCAGAATACTCACTAGTAATGCTTTAAACAGATGGAGCAAATGTGAATTATTAGAAATATAGATAATAACACAAAAGACTAAGAAATAAAGCTTGAGTTTTTAAAGGTCACTGAGTGACCCAAGAAGGGCAGCAACAAAGGTTCTATAAGGTAACAAAGGAGAAGGACTTTTGAAAGAAGAGCATAAATTATGCTCTTGCTAGATTTGCGTTTATCTCAAAGTAATCAATCATTGATAAGTGGCAATGTAAGCTGCAACACATGGAAGATGAAGAAGTTCCTGACTCATTGATTTCCTACTCAATGGAAAAGGCATAGGAAAAAAATGCTCCAACCATAATGCTCACTGGGGATATAAATATTCCACTTATTTAGACATCAGATTTTCATGATTAACCTTTGGATTTCTATTTTATTCCTAACCTTCTATTCTTCACATTCTATATCTGGACAGCTTTCTTTTTTGTTCCCTCTCTTCTCTTGAACTGCAGAAAACCTGATTCTTCCCAGAAGACAATGCATTTCTGTCCAAACTTTCCATCTGCTCTCATTCCCTATTCTGTAGACACACACACACACACACACACACACACACAAAGAGAGAGAGAGAGAGAGAGAGAGAGAGAGAGAGAGAGAGAGAGAGAGAGAGACACAAAGAGAGAGACAAAGAGAGATAGAGACAGAGACAGAGACAAACAGAGAGAACAAGATAAAGGGACTGGATCACTCCTTTTTTGTTTGTTTGTTTTTGTTAGTGTTTATTTGTTGCTTCCCATATTTACCTTACAGTTGATAATACTCCTAATCCCTAACTGACTTCCAATAAAGTAACCTCCTGGTTCATGAATCTTCTCAACTCTCACGACCTGCATCTTCAATACAACTCATGTACATACATAAATATATGCTTATTCTTTCCCTCAGGATTTCCTGAAAAATCCTTTCTCTGATTACAACTTCTTATCTTACTATTTCCTGTATTTTTTTTCAACTTCACATCTACTTGTACTCTATAATCATTAGCTATCTTCATTTTCTTTCCTCCTCAATTCTAGCCTATATAATTAAACAATTCAACCATATGTAGGCTGCTACCCTTCGATATCGGTCCTCTTGTTGTATTTCTACAGGTCTAGGTTATTCATCAAACTTTTTCTATGTTCCTACTATATTATAAAAAACTAAATATCACCAGGGGAAATCCTCATACAGGTATACTAGCTAGATTTGCTTCACATTTGTGTTATCTAATCTTAACTTAAATCTCACTGCTTTATTACAATAATTTTATTCTTCAATGGTTGACTATCATTTTCCTCAAAGCAACTTTATCCATTTTCTCTCAATTTAATAAAGCATATACTAAGTACATACTATATATCAGGCATTAGCTTAGGAGAATAAAGTATGTGAAGATTAATAATGCTAAGATGGAAAGAGAGGAACTGAAACAACTTAAATTTTGAAGAGTACTTTAGGAAGATTGAATCTTTCTCATTCTAGCCAATTCCATTTCAGCCTTCATTCAAGGCAGGATATTTACCAGTGAGGAGAGAGTCTTACACCAATGGGCTGGTTTCATACCCCTATTTATAAAGAACAGAGACATATTATCTTATAGAAATGTTTGACTTTAAAAAGTATGAAAGAAGCATAGAAACTTGGTGAACAGAGTCTTACTCTTACAAATGTGTAATTATTTGTAAATCTCTTAACTTCTCTGCCTTAGGCACTTATTTACTAAGATATAGTTAGGCTATAACAGTGCCAAAGAAAATCACAACTCTTGGATAACAGACATATTTGCTACATTGATGAATCCTGAATGCTATGTTTAAGTGAACAGAGAAAAATAAGCAAATACATTCTGTCTGGTATTTCCTATTATACAAACTTACAGTTTTTTAAGAAAGTTTCCTTTCTCCCTTTCCCCCCAAGTTATTCCCTCTTTCCATTGGGGGGGGAGGGGAACAATTAATTTTTTTTTAATTTTATTTTATTTAATAATAACTTTGTATTAACAGAATCCATGCCAGGATAATTTTTACACGACATTATCCCTTGCAATCACTTATGTTTCGTTTTTTCCCCTCCCTCCCTCCTCCCCCCCCCCCCCAGGATGGCAAGCAGTCCTATATATGTTAAATATGTTGCAGTATATCCTAGATACAATACATATTTGCAGAACCGAACAGTTCTCTTGTTGCACAGGAAGAATTGGAGGGAACAATTAATTTAAAGAATGAAAAATCACTATACTATAGAACACTCAAAAAAAATGGAAATTTGAACAAATTGGGAAATACAATCATATCACGATACTATCTCCATATCTTCTAGAATAGCCTGCTCTTTGTACAAAAAGTTCTTTCAATTTTCCCTTTATCAAATATATTATACATACTTTCATGGACATCCTTTTATAAAATAAATAGATTAGTATGCCCCGTAGTATAAGCATGCTTCACTGTAAACTCCAGAAAGACCCCTCCAAAAGGACATTAATAAATGTTTATTGACTCCATACACAATAGTTCTTTACAATTTAGGTTGGAACTAAGAAAGAGATTGGTTTTAAAGAGATGAACATTTTTAGTGTAAGAATTCACTAAAATATAGAGTACCCATGAATGGAGAGAAGTCATGTTGAATTTATACATTTTTTTCAAAACAATAAACCCAATAATAGCTGAAAAATGCTTATATATTTAATAAAATCTCATTTTGCTCATCTGTAAAGTAGGGAGAGTTATAACATGTATCACAGAATTGTTTTGAGTGTCAAATGAGATAATATATGTATATTATATATATATAAAACTCAAATTTAAAGTAGTTTATAAGCAGGGGTAAGAAAGCTGAAATGGGAGCCAGAAACCTGGGTTTGAATATTAGATCTGCTACATACTACATGTGTGATTTTGCATGTCTCTCAAATTCCAGACATATTCCTCAACTGCGAAAGGAAGGGGTTAGACTGAATGGCCTAGATATTTTTATTAAATGTGAGTAATAATGCTACCTAATTACTTATTTTTCCTTATCAAGTGAAATATTTGTAAAAAATTTAGTACAGTGTCTGTCACATAGTAGACAATTAATAAATGTTTTTTACTTTTCTTCTCTCTGCCATTAGATTGTGATCTCCTAAAGACTATAAACTATTCTTACCTCCATAGTATCCTCTTCATTAGCAACATCCCTAATAGACACAAAGTGCTTAAGAATTTTTTTTTCTCGGTCTGATTACTTAGCATAAATACTATTGGGCTGGGATATTTTTATCACTAAAAATAACATGAATGGAGAAATTTAATGTTCATTTAGGGGAGGGAGTTGAAATAGAGAGATGCAGATACCACAAGAAAGGACATACTTTTTAAAAAAATTAGTTACCTTGAAAATGTATCTAAAATTTTTTTATTTTTCTTCCATTGATACTTTCTTCCAAACTCCTGTAACCTACACTGGTTTGTTCAGCAGTCTTATTGTGACTATACAAAATGAAACTGATCTTATTGTACATGGGTTGATATAAAAGAATATGAAAATATGAGACTAAAAAAAATCTGATATAGTTTGAGAGGATAAAAGTGTAGGATTACTATTTTACAACTGTCAAGAGAGAAGATTAATTTTATATCATTTTCTATCTCCATCTACTGATGTGGCAAGGATGAATGAATGAATTTTGTCTTTACTCATTAATTTCAAGAGATTGTGAGACGATGGAATTCTTTGGGAATTACTGTGCTGCTAGTAAGGAGTTTTATCTCAGTACTATATAGCTTTTTTAAGTTCTGCTCATTTTACATTGTAAGCACTGCTATAAGAATGGTTCAGAATATGCACTTAGCATTGTTATTGAATAGTCACTTTGGAGTATTTTATCTTTTCATGGTGATTTGGTAAACAAAGAGAATTATAGGATAGATATTAGAGAGTTTAAGACATATGTTCTTCAGCTGAAGCACCTAAAGTTTAAATGAAGTGACAAATCACACAAATAGAGAGGATAAGAAGTTGCATTTGAAACCAAGTCTTCTTCAGGCCAAGCCCTGCACTCTATGAGCACTCTATGCTGTTTCAGTTCCAGAGCAACATCAAACCAAAAAAAAAAAAAAAATACCATCATTGCAAATTAGATAAATATAAGAAAATATTCTTTTGTTGCAGTTCATTCCTCACACTGAAACTTACAAATATAACTATTTAACACCCTAAATTTAAGGCTTAGGAATTAGACTTAACCTCCATATTAGAGATTAAACATTAAAGATTTAAATATCATTGAATAGTTCAATTGCAATCCATTAACCATGGAGTGAATTTTAGAGGTCATAAAGAAAGTTATATGGGTGAAATATCTTCGCTGATGCAAAATATCAGAATATCAATAGTTATCTTAGTTGTTAGTTTATATAATGAAGATATTCACTATCAAATTCAGGGGGATGGGTATTATGATACAAGGCCAGCTGTGCTCTCTGAAATTAGTTAGAAAGTATGGCCTCAAAGCTTCTCCCAAGAAACAGAATCAAAGTGACATTGAAATGAGATCTGAAAATAAATATTAGCCATAAAGATATGAAGCATGAAGAACAAACATTTGTGCTAATTTTACTTTTGTAACAAAGACACAATCCCACTTAGAAAAGAATTGGGTCAACTATAATTTCATTTTTGAGCTCATTATATTTATTACAGAAAATTAATCTATGAGTAGTGAAAAAAAGTCTTTAGAAATTAGTAAAAGTTATTTTTAAAGAAACAGATGCTTTAAAAAGATTCAACAATATCATTCTTTAAACTCCAAAAATAAATTCCTTAAATGTAAAAGGAATTAACTGAAATCTGCCACGAATTCTTCCTTTATGGCAAAAACACTCATTATGCCATCTTAAATCAGTGTGAGGTGGGGAGAAAGAATACTATGGCTTGAGAAACTGGAGACCTGGATTTCTTGGTCCTGAGTTTGCACTAATCAGTTATGAGATTTTAGGCAAATTTATTGTATTCTCTTATCCACAATTCTTTCATCTGTAAAATGAAGAAGTCAGACTATAAGCACAGTTTGATTCAGCTCTAACATCTTATCCTTTCTTATCCTCCTCAGGATATGAGATGAAGTTTAGAGTAAATGATCCAGCCCATTCTGATAAATAAAATTACTGGTGCTTATTTAATGTTACTAAGATAAAAGAAGCTATAAATATAAATGCCTGACATAATAGTAGATAGACTGCTGGGCCTAAAAGTTAGAAAGATCTGGATTTAATTGCTCTTCTTATTTGCTGACTGAATGAACCATAATGCAGGGGTAAGAAAGCTGAAATGGGAGCCAGAAAACCTGGGTTTGAATATTAGATCTGCTACATACTACACGTGTGATTTTGTATGTCTCTCAAATTCCAGACATATTCCTCAACTGTGAAAGGAAGGGGTTAGACTGAATGGCCTAGAAAATTTCATCCTGTGGAAATTCCATTCTGTGAAACCTGGCTCCATTATTTAACACTTATATGATCTTGGATAAATCATACATTCTCTTGGACAAACTTTGCATCCTTTGTGGGCATTGAGTTATTTATTTGTAAATTGAGGACATTAAACCGGACAAAATCGAGGACATTAAATCTATAGATACTAGAGTTTGAACAGGTTCTATTTTTGACCAAATAGGTAAAAATTTACCACCTCCAAAGTACTCAAAGGCTGAGCTAATTCACATAGTAAAAAAACAGCAAGAAATTTATATGTATATGTGTGTAGTGTGTGTGTGTGTGTAATTTAGCCTCTAAGTATCTAAATATTCCAGGCAACTAAGGTCACAGATGCTGATGGAATTCACCAAATTCTTTGTATTACGAATACTCCTAAAGGTATGTCAGACATAAAGTGATTGGCATAAATTAAACTCACATTTCTATATAAGCAATAAAACTCTTTAAAATAATTTTGACTTATAGTATAGATACAGATGATTAATGTATTATTACTAGTTACCTTTTTTTTTAAACAAAGTACCTTAGTGTTTCCAAATCATTCCCTCATATTCAAGTGAAATACATAATAAAATCATTATCTCCCCATTTTCCAGATTAAGTAACTGATTAAATAGATGGGGTGGCTTGTCCAAAGTCATGCAGCTACTCAATGGCAAAATGGGGACTCAAAACCTAGAAATCTCCTCATAGTTGTGTATGTGGGCATTTGCTGTATACAAAAAGTTTTCTGAGTTATTAGGTAGATCTTAGAAGTCATTTTGATTTTCTATTTTTATTTTTCTCGAAATTCGAAGGATCAATCTAACAACAAATTGTTTTCTTTTATGTTCACATTTTATTAGAATGAACCACATGCTCAAATACCTCCACTGCAAACTCCTCCTCATCTATTATCTCTATTTATTACATAAACCACTGCAGTGTTTCTAAGAGTGACTCTCAGCACACTTCCATTAGCAAACTGCTGGCATGATTTTCCCCTAAATGAGAATTATAAATTATACCCCCTAACTACTTTTTTTCCTAAAGTACATTTTCCTAATATTTAATTTATAAATCATTTCCCAGCTGTATTCGTAATAAATGTTTGAAGGCGGCAGACAGGAATACAACAGGAAAGCATCATGCTTTCTGTTTACTGGGAGGCCTCATTAAAAAAGCATCAGGAGAAAGGGAAATAAAAACAACCTTCTGAACCTTTGTAATTGGTCTCAAGGGACTCATAACTCTTGGGACATCAATGCCAAAAAGCTTCAGCCTAAACTAACTGTTGGAAATTAGAGAAAACAATTGCTGGGGTTTATAGTATTACTATTCAGTGATTTTCATTCAGAAAAGTTCAAATGAGAATTATTATATAATAGTATTGAATAATACAAACAAAATATTGAAACAAAATATGCCATCCCTTGTTGAAAATGCTATGAATAAATTAGAGACTGATTTGAAAAAAAGTAAATCAAACTGTAATGTACATATATTTGAATATGGGTATATACCGAAGCATATAACATAAACAGATAAAGCATTAAATCTCTACATGTTGCATATGGTGTATTTTATATACTATATGAACAGGCCTAATTTTAAAGTATCTATAACCTTCTAAAAATAGCAAGTGAATAGAATTCCTGTGAATTAAATTTTAATTTAATAATAATGGGACACGGATCAAAATAGAGAGATTTTGTAAAATATTGGTTTATAAAATATTCCCTTTGTAGACAGAATAAGCATCTTTTAATTTCTCAATTTTGTGATATTTGGTTTTCTTAAAATATAGGAAAACATTTAGTGAAAAGGAGAGTGAGAATGTGGGAATGCAGAAAGAGTACTTTGAAGTCCAGAGACCCATAATCAAATCCCACCACTGAAACTTAGCACCTATGTAATCTTGTTAAGTCATTTAAGTCTCTCTGGAAACAAATGTCCTCACCTATAAAATAAAGAGCTAAGACTCAATGGCCCTGAGATTCCCTTCTAACTCAAAATTTATGAATCTATGGAGAAGCAAATATTTATCTGGTGTTTGTTATTATATCAAACGTAGTAATTTTCACTGAAGAATTGCTTTTAAAGATATTTCATGCATATGAAGTAATAAAATAATTTCTATTTATATTCTCGCTTTCTAGTTAGTTAATCAGAAAGATCTTCACATTAAACCTCATATATCTGTGAGTTAAGAAAGAAGGTGAATGTTGTGCCCATTTTAGATAAAAGAAAGCTGATGGATTTGAGAACCTACTCTAGAGCAATGCAGCAAGTAAACTCCACTAACCTATAAATGCACCAATTTCCTCATTTGTTAAATGTCTTTAATATTTCAAGGGTAGAATAAGTTTTTATCCTCTTGAGTCTCAAACCAAGCCTCTTCTTGGAGGTTCCATATCATCTATCCATTTTCCTTATTCAATACATTTTTTTTGTTGTTTTGAGATAATGATAGATATGTACCCATATCAGTATTTCTTTATATTTCTACATCATTATTAACATCATAATAAGTCACTTTTTATTTTCCAACTTTGCAACCAGGTAAATCAGAATTTATTTATTTATTCTTAGACACGCATTGCATTGCAATAAATTTATATAAGATTATTAGTTGTATACAATATGTAAATTTTCTCATTATTCTCAAGACAATCCCTTGTGAGTTAGCTTTCTCTTGTTTCATCTTGAACGAAGGCAGCATAAATAAAGTTTTCCATATACCGTATACATCAGACATTCGTCTGTACTGATTGTGGGCCAAACGTGACTATGTATTCTGGTACAATTAACCTATGTCTTCATTATGACTATGGCATTAGAGATTATTATTTTAAGATATTATTGTTTTACAGAATAAATTTTGGAATCATTTTTAAATTTCTGTGTTATGTAAAGAACTAAAACATCATCAAACTTTTCATTAGGGATTCAGCACCAACACTTTAGACACAGCATTATATGCTATAAGAATATTAGATTTGGCAACAAGACAGATTAGATTCAAATTACAGCTATGATACATTTTTTGTTGTTCAGTCATGTCCAGTTCTTTATAACTCCATTTGGAGTTTTCTTGGCAAAGACACTGGACTGGTTTGCAATTTCAATCTCCAGCTCACTTACAGTTGAGAAAACTGAGGTAAACAGGGTGAAGTGACTTGTCCAAGGTCAAATTGCTGGTAAATATCTGAAACCAGATCTAACATCAGGTCTTTCTGACTCCAGGATGGGCGTTTTTCCCACTGTGCCACATAGTTGCCCTCCTCCAGTACTTACTATTGGGCAATCAATTAATGAATCAACATGTATTTATTGAGTGCTTACAAAGTTCCTGGCACTCTCCTACATACTGGAGCTAACAAGCAAAAAAAAAAAAAAAAAGTATGAAATAATCCCTATGCACAAACTGCTTATAAGCTAGTTGGTAATATGGCAAGTACACACATATATAAAGCTCAAATAGTTTGTGAATAACGCAAACTCCCTGAACTCCAATTTCCTCATCTGTAATAAAATAGAGCTGAACTAAATTACCTCCAAGGTCAGTTTCATTTCTTTGGTCATTGTTTTAGGTATATCTTTATTACAAGACTTTCCCTGGTGATTTTTATGGATTTATGTGAGGAATACTGACAAGGACTGGTCCTGAGATTTCAATATTATTCAGAACTTCAAGATGATAGAATTCCTTCTATTGAGGCAGATTTTTTTTTTAACTATTTCTCTAAGTATGAAAAATTACGGCATTTGCTCAGGATATAACAGAGGGAGTATTTGAACACAGGCCTTCCTGTCTTTAGGACTAGCTCCATTGCTCACTGTTTCTCATAGGTTTCTCTTATGATTCATGGGAATTAACATTTATATAGTACTTTGAGATTTGCAAAATGCTTTGCATATGTGCCCCTATTTTATCAAACATAGCTATAATATTTTTAGTGTAGGGAGATCTTAGAGAGGAATTTCCCTTTCCAGTATAGATAACTTTACAGAGTTGTACGAAATACAGTGGAATTAAATTATTTAAGCAATATCATAGAATCATAATATATCAGAGGCCAGCATTGAACAATGGTCTTTCTGATGATTCTGATCACTTTTATTCTCTCTGTGTTTTTATCAATATAATGGTCACTTGTTGTTTACCCTTAATAACCAAATTATTTAGTATTATAAAAAGAATATAGAATATATGTTTTACAATTTGATGGCAATGACTTGCAATCCATTGCTTATCTTGATCTCAGATCACTTACCTAATTATGAATGGGAATTCAACTTTTTAAAAAATCAGCCCCAGTTCACAGTTGAATAATGGATATGTTATGTTTAGCAACTGTGCCTTTTGATGGCACTGAACACAATTGTCTAAGTGATGATAACAGAGGCTAAAAATGAGAGCAGAGATAAAGAAACACAGAGCTAGAAAATACATCATGATTTGCCAAGTAGCATTCTCATATTTCAATTCAACTCATAGTTAATCTGTGCCTATTTGTGCACAGTTAGCTGAGCAAACCTACAAGTATTGTATGTGACTACATCCATTCATAATCAATCTGAGTGGTAAATATCCAAACTTTTAGAGTAAAAAACAAAATAAAACAAAACAAACAAAAAACTCCAAACTCACCATTTAATAAAAATTGTGGGAAAAGTGGAAAGTAGCTTGACAGAAAATAGGCATAGACTAATATTCATACTATATACCAAGATAACATTAACATGTATAAATGATTTAAATATGAAATGTAATTTCATAATTAAATTAGAGAATAGAAAAATTTACCAAATACATGTTAAAGAGCATCATAAGATTAAAATAGACAATTTTGATTATACAGAATTTGAAATCTTTTCCACAGATAAATCCAATGCAGTCAAAATTAGAAAAAAAAGATAAAAATTTTATAGAAAATTTATCTGATAAAGGACTCATTTTTCAAACACATAAGGAAATGAGCTAAATTTATAAAAATAAGAACAATTCCCCAGTGATAAATGGTCAAAGGATATGAATTGGCAGTTTTCAGAAGAAATAAAAGCTATCAGTACTCACATGAAAATGCGCAAAATCATTACTGTTGAGAGAAATACAAATTAAAATAACTCTGAGATACTACATTTATCTATCAAATTGGCAAACATAACAAAAAAGGAAAATTTAAAATAACCAGAGTGAATGGGGAAAATTGGGTCATTAAGACACTATTGGTGGCATTGTGAACTAGTCCAAGAATTTTGAGGAACAATTTGTAACCACAACAAAATAGCTATAAAATAATTCAAAATAATTTGATCCAACAATACCAATTAAGAGGTCTCTATCCCAAAGAGATCCGAGAAAAGGGAAAATCACCTAATGAAATAAATATATTTGTAGTACTTCTTTTTGTGATATCAAAGAATTAGAAATTGAGGAAATCCCTTTTATAAATTGGGGGAGGGTTTAACAAGTTGCAGTATATGATTAACAAAAACCCCCAACAACAACAAATAGACATATGAATTAATGCAAAATGGAGTAAATAGAACCTAGAACAATGTACACAGTAATATGAATATTGTAAGGATGATCAACTATAAAAGACTTGGCTACTCTGATCTAGAAAATCATCCAGGAGAATTATAAAGGGCTCATCATGAAAAATGTTATTTACCTCTAGAAATAGAATTGGTGAACTCTGAATGCAAGATTGAAATAAACTTTGTTTTTAATTTTTCTTATTGTTTTATTCTGTTTGTATTTTTACTTGCGACATAGTATGGAAATATGTTTTTTCTTGATTTCACATATATAATTGATATCAAATCTCTTGCTTTCTAATGGAAGAAGAAGAGGAGAAAGGAGATAATTTAGAACTCAAAAATGATTGTTAAATTATTTTTTTACAATTAATTCAGAAGTATTTAACAATAATAAAAATTAAAAAAAATCAATCTGGGTGGATCAGGGTCTTTTTCAATAGCAGACCTTACAAAGGGGATGATAATTATCAAGAGATCTACTTCATTATTCCCTTAAGCCAGTGTATTGAAAGTTCAAGATTAAGTCAGCTATGTAATTTTACTTGGCATTTATTGCCAAAGTTAAAAGAATGGGTGAGGCATTTTTGTGGCTATTCTCTTATTCCTTTGAGCCACACATATTATATTTGCTTATGTATATTATATATATATGTGTGTGTGTGTGTGTGTGTGTGTGTGTGTGTGTATTTCCCCCTCTAAGACATCAGAGGTCATTAACCAAATCTGTGAATACATTTGATGAAGTCCTTGAGCTTGGATAAGAAAAAAATGCATCTTAATTTTAATAATCTACAACTGAAATATACACACACACATATACACAGAGGGAGAGAGAGAGGTAAAACATTATTTGGAGGTCCAAAATTTCTTCCTTAGAAAACATTATTTCATAGTACATAGCAATGTGCTTTTAATATAAAAAGAAGATATTTTTAGCCTGGTTCATTAAATCAACAATTTACACTGAATGATTTATTAAATAAATATGTAATGCCCTACTGTTTCCATGAAGAAAAAAGCATTTATCTATATATAAATACTAGTAGTTGTTATTGTCATTGTTCTTGTTATCCTAATGGATAGATTGGATCAGATTGTTGAAAGCTATAAGTCTCTGATCCATTGCAACTCATTAATGTGGTCAACTTATCTATCAGGGTCCCCATAGCATCAAGCCTTTGCTTATACATTGTTAAGATGGCTCCAGACAGACCAGGCCAGCTAAATTTGGTGATGTTCCATATAGACTCAAATCACTGCCTTTGCTTTTTGGGAAGATTTATGATGTCCGCTGAGTAAGTTGTTATAGATTGGACACTAAAGAAGGCACCACCAGCTCCTGTTAAGATGATGCATCCTAAGTTTCCAAGGATCATTCAGGAAAACATAATAGGACATGGTTTAGGTTAAAAATGGGAACAGAGAGATGAGTGATTAAATAAGGAAAGAACATTGCTGGTGTACAGAGGCATTCTGGAATCCACCCAGGAATGGGCAAATCAGAGGCAGGGGATCATGAAGAGAAATATCTGAAAAATATAATTATATCTCTGACTAGCATCTTATCTCCTTTCCCCCCTCAATTTCAGGAAGAAGTACTTCACCAGAAATATAAATAACTTGGATTTCCAGGGCTAAGATCATGAGATTCATACCTGAGCCCAAGTTTGGAAGTCCTGCCTTATGGCTAAGGGAGCTAAGACTGTAACTCATATGTATAATGCATAAAGAAAAAGAGAGAACGAAAGGACCACTTTACTCTTGGCTCCTGGGGTGACTCAGGGCAAGTAGGATAATCCTCTAGGAAGATGGTGGTTGCCCTTCTCCTGCTGCTGCTTCCACATGAGCCCGTTCCTTTTAACAATCTGTCTAAAGAAACCTGGCTGGAACTGTTCAAGTATAGTTACAGCAGTGCATATGTCAAAGACCTCATCTTTGCCTGATTCTCTTTTATTAGATTACATTCTAGCAGATGTTCTTTGCCCTGAAAGGAGCTCCAACATATTTTAAATTCAATGTCGAGTTCCTCTGAGGGGGAAAAGAAAGAAAGAAAAAAATACCTAGAAATCCAGGTAGTATTTTGCCAGCCAACAAAATTGCTTCTATGGGATTAAAATATTAGCTCTCCTGAGCTTTCAGTTCAAATCTATATAGTTATAAATACAGTGAAGGCGCAGCTATGGTTCAGTGGTTAAAATGGTAACACATCCAAACTTTGATAACCAAACTGAAGGGACAACAACTTATTAAATGCAGGACTGATGGAAATGGAATCTCCAAAAAAATTTAGTCACTTATTTTGGTCAGTCTTACTATAGGGCTCAGGGAACAGTGACGGTGTGCTCATCTCTCTCGAGAAAATTAGTCTACCAACCAAGGAAGCCTAAGAGATGAAAACCTAAAATTACACTATGATTAAAATACCATAATATATAAAAAAGAAATAAAAGTCAAAGTTGTGTGGGAAATGCAGTAGATAAAAATACACGAAGGTGGAAAATGTGTTTTCTAGCCTGACTTCTGACTGAGTTGATGTTCCAAAATAACCCTTATGCCTCATTCCTCTCTGTCTCTCTCTTTTTCTGTTTTATCTGTCTCTCTTTCCATATGTCTGCCTCTTTGTTTCTCTCCCATTCTCTTTGTTTCTCTTTATCTGTCTCTCCTTCTCCTTCCTTCCCTTCTCTTTTCTTTTCCCCTTTACTCTCATCCTTTTTTCTTCTTATTCCCTCGTCCTCTACCACCCTCTCTGTTTCTTTCTTTGTATGTCTATCATTTTCTATCTCTCTCTTCTCTCTGTGTATCTCTATCTCTCACTGTCTTTCTCTCTCTTCTCTCTGCCTCTCTACTTTTCTTTTTCTGTCTCCTCTCTCTGTATCTTTCTCTGTATGTCTCTCTTCTCTGTCTCTCTATGTTTCTCTTCCCTCCTTCTCCTCCTCCTCCTCTTCTTCCTCCTCCTCCTCCTCTTCCTTTCTCTCTCTCTCTCTCTCTCTCTCTCTCTCTCTCTCCATCCCTCCCTCTCTCCCTCTGTCTGTCTCTGTCTCTCTGTCTCTCTCTCTCTCCCTCTTTCTTTCAAACACACACACATACAAACACACATTTAATAATACATTAATATACCTGAAAGATTTCTGAAGAGAAGCAATGTAAAGTATAAAGATTTCTCTCAACTCATTTGTGGTTTTTGGTAGAAACTACCCTAGACTAAGTGATGGGAACCATGGCCTATGGTCACATTCTGTCTTTACATGTGGCCAAATCATTTTCCCTTTGAGAGTTTGAAATTTTGAATTTAGGTCTCTTCCTGCTCCAAGACTCCAGGATCCCACAATCCTCCTGTCTTTTTTAGTGTTATTACTGTGGGCTCTCTTAATAAGCCTGAAACTGTCTCAAAGTCACTTTGCTACAGTGTAGCAAGAAGAAGCAGTGTAGTATCACTGGAAAGAGCTGGGCTCAAACCACAGAAGAGTTGATTTCAAGTCCTGATTTTGACAAGTAGGTTGTGTGACCCTGCACAAGTCACATCATATGTCCATGACTCAGGCAACTTCCTGACACTTCTGATCTGCAAAAGGAGAATTACTTCACTCTAAGCTCCCTACCTTGATGAAATCATAGACCATATTCGTTTTAAAAAATCTTTATAAGGGCAGCTAGGTGGCGCAGTGGATAGAGCAGCAGCCCGAAAGTCAGGAGAACCTGAGTTCAAATCTGACCTCAGACACTTAACACTTCCTAGCTCTGTGACCCTGGGCAAGTCACTTAACCCCAATTGCTTCAGCAAATAACAATAATAATAATAATAATAATAATAATAATAATAATAATAAATTATAAAAACCATTTTTAAAGACAAGCCTGAACAAATCTAGGATACCAAAGCCACATCTCATTGTTCATATCGAAGTGCATTTGGATTCTCAAAGAAAACCTTTCTGGCAGAAACAAATAACAACAAAATCTCTTACAAATTCTATTAAAGAGGGAAGAAGCCTAAGTGGGAATTTCTGAACTGGGAATAAGCAGTTAGGGGAAGCAGCATGATGTGGATTCTGTTGCTTTGGTGGGGATGTTTGTTCCTTGGCAAAAGACAGAAAACCCAGGACAGCAACTTGGGAGAGGACACTCAGTGGGAAAGCAGGTCAGTCTATGTCAATTGGTAGTAATGTATTTAAAATGACTATTTGTACTTGAGTACAATGCTCTGTTGTTTCTATTCTGATAAAGAGTACCCTCTAAATTCTGTACCCTGAGACAAAGTCTTTTCTGGCTCATCTTAATTCTAGTTTAAACAAGCTATATACAATATAAATATACACACATATATGAGTTTGTTATATATATATGCAATACGTATATGAATATATATACAATTTACATGTTCATGTGATTTACATTTCTAAATAAAGCCCTAATAAAATATAGAAGAAAAATTAATGTAGTTCCTGATGAAATTTAACTAAAATCCTTGGAAGAATATGCAAGTATTATGCATAAAAATGAGAAATATTATTTAAAGAGGGTTCTTAAAGTTTGTAAAGTGCTTTACATGTGTTATCACTGTTGATCTTCATGACAACCCTGTGAAGGAGATGCTATTATTTGCCCCAATTTGTGGAGGAAGAAATTACAAATATATTTCCTTTAAAGGAATGGTAATTTATAATTTTAAGAACCAGTGATTTCAACATTATCCCCATAGATATGATCTCAGATTATTCTTTTTTTAACACAAAGTTTCATGTTGGAAAAACCTAAATTTAACTATTGGGGGAGGATTCTATTAGTAATAAAGTTCTGACTAAATTCACATACGACTTAATGTTTGTAAATTCATTGCATCATTCAATTAGGCTTGAATAGTTGCAAATAGATTTAGAGCTGGAACACACTTGGAAAAGGCCATTCCTCTGGTAGAAAGAGGCAAGGTGGTGTAGTGGAGAGAAAGCCAGCTGGAAGACATCTAGTCCCACCCTAATATTTTCTTTCTGTGTGAGACTGAACAAGTCATTTAACTATTTGTGGTCTAGATTATATGGCACCTCTAACACTAGATAATGCAAATAAGGTGCAACTTGCATTGGTAGGAGAAGTTTCCTTACCCAAGAGTTTCCTTGTCAATTAAATTCTATGTGCAGTTGTTATGCCTTCTCTGGAAGATTAGTCTCAGGTTTGTCCACATTAACAATGTTTCATGCTGTACACAACTATTTTATTCCATGAAATATTTCCTCATGAAATCACCCACTTCTGTTAATTCCATATGAAGAAAAATGAGGAGTCTATATTCCCACATTCTTCCTTCTTTCCTTCCTTCCTTCCTTCCTTCCTTCCTTCCTTCCTTCCTTCCTTCCTTCCTTCCTTCCTTCTTTCTTCCTTCCTTCCTTTTTTTTCCTTCCTTCCTTCCTCCCTTACTCCTCCTCCCCTCCTCCTCCCTCCCTGTCTCCTTCCTTCCCTCCTTTCCTCATTCTTTCTTTTTTTTTCCTTACCACAGTCTGATTATGTGGTTAGTCAGTAATGACAAATAAGCATTTGGCAGCTCATCTTCATTGAAACAGATATTATAAGAACCATCCAGCACTAATGATTCATATTAAGAATCTAGCATTAAGGCCCATGCTTCCTCAGGCAGGAAGCTGTATTTAATGTTGAGTAAATTTTGGGAAATTTCAAAACCACAATCTATTTTTTCAGAATAAATAGCTATGAAGAGATAGATAATATAACATATAGGTGAGAAAGAAAAAAAACAAGGAAGGAAGGAAGGAAGGAAGGAAGGAAGGAAGGAAGAAGGAAGGAAGGAAGGAAGGAAGGAAGGAAGGAAGGAAGGAAGGAAGGAAGGAAGGAAGGAAGGAAGGAAGGAAGGAAGGAAGGAAGGAAGGAAGAAAAAGAAGAAGAAGGAAGGAAGGAAGGAAAGAAAGAAAGAAGGGAAAGAAGGAAGGAAGGAAGACATTTTCATTGTAAAAAATTTTTTCATTGATGAAAAGTATTTAGTTCAGTCATTTATTCCCAGAGTCCCCAAGATCTCTCAATATGCCCAGCTCTACTACTAAACTGCTTCCCTTGAGGTGACCTGCTTAATTCAAGTCAAATGACACTGGAAGACTGGCATTTTCACTATGTAATAAAGCTATTAGAGTTACTAATTAGAATTTAGGATTTCACTGGGATTTTCAAATATACTGGCATTTGAATGATTTTCTAAAAATAAAATGGTTATTTATACTCCCTATATCTCCCACTTTAGTATGGCTAGTAATTGATTTTCTTTAATATAATGCACTGACATTGTTTTTAAAAACAACATAGAAAAATCTAAAAAAAAAAAAACCCTATAATATGACTCTATTTTTTTTTTTTCTGAATGGAACCCTGACCAAAGTTACATTGGTGACATAGAGTTAAGGATGAGTATACATACATTAGGAGAAACAACACTCTGAATGATTTAGAATTGTTAAACTTCCCTGTGAAAACATAAACAATCTTGTTTTTTTTTTTTTTTTTTACAAAGGATAGATGGGATTCACTCCTTTTTTCTTTTCCTTTAAAGTGTTTTAAAAATCAAACAACATTACAAAGTAAACATATATATATATGAAGAGGCCTCATCAAACATTAAAGCTAAACACTCAAAGAGATCCCCTTTCTCCCGCCCACATCATCCCCAAATTTTAAGTTCCCCTTTCATTGAAGAATATGTACTACATTTCATACATGAGTGGCAGTTGGTACTTACTATATCAAATGTCTGCTTTCAACAAATACCATCTTTGTGTTTAAGTACAACTTCAAACCTTGGTGCATTATTTATTTTCTCCTTACCCGTGGCACAGATGCAAGATGTTTCAATTCTCCACTTTCAGGCAGTTTCCCTGGACCATAGCCCTTTACATATTTTCCTTTTATTTTGGCACTTATAAAACCACTTCATTCCCTGCAGAAGTGTAGGTCCTTGAAGCCATCCACATTAGGTCCTTCAGGTCAGATTTCACCCAGGTCAAAAAAGACTCCTTTCATGTTGTGCTATAGCTTCTACATTTCCAATTGCTTTCTATTCTCATTCTTTGACACATTCTGCAGTGTACTAACAGGGAGGAATCACATAGCTGTTGCTGCTGCTGCTGCTGCTGTTGCTGCTGCTGCTCTTCAGATGATGACTGATAAGGTGAGCCTTTTACATTTATATTGGGTTCTCAGGAGCTGATGCTATACTGGTCTGATAATTAATAATTCATGGAGCCAAATTACAGCCCCAGAAGGAAACGGCCACTTTTACTAGTTCTTTCATAATCCCTTGATTTATGTATGACAGCACAGAAGAGTTCTAGCAGAGGTTTAAAAAAAATCCCCAAATGTACCACTCACATTTTAAAATTAATACTGCCCTTGCCTTTGCTGAGCTTGTAATGGCATCATGGGAGACTCCCCCTCCCACATTTTTTTAGCACACAAATACCATTTATGGGAACCTAAAAATATCATTTTCATGGGCTCTTGGATATTGAGATATCCAGGACAAAGCACCAGGTGGCAGTTTTCCAAATTTAAGAGGTGATTTAGAAGGGGAAAAAATAAGAGAGAGTGAGAAAGAGAATCTTCACAGCTTTTGAAAGGTGGTTTTGAACCTCCTTTCTTATGTAGTGGGCATTTCAGAACCCCTGAGGTCCAAACATGGGCCATAACTCATTATCCTTGGTGTTTGAAGATGCCTCGACAGATAACATTGTTATCAACTCTGTGAGGGCTATTGGGGAATCTCACTGATGAACAGAAGGCCTTCCCCACTGCATGTGTCATCCTTCATCTATAAAGGCATCACTTCTGACCTGCCCTCAGTACAGCGTGTTTTTGAATTATTGTTAGAATGATGAAGGTTTCCCAAGAGGTCCTAGACCTTGAACTCTAATCACCAGCACCTGCAAAATCTTGACTTACATAAGGGATTCACACACTCACACACACATACACACACTGGCTCATCTTTATATATCCATGTTAGGAAGATGGAGAAAAACACTTATCTTAGAATTAATAGTCACATATCCCAGTTGTGGTTGTATGGACCTAGTTGACTTTTCTGGATTGTGATTTTTAAAATTCCTGATTACCATTTCCTACCTGTCTTGTTATAAATAGTTTGGGCCCCAAATCCCAACAATTGTATTCTATCCCTATCTGTTAGATCCTGTCCATTTTGAACTTGTTAGCTCAATAATTGCTGCTTGTATGCTCCCACCTGCCTTAAACCTCTACCTAACAAACATTTTCTTTATTATTTCATTAATTTAAAAATTAATAAGCATTTATTTTCTCATTTCCACTTCTGCTCCTCTTCACCAAAAACAAAATAAAACAAAACACTAGTAACAAAAATATTTACTCAAGTAAAACCACTTCTCATATTGGCCATGTGAACAGGACCAGGAGAATAATTTATATTGTAGCATAACTGTAAAAACTAACAACTTGGAAAGACTGAAGAACTTAGAGCAAAGCTTGACTAATTGTGATTTAAGGAGAATTTTGATGAAGAACATAAGCCCAGATGTTCATTATACCTTTGCCATGGCTCAAGCTTCTGAACTTTGATCTTGCCTGTCTATTCCAGGAAGAATCCACAATCTGAGCACTGTTTTGCCCTTAGGACTCATGATGACCTCATAACCCTTTTTAACATGAACTCCTTCTTGCCCCAGGCACACTCCCTTACTTCCATGCTTGGCCCACATTCTACCACTGATGTTTATTTAACCAGAAGAAGTTAGGAATTTCTGCTGCTCCTTTCCTGTCCTATGTTCTAGATTCTCTGGTAACCAATAACGTGCATTTACAAGATACTGGATTGGCATTGGGCACTAGTCATGAATCTTAGAGTTAACTAGTTTACAAAGGCATCACAACTTTAATCTTGATCTCAGACTAACCAATTGGGATGAACAGATATAGCTTTCTCGGATTGAGTCGTGATTCCTATAAGTAATTACCATATGAGTTGGGCTATATCTGGGACCAAAGCCACAATGTGATCCAGAATAGCCTGGCAGAAAGAAAGATCTTGCTATAAAGGGATAGCAGAAAAATGTCCGAGTAGGAGTCCAAATCGGACAGGGCCCAGAGGCTAGCCAGTCCAAACTTTGAATGTCTTTTCCTCTCCTATGTACCTAAGAAAGAGTTATCCCATCTTCCAATAAAAATCTCAAGTGAAGGAGAATCCATTATCTCACGAGGCAGTCCATTCCACTTCAGAAAAACTCTTAATTATTAGGAAGTTTTTGTTACATAGATTTGAAATATGCCTTTTGTACCTCCCACCCATTATTTTTATTTCTATCCTCAAGGGCCAATGAAAACAAGTATAATCCCTCTTCCATATGATAGCCCTTCAAATATATTGGAAGATAGCTGTTATGTTTTCTCTTCATGCAATCTTCTCTTCCCCAGGCTAAATCATTTCCGATTCCTTTAGCAAATCCTCATGTGACATGAACTGAAGCTCCCTTATGAGCTTGATTGTTCTTCTTAGGACACTTTCCAAATAGGAACGACAGTAAAATGTCTGAAAATATAGAAGGCTTCTACCTTCCATAAGCAAAGAAAAAGCAGGAACAAATTTATAAATAGCTCTCATCCTTCTCAATGACTTTACTGTATTGCTTGATTCTGGTTTCCAGTATTGATTTTAAAAATGTGTTTGTCCAAAGTTCACATTAAAGCATTTGTGTGAGAATATTAGGACCCAATATTTCTAATCATTTTTTATTACACTATTTTGTGGAAAGGCTTCTTTATTACATAAATCAAAAACAAAATAAATAAATAAATAAATTTTAAAGACTATTGAGCTTCTAGTCAGCTAGCTCCTTTCATAGGTGCAGTAATAAATAAAAAATCCTGAATGCTACAACTTCTTCATTGTGTCTAGAATGTTATTCTTTATACTTACACATTAAATCAGAAAATTAGCACATGAATAACTTTGTTATTTTTATTTTTTATAAGCTGATAGTCAACTGTTTAAAGTATGGATTCTTGGAATATAGCTATGTTCCCATAGTCCAGTCAAAATCAGGAAGACCAGCTTTTGATTCTTGAAGAACATTCTCTTTCCTTTGAGAAAGTGGTCCAAAATCCCCAAGCTTATAAATGAGAATAAAAGTAAAAGATAAGATCTTTCTCTCTAATTAATCACTCACCTGGAACTTTGACACATCATATTATATTTGTATTCTTTTCCTTTAATCACTTAAGGTTTCAATAAGCTGCATTTATCTTTCAATAAATATCATTTTAATGTATAAATTTTGTAAGTAGGCTTTCTTTTTTCATCTACTTTAAAATGAATTCTAATTTACCATAAAATTACTCATTTGGAAAGACATTTGCTGCCAAATGTATGAATTAAAGTGGGCAGTCTTCTGATAATTTTAAGAAAAAAGCCCTAGGAAACTAGAAAAACTTAACTCGTTCAGACTGGTGCCAGAATTTGGCTAATTAGCCAGCTTCATCCAATTCAGCAAGTCCTATTGGTTCACTAGTGAATTGTTCTTCCAGATTATTAAAGGCATGCAAAATGCAATTTCTGAATAACAATGTATTTAATGATATCAGCAATTCTTTTTGTGAATATCTAAAAGAAAAGAGAGATTTAGCCATTATAAAATAATATTTATTTCCTGCTCATCCTTTTTTTTTTTTTTTCCTATCTTTATCAAGGTCTTAGTATTCCTACTTCTCTATCGAATAATAACAATGATAATGATGATGATGATGTAATAATGATAATCATTTTGAAATCTGCAAAGCACATTATTGTATATATTATTTCATTTAAACCTTATAGCAACCCATAAGGTAGGAATGGACAATGTTAATATTGCTGCTTAATATAATAAGAGATTAAGAGTCAAAGAAATTGCCCGATTAATCTGCAACCAAAGATTTAGTGTCAGAGGAAAGCTTTAAACCCAAATATGCTCAATTCTAAATTGAACTTTCTATGTACCATATCATGTCCCAACTTTCTTTCAACACTAAAAAGGAAGCACATCATTATGACATCATGGTAGAATGAATAGTGAGATAGCTTTGTTTTGGTGAGCTAGCTGAATCTAGTGAGCTAGATTTAGGTTAACATGAATTTGAGTCCTATCACTGAGAAACATGTCCTGAAAACTATGGGGAGAGTGATTTATACTTTCTATCAAATTTAGTTAAAATTAGTTGCCAATATACAAGAGTACAGAGGGTTTCCCCATGGAGAATTTTCTATACCCATGAAATCTTAGAAATGCTGAGAGTCCTTTCACCCCTAAAAAGGCAAAACCACTCCCCCAAAAACCTTTAAAAAATTTTTTTTTCCATTGCTAAAGTCTGGTAATAATTCTTAACTCCCTGAAGGTGGAAATGGCCATAAAGAGGGTTAGCATGCAATTAATCAGAATATAAGGAATTCCATGGGTTGAAAATACACAAGCATTGAACGACTCAAATACCCTCTTGTTATGTTCTCTGTTTCACTTTCTTGCTCCAGTAATTTTAGATTGAATGTTGGTTATTATACCTGAAACTATGGCAGGTATCCAGTCCCATAAAACAAAGTATTGTCCCCAAGTTAGTCATTCTGTCATGTGAGTGGGATGGGCACAGGTACTGTGATTCAGAAGGTCAATATTAAATCCATTAGAAATGTGCCCTGGCTGCTGTATTACAGGCCAACTATTCACAGTCTGCAAAAAGCACCTGTTATTCAAATTTTAAGGCAGATAATAGCCATTAAGAATTCTGATTAGTACTCTTTATTTTATAAACTGCAGAATGTGCTTGAACAATAATATATCTTCTGGAGGAATGTAATGTCTCTGTGGAGCTTGTGCTATTTAAAAGGCATTCAATTGGTAGCTGACGTTTGGCAACCCTCCGAACAAAATCTCTCAGTGGAAGGAATAAATAAGACGTCATTACTTTGAAATTAAAGTGGCTTGATGAAGTCTTAGTTATTTGCTCAGAGATAATTTTTGTCTGTTGGATTGACCTAATTCTAATAACTTATTTTGTTTTCTTGGTTGAAAGAATTGATGACAAGAAAACATCTGAATCCTATTTAGTTATTTAGGTTATCCATAAGCAGCTAGCTTTATGGAGAACATTTTCTTTTAATGGAAGTCTCAAAGAGAAGAGCAAAATAAAATAAAGTAAAATTTAAAAGCTACATAATTGTTTTCCACTATTAGAATCACAGAACCATAGAATGTTGGAGCCGGAAGGAGTGATGATCCAGTCCAAAGGCATCACTTTACATACAGAGCAGCAGGCAGGTGGTTACCAAGGTTATACAGTGAATTAGCAATCATTTCAATAGAGAAAAAGGCTTTCCCAAATAATCTGCAATTAAACTAATTAAAAGTTTTAGCACTACAATGCTTTGTGCATTTTCTTAAAAAATGAAAAGAAAGAAAAAAAAAGAAAGAAAGCCTCTATATTATGGGACTTCCTGAGGCTTTAGCTGGGCACACAATTTCATCAAGTAAGCTGTCATACTTCTGTAAAGGAAATAAGGTTACCACAAGGCCTTTACAATTAAAAAAAAAAAAAAAGGTGATGGACCTCTTAAGGAACTGATTCTTGACTCAAACCTATTAGTCTTTGAACTTGAATTTGGCTGTTCTTTCTAATTGGTTCAGTAGTTGAAAATGTGGGTAACTGCTATGGCTGTTGTAGAGAAAATGTATTGGTAATCAAGAGATCTTACTCCATTAAGTATTATCAGCACTTGATACCAGGAATAACTTGTATTATGTATGTTTATATAGTGCTTTGATGCTATTTGTTGTTTTAGATGCACTATTTTACTTGATCCTCCCCAGAAAATTGAATTTGGAGGCAAAGGACCTTGGTTCAAATCCCAAACTCTATTATTTACTATGTAACCTTTATTTAAACTCTCTGGACTTCAGTTTACTTATTTATAAAATGAACTTGCTATGCCATTTGATCATTAAAATTCTGTCTAGCTCTAAGTCTTTGAACCAAGAAGTGATGAAGATGATTGTTGTTGTTGCTGCCATTTTAAAGTTAAGGAAACAAGTCTCACAGAAGTAGAGACATATGCACATATATATGTGTGTATGAATATATATATATATATATATATGTAACAAATACATATGGGTAAGTATATATTTCTATTTGTCTATCACTCATACTACCTAAAAGTATCACTCATGACATTAATCCTCATGAAAGGTAGAATTTTTTTAAAATTACTAATACAAGTTATTACATATTACATTTTTCCTTGACTAAATTCTGCAAAAATACTTCTTATGATTGTGATTTTTGCATGCAGTCACATCATTTGATGCTAACTAAAAAACAGTGGCTGCTAAATGTTTTAATCATCTTATATAAGTTGATTGCACACTTCTAGATTTTGACTGCCAGGATGGTGACAGGACAGTTTTCAAACTGATTTAGTTCAAGCTTTGTTCTAGGGGAGACAAGCTCTTTGTTTTCGATCTTCTGATAATATCTGTAGTTCAGGTGTAATGGATAAAACATAAGGAATAATGAAGACTAATGGAAGTGTATTCTCTAATACCAGCATTGCATCTTTTGCAGGAAAAAAGAAAGCAAAACAAAACATAAAACCTTCTTTGAAAAGTGACAACTTGAGAGAGCCTAGAAATCAAAATCAAAGGAAGCTTATCTAGATGTCTAGTTCTTTATTTAAAATCATGGAGTTCCCTGTAATTGAGTTTTACTATTTTCCCCCAGAATATTGTTCCTTTATGAAATAATATACCTTCTATAGCTGACCCCTTGAAGCTAGTTAGTAAATCAAGAAGTGATTTACTCAATTTTTTTTTTTTTAATGGATAACAACCATTAATTCTTTAAGAGTCTAGCATTGTTGCATCCTGATGTGGGGGAGTGAGAATGAACTAATCCCACATATTTCATCTGGAAAACAAAATTCTCTAATGTGGTGCTTGACCAAGCACACTGCTTGTTCTTTAGCTTGCTTCACTGGCCTTAAAGCCAATGAAAACAACTTTAAAAGTGATTTGCAAATTGCAATGCAGTCAGCTATGGTTCCAGTAGGACTAAGGCCTTCCTGAAGACCTTGGTTCCACAATTATTGATTATGCCACATTGAACTATATATTTTTGCTTAGAACTGTGAGCAATTATAAAATCAAACATTCAGTAATTTATGTCAGTGGAATACATTTCACAGAATTTCAAAGTTAGAGGGGACTTCATCAGTTAGATAGTCCACACATGAGAAAGCATCTCTCCCTCCTCATCCAATTTGTTGGATGTCTTGGGAGACTTCTTCCAGTTGGAAGATTTCCAAGGAGGAAGCTTACTACTGGCTAAAACAACCTATTCCATTTTGGTATGCCTGTAATTCTCAGTTGACATTGTTTTTTTGTTTTTTTTCCCCTTTCCTTCTTCCATTAAATCATGACTAAATTTATCTCTCTGACAATTTTAATTCGTTGTTTCATTTCCTATCATCTAAGGCCAAACAGTAAAATAATAATAATAATAATAATAATATCTTTTCCTCATGAGAAATCTTGAAAATAGCTATTATGATCCCTTTGAAATATTTCTTTCTAAAAAAAAAAAAAACAACACTAGCCTATTACATGTTTGCAATCTTATTAATTTAAATGACATGCATCTTTTTTTTTTTAAGTTTAAATCTGTTTCAATAGACTAGTAAGTCCATAATAATTTATTAAACACCTAACATGTACCAAGCACTGTCCTAAACACTAGGGTTGCAAGGAAAGATTGAAAAACAAGGAAATTACAGTCTAATGAGGAGTGAGAATGCAAAAAAATATGTACAAATAAAGTATTAAAGGATGAACTAGACATGATGAATGGAAGAGAGGTACCAAAATTAAGGGAGGTCAGGAAAGACTTCATATAAAACAGTGCTTCTTAAACTCATTCCTCTCACAACTCTTTTTGCCTAAGAAATTTTTATTTGACTCTGGGTATATAAAAAGGTATACAAATCAAACATTTCCCAATAATAAATCATAATTTAATGACCCCCACATGCAATTACAAGATCCCAAATGGCATCACAACACATATTTTAAGGCACTGTGATATAGAAGATGGGATTCTAGCTAAGACTTGAAGAAAGCCAGGGAAGCCAAGAGGCAGGGATAAAAGTGAACATTTCAGGTCTCATCAGCAATAATGAAAATTTCTTGGGTTATGAAAGGGAATCCAAGGAGGTCACTATCTTTACATTGCAGAGTATATGGTGAAGTGGAAGGTGCAAAAAGACCAGAAGGAGAAGATGCTGATTATAAAAAAAATTTCAAAGTCATATCTAAGATTTAAGATTTGATATCAGTGGTGATATGGAACCACTGGAGTTTACTAAGTAGGGAACTAAGTACTGTTGCTTTAAGAACATTTTGGCAGCTAAAAGTTGTATTGCCAGGAGAAGAGACATATTAGTTAGATTCACCAGCAAGATTCAGATGGGAGGTGATGGGGGACTGCACTAGGATGGTAATAGTGTTAGAAAAGAGAAGGGAACATATATGAGTTATGATCTGAAAGTAAAATCAACAGACTTTGGCAACAGATTGGATATGGAAGTAGAGGTCAGATTTTAAGGACGGCATTTCCATTGCAAACTTGGGTGATTGGAGGGATATTGGTGTCTTCCCCAGGACTAAAAAGTTAAGACAATGGGAGTATTTCAGAAAAAAAAAAAAAAAAGATGAGATTACAATAACTTTGATTCAAGCTGTAACATTTCTCTGTCATTTGTATATGCAGGTTGGCAAATTCAGGATTCTGAGGGCAGTTTCACATAGTCAGAGATTACTAAATCCGCAGAGTTAGGAGAGAACTTAAAGCTCACTACAGCTAATTTATTAAAATAACACCTATGACATCTTCAGCAACTGGCTCTTTGACCTTTGTTGGAAAAGCTGTACACCAGGGCTTCTTATTTTTTTTTCCCAATCATTACTCTTTTTTAGCCAAAAAATTTATATATGATTTCTGATGTATAGGTATATGAAACAGATACATAAAGCAAACATTTTACTGATAATAAATCATTATTTTGCAAGCCCCACATTCAGTTACAAGACTTTATATGGAGTCATGCCCACAATTTAAATAGTTTTACCCTATACAACTGGGATCTTAATTACAGAAGGAACCAATTTCCATTTTCGAATAGCCTTAAATGCTAAGAAGTTTAACTAGGCTCTTTCTTCTTTAAGGTTGTTTCTAAGTGATCATACTTCTAACCTCTGGGAACAGATACAAGCCCTTTCAAAAACAGAAATCAGCTTTTTGAAGTCTTGTTTTCTCCAGACTATCCAACCTCAATTCATTCAGGCCTTTGGCACTCTTTGGATGATCTTATCTAGATATTCCCCAGTTTGTCTTAAAACGTGGTATTAAAGAGGATAAGCATAATGCTACATCTAGTGTGGTCTAGAAAAAGTACTGAAGAATTTTCACTCTAGGCATTCTACAGCTCTTCATGTTATTCATTTATTAAAATCATTTTTTAAATCTTTTTTTTTTTTAAATCAGTCACTCATTTCCCTTTTGTCTGACTGTTGAATCATGTGGAGTTTTTCTGGCAAAGATACTGGAGTGGTTTGTCATTTCCTTCTTGAGCCCATTTTATAAATGAGGAAACTGAGGAAAATAGAGCTAAATGACTTCTCCATGATTACACAATTAATGAGGGTCTCAGTCACTAGACATTGTGACATTGTGTGTCTAGACACACTAGACATTTAAGTCTGAATTCACAAGAAGTCCTTTTGATTCCAGGCTGGTCACTCTATCTCCTATGTCACCTAGCTGCTTACAATCCATTTAACTCTTCACCTAATTTTCAGAAGTTATAATATACAGGGCATTCCCTAAGGTGTAAACCATGAGATTACTAAAATTGTGATCCACCAGAAGGTAAAAGTTCCTAGAACTTTTCTCTGTAGTAGGCTATAGTATCTCCATTTAAATAATCCCTCTTTTCAATTATCATTCTTTACACAGCCTGCTTCTTAAAAAAATTATTTGCCAGTTTCAATTCTCACAATTTCCAAGAGAAAAAAAAAAGAGAGAGAGAGAAAAGAGAGGCAAAGAGGGGAGGGGAAAAACACATAACAAGGAGAGTTGGAGAGGAAACAGAGAGAGGGAAATGGAGAAGGAGGGAAAGAAAGGGAAAGGGGTTGAAAGAAGGAAAACACATGCACTTATACTTAAGTACACTCAATTTGTTGACACAGACTTAAAGTCAATGAGGTAAGAAATGGTGAAAATTTTGTTTTTGTGACAAAACTGTGTGGGTCAGAAACCATTAATAAAACAACTGGATAAATCTCTAGAAGCAAAGCAAAGTTTATTTTTGTTCTCGCGAGAATCGGGCGTCCCACCAATCGAGCAGACAGTCGAAGGGAGGAAGCACCGTAGGGGGTAGGGTTGGCGCTTTTATCCCTAACGCAAATTCCCCCTCCCACCACTGACCCTCATCCTTATTGGCTGAGGATCTTACATTCTAAACGCGGGAACTACCCAAGAAATTGAACTTGGCCAACAAGTACATAGTTGCCCATATTTGGCTGAAATAGGGAGGATAACAAGAAGGGGACTTAAGTATGCCTTTGACCTTAAAGTCCTTCAGGCCTATTCAAACTTTGAAATAGATGAAGCCTTACTCGATTTTCACAACTGTCTTGAAAGATCTCATTTTATCTCGTTCAAAAATAATTTCAAACAGTTGGTAAAGTGAATGAAGCACTAGAGCTGGGGTCAAAAAAACATGATTTCAAAGTCCAGCTTCAGACAACAGATACAGGAATTCAGGCTAGTCACAAGGAAGCTGGAAGTAGTTGCTTTTATTATTCCCATTTTGCAAATGAGGAAATTCAGGCAAGGAGATTATGCACAGCTAGCAAGTATATAAGACCGGATTTGAATTCAGATGTTCTTGAAGCAACACTTGGCACTCTAGGAGAAATTATTATCTCTATTTTTTTACAATAGAGGAAACTAAATAATTACTTTCATAACTGGGTCAATAGATCATTTTTATTCACTTCATTTTTCCTGTATAGATAATTAAGATTAATTGTTTTGTGTGGTTCTTACTCTCTTCTAAGAGGAGGCTTTGTAACATGGGATTTGGTGTGATCAGTAACCTTTATCTGCTTAAAATATGTTAATTATATAACCAGATTATCTAGAGGTACCAGTTTATACAATCACTTTTCATTAGGGTTAGGGTAGACCCAGGTTAAGTGACAGTAAGCATTTGATAGCTAATATTTCTGAAAGGTTTTAGACATGAAAGTGGTTTCATTATATCTAGTAGTCCTTGGGAAATTAGGAGCAGAAGTATAAACCCATTCTTGCTGATTTAGGAGAAAGTAAATACTTCCATTTGTTAGTTCATTGTTCTTGACAGACAGCAAAGAAGCTGGAGGGCAGGTTTTCTCCAATGCATCTCCATTGCTTTATGTGCAATGTGATATCTGCTGATGAAACTCATTACAGGCAATAACATTGGGGTTTGCAGCTGTACCTGGAAGTCCCGGGGCTCGGTTTAATAATAAAAATTAAAAATTAAAAAGCCCTCAGATCAGATGTTCTAGATTGGGAACAGAATAGTTGGAAAAAATGAAATGAATCTATTTTACATTTATATAGCTCTGTGGAACAGGTGAGGTTTGGGTATTAATTTGAATAGTAACAATACTTAGCATTTATATAGTTCTTTATATTTTCAGGAAATGTACAATCATTAATTAGTTTATTTGCATACCTCCTCAGTGAGGTAAGTAAATATTCTCATTTTACAGCTGAGGAAACAGGTTTAAATGGCCAATTTTCCATGGTCACTTAGTATATTAGCTACAGTGCTATCAAATACCTTCCTTGACATTCTCCTCACATGTTACAGTAAATGCCAATATCTTTTCCCTGTTATTTAATCTTTTATTCAATTGCATTCTTTTAATCTCTCTAGTCCACAGTTGTATCAGCTGCAAAATGGGGATACTTTTGCAGCTTAATGTAAAATAACTTGGCCAGCTTTCCTCTGGAGGTCACACCCAGCTCAAAGATTTTTTTTGTGAGATCCATTCTGATGGCAGAATGGATCTCACAAAAGAAAGTCCTCCTACCACTCATTAGTACTTTCTGCTTTTCAAATTTTATATATATATTGAATCACTGAATCTTTGACCTAGAGTTAGAAAGGAGCAACAGAGCTCAACTAGTAAATCTTTCCCATTTTATAAATTCAGGGCAAGTCAGGAAGATCAAGGGACTTTCCAAGAATATAGAAGTAGGTATAGTGATGTTATTATCATTTGTTATTATTATTATATTATCATTAATTATATAAGTGGGGTTTGAACTCTAGTAAGACTTTTAAAAAATGTTATCTCATCATTTACATATAATATCTTTCTCATCACTTTATGATCCTGAAGAGTGGGGCTGTTTTCCTTTGTTCTTTTTACATACATGGCAGGTTTTTAAGAAATTTCTGTTGGTTTCAATTGATCTGTTACCATCTTTCAAGTCCTATGATGACATATACATGGAAACCCTTTCCATTATAACAGAACATAGTTTCTAAGGTGATGAATTACTATGTTTCTATGCCCCTCAAAATATTTTCACCTTGTGGCTAGTCTTCTTATAAATAGAAATATTAATGATTGAATGACATCTGAATAAAATAATTTATGCTGAAAAATCCCTAAAACGGTGGCATATTTTCCCATCTTTTATTAGATTTAAGATAGATATAATTTCTGACAAAAGTTTTTTGTCAATATAATTGTCTCTTATTAAGGTTTCCCTATTTCTGTCAAGGGCACCATTATTCTTCCATTCACCTGAGTTTACAACATAAGGAGTTATATTTGACTCTTCACTTTTACTAATGTACCATATCTTATTAATTGCCAAGTCTTAGAATTCAAACTCTTTGATATTTAGCACATTTGTCACCTCTCTGCTCACATCGCAACTATCCTTAACTGGACTATAGCAAGAACCTTTTATTTGGTTTCCCTGTAGTTGGTCTCTCTGGTATTCAATTGTATCTTCCATGAAGCTGTCAAATTGCTATTTCCAAAGTGCAGATCTGACTCTATCATAGCCCTCTTTAGGAAACTTCAGGGATAGCATAAAATATATATATATTTTTCCATTTGGCATTTTAAGTCTGTCATAATTTGATTCTAGCCTATCTTTGCAGAGTGATTATAAATTATTCTGCCTCAAATATTCCTTGATAGTCTGATGAGAAATAGTCTTGCATTTTCTACCTCCACACCTTTTCACAGGTTGTCAGCCTTGTGTGAAATGTTATTTCTCTTTCCCTCCATGCCTTGAAACCCTTAGCTTCTTTCAAGGCTCAGCTCCATCATCATTTCCTTTGAAAGACTTGTCTTGATTCTCTTCATTATTACCATTCTTTTCCTAATTATTATTTATTTTATTATACAAAATAATATAAAATAAAATTCCTCCTTCCTTCTCTTTTTCTCTCCCTCCTTCCTTCCTTCCTTCTCTTTCCTTCCTTCTTTTCCCTCCTTCCTTCCTTCCTTCCTTTCTTCCTTCCCTCTTTCCTTTCCTTTCCTTCCTTCCTTTCTTCCTCTTTTCCTCCCTTATTTCTTTCTGAATATGTTGTATCTGCACTTAATTGTAGGAAGTAGCTTACTTTTATATACAGATCCAAATACTTAGCACAGTGCCAGGCACTCAGAATATATTTAGCAGATACTGTTGATTGAATAAAATAACATTTCCCTGTTGCATTATTATAATTTTTCTTGTTAGCTACCTACTCACGCTAATGAAAATTGATGTAACTGCTCATAAAGTTTTAGAATTTATCCCTATGCCTTTTTCTTCCTGCTACCCCTTTCACATCTCCCATACATACATTCACACACATCCCTTCATACCTCTTCTCTGTCATTATTTTTAATGGAATTGGGAATAAAAGGGACTTAGACTTGGAATTCTCAACATATCTATGTTCATGGATGAAATGAGATGGAGAACAATCTAGTTTCCATTTTGCCAAAGTGTTTTACATGGAGCACATTAAAACAAATGGCACTGGGATCAGTCAATTTATTTGAGCAACTGAGTCAAGCTGAACACTTCCTATTCCACAACAGCAGCAGCAACAACAACAAAGTGACCTCCCCCGCACTTTAATTAATCAGACTTTTGTCTATATTGATTCACATAACTCCATCAACACCACATCCTTAATTCCATTTGTAAGACATAGTTCAATGATAATCACAAAGAGGTTTCCAGACATTAGTAGATGTGACAGCATGCATTTTTTGGATCCAAGCCATTCTGTAAACCTGGGCATTCTTGTTACCTGGCACACTCTCTGCTTTATAAAATATTCAATGTAATCTTTGTTATTATCAATGCCCTGAACAGCTTTACTTTCTTCAGATCTCCAGTAGAAGTCAAACTCCCTGTCCCCTTATTTTTAAGTAACTTAAAACTAAGATTAGTGTGTGGCAACAATGGAGCCGGTCTGACCTTCCTCATAAAATTCTAACATCCCTGGAAAGAAATGCTTAACAGTACATAGGAGTAAAACATCTAGTGATTTAGCAATTTCTGTGTGGGTGAAGGCTAAGATGAAGGCTGAGATTTGGACATGTATTTGATCAGTTTATTAATACTCTCTACATTGAAGCCCTATGTCACAGAAACTTACTATAAATCTTGAATTAAATAACCCATTTTCTGCCTATCAGATGGCAGTACTATATAGGAAAATTGGTATCTCTTCTAGGCAAAAAAAAAAAAAAAAGATGAAAATAGTATCTGGATTCTGAGAAGTTTAATAGCTATTTTTAAATTTGTTCTTCATTTAGCAATTTAATAGTTTTCCAGGTGGACTTGGAAATAGTTTTCCAATGGACATACATACAGACAACTAAAAACCAACATAACGTGCTTACTTTTATTTAAGATTTGCTATTTTCAAAGTGATTTTTTCACAATAAACATGTGAGATGCATAGAGTCAGAATCATGCTACCATTTGATAGGGGAAAAATTGAAGATCAGAGACTTTACATAGTAAGGTCTTAGAATATTTGGCTCCAAGTCCATTTTCCTAAACTTTAAAAAAAAGCAACTCACTTTTGTTTCCAAATATATTCCTCCACCTTCCCCTACTCAGAGAGCCATTTCTTGTTGTCAACAATAAAACAAAGTGGGGATGAGAAGAGGGGTTTAAGAGAGGAGAGATGGGTAAGCGAAAGTCTTCAGTCTACACAGTGAACAAAGCAGTAATTGTACAGTTCAACAGTAATAATCCTCTATCTCTGCAAAGAAGTGAGGGAGGCCATTTTTTAAAGATTCATCCTTGGTTATTATCATTTATGTGTTTACTTATATTTTTCTTGCTGTTGTTATTCATATTCCTGTAATCTTTTACTTTTGCTCACTTGCCTTTCTATTAATTCAAGTCCAGCCTTTTCCCTAAGCCACCCTGTCTCATATGTACTATTTTAACCATAGGTCAGTCTGGGAAAGTTATATGCAAGAGCTGATAAGGGAAATATTGAAACAAGTGATATTGTGATATTTTGTCCAAACCAAAGAAATGATTGATCAATTCATCTATCAATTTATTGATATACTTGTTCACATATACGTACAAAAATTATGTGCCATACACATATTTATCTATACATCTATTCATTCATTCATTTATTTATGTTTGTCTATATCTTTATTTATATCCCTCCCATACATTTTGTTGTTCAGTTATTTTCAATTTTCAATCATGTCCAACACTTTGTGAGACCATTTGGAGTTTTTTTGGCAAAGATATTAGATTGGTATATTGTTTTTTCTCTAGTTTATTTTATAGATAAGAAAACTAAAGTAAACAGGGTTAAGTGATTAGTTCAGAGTCACACAATTAGAACTGAGTCGAGATTTGAACTCAGAAAGATGAGTCTTCCTGACCCTACTGCATCACCTTGTTTCCATATTGTAGGGACTAAGAATGAGAATACACTAATCTAAAAGCATCAGAGTAGAAAATCTTTCCTTGGATTTAAATCATCTAAGACTGTTATCTTTATCTTAAGGTTCATCACAAAAGATGATCCCACAGCTTTCTCTGTTAACCACTTTCAGTGCTTAACACCCATTCTGCTTGCCAAGAAGGTCTCCCTTTGTTCTCCCTGAAAGGTTTCACCATCCTGTGTAAAGAGAGGACAGCTGCATCATACTGTGTCATAGCAAATGATGCCTTAGATCAGATTTGCTCTTGGCATTTTTACTTTGGGAGTCTATTATTTTGGGCAAACCTCTTCACCTATTTGGTCCTTAGTTCCTCATATTGTTGAAGAGGAACAGAGTCCAATGATAACATCTTGATCTTTAACAATAACATTCTATGAGTCAAAGATTTTTGCCTTATTTCTTCCTTTTTGTGTCCATAAAAAAAAAAAAAACGGAAATAAGGAACAAATATATAATATCCCACTTTGATATAGGCAATAATCCCAAAATTGATATCATTCAAGCTAACACAGCAGTTAGGGAGCCTAGAAGAATAATGTAAGATTATTATTCATATTGCATGCAATGCATAAGTTACTCATACTTTGAGATTTACACTGGAGTCCTCCAAGACAAAGACAGACATGATACTTTCAAACAGCAATTAACACCTTATTGTCACCCTGGAACTGAATAGTAGGTGTTTGTCACAAGTTCCCGGATCTTTCATGTGTGGCAGGAAATGTCTTTCCTGAAAGGTATAGCAGGTAGTATACTATTGTTTGTGAATATTGCAAAGCTTCACTGTGTGGCAGAGTAACAGCACTTGGAAAAAAAATAAAAATAAAACAAGCATTTTGTGAAAAGTGTACAGCAAAGGTTCTGCAGAACCAGCTGTTCTTTTCTACTTGATGTATGTCAGGGAGGCAGAACAAGGACTGGGTGAAGATCTGGACCCAAACCAAAGCATTTAAGATTTCCAAGCAACTCAGCGGCAGAGATGATTTATGATTCTATTCTTCCATTTTATCATGTGTCCTCTCACTTTATGGAATTTAGACAGCAATATAAACCTGCTGGTACTTTGTTGTATAAAAAGCCTGTTTGGAAACTGATTTTTAAAAGGAAAAAAAGGAAAAAAAAATAAATCTGGTTGGATATTCTCAGAGAGAACTGGACTTAATTATTATTACTTTTAATTATAAGAAGAATTCAGTCATATCAACATTTATGCACCTATTATATGCACTGGGAATACAATTAATAAAAAGTAAAGACAATGTCTGTTTTCAAAGAGTTTATAATCTTAAAGATGAGACAATACAGAAAAAAAAAGCAAAAAAGTGGGGTGGGGAACAGGTCATCAAGTAGTACCCAATTTGAGGGAATCTTGTTCCATATACTGCAGGAGAGGCAAAATGGAGTGAGCTGAGTCAAATCTCTGCCCTCTATAAAGAAAGACATTAAGAGGAATTTAGGATTCTATTCCAGTGAAAGAAAAAAAAATGAAGGCTGATAGAGTTGGTATCAATCAAAGATTGATTAAATCTGTTTGGAGATGCTCAGAGAGAGCTGGACTGAATTATTTTTTTATAAAAAAAATAATTCAGTCTTATAAACATATATTAAGCATTTACTATATTCCAGGCATTGTGCTAAACACTGGGGATACAATCAATAAAAAATAAAGACAACATCTGTTCTCAAAGAGTTTATAATCTTATAGAGGAGACAATAAAGAAAAGCAAGCAGAAATTGGGGTGGGAAACAGGTCATCAAAAGTAGTACCCAACTTGGGAGAATATTGTTCTCTACAGGGCATCAGAGGCAAAGTAGAGTAAGCTGAGTCAAATTTCTGCCCTCTCTAAAGAAATTTCTGCTTTGGGAGCAGTTTAGTATTCTACCCTTTAGCCTTCCAGTATGAGAGGAATGGAGGTGGATATAGTTATTATCAATCAAGGATTGAGTTAGAGCATGTAGGGAAAATTATATTGGGCAACTAAGTGACTCAGTGAATAGAAGCCTAGGTTAGGGTCAGAAGATCTGAGTTCAAATTCAGTTTCAGTCCCTTACTAGCTATATGACCCTGGGTAAGATACTTAAACTTATTTGCCTCAGTTTCCTCATCTGTAAAATGAGCTGAAAAGGAATGGTAAATTACTCAGGTATCCTTACTTACACAAATGGAGTCACAGAGTCAGACCTGACCTAAAAAACTGAATAACAACAAATCTCAGTTTCTACTTATAGAGAAAAGTTGGTCAAAGACTGGGGGAAGAAAATCCTGGACTTTGGGTTTCTGGCTTCCAGAGAAAAGAAATATGGTTACACATTCTCTTCAGGGAAAAGTCCCAGAAGGAGAAGACTCTGGGATGAAGATAACATGTAGAAGTATCAGCATCTCACTTATGAACCTATTCTCAAGTAACTGCACAAGAAATTTCAAGGAATTTCCCCCTTGGTTAAGATCTAGGACTCAGATATTTCACTCCCAGACCTCATTCATTCTGTATGTATATTCTGGTCTATTCTCATCTATATAATTTCCCTGATAACAGTTTGCTTTTAATTTGGATGAATTGTTTTATTTTTTATTACTGTGTGTTGTCTTTCTGTAACCAGCATTTGGTGGGGGAACAAAAAAAGTCAAATCTTGTTACAGATAGCTTGGGGCATTTCTTTCCTATTAAACAATAATAACAAGAGACTTAAGCTTGAACTTAAAAATTGTTTCCCCTGGATAAATAATATTTAGGGAGCTATTAGATATAATTCTAGCCTAGTAAACACTTTCTAAGGAGAGCAAAGAATGCAGCTTTGTGACCCCATTCTTTTGCTCTCTTCTTTCCTAGAATTAGTCTTTCTGAGAGAAGGGTATCTTGAAGAGATTCAAAAGAGTAAGGAGACAGTTAAACCACAGAGACACTTCTCTGTGAGCCATTTTTAGACTGATCCATGTGGATATATAACCTATATGGAGAATAAAGGAATGTGCATACATTACATACATACATGTGTATACACAGACATATACTATGTGCACAATTACCATTTACATAGTACTTTAAGGTTTACAAAGTGCTTTGTATATTTTAACACATATTATGTTCCCTGTAATCTTATCAGAAACCATCCTACTGATTTTCAGTAACTTACCTAGATTCGTTAAACAACTGGTATGGAGTTGAAATGGTATTTCTGATTCTAAGTTTAGGACTCTGCTCACTATATAACTTAGTTTGTGATACAATAAGCAAGATTCTACAAAGCTCTTCATAGCATCTTAGCAAAGAAGCCAATAAATGTAGAGAGACTGAGGTACCTGCATAGTATTCTGGGTTCAAATGCAGATAAGGTAAAAAATCTGAACTCTTTTAATTTGTAATTTTCGGCTAGTTTATTTTTCCTGGGTTTTAATCCCCTCATAAATAAATTTGGAGAGTTATAGTAGATAATGAAGATATGTCATGGTTTTTATAGTTCTAAATTCTAGGATTCCAGTAACCATCCTTGCTAATACTGAAATGGCTTCCCCCTCCTTCCAGTTAACAGGGTAGGATGGACTTAAGATTTCTAAAGGAAAGAGCAAATGATGTGGCTTTCTTATAAAGGTTTCCACATTAATGTTTCCTTTGTAAATCACCTCACACACATACACACACACACAAAACTATATATCCATACATATACAATACATATATATATATATATATATAGACACATAAGTATGTATGTATATATACACATGCACTTACATGTCCTCCTCCTGCCCCCATTCAAGTAAGTAGACAATAGATTGTTTTTGTCTTAAGCAAAGTGGATATTTCTCTTCCTGTGAGAAGATTGTAGGCACTTTCATAAATTTCATTGACCAGAAAGGGGAAAAAAGCATTTTTTTTTGAAGAAGATACTAAGCTTCACTTGAAATCTGTCCTCTGAGATTTATATTTCAGTCATTAAATTTGACTGACTACAAGGAAATTAAAAAAGGGAAAAAAATAGAAAGCTGAAGATATCATAAATACAGAAAGTATAATGAACGTTTTAAATTTTTATTTAATGATGAAATGAAAGAAAAATCACAGATTCATAGTGTTACATATTGTTAATACTAATCAAGTGCCATCAGTGAAATATTGACCAAATAAATGAGAAAAAAGACAAATCACTTTTCAAAACCATTGCCTTTGACTTCATTTCCACTAAGTATTTCATCATGCTCTGTTCTGCTACGGAATCTATAGAGTTGCCCGTTTCATTTTTAGCAAATCATCTTTACATTGATTAGTACATTGAATGTATACTTCCAAAGATGAAATGACTTTTTGGTAATGTATATGTGAGATGTTTATACATATATGAAGATATGAACATTATCATAAAGGTGTACATATATATTCATTAACATGTCAACATTTATTTTATGTGCAACTATAAAAACATATTACATGATATATGTTATAAGGATAAGGATAAAGACAAAATCAAGCTTGCATTGGTATAAAGAAACTTCCTGGTGATGAAGTTGCTTTTACCAACATAATTTGAAATTGAGATTGTTAGAGTTGCCTAAACCATGGAGATATTAAATGCTTGCCCATGATCACATGGTCAATATAGATTAGAGAAGAAACAGGTTAGGGTACCCCAAGATATATGTCTGGGAAAATAGATAAATACATAAAATTCAAAATACACAAATAACCAAAAGAAATCCAAAAGGAAATGTGTAGCTAGAATAAAATGTTTATCTGCCTTCTAAAGCTTGTCTTCTTTGATGCTATATTCTATGGTTTTGTCTAGTTT
Organism: Antechinus flavipes; assembly: GCF_016432865.1. Classification (NCBI taxonomy): domain Eukaryota; kingdom Metazoa; phylum Chordata; class Mammalia; order Dasyuromorphia; family Dasyuridae; genus Antechinus; species Antechinus flavipes. Next base: position 40,179,831 of record NC_067398.1, on the reverse strand, counting down.
CTATTCAAGTTGTCATTCAATATAAATGGCATTTGTTAATTGTACTTAATTCAATAAGCATGTATTAAGTTCCATTTATATACTTGGCAGATAATATATATATATATATTTTATATATTGGGGCAGTAAGATGACTCAGTTGATAATATATTAGGCCCGGCTAGAAAACCTGAATTCAAATCTGACCTCAGCTGTTTACTTGCTGTATGATCCTGGGCCAGATATTTAATCTCTATTTGTCTTAATCTACTAGAAAAGGAAATGGTGAACCACCCCTGTATCTTTGACTGGAAAACTCCACAGATAGTAGTGTCATGCTATGATAGTCCATAGGATCAGGAAAAGTCACATAAAAAGAAAGAAGACCATAGACTAATTATTTGCAAATCCAAAGTAAGAATGGAATTGACCACAACAGCTTCTTTCTATTATTCTTTGATTTATTAAATAATCAAAGAGATAGTTAAAACAGATGATTTGGAGTGGAAGGAAGATAAATCTGTTGATTACTTACAAGAAAGACTTCCCATAGGAAAGCATTTGTGTCATCTTGAAGGAAACCAAAGACTAAATTAAGGCTCAGATATAAAGAAGGTGCCAGTTCTAGGTTTCTGCTGAGCCTGCTACAGGAACCAAATTTGGAGGATGATGTATTATCCAGACCAGGGGAAGCTAAATATGAAAGTTTACCTGAAATATAAAGTACATGAAGGGGAATAATTTAAAATAGGTTTAAAAGAAGAAGATGGCAAATGAATTTACTTTTAAAAAATATTTAAAAATGTGTTTTGTTTTGTTTATTTATATTTGTTTTTATATACTTATATTCCCAAGATAAGCCCCCTGTATCTTATCCAGAAAGCTATTCAAAAAAAAAGGAGGAAATTAAAAAAATAAAAACTTCCACAAAACTAAAGAATATATCAGTGAAGTAAGATGTTATTTGCAATATGCTATTCCTATAGTTTTCTACTTCTACAATGAAGAAGAGAGCACTATTAGCTCAAAAGTCTACTTTGGGACCGAGCTTGGTCAGCCAAAAGACTTGTAAAGGCCAAATTGAGGAATTATTATTTATATCTTAGATGCAATAGTGATCCATAAAAGTTTGAGAACCAGAGAAACATGTTCAGATTTGAGTGTTAAGAGCATCATTTTGGTGATTATATGGAGGGTCAATTGAAAAAGGAGGAAATCAGAAGCTCGTTGACCAGTTGTGAAAGTGTAGGAATAAATCATGTAACAGGTGATCAAGTCCTAAATTAGGATTCTTGGTAGTATTAGATGATAGATGCACAGAGCATAATGCTTTATTATGAAGTACTCATAGAAAATAGACTTCTCATCTGCTGAAAAAGGCAAAAGCCCTCACTAATTTTCTGCTGCGCTTTGTGCTAGAGTTAGTATTCAAAATTTAACTGCAAAAGTATGTTTTATTTTCAGATAGTAGTGCATGATAAAAATTAAGAGTATTGCTCAAAACTAAGAACAGGTATCTTTTGGGTATAAAAATAAGGGACAGTAGTATGTCAAAGATGGCCTCACCTTCTATCCCCACCCCATTACTGAGAGGCAAACTGCTGAGTCCCTGTTCACCATGAAGTCCCCTTTTACTATTTCTACCCCTAACAGTTGAGCCATAATTCTTTTCATATCTGCTTTTGAAAGTTTGTTCATCCTATTGTAAGAGATGATCTAAATTTTAGGAGAGTATGACATTCTGAGAAATTAGAATGGAAAAACATCTCTCTTTTGGAGACCAAATAAAAATTTCCATTTCAATTAATATAATTTGACATTTGTTTATCATGACTGTTAAAATCTAGAAAGTAAGTTAGCAATGTAGGATGTCCTACAGGAAGCATTCTCATATAGTGGCAGGATCACTGGCTTGGAATTTAGAGAACATGATTATGTCCTGGACATTATTGGTTATTTCCATGACTGGACAAATCACTTAATCTCTATAAGACCTGTTTTTTTTTTTCTGAGAAACTAAACAGATTGGATTGGTTGAATTAAAATTCCACAGGATTACAGATTTACAGCATTAAGTGAACTCAGGGAGATGTGATGTGCACCCAAGTTCCTAGAGTTCACAAGCGAAATCACCAAATATTTGGTAAATATAAATAATAAATTGTGCCTTGTGCTAAGTTCTGGGGATGTAAAGAATAACAAAAATAATCGCTGCCTTTAAGAAGCACACATTCTAATGGAAAGGCAACCTAGAAACAACTATATACAAACAAGATTTCATAGATAGATACATAGATAGATATGGAGAGAGTGTGTGTATATGTATGTGTGTGCATACAAATTAATAAATATGTGTGGGAGAGGGAGAGAGAGAGAGAGAGAGAGAGAGAGAGAGAGAGAGAGAGAGAGAGAGAGAGAGAGAGAGATTTGCTATTTATAGACCATTCCCCGGCTGACAAGGATGGAAGTTTTAACTTCAATTTCTGACCTGGACGGTCCCTCTTTAGACAGCTTGGTACAGATCCCACCACCACTCTTGGGAACTCACACCTCTAATTGGTTTTAGCTTCTAGTTCAGATAGATGAAGAGATTTCCCAAGGGAAGAGATACCCCAGCTTTATTCTTCCTGGTGGTATGAAATATAGGTATGAACATCTATGTCCGCCTTTAATTCTAAATTTCTATGGGACTTCCTATGAATCTCTTTCCCTATATAGATTCCCATTCCCCTGGCTGTTTTTGTGCTGTTTGAAAACCTGCCTAGGACCAAGGCTTGATTAACTTGTCTTTAAAATCCATTATCTTGTGACATATGAACTTAAATTTCTAAAGAAATATCCCTAAATACAAGTCCTTGCTAAATAGACATTTTTTCCCTCTTCAGAAGGGTTGCTCAGCACTTGAGTTACAAAATTGTTTCCTTTGGGGACTTGTAAATAGAACTGCTTAATTATTCCTACTACATATCCTAGAGAACAAAAGTTCTCCTAATCATAGCATAGAAATCATTATTATTGATTAAAATGTCATTTCAGTCAGAGATCAGGAACCCAAAAAAAGATCATTTCTACTTTCCAAATTAACCATAAAATGTTTAAACTGTAAGTGAAATGCCATCTTTTGCTGTTGCAATGAACTTCCAATAATAGGATCTATTTTATATTGGTTCAAAAACACTGTCTTAATTAGCTTGACCTTTAAAGAGTTTTTCTAGCCCTGGAATGCTGTAAAATGCTTTCATGTACTATTCACACAAAATCCTACCTGCCCAAATAGAATTATGAAACCTTTGAAAACACAATTTACTGAGGACCTAATTTTTGTTTTCTGCTTGGGGGGGAGGGGGCTTTTATAGTAAAACTTCTAAATCCCTATTTAAGATGGTTTAATACATTTCAATGTTTAGATTTTGGAAAAGAATTTTTTTCATTTTCTCATTTTTGGGGTCATGAAATTATTGGGGTCATAATAGCAAACAATAAAATATACATAGAGAGAAATCATCCTTCCTACCTAAAAAAAATCAACTTCTTTGCACCTTATAGTTCTAGAGAGTTGTCTAAGGGCTCTAGATGTTTAAGTGACTTTCACAATCTTAAATCCTGTATGTGCCAGAGGTAGGATGTGAATCCCCATCTCTCTGACTGTGTGAGCACTCTCCCCCAGGTAAGAAATACCCTACCATTTGGCCAACTAAAACTGAATTTCCCCTAAGTCTAACTGTATTCCATTCTAAGTCTCCCTGGATTAAGTCCTTTCAAAGACGGGGGAGAGGCACTCATTTTGATACCACAGAAATTAAAAAAAGAAACTGACAGCCCAAAAAATCTTAGGTGAAAAAAAATTTTAAGTAGTTGATCTTGTTGGGGAGAGGATTAAACACAAAGATAACCTGCTTTAAAGTATATCATAAGCAAAGGCATCAAGTGAATTGATTGTTTTATATTATTATGATACTGTTCAGTGCCCTAGTAAAAAGTCTTTCCTTAAAAGCTCTAATAGTGGTTATATTCTAGAAGAAGAAAATTACAGCTAAGAATTTTTTTTTTGATCACTATGATTTTACAATCTATCTTCCCTTTCCCAAATGTTAATTCTCCCTCACAGAAAAGAAAAATAGTCAAGCAAAAACAACTGATACAGTATATTCAATGTTCCTAAAGTCCAATATTGCATTTTATTATCTATTCTCCTGACCCAATGGACAATAATAGCAACGAGAGTCCTAATAAAAGTCACATTTATGTAGTGTTCTCTATGTGCCAGACACTTTGCTAAATACTTTGAGATTATTTTCTCATTTGATCCTTCCTCACAATAACTCTCAGAAAGTAAGTGCTATAATTATCTCTGCTTTACCAATGAGAAAACTGAGGCAGAGGAAGGTTAAAAAGCTTAAGAGTCACACAGCAAGTGTCTGAATCTGAATTTGAACTCAGGTCTTCCTAACTCCAGGCTTAGCAATTCATCCACTTTGCCAACTGATTGGTACCAATGATCAGATGAACTAACTACTGAAGCTGCACGAAAAGGTAGATATGTTTGCCTTCAAAGTATTCAAAGATATATTGGTGTATATATAAATATATGTATGTAGATACACACCAAATATATATACATTTATATGTGTGTATATATGTATGTGAGGTATTCAAGTGGGCATGAGAGCTATGGTTAATGAAATATAGTGGTAAGAAGACCAGTTTTGTAGTCACAATACTTGAGTTCAAGCCTCAGTTCTGCTATTCACTAATTCTGTGATTCTTTGGAAGTCACCTCCTTATAAAAATGTGAGTTTCTTGATTCGCTTACTGTCTGGGGAGAAGTACATTGCTTAGATGTTTCACAGAAAATTCCTGATAAAACCGTATGGAATAAAAAAAGTTTGAGGCAACTTTAACCTGTGTTGGTGGAAAGAATATCCATATTAACAAAAGAGGAGCTCTTGCAAATTCCAAGCCACTTTTTCTGAGTTACTCAGACATATTCCAGGGACATCACAGTCAGGCACTTATGAAGTGTCATTTAATCTTTAGATGTAAATATGGGCAGAGATATTTATAAAGGCAGAGACAAACACCTTTAACCTGATTTTCTATCTTAAGGGAGAGAAATAAGAGAGATTCAATGGAAAGTCCACTATAACATTTGAATGACTTTGGAAAAGAAATATCACCATTATGAACCTCAGTTTCTTCATTTGTGCAAGGAAGGATTTAGGCAAGGTAGTCTATGAGATTTCTCCCATTATGTGTGATTCTCTGAACCCTGGCCAGTCCATATCCCATGTCTTTTCTAAGCACATTTGTACTTTCCTGCTAAGTAGCCCTATCAAAACTGCATAAAATTTGCAAACCTACTCAAATAGCCTCCGCTGGATTTGCTGCATTCAGCATGCATTAAAACTCCCATTCCTCTCTCTTTTTTTTTCCATAACATTGTTTCAGTCTTGTAAGTTTTAAGCTCCAGTAGCATATGTCCTTGATAGAATAGCATTGGCAAATGGCATGTCATTACCCCCAGAGGGGGTAACAAAAGATTATTGAGAGAATGATCACATTTACACAATTCTCCTATCCTACCCGGGACCATAAACTCTTACTACCAGAGCTTGCACCATCATTTATTCAAAACCAAGACAATTGTTTATTTAAATTAGATTAAATTGCTCTTCTCTAAAGCAAATAGCACAGAGTAATCAGATGCTGGTTTTAATTGTTCCAATGAAAATATATTTGTATGCTTACAGAACATGGCCAACTGCTGTATTGTAAATAGAATAACTACATACAGTTGATTATTTAGTCTAATTTCCAATCACCACCAGCCAGGGGAAATTAGTTAATCGAAACCATAACAGTGTCTCTTCAGCTTGGAAGATGCATGTTAGCTTAGAGGGAGGTTTTCAGCTGACACATGAACGTTTGGCTTTTAAAACCCACTCCTTAAAGAGACTAGGAGGGGATATGATGGAACATTCACGGAAGTAATCATTTATAACTTTTCTCTCCTGGATACCAAAATCCCAGGGTTTAGAAGGTGAGACACTCCTAACTAAAAACATGTGAACCCTTTCCCTCAAATCCACCTTCTCTTACAATAAATATCAATAAGCTAGTTTTACATTTAAGCTTTAGAATTTCTTTTCTCTCCTATCTCCCCTCTCTTTCTAAAGTTAAAATTTTACAATGTCCTATAAACTCCCTATTTCCTGCATGATCAAATCAAAACTCTTCTTTGTCATTGAAAGCCTTTTACAATTTAACTCTAGTTTCTCTGTCTAGTCTTTTACATTTCATCCTTTCAGATATACTTGTATGGCCAAGATGGCCTTTTTGCTCTTCCACATGAACCATAGTCCATTTCCTATCTCTTTGTCTTTACACAGATTGCCCTTCTGATTGAAAATGTACTCTCTCTGCATCTCTCCCTCTTGTAATCCCTAGTTTCCTAATAACAACTCAAGAACCATGTTCTACAGGAGACATTTCCTGGTATAGCTCCATTCAAATCACCTTTTCCCCAATTGCATTTATTTTGTACACACATAAATACATATATATATATACATATCTATCATCTCTCTCTATCTACTTATCTATCAATCCATCTATTCTCTATCCACAAATATAATTGAAGTTTTTAAGGAAGGGATTGTTTCTTTTGTGTCTTCTTATGCTAGGATATTTTATAGGCACTTAATATTCTAATTAAGTGATTGACGAATATGTCCTTGAGAACTATAAATAACAGAATGTTACAAGAGAAAAATTCAAGGAGTTTTTTTGTTGTTGGGTTCGGGTTTCATTTTTGGACAAAGAATATAATAAATCTAATACTGAAGGATCAAAAGACAATATAAGATCCTTTAAAGAATTAGTTTTCCTTTTATTTTTACATTGCCACTTAACTTGAACAGAACTTTTCACATAGAGGTAGCTTATTACTTAATGAATTTAATTTAAACATTTTTTAAGCCACAAAGAATTACTAATATTTTTAACACGGAAATTACTCCACAGTCTACAGAATCACTTCTCTAGATATTGCTATCATATTTTTTTTACCAAAATGTCTCATTATGTGTTTAGTCTTCTACCTTTGTTAGAGATGGCACAGTGAATAGAGTTTTAGACTTTGAGTTAGAAAGTTCTGAATTTCAAATCCAGTCTGAGAAAATTCCTAATTAAATGATACTAGATAAGTTACTTAACCCTTGTTTGCTGCTGGAAAAGGAAATGCCAAATCACCCCAAAATCTTTACCAAGAAAATATGGTTAGAGGTCTACAGATCATAAAGAGTCACATATGACTGAAACAACTGAACAACAACTTTGCTAGACGTCATAGAAATGAGAAACAGCAAGCTTACATAATATTATGAAGTTTACAGATCACTTTCCTACTAAAAATCCTGAAAAGAAGGAATTATTAAGGTATAGTTCATGCTATGTGGCAGTTCAGAAATACAGATAGAGCATTGGGCCTTGGGTAAGGAAGCCTTAGTTCCAACCTTAGTGTGTGATCCTGGGCAAGACACTAAATCTTATTTGCCTCAGTTTCCTTATTTGTAAAATGAGTTGAAAAAGGAAATGGCAACTCACTCCAGTATTTTTTTCCAAGAAAATCCCAAAATAGAGTTATGAAGAGTCAAAGATGACAGAACAATGAAACAATATAAGATTGTAAGGAAATAATATTTTGTAAATATTATAAATTTTAGGAATAGAAAAAAGCATAGGCAGCATACATTGGCTTACATTTTGATGCAGGGTGAAGTAAACAGAACTAGGAAAAAAATATTCAACCTGACTATAGCAATGAAAGTAGAAAAACAGGACACCAACAATTAAACAATTGAAAAAGAACACAGCATTATTATGATAATTAAATTTGGCCTCAGAGGAGGTAATATGAGAAGACCCTCTAGTCTTTTATTTCTGGAGAGGAAGGACATTAGTTGTTGCATACTACAGAAAATGACAGCTTTTTTAAACCTATTGATTAGTTATGCAGAATTTTATTCTCAACTTCTCTTTTTAATTTTTTGTTAATCAGAGAGCCTTTCTGGGACAGGGAAAAGTGACTGGGAAATATGAATGTAAAAACAAAAGATTCCATTTTTGAAAAGGATTCTTTGAGAAGTAGTCCAGAAATTCTTAAAAGCACAATTACAAACTATTGGTGATCATTGGAAGGATCATCTGAATGGATGAGATCAGAGATTCACTGACACCATCATAAGCATAACTATGACAAAGATAGGACTTAATATTTTTATAAAGCTGTAAATTTAAGAAAATTTTTTCATATTTATCATTCTATTTTCTTTCTTAAGGGAGAGCACAAATCTGTCCTATTTATTCATTCTTTCTTTATTCCTGTTTTACTTCTCTGTATTTTTCCCCCATCTCTCCTTCCTTCATTTTTGACTTTCTTTTTTATGTTATCTTTCCCATTAAAAAAGCATTTAAGGGCAAATAGATGGTACAGTGGATAGAGAGCAGATATAGATTCAGAAATTCTCATCTTCCTGATTTCAAATCTGGCTTCAGATGTGTCCTAGTTCTATGATCCTCGGCTAATCACTTTACCATTTGCCTCAGTTTCCTCAACTGTAAAATGAGCTGGAGAAAGAAATGAATTAAAAAAAAAAACACTTCAGGATCTTTGCCAAGGAAACCTCAACTGGGGTCCTGGAGAGGCAGCTGAAAACATTGAACAGCAACATAACAGAAGATGAATCTTTCATTTTGCTTCTCCATATTTTTAGCATTTAATACTCTAGATTGGAGGATGGTAAAGCATCCAGGAACCATTTAATTAATGCTTGTTAAGCTTATTTTTGTGCACTTAGTATGTATTTTGCTAATTTACTGAAGCTATTTTTTTTTCCAATTAATTCTTTTATTGATTCCCTTCAGATTTAGTAAGTAAAGCATCATGTCATCAAAAATATAGTTTGATTTCCTCTTTTCTTATCTTTATGGTTCATTTCTTTGTTCTTATTTTATTGCTATTGTCAGCATTTCTAGAGTTATGTTGAATAAAAACAGAGAAAAGTGACCTTCATACTTTATTCATGTATTTAATGTTTTTTTTTAAATATCCTACAGTGTTAGCTTTTCTTTTGAGAGAAACATTTTAAAACTACATTAATAATTATTATCTTATGCCTATATTTTGGGGGATTTTAGCACTCAGTACTAATAATACTATTGTTCTATTTTGAAAGCTTTTTCTATATTGATTTACTGTGGCATTGGATTTTTGTTATTATTAATTAAATTGTAAGTTTCTTGAAGGTAGACACTGCCTTTTGCCTTTGGCATTCCTCAGTGCCTATCACATTTGTAGTTCAGTTATTCTACTCATGTTCGAGTCTTTGTGTTACCATTTGGAGTTTTCTTGTAAACATAGTGGAGTAATGTGCCATTTTCTTCTGTGGCTTATTTTATAGTTGAGAAAACTGAGGTAAGGAGAGTAAAGTGACTTGCCCAGGGCCACACAGCTAATAAGTGCCTGAGGCAAGATTTGAACTTAGGTTTTCTTTATTCCAGACTTGGCACACTATTCCCTCTACCACTCAGCTGTGACATATTTATATTTTTATTTATTAGATTGTTATCTTATTGAGGGAGGGACTGTCTTTTTCCTCACATCTTTTTCCAGAACTTATAACACTGACTGACACACAGAAGATACCTAATAAATGCTTATTGATTGACTATTTTTTGATTGAAATGTGATCAAGATAACTGTTTTCTGAAGCTTGGACCATCTTAGCATTTCTAGTCATTTTTTTCTATTTCTTTTTCAGTGTTTCTCATGAGGTTGGGTCAAAGATAAAAAAAGTTTTTGGCCACTCCATTCCTTAAAGACCTTTTAGCAAGTTATAGAAGGCTAGCAATCTACATTAGTAAGTAATTCTTCCAATGAAAAATCGCAGATACTTGAAGTATTGAATAACTTTAGCATAAGAAGCAAAAAAACTGAGAGAATAGCTTTTTAGGTTTCTGATCTATATTGGCCATGTGTCTCTGGAGAAGTGATTTAAGATTTCAGTAGCTCAGAAAACTTTCTAAGGCTCTAAATCACAAAGTAGGTAAAGTTCTGAATTGAATGAGAGCATTTCCTCATCAGAATTTCTTTATTTCCTGTCATAGCTTGACTACCTTAGTTCTACACTTAATGACAAACATCAAAGTTTGTCATATCATCACATATTCCACAGATGTCTATTCTTTCCTCCCCTTCTTTCTGTTAGAAAATTTGGATTCTAAATTCAATGTGAATACAAAAGCCCTACTTAAACCACAGCTTCCTTATTCGACACTCATACCCTAGGTTTCAAAATTACAGTGTGGATTTCTAAATATAGTAATAAGATTTTATTAGCTTCTCACTTCAGTTCAATTAATTTCCTCTATTACTAATACAGGAAATGTGAACATTTTAGTCTATTCATACTGCATGTCTCTGATGTGCTAATCTTCCTGTTTGCAACATAAAGAATTCACATTTATTGGAGAACACACTGTATTTTATTGGATCACAAACAGCTCCAGAATTAATGATGACTTTCCTCCTTAAATCCAATCAGTGCTGAGGGATAAGCCATAATGTATTTCATATTAGTAGGGAGGAGGTGGGGTAGTGTTTTTAGAGTGCGATTGAAGAGAATCAGGCATAAAAATTGTTAAGGGAAGAGTAACTTGGTCATAGGTTCATTTTTTGAGCATTAGACAGGCTCTTTGAGATTCAGAGAGGTGAAATACCTTGCCCAAAATCACCCTCAGCAAAAGAGATGGGATTTTAACCCAGATCATCTAATTCTATGATTAATGCTCTTTCTCATATTTCATGTTCATGGAGTAATAGGGTGGTGATTAGTTCATAGACAATTATTCTAAAACAAATTATTATATTCATTCAAAGATTGTATGATGAAGTGGGAAGAGAATTCAAGTTGGAATCAGCAAATCGAGTTCAAATTCTGATTTTTTTCAGTTCAGTATGAAATCACTTGTATAGGAACTGGGAATGTCATTTATCAGCTGTGGGTCTGTTTCCTCATCTGCAAAATGAAAGGATTGGGCTAGATGGCCCTCAATGTCCCTTCCGGTTTTGAATTGATAATCCTGAGATTCAATAAGTGGGCTGATGTGGATTTTAGTTAGTATGTAGGAAACAGACAGTGAATAGCTATGTAGCCATTATAGGCTGAGTAATAGAAAATGAGAAGTACATGGGCAAGATAGTCGATACTTAAAAGGCAGAATAGTGGGAGATGAGAAAGGATGAGTCACAATCAAAGTAGTGATAGGATGTTAATGTTGATTTAGAAGCCATGTACAACACTTTATGGATGTCTACTTCTGAAGAATTCAGCATAAATTATTTTTACATTCAACTATAAACACGCATGTCTTATGGACATGCCTCATTAAATCCTAGCAACAAGACACATGACTAGATAATGATGCAGGAATAATGATGCAGGAAGTATTTTCTTTGTCACATTAAAAAGGAATCATCCTATTAATTCAATGGAAGCTAAAAAAGAAAATTTGGTAATAGTAATGCCATTTGCTATCCTTCCTGTCAGGATTATAAAAATATATTATGTTCCTGGTAAATTCTAAATGAAAGAAAAAAAAAATCAAGAGACAACTATATCAATAAATAATAGTATTTATAGATCCACAGACTTGTCTAACTACAGTAAATGGAGTTTAGGGGATTATTCATGACTTTAAAAGCTTACCTTTCCTGGATCAGCCAACTGCAAGGAGAAATAAGTCACTAGTAAGAACTACGATCTCTGAAAAAAAAAATTAAGTGAGAAAATCTCACTCCGACGTCACCTTTGGCACTTTTTGCTTAAACATATTCATTTCTATATTCACGCATAGATATATACATGTATGTGTGCATATGTGTAAATATATATAGGATATCTCCAAAGTCTTAGTTCAGTTTCAAGTTACTGAAACTAAAAGCTACATTCAAATTTTGAGGACATCCTGTTTACACACACACACTTACAAACACACATTCTCACATTTAAAATGTACATGTGTTTCAGCCATTCTGGAGAGCAATTTGGAATTATACTCAAAAAGTTATCAAACTGTGCATACCCTTTGATCCAGAAATGTTACTATGGGCTTATATCCCAAAGAAATCTTAAAGAAGGGAAAGGGACCTGTATGTGCAAGAATGTTTGTGGCAGCCCTGTTTGTAGTGGCCAGAAATTGGAAACTGAGTGGATGCCCATCAATTGGAGAATGTCTGAATAAACTGTATGAATGTTATGGAATATTATTGTTCTGTAAGAAATGATCAACAGGATAATTTCAGAAAGGCCTGGAGAGACTTATATGAACTGATGCTGAGTGAAGTGAGCAGGGCCAGGAGATCATTATATTCTTCAACAACAATACTATATGATGATCAATTCTGATGGACATGACCATCTTCAACAATGTGATGAACCAAATCAGCTCCAATAGAGCAGTATTGAATTGAACCAGCTACACCCAGCGAAAGAACTCTGGGAGATGACTATGAACCACTACACAGAATTCCCAATCCCTCTATTTTTGTCCGCCTGCATTTTTTATTTCCTTCACAGGTTAATTGTACACTATTTCAGAGTCCAGTTCTTTTTGTACAGCAAAATAACTGTTTGGACATGTATATTTATATTGTATATAATTTATACTTTAATATATTTAACATGTATTGGTCAACCTGCCATCTAGGGGAGGAGATGGGGGAAAGGAGGGGAAAAATTGGAACAAAAGTTTTGGCAATTGTCAATGCTGAAAAATTGCCTATGCAAATAACTTGTAAATAAAAAGCTATAATAAAAAAAAAAAAGGAAGAGGGTAAAATCAAGCAGAAAAAAAAATAAATACAATGTACATGTGTGCTTATATATGAACATAATGCATTCTATATATATTAAAAACAATACCACAAAGTGCCATTACATGTTATGTGAATATATGTATGTACACAAATAATATAGCAGGGTGTATCATGCTATTAAACACAACATTTACATGTGACAGATACATATATACATACAAGCTTATATATACACTTATGATCATTGACTATCTTAGTTACCCAACAAATAAATATTTATACTCATGCTTACAGCCCAGATCCAGAATCAGGAATAGAAACCAGAATAAGGAATGGGGAAAATTAATGAGATTCAAAGTGATCTTCAACTAAATGCAGCTGTAGTGGAAAAAACCTCAGTGGTGTAGTGGAAAAAACAAAGAACTACCACCAAGTGCCTAATCTACACTAATGGAACCTTACTTCCAATTCTACTTCCAGCAATTTTGATCATCTGACTAAGAACAAGTCATTGTGTGAATTCGATGGCATAGTACATAAAGCTTGGGTCTGGGAGTCAGGAAAACCTGATTTCAAATTCAGCCTCAGACATTTATTAGACAAGTTGTATGACCTTGAACATTCATCTCATCTCTGTCTTCCTCAATTTCCTCAACTGTAAAATGAGAATAATCATAATAGTACCTACTTCCCTGAGTGTTGTGAACAATTAAATTAGAAAAAAAAAGTTAAATGTTTTGTAAATTTCAAAGCTTCTGATAAATATAACCTGTTTAAACTCTCTATGCCTCCATTTCCTTATCTGGAAAACAAAGGCATTAGACTAAATGTTCCCTATAGTACATTTCAGTTCTAAATTCTTGACTTGATTTTCTCCAAAAAACTTCCCCTAAGAGTAGTATTACCCACTTACATTCCATGCTTCTGATTTTGTTTCTTGTTTATCTCTGTTTAGAAAAATTTCTACAAAATTCTCAGTTTTTGTAAGATTATTTTTAGAAGGCAGGGGTTACCACTTCATTATATTCCACCACCAGGGTTCTTAAACTGGGATCAGTAATTAAAAAAAAAAGGTTATAATTTTATTCCAACATAGCTGGTTTGTATATATTTATGCATATGTTAAGATGTATATATTTAAAAATATTTATTTATATATTTAAATGTATGTATTTATGTATATATTTAAATGCATATCAATGTATATATTTATATATGTGTATATATTTATAAATCATCATTTTTGAGAAAATATCCTAAGACTTTACCAGACCTCCCAAAGGATCAGGACAGACAGAAAAAAAGACAGATACACAACTTAAAATCCCCTGAATTAAGTCTTTTTGTCCAATGTAATTTTATTTTGTTAAATATTTCCTAATTACATGGAAGAAAACTTTAACATTCATTAAAAAAATAGAATTATAAATGCTCTCCTCTCATTCTTTCTTCTCTTAAGAAAAGCAATTTAATATTAATTATCCAGGTGCAGCTAGGTGGCACAGTGGATAGAATAACAGGCCTGGAGTTAGGAAGACTTTTCTTTCAGAGTCCCAATCAGGCCTCAGAATTTACTGTGTGGCCCTAAATAAGTCATTTAACTCTATTTACTTCAGTTTCCTCATCTGTAAAATTAGTTAGAGAAGGAAATGGCGGAGTACTCCAGTATCTTTGCTATGAAAACCCCCAATGGGGTCATGAAGAGTTGGCCACAACTGAAAAAATGAGTGAATAACAATAAAGGCACATAAGAAATGTGTGTTAATTGACTAGTAGATTGATTTTCACAAGCTGAATATAGAGATGAATGTGTCTCAGTGTGATAGAGTAAAGGGAAGAGGATATTTTTGTCTTTTTTTTTGCCCTGTCCAATTGGGATTTTTCAGTTACTTTCACTGGGAAGTCGTTTATATAAGTGAAGCTTGCTTTCAATATTAAAGATAATTAAGCCATGAGAATAGAGTCAACAAAGACAAATGCTTATAATAAAATCCCAACTGGGAGAGTGTTTGAAATTCAAACTTTATTATGAGCTGTGTGATTTGTCAAGGAACACATGTTACTGCTCCACTTTGTCTTATAGCAAGCTTACACAAACCAAATGCATAATAAAAGCACGCTGCTTTACAGATATTGAAATCATGAAACTCAATGTAAATTTGTTGGGCAAATTGCCTCTCATATCTTGATGTATTCTGCAATATCCTGCTAATGAGTAATTTATTCCCTTGGTACTATAAGTTTAAGAATCAGGGATAATGTGTTCAGGACACTAGGGTAGATAATGCTCATGGATTCATGCAAATAGCTCAACTGGATTCCAGAAAGTGATTGAGTCATCTTCAGAGTTTATTGGACCTTCATCTTACAAAAGTGTTTCTATTTCATTTACTCACAAGATCAGAGATCTGAAGCTGGGAAGAAACTCAGAAATCATCTTATCCAATATCCATATTTTACAGATGAGGAAACTGAGGCATTCAAGGACCAAGTTTCAAGATTAGAGTTAGTCAGCATCAGATGATGGATTTGAATCTAAGTTTTTTGAGTGTTCTTAACACTGTTGTACATATTCTCTCTCATCATCAGAGTGGATTCACTTTATAGATAACATTTATCTTTTGGAAGAGGGGGTTGATAGAATATAACACATAATAAGAGGTCACTATGAGGCTGGTATTACAGTTTTGGCTTATCAAAATAGATTTTTAATGTTTGTACATTTATTCAAGATATGTTTCTTAAGAGCCTGCTGTATGCACAACTGTTTCAAAACCCATAGATATTTGCACTGCATCCCTTCATTTGGTATGAATTATGTACTGTTCTGTTGAAGAATTGAGTGTAGTACATGCAACAAGAAAGGCCAGACTTCAAATTCTATTTCAGACATTTATGAGCCATGAAAGCATCATTCTTTTTACCTGTAAAACATAAATAATAATACCTGTACCTATATAAAAAGGTTTTGCCAGCTTAAAATCTTTTGATGAGCATAAATTATGAAATATCAATTATGTTTATTATTAGTACTGATTTTGCATCAGATAAAAAATAAAATTCTTTTGGCTAGTATTTAATTATTTCAAAAAATAAAACTGCCAATTAGTGGGACTTTAAATGATAAATGTTTTTGAAACATCCTTGTTATTTAGATATGCATGAATTATTTGGAAAACTTGTCTTATAAAGGCATTTATTAAATTTCTCAAATTTGATAATGTATTAGATGCTGATTTCTGTTAATAATAGCTAATATTTACTATGTGCTAGACATTGTTAAACCCTTTATAATTATTATCTAATTTGTTTCTTCCAACAATTCTGAGAGGTAAGGGCTATTATTAATTCCTATTTTACATATGAGAAAACAGGCAAATAGAGATTAAATAACCTGCTTATGTTCACATAGCTAGTAAGTCTCTGAATCTGGATTTGAACTCAAATCCATTGCCTCAGGTATTAAATATATATGTAAATATAACATATTTAGATAACTTTATTTGCCACCTGCTTTCAACTCCATGAAACAAGATGACCTTATGTCATATAATTAGTTTGTAAGCTCCTTCAGTGTAGGGACTGTTTTTTTTTTTTTTAACTGTTTTAAATTTTTGTTTAATAACAGTTAAATATTGCACATATGTGTATATATTCAATCACATGTAGACAAACATAGGTGAATATGGATATACCCAGTAGAAAGTCAGTCTCAAAACTAACTGAGATTCAAGTCTCATTTCTGAGACATACTTCCTGGGTAATTTGGGGCAAGTTTCTTTGCTCCTCAAGAGTTCTAAAAAAGTATACATTTCAGGGAGACTGCCAATTATATACATTTCAGAGAGACATTTCTAGTAAAAAATACATTTTAGAGAGACTGTCAACATGCATTTTAGAGGGACTGTCCATGCCCAGATCTTATATGTAAGAATGAAATTACAGTTCAGGCCAGTTCTGATGATCTTGTGATGGAGAGAACCATCTGTACTCAGAGAAAGGACTATGCGGACTAAATGTGGATCACAACATAGTATTTTCACTTTTTTATTGGCATTTGCTTGCATTTTGTTTTGTTTCTCATTTTTCCCCCTTTTTGATCTGATTTTTCTCATGCAGCATGATAATTGTGGAAATATATATAGAAAAAGTGCAAATATTTAACATATATTGGATTACTTGCCATCTAGAGAGGAGAAGAAGGGAGGAAGAAAAAAAAATTGGAACAAAGGTTTTGCAAGGGTCAATGTTGAAATTATCTATGTATATGTTTTGAAAATAAAAAGCTTTATGAAAAAAGAATGAAATCACAGCTCTAGACATTGTCTTTATCCATGTATGTATATGTCAGTTCTCCATTTATATGTACATATGTTTGAATGATTAATAAAAGCCCATAATAAACAACTGTGATATGTAAGTAAATTATACATCTATTAATATGAGTGTTTGGAATGAGAGGATAGTAAGTCTGAAGGAAAAAAAATACACAAAAGGAAAGAAATTGTTATACTTGGTATTGTCATGGCAATGGCCTAGATTCTCCATCAGGTTGGGTCCTGTATAAATAGTAACAATAGAATTCTTTTTTCTTAACTTTGCTGGAGTCACTAATGGTGCTTTCAATTACTGAGAAAACGTGATTTATAAGTCTGGCTTTGGCAGGGTTTTTCCCTTACTTGCAACTTTCCAAACATAATACTGAACCCATTGCCTTCATTTCCTGCTTACAGTAGACCTGTGTTACAATTATTTAAACTTTTTTCTAGGAAATACAACTAGATTAAGAGAGAGTATAGTGATGGTAATATCAGAAAACATCATACAATGATTTCAAAATCATCAAAATGCGTTGAATACAAGTAGATAGTCCATGAGGAGCCAATAGAGAAAACAAGTAACTTTTCTCCTTTTCCTGACAGAGATATACTGGTTGTACTTTCAGTTAGGAAGACTTGTCTCAGCCACTTACTAAATTTGTCATTTAATCTCTTTGTGGCTGTTTCCTAATCTGTATAACGAAAAGATTAAACTCAATGGCCTTCTCTAAGATACATTTATCTCTAAAGCTATGATCTCAAAATCCCTTTTCTTTTTTTCATTCCTTCCCATATGTACCCTTTTGTTCTTAAAAACAAAAAGGTAAGTATTTTGATCTGAAATCCTATAGCATCTTGCTGACATTCAGTCCTGGCTCTTAAGGGCTATTAATAAAAATAAAGCTGACTGCTTTGTTGTAATTCTACTGATTTCCAATCATTCATGATCACTGAAAGGAGATCAAGTAACTAATAGTACTTAATGTTTTCTTTAATTTCTATTTGTGGAGGATCACTGGTATTATAGCAGCAAACCTTTCTCTATCTTCTTCCTTTATTTCTTCATTTCCTCCTCCACCCTTTATTTTTGACAGAACTGGATTCGGTGCTTTGCTAAGCCAACAGCTTACTGTCAATCCCACCCTGAAGATGAGCTTCAAGTAAATAAAGAATTACTCAGAAAGGAGATGCTGAGCAAAGAATCATAGAATGCTAGAACTGGGAGGAATTTTTAGAGAATTCCATTCAATCTGACTAGCATTTTTTGAAACTATTTCCAGGCACAAGACATTATGCTAACTTTTAGAAATACAAAGACAAAAATTCAAATAAACCAATCTATACGCAAGTAAAGAAATATAGTATATAGATAGGATGATACAGAGTAGATTAAAGAATGAATAAATTTGGGGCAGAAGAAGAAGGAGAGAGAAGTGGGAGAGATGAGTAATAGTAACATATCACTGTAGTCAACTGATTAAAAAGAAAGACTCCATAACTGGACCACATATTGAATTACTCAGGAGAAGCAGGCTTGCAGAATGTACAATCTTGAACAACTTTCAAAATTAGGAGAAAGCAATTTGGGGCATGGATAGTTTAGATAATGAACTGCTGCGAGTTACTAGAAAGAAGATCTCCCCAGGATTTTTTCATCAGGAGACTAAGTATATTCAATTTGGGGGATTTTGAATGTATGAGAATCTTTTTACAGGTTACAACTAGTTTAGCTGAAGACATGTGTCTTTAGGAAGTTATCTTTTACTTGGAAAAATTAAATAACTTGTTAATAATCACTGAGCTAGAAACTGTTAATATTGAAATTTGAATCTAGTTCTTCCTGACTCAATAGTTATCCACTAAACTGTGTTTTGCAAACTTCAAAGTGTCATATAAATCATACTATTATTATCTTTGATTTTGTCTAATATGATAATAACTTGAAATTTCATTAATTTTCCATATCATACTTAGATATTATGGACATTGTTTACAAAAGTGAAGTAAAGAGGACACGTGGGCATTCCTACAATGTGAATGATGATGTGCCAAGGAGTGTAACACTTTTTAAATTTTCTTGGGCTGCAGAGTTGAATATAATATTCTGAATTTTAATAATCACAGTATAGGGCTTTACATTTGCAAAATATTATCTTCACAGCAATTTTTGAGATAGGTGATACAAGTATAATTATAATTGAGGGGATAATAATATCTCCCGTACTTATCTCAAGGTCAATGTCAAGAGCAAAGAGATAACAAAAGCACTTTATAAACATTAATGTCTTTGAAGATATTGGTTGCTATCCCATCCTCATCAAGTTCAATGGAGTTGAGCTAGAAATAATCTTGAGATGTACCATATTCCTGCTATTATTTTCTTATATTTAATATTCTATGGATTGTTGAGTAGATGAGTAAAGCATTTTTTTTTCCTAGCTGAGTAGAACTATTAGGAATGTAAGTATATTTTCTATATACCTCTGGAAACAATCTTGGTACTATTCCAGTAAGCTGTCAGAATAATAAGAGTAATATATAACTTAACCAAATATCCTTATCCAAGACAATCTTTATTTATTCCTCTAATTCTCCATATTTTAAAAGTTTTCATTCTATTCAGTTTGGATATAAGGAAAATTGTGTAGTAATAGCTATTAAAATGTTCTTAAGTTTTAATGGATCAATATTATGGCTGGGTGATTGTGAACAGTAGTTCAGTCAGTGATAATGCTCTGGTTCCAAGCTTAATAGTTGAGTTTAAAGAATTTTTAAGGTCCCTACTTGGAAAAAAAAAAAAGAATTTGTCTTCTGTCAGTTTATGAATGATGAAAAGCTTCTGAATAAAAATTTGTCACTAAGTCACATCTTGCTAGGGCTTTGGTAATAATATATTATACACGTTACAATATGTTCTTGCACATCAAAAAATGCAGATTTCTTATGGATAAATCCGTAATTTCTCATCATTATATCTTGGACAAAAATGACTATTTCTATAAACAAATATTCATGATTCATCCATTTTTATTATATATCTGCTACATATTGTTGACTGAGTTCATGGAGATGTTGCCCATGGAAGATCTTTTAATTTTACTCTTGGATCTCAAACTTTCATAGCCTCCATCTGAACATAAGCTACTTTTGGTATTATCTGACAAATCCAATAGTGTGTAACTTTTGCTTGCCTTTACTATTGCTCAGTGAAGTGAAATCTACTTTTATGGGGATAATTTTAGAAACATCTTACTAGAATATTTAACCTCTTTATTATAGTTCTGTGGATGTCTATCAATCCTTTCTCTTTTTGTGTCAAGGAAATATTTATCTTTCTTGGAATGTCCCACATATCCTCTTTACTTCACTTTTGTAAACAATGTCCATAATATCTAAGTATAACATGGAAAATTAATGAAATTAATGGTGTCACGGTGCTAGCTTTGACATAAGGAAGACTTGCATTCATCTCCTGCCTCAAATATTATTATATCAATTAATTTCTCCTGGCCTGGGTTTCCTCTTCTGTAAACCTGGGATAAAGGTCACACCTATATCATATTGTTTCTGTGAAAACTAAATGAGATAATACATTTAAAGCATCTTGCAAGTCTTAAAATATTACATAAATGAAATATATTTTTCTCCAACATCCAACTTCAATAATATCATAAAACTTTTTATTAGAATACTCTTCCTAATGATTTGATCTATTTTAAAATTTTAAAGTCTACATTAAGACTGATAATACAGAGGTGACATTTACTTTAAATGTATTATTATTATTGTTATTGCTATTATTACCATTATCAGCATTTTAATATTTTTAATAACATATGAAGGGCAGGTAGAAATGGACCTGGGACAAGTTGTTGTTCTATTATATTATTCTTTTATGTTTCAGATTTAGTAGAATATTATATAGGTAAGAAAAATAACTGCTTTCTGTAATTGAATCAAAGTATTGGGATGTTAGCCCATCTTCTGTAAGCTCATGGGAAGCAGCTTTGGAATAACTCCAGTAGCAGACAAAATGATGGGGATGTTATGCATTTCATTCTGTTCCTAAATAATTTGGGTTCTTTCCACTTGATTTCTACAATTTAAGAACATCTAAACTCTCAAACTCAATAAAACTAAAATAAATTAAACAACAAACTCAAAAAACTAAAACAAAATCTGTTACCTATTGCCCTACCTACCTTGCCCATCCTCTAAACTTCTCTAAAATTGTAGGTGACATCACAATTCTCCAAGGTACTTACTACTGTCATCTCAATGTGTCCACTCTTTCCTCACTTTTACTCCCCTCTTACACCCAATCAGCTCACAACTCTTGCCATTTTTTATCTCTACTCCATCTCTCTTTTACCTATCCCTTTTCTTATTCAAAAAGTGACTGCCCTAGTTTAAACCTTTACCACCTCTCATCTGTATTACTGCAAGTCTTTCCCAGTTCTAATTCCTCCTCATAGTAATGATTTTTCCAAAGTATATTCTTGATAATGTCATCCCCCTATTTCATAAACTCCAGTGACTTATTACTTCTTAGATTGATTAGAAAGTACTTTATTTGACATTAATGAACTTTATAACTAGACCCCTTCCTATCTTTCTAGGCATCTCACGCTTTGCTCCTTGTCACTTAATTTGTATGGGAACTAGACACACTGAACAATTTTCTGCGTCTCATCCATGTCAGTCCATCTCTTCTCTCTGAACTTTCAAGAAGGTTGCCCCGTTCAAGCATCTATGCCTTAACTGCTCACACTATTCACCTCTGTCCATTAGAATCCCTGCCTTCCTTCATGAATCAACTTAAATAACACATTCTACAGAATTCCTTTTCCAGCTCCCTCCCTGGTACTGATATTGCTTTCCTGCTAATGTTATTTTCCTTGTAATCCATATTATCTTATATATAACTTTCTATACATGTTTACTTCTCCATTAGAATATATACTAATTAAGAGCACATATTTGCTTTTTACTTTTCCTTATGTCTGCAGTGTTTGAATATAATCTGGGGAATATAACCAACTCAGAAACTTTTTGTTAATTGATTTTTAATTCCACATATTTGGAATTCACATTTGGAATATTTTAGTATTTGAAATGGACTCATCTATTTAAAAATCATTCCTAATTTTTACAGGGCAGCATTATAGCTCAACTTATTAGAGGCAACAGCTTTGTTTGTAATGTACTACATGCTGAAGTCTTTGGTGTATTCTGTAGTTTACATCTGTAGAAGGGATATTTGTTATCTTGTGATTTGTGAAAAATAACAAAATTCTCTTATATATATATACTTATTATTATTATTATTATTGGGGTTGCTTTATCATCACCATTGAACAGATAAAAAAAAAAAGATTGATTATGTAATTTTTCCAAGGTTGAGTTTAACTGAAAAGAGGACTTTAAATCATTACTGTCTTTTTATATCTAAAAGTTAACACAGCTTTTAGTACTAAGTGCTTAACAATACATGTTGACTCATTCATTTATAGATGAGGAAACAGAGAATATATTTATATTGAATCAACTTCCTCTCTAATGACAAAAATGACTGTCCTGCTTCAGATACGTTACTTCTAGTTTTTTATATTGGACACTGTATCATTGTAAATCACTTAACCTCTTAGCTCAGTTTTTAAATATGTAAAATAGGAATAATAACAGCACCCACTCACAGCATTTTTGTGGAGTTCAAATAAGATAGATATGTAAAGTGGTTTGCAACCATTAAAGCTACATATAAATGATAGCTATTATTGATACTATTAAATTTAGAAGAGCAAAATATTTAATAAAACCTTTGTCTGACATTTGCCATCTCCCAGAGAAGTTATGGTATACATGGTTATCATTAATTACATATTTATATTTCTGGGGTTTATCAGTAGCACATCCTTCTCCATTTGATAACATAATTATAATAAGCTTTTCCCAAACCAGACTTCATTTGTATTTCCATTTTTCCAATGTGCAAAACTGTGGCTATAAAAATCGAGTGGAGTCTACTTGTAAACTCAGCTAAAGCTAATTAAATGGTGCAGATCTGATTGATTCTCTGTGTGGAATCAAACCATATGGGGTTGTCATTTCTTTATGTGTCAGAGGGCCATTAGGGCTGGTTTCAAACCTAGTAAATATTTAAAATAAGATACTCAAAAAAGATGAATCTGAAAAAGGATGGGAATAGAAAAAGCAAGACTCCTAAGACTCCTAGCACAGATCACTGAATAGGGCCTACTACTATAGTAGGGACAAGCAAGAAGAATCATTCATTTCAGATACTTCCATGATATAAGAAGAGAAGAAGAATATTCAGAGAGGGGTCACTAAGACTGTAAGTTGTAGAAAAGCAGTAAAGCAGAACAATTAATATAAAAACATAAGTAAGGGAAGTTAATCAATTAGAAAGCTTTTATTAAGCATACATAATGTCTTTGCCACATACTGTGCTAGGTTTTAGGGGTAGGAATACAAAAATAAAGCCATCTTTGCTTTTAAGATGCTTATATTGTACATGATGCTATGTATAAATATTTACCAAATATATATAATATATATATATATATGTATATGTACATATAAACGTAAGTGCAGTTAAGTGGCTCAGGAGATAGAGCTCTGAGTCTGGAGTCAAGAAAACTCATTGTCTTGAATTATCAGCTGTATTACTCTGGGCAAATCACTTAACTCTATTTGCCTCAGTTTCCTCATGTGTAAAAAGAGTCTGAGGAGAAAATGGCAAACTGTAATAATATCTTTACAAAAGAAAATCTCAAATAGGGTCATGAAGAATCAAACAGAACTGAAATGACTGAACAATACCAATATATACAAAGTATTTACACACATTTATAAACATACAAACACATACACACACACACACACACACACACACACACACACACAAACAGGTAACAAGAACTGGAGTTTTCCCATTGGTCTCATTAGGCATATCTAGCCAGGAACATTGAGAAGAAGCTTCAAGGAGCTAAATTCAGGTTTTATGTCAAGAAAAACAATGCTAAAAATGTCTCCAATTTAGCCTATCCATATCTTATCACAGCTATTCTCTGTTTTTAAAAAATGTATTTCAGTGCTTAACACAGTGCCTATAGAAGGAGTTTAATAAATGCTTATTGGTTAATTAACTGGCACACTCTCTATCTTATTGAAGTTACTCCTTTCCCTTTGCAGCTACTTTCCTGATCTCAGATTATTTTGTAGCACTTTGTATAAATTAACATATGTATGTGTTATCTCCAGATAAAATGTAAGCTCTTTGAGGGCAGGGATTGTTTTCTTTTTGTCTCAGAATTCCTAACTTCTAGCACAATGCCTGGCTGTTGGAATCAATTTTCTTTATAAAAATGGCTATTTTCACTAAATCTTCCCTCAGGTCTTTTCCAGCTTGAGGAGTCTATATTATATACTTTCAGGTGCAGAATTAACACATCTCTGAAAGGATTTTTGCTGAATAATGTGTATGAGGCTTCAGAATAGTTTTTCAAAATAAAGTATGGCCAATGAGCAGTTAAATGCATAAAACCTAATATGTTGTGGTACAAATAATATGAAGTCAAATATGTTCTGAAAAGTGAATGACCAGAAACAGCTGGGTGGTATAGTGGATAGAGCACCAACCCTGAAATCAGGAGGACCTGAGTTCAAATCTGATCTCAGACACTTAACACGTCCTGGCTGTGTGATCTTGGGCAAGTCACTTAACACCAAATGTTTCAGCAAATTAAAAAAAAAAAAATAAAGTGAATGACCAATCATGCACGTTCTTGTTTGAAAGTTATTTCTAAAGAGAAATGCAAAATAAAACAACTATAAGGTACCACCTCACACCAATCAGAGTAGCTAATATGACAAAAAAAGGAAAACCATATATTGGTGATGTGGGAAAATTGGGGCACCATCCTGGAGAGTAATTTGGAACTATAGCCAAAGGATGATCAAATTGTGCATACCCTTTGATCCAACAAAATCACTACTAGATCAATATTCCAAAGAGATCATTTAAAAAGGAAAAAGCACCTATATGTACAGAATATATATAAACCTAGAAACATTTACATGAACTGATGCTGAATGAAGTGAGCAAAACCAGGAGGGGAACACTGTACAAAGTAACATCAATGGTGTGTGATGATAAAACTATATAGATTTAGCTCTTCTCAGTTATACAAGGATCCAAGACAATTACAAAGAACTCTTGACAGAAAAAGCTATTCATAAACCAGATGAAGAACTATGGGATCTGAACACAGATTGGAGCTTACCAATTTAACTTTTTTGGTTTTTTGTAACTTTCCCCTTTTGTTCTGTTATTTCATTCACAACATGATTAATGTGGAAATGGATTTATATGATTTCACATGCCTAATATATGCCAGATTGCTTCCCATCTTGGGGAGGGGGAGATGGGAGAAAGATAGGAAGAAAAAAATTACAATTCAAAGTCTTATAAAAATGAATATTGAAAACTATATTTATATGTAATTGTAAAAAATAAAATACTATTTACAAATTCTATAAAAGGTCACTTCTAATATAGGAAAATAATAGGGTATCATCTGGAAGGGATCTCTGCAGCCATGTGGACCAACCCCCTCATCTTCTAAATGATGAAACTTGCCTGAGGTCACACAGAAAACAGATCCTATGACTCTAAAACTAGCATGCCTTCCATTATTTAAATTAAAAACTGCTTATTATTAGAAGAAGGAACAATAGCATTCAGAGTCCAAATAGGTGGATAATTTAACATCTCATTTTCTTTTTTGTTTTGGTAAGTTCCTGAACGAGATGAGGTGAGATCTTTCAAGACAGTTGTGAAAATCGAGTAAGGCTTAATCTACTTTAGAGTTTGAGAGAGTGGGCCTGAAGGATTTTAAGCATTGAGTCAAGGGCATACTTAAGTCCCCTTCCTGCTGTCCTCCCATGACATCAGTGTCTCCCCATTTCAGTCAAATATGGGCAACTATGTACTTATTGGTCAAGTTCAATTTCATGGGTAGTTCGCACATTTAGAATGTAAGATCCTCAGCCAATGAGGATGAGAGTCAGTGGTGGGAGAGGGTATTTGCATTAGGGATTAAAAGTGTTGACCCTGTCCCTGATGGTGCTTCCTCCCTTCCATTGTCTGCTCGATGGATGGGACGCCCTTCTCGTGAGAATGTATAATAAACTTTGCTTTGCTTCTAGAGATCTCTCCAGCTTTTTTTTTTTTTAATTAAATGGTGACCCCTCACCATTTCTGCACCACACACTCCAAATTCCTCTCCCTCAGTTTTTGCATTATTAATTATTATGATTTGTATGATATTGCATTTATCTTGATACTGAAGGAGTGGTAGATGTTTTTGGTAAGATAAATAAATGGGAAAAAAAGTCTGGTGTTTGGATCCTCTATCTGAAACTCCAGAGATTGATATCTGCCATTTAGTAGAATTTCACCTAGATTACCAAAGAATTGTACCTGGAGTTTTGGAATTCTCATATGTCAAGCTATTAGAATATGTTAAAAATCAAGGGAATTGGATCACCACTGCAGACTTATTTTTCACATAACATGGAGTAAGAACTGTCACATGAGAGAAGAACAAATTCCCTTACTTTACTGATTATGTGGTAGTAGGTATTGTATTATCAGGTAGTAGGTAGTAGGTAGTAGGATTGATAAATCAAATGTGGATATAGGATTCACGCTTGTTATGGTAAAAAAAAAAAGAAACATATATATATACATATATATATATATATACATGTGTGTGTATATATGTATACCATGTAAATAATGGCCAGGATTATTTAGCAGGCTCAAAATGAGAGATGTTATGTACTCATGCACATGTGATTTCAGAAATATTCCACATTATATGATACTTCAAAATTGCAGATGCTACTATAAGACACCTTTCTAAGAAAAAGAATATATAAAGGGTTGAGGTGATATGGATATTAATAGTAATGTTTCAATGCAGAAATGCATATTGCAGGATCATATAATTAGAATCACATATCGTGTTTATATTCAGATGGAGGATGCTATAGTCCTTTTTCCAAAGAATTCCTTAATAAATCTAAGTTTATTTTTTCTTGGTCCCTTTTAACTGAACTACTAATCTGAGCTACTTAGTGCTGTCAAAATTTTAGTTTCAATGAACCATGTCTTTGTACTTTGGTCTTTGCTTTCAGAGAAACTTACCTGAAGCACAGAGGAGGAAAGGAGGGGAAGGAGATAAACATTTATCTTTTTTTCTGTACTTACATGCTCAATGTGTATTTATATTTACAGAATCTACTCCATTTCAAATCCAGGAAACAATGGTAAATAAATTCTACCACTGTGCAGTCCCCATTAATATGGACAGGAAAAATTGATCCAGTGTGAAAGGTAATTAGAACAGTAGAAAGAGAACTAGACTTCTACAGAAGACCAGTGTCTTAGCTCTAACTTCGACTAGGGTGAATATCTTTAGGTACATAATTAAATTATGCAGAACATTCATTTTCTGAGCTGTGGAGTCAGAGAGTTGGACAAGATTGCTGCTGTTTCCTAAACTGGACTCTAGGTATTCTTGGTGTTTGTTCTACAATGGAAATACTGGTTCTTCAAAAATATTCAATGATAATAATATTTTCTCCCCTCCAAAATTGTTAAAATAAAAGTAGCTTTCACAAATATTTATTTTTGAAGAGATTTTCTTTGGAGGGGCATATGAATATGTTTTATTTCCCTTTCCATTTATTAGGAGCCCAGAATGTGGTAGGTATTTTAGTGTTGTTGATGGATTAATTGGTTAGTATCCCATAGTTCCAGTAACCTTCCCACTCCTATTTAAATCATTTATGACTTCTGGAAATATACTTCAAGCCCCAATTCATGGCCAAACTGGCTTGGGAAACTATGGATTAGATTTCTTTCTAAGTCTCTCTATGGCTCCGTAATTCCATACAAGCATAGTATCATCTTATTCATTCTGGTGATAATAGAGAGAAATCACAAATAAATAAATAAATACATAAGTTCATTTAAACATCAGCTCAGCCAGCTAGACAGCTCTTCAGCTGTTCCCTTGCATAAGTTATATGATGCTGACAATTTCAGAATTTCTAATCAAAGCCTGCTAGACTTCAACAGACTTAGATCTCTTCAGTAAAACACTCCATATTGCATTTTGTTATGATCCAGAGACCACATGGAAGACCTCATTGATGGGCCACAGAACAGAGATGAGAAAGTCTGTCCCAGTGGTAAAGGACAAAGCCAAGACAATACTTGTGTCTGAGTTTCAAGGCAAAGGCAAGGTTCTTTCTGATCCCAGGCATGATCCTGTCTACTTCTGGGAAACAATTCCTGGGAATGCTGGGAATTTGGAAATGGTGTAAGCAATGGGAAACTGATGGGGTTTTGACCTATTTTTGGTTCTGATGAGCAGTATATCTTAGGGCTTACTGCTATGGACAGACATAAAACCCAGTGAGGGTATTAGTGGAAATAGGAAGGGGCATATTAGAAAGTCAGAAAAAGGAGGCCTTCTCTGATGTATGTCTGTCTAGTTTGAGAGCAAGTAAGATAATAAGTGCAGCTTAAAAAGAGACATTTTAAAGAAATATAAAATTATTGGTTAAGAATGAGGAAGGGTTGCAGGCACAAATGAAAATTTAAGAGGTCAGTTTACAAGGATTTCTAAATTTAATTTTTGCTTAATTCAAGTTTAATTCTGCCAACAGAGACTATTTGCAAAATTGAAAGAATGACAGCTTTAAACCTAGAAGGAAATGGGAAAATGTGCTAGACTCGGAATCAGCTGACCCAAATCACCTTCGTACTCTTAGTAACTATAACCATTGGCAAACCACACATTTCCCAAAACATCAGGTGCATCATTACAAAAGAAGCAAAACATCGCTATTTACCTCATAGTGTTCCCAAGAGGAAAACATTTTGCAAATCTGGAAACCCTAAATATAGGGTATTTAAAAACTTTTAGTGAAATTTTAAGCTCTTAGCTATTAGCTCATCCCCCAATTTAAATAATCCTCCTTCAGGCTTTTAATATGAACTCATCTTTAGCTACATGTGGCTATAGGATTGGTTGGCATAATGCAACCTACTCAATCCCTCAAAAGTCTGTTTCCTTGACCATCAAAACAGTGGGCTAAAATCTTGGGTGCATAAAATCAGTTTTCTCTCTAATGTGCATCTTTCTCAGGATCTGTCCCCTTGAATATGATCTAGAAAAGTTTATTTTCTCTCCCTTTACCACTAAAATTAAAAAAAAAAAAAAACTTGAAACTACACCAATTAAAATATATTGGGGAATTTCTTAATCCAGGGGTCCTCAAACTACAGCAGTGGGCCAGATGTGGCAGCTGAGGACGATTATCCCCTCACCCAGGGCTATGAAGTTTCTTTATTTAAAGGCCCACAAAACAAAGTTTTTGTTTTTACTATAGTCCGGCCCTCCAGTGAACTGGCCCTCTATTTTAAAAGTTTGAGGACCACAGATAAGACCACCAAACTATTTCTTCCCAGCTTTTGGACTTTGGTATTTCAGGACACTTATATCCTCGTTTTTCATTTTGAACAATGCCAGGAAACACAATCTATAGGTCACATTTCACACTTTAGAGTTAGTTTAATTTTGATGAAAAAATAGCTACTTTAAAAATCTGCATCAAATAATCCCTTTAGCTTCATGGACCCAATCAATATGTCTTGTTCAAAGTATCCTACTACATGCTAACTACATGATTACTTTCATCAGACTGCTTTGCTTTCATTTCTGAGCTTGTTTTCACATTGGCCTTCCCCAAGCAAAATTTAAGTTTAGACATTTAATTAAAGGTCAACAAAAATTGACTCCCCCTTCTTATCTCAGCTAATAATCTGATAATATGTTAACTGAGTACTTGACTCAACTTGACTCTCCCTTCCTAAAAGGTATCCCATGGCTAAGAGTCTGGTTTCTTTTGTTGTTATTTTTTTAAACCATAACTAAAATAGGAATTTATGAATATATTAAGCTATTAGTCTATCTCCATCTTTTTATGTAATCCAAATTATTAATAAGGGTAATTTCACTATGTTCTTCTCTGTATTATATGGTGGTGAGTGGAAGCATCAATTTTATCAACTTAGAATCAGGACAGCAAATTATTAGAAATCGAAGGGAACTTGAATGTCAAAGAATCCAATAGCTTCCTTTCATATATGAATTAATTGAGGCCTGTAAAAGTCATGACTTTTCAAGGAAAATGACTAGCTTAGCAGAGACATGCTCTGAAATATTATTTTTCCAAAAATAAGTTTTCAACTAATGTCTACACAAAGTTGTGTGCAAAGCTGTACCACTGGTTAGTTAATGAAGGTAGAATTAGGAGAAGAACCTGTCCCTTGTCATCCAGAGACTGCTTATATGACCAAAATCATCTTAGGGAAAGTCAGCCTAAATGATAGCAGGTTCTTGATTCCAGAAAACTGATGATATCATTTTTTCTTTCTTCTACTAGAAAAACAGGGGATCATGGTTAGAAAATATTGCATACACGATCCCACATGATTGAACTGTTGGTTTCTTTTGCCTATTATTATAGATTCTCATTTTTTATAAGAAGAAGATAAAAATCTTTTAAAAAGATTTTTAGGTAGGAGAAAGGGAGTCCTTTGGGAAGTGAAAGTGGTATTTTAAAAGCATCAATGAAACATTTAAATATGTATGTAAAAAAATAAAAAAAAATCTTTAGGAAATTTCAATGCTTTGTTAATGATCTCCAAGTTCTACCAGAAACAATACTAGTATTGTACTGATGCTGATATACTGGTGCAAGAAGTAGGCTACCACAATCTATGAAAAATGGAAAATGATATTATGCAGAAGACAATGAAGAAGTATACGACCAGTATAAACATAAAGTATAAGTATACTTAAAATATAATACTTACATAAAGATATTAGCATAAGTAATTAAAAAAGAAATAAAAAGATAAGAACCCTGTTCAAAATATCAAAACTCTCAGTGAATAAATGACTTCCTGATATGATCTCATAGAATAAAGAAGTTCCTCGAGCAAGAATAATTGCATTTTGGTTCAACATAGCTACTGACTTGTCTAATGATCTGAGAGAGGTTTCCCAACTTCTCTGGACTTCCAACTACCCATGTTTAATATGGAGAGAATATTATTGCCCCAGGACATTAAGTGGAACTTTGGCAACTTTGAATAGTTGATACTGGATGCCAAGCTTACAAACACAGTATGGTTGACACACTGGGAGTATCTGACTCACTTATTATTCTCCAACTCTCCTATGTAATTTGACACAATGTATCCCCAAGACATTTCCTGCTGGTAATGCTCCGGCTTCTATCTTTGAGGCTTTTAATTTGTATTTTTCCCCAAATGGCTTCTGTCTGCTTGTCAAGTGGGATTCTCACCTCGCTTGGAACTCCTGGCTCTTTGATAAGGAAGCACAGGCGGGCTGAGAGAGCTGGCATGCTACAGAAACCTGTGTAAGCAATCAACAGCTTCCCTTCAGCCAAGTGTGATTTTCTGTAGAACCAGAGGAAACCAGCACAGCAAAACTGTCTCCCACTAATATCAAATTTCTGAGCAGCAAGTTCCTATTAGTTCAGGATTATCTTTCCAAAGTTAGGAGTTTGGGGCACCATTAGCATCCTCTAGCAGACTGTCATTCCTGGAAGATACTCCTTTTGCACTCCAGTCTTCCAGTTCTTTAATAGGGGCTCTAGGATTCTCTTGGAGCTCTTGGTTAGCCTCTTTGTCTCCCTTGTTGCTATTATGAAGGTAAATGACATGTACAAACATTTACTATTTTATGAGAATGAACTTCTATATATAAAGCATGAGAGTCATGACTGCTGACTCTTCAAAGTTCATCTAAATATTCTTCCTGTTCTTTGGAGAGGGGACTGCTTTCTCTCTGTTCTTAAGGAACACAACCTACAAAATACATGAGTTGGACAGGACTTCAAGATTAGTTAATCTAACCTATAACTGACCAAGAATGTGCCCTATGATATCCTTAACAATAATCATCTAGGCTAGTGGTTAAAGAGTCTATTTCCTAAGCAGCCCATCATAGTTCTAAATGTTAGGAAGATTTTCTCTTACATGAGCTTTAAATCCGCCTGTACACAAGTCTGCTTTTAAGTCTGTTCTCTGAAACCAGGTAGAACAAATGGAATCTGCCTTCCACATGAAAGTTCTTCAGATATCTGAAAAGAGCAATTAATGATTTCCTATATTTTCTCATTCTCAATTGATACTCAAATGTTGTGGTTATGGATTTAGTGAATCTGTCTTAAGTCTGATGGTTGTTCTCGAATTTATTAATGTATTCTTCCTAGTTCCCAAATATCTTTTATTTTTTTTTTGAATATAGGTATATTCAATGAATTCACACAATGTATCCAATTACATTATCATTTAATCCAAATAGCCATCACCCATCTATCACTCCATCTATTTATCTATCCATCCATCTATCCATGCATCCATCTATTTACCTACCTCTCCATCTATCTATCTATTGCTCATCTACCTATTGGTTCCTCTTTCTCTGTTTCTGTCTTTCATCTTTTAAAATATATATATGATTTTCTTAAGAGAAGAGACAGTTTCCTTTATGTTTTGTATTCCTGATGTATAACACATTGCCTGATGCATTGCAGGTGCTTAGTGGCTGAGTGATTGATTCATTAAATATTATGTCCAAAATCAAACTCAATAAACATGATCTGACCAAAGCAGAGTACAAGAGGACCATCACACCTCATATTCTCTGTACTTTATTTGCTTATTTCAGTCAAAGGTAAATATAAGGCTTTTTGGTTTGTTCCTTTATTATTGTAAACCAAATTGTTGTCTCATATTGATTATTGAAGCCCAGTGTGATCATAAACATATTACTGGAAGGGATAATAGATATCATTGAGTCCAACACATTTTGCTGATGAGAAAAAAATTGGGGCCACTGAAATTAAATAACTTTGCCCAAGATAACATTGCTATTAAGTGTCTAATGTAGGATTTGAAAACAGATCCTCTTGAATTCAAGTCCAACACTCTATACTCTAACCACTTTTGAAGATGATAACTCCATCCCCCAGTTGTCTTTTTCATGCAAAAATTTGTCTGATCTCCTCTCCTCCAGGTTTTATAGGATATTCCAAAGGTCTTTATGCAATGTAAAATAATTAGTGTACAACTAGGCAGTGCAGTGGATGGAGCTCTGTGTTTAGAATCAGACATCTTTGTGAATTCAAATTTGGCCACAGATACTTACTAGATGTATGAGTCTGGAAAAGTCACTTAACCTTGTTTGCCTCAGTTAACTTATCAATAGAATAAGTTGGAGAAGAAAACAGCAAACTACTGAAGTACCCTTGCCAAGACAATCCTAAAATGGGGTTATGAAGAATCGGATATGACTGAAATAGTTGAACAACAAGAAAAGAAGATAATATTCTTAGAAGATAAAGACTGAAGCCTTTTGGAATATCCTCAAGTTGATTTTTGGACTGAAGTGTAGAGCTTATCTTCATATGTTAAATTTTAACTTATTATACTTAACCCACCATTCTATGTAATATCTCTCTCTCTCAGCTTCATGACTTATGCATGAACATCCCTGGTATCAGATTCTTCATGATCCTATAGACCATGTTGTTCATGGAATTTTTTTTGCAGAGATACTGGAATGGTTTGCCATTTCCTTCTCTAGTGGAGTAAGGGAAATAAAGGTTAGTTTGCTCAGTCTCACACAGCTACTAAGTATATGAGACCTGATTTGAATAGTTATTTCCGACTCAAGATCCAGTGTTCTATCTAGATGCTTTGTAGGGCACATTTGCCAAAAGTCACATAGATTTTAAGTATTTGAGGTCAAATTTGAGCTCAGGTCTCCCTGAGAGAGAGTGCTCTCTCCAATGAACCATCTAGTTGTCCCATTTAAACATAATGCTTCTCTCAATATTTTATTTTTTGAGGAGAGAAATCAAACACTCATTTAACAAGCATTTGTTAAGCATTGTTGATTAGAGAAATGCAAATTAAAATAACTGGGAGATACTACCTCATACCTCTCAGATTGAGTCAGATAACAGGAAAAGATAATAATAAATTTTAGAGAAGATGTGGGCAAACTGGGGCACTAATACGTTGTTGGTAGAATTGTAAAATGATCCAATCATTCTGGAGAGCAATCTGGACCTATGCCAAAAGGGCTATAAAAGTATATATGCTGGATCAAAATTTCCCCACTTGATGGGCAAATGGCTGAACAAGTTGTGGTACATGAAGATAATGAATATTATTATTCTATTAAAAATGATGAATAAGCTAATAATGGAAAAGCTTTGAAACATTTATATAAACCAATGTTAAAAAAATAAGTAGAACCAGGAATACATTGTACAAAATAACAGCAAGAATGTACAATGATACATTCTTTGAACTATGAAAACTATGAAAGACCTGATTCTTTCCAGTAGTTCAGTTCCCAAAGCAATCCCAGTTTTGGACAGAAAATACCAATTCAGCCAGAAAAAAACTAAAGAGACTAAATGTAAATCAACTCATGATATGTTCACTTCTTTTTTCTGTTTTTTTTTTCTCTCTCCCATGATTTTTCCTTTTTGCGCTGATTTTTCTTTCCCAACATGATTCATAAAGCAATGTATATTGAAAATAAACTTAGGGGAAAAAAAGAATGTTAGTATCCAAGACATACAGACATGCCTCATTTAAATCAATTATGAATACAATTGCTAAAGTAAAAAAAAAAAAAACATTCATTATGGCACTGTCACTTTGAATATAGAGACAGAAGTATGTTCCATACTTTAAGTAAGAATATTTTCCCCCCAATCTGGTTCTAAATACTTTCATTAATGACAAAACAAAAGAAGATGAAGAGAGGAAATATATAGACATCATAAGGATAAACGAGAGTATCTGCATGTATTAACTAGAAATTTAAGAGTTCATAAAATGAAATTGTGGATTAAGCAACTTGAAAAGAGAGAACAGATGAGGAACTGTTCCAAAATGAATGCTTTGCAAAGGGGTAGTGTGGGTACTTCAACAGCATGGGTGCTTAATGCATCTGTTGAACTGAATCAAATATATTTGGTGAACATTCCTGACCATTATTTCTCACATAAAATCTTTCAGCTCAGTTTATTTATTAATAGATTTTAAGAATTTTTCAAGGAAAATCATTTCTGACTTTTTTTTTAAGAGAAGTCAATAGCAAAATCATATTTGTTTCATGGAAGTGTTTTGTCATGCAAAGTTAAACAAATCTATTATGTAAAGCGAGGAACACATCTCTTAGTGAAAGATCTATACCCAAACCATAACTAGGCTGAGTTGGTTGAGGTTCCAGATGAAAGCACTGAAATTTAAAAAGTTTTGACAACACTAATACTAGAAATAGAACTATAGCTTATGAAAATGCCTTCGAGGTCATCTGGAGGGTTTGACCCTTTCATTTTTACAGGTGAGATTATTGTTGTTTGTCCTCTGTTCTAGAAGACAGAGATCTGGGTGGTGATGCTATGATATGCAAATCAATTGGATTTAAGTGACGGAGGACTATATAAAGTCACCAGCTTCTCCTTCAGAGCCACCTGGATCCGGTGACAATTATATATAGATCTGGATGACTGGAGATGATCCCCATTCCTTGGGAGACCTTGGCCTCTTTAAGCTAAGATCTTTAAGAGGTCTCAGTTTGACTAAGACAATGCTCTTGTGATTAAGCTTAGGTCAGAAATGAGGCAGAGAATGGTTTCTTTTACCTAGTCAAAAAAATAAAAATTAAAAAAAAAATCTTGGAGGGAAAGATGGTCACGGCTTATGGTCAAAATAGGAATAATTGTGTTTTTTTACATTCTCTCTGAGCTAAACAAAGTCCAAATAATGACCAAGTGGAGCTTGGTCTGAGACCTTTTATTGGTCAATCAATGAGATCCAGAGTGACTTGAGTTTAACTGACTCCCAAAGGGATTAAGTGATTTTCCCAAGATCACATGGAGAGTAAGAAACAGTCTGAACTTATATTCTAGTCTCTTGACTCCAAAGCTAAGTCCCTTTTCATTGTAAGCAATCTAAATCATTTAGGAGTATAGAGGTGAATGCTCTTAGATGTGATCATCAAGAAGAAACTGTTCCAATGAGAAATTTTCTGGAGCTTGACTTTTCCTCCTAAGAAGTGGTCCCAAGATGACCCCTTCCCTGCTCTGCATTCACTGTTCTATTCTCCTCCTCCATAATACTGTTCTACGGTTTTTGCCCCTTGGTAAGACTACCTTCAGGTTTTATTCTCCCTGCAAAGAGAGTAGTATCTCAAGGCCCTAATTGTCAGTCTTGTGTGTTTTCTGAATCACAGAATTTTAGAGTGTCCCTTGTCACAAACTGAATTTGTCTAAGATATGAGGGTGTATTTTTTATGCTTGCCACAATGATGTTTGGAAATTGGATCTGGATATGAAAATTTTAAGTTAAGGAACAGGTTGACTTAAAAGAAATTGTGTGAAGCCCTTTCAGTTCTGTTTTCCTTTTTTTTTAATTTTTAATTTTTATAATCTCTTCCCCCCTAATTATAAGAAACCTATTTTTGAACTATGATCTATGGTAATTTATTTCTATTGTACAGATACCCTGTAAAATTATGAGATTGATTTAGATATTTATTAAAGTTCTTTCCAGTTCTGGCATTTTAAGGTTTCCAAGATCTTAGGGTTCTATTTAGTAGCAAAATTATGCATCAGCTGTATTCTAATGCTCCTGGCATCTCTCTTTGCCTAATGCAATGGGAAACTGTGGAGAAAGGCCAGGAAGAGCCTCTTAAATTATGCAGTGTAACCAACAAAAATATTGATAGACAAGCTGACTCTCTGTAATTACATGCAAATTTTAATTGATATGAATAGGTATACATTATCACACATAAACACACACTCAGACACCACAAATGCATACATGACTCAGAATAGACTATCTCAATTAGTGGGCATTTACTTTCCTTTTGTTCTCTGCTACCTTGGCATTTCTCAAACACTCTTTGGCTGGTGAGGCATCTTCATGGTCATAAAATAAATTAAATATTAGGAAACAATTAAATATTGACTGAGTCCTGTTCAATTTTAACAGCAGTATATAGTTCAACAAATTAAAATGGACAAAAGAAATTGGTTCTTAGTAGAAGGACCTGCCTTCACAGTTTGCTCTAATTTTTATTTTCTTTGCTATTTTTGTTTATGCTTCCCCAAACCCACCTACTCCAATTTCACATTTACAAATGTCGGAGCAGTGGGGCACAATGAAAAGGATGCTGAATGTGAAGTGAGAAAACCTGGATTTGAATCCTGGCATTGCCATGTACTACTATAATCTTGTCACTTACCTCCTTGGGCCTGCTTTTAGTTTCCTCACATTTAAAATGAGGAGCTTTGATTGGACAACCTTTGAGATTGCTTCCAATTCTAGTTCTGCCATCCTAAGGCACTTTAACCCTTTCAGTCTCAGTTCTGCTGTCTTTAAAATGGCAGCATTGGACTAAAGGGCCCTTGAAGTCCTTTTCCTTTCCAGATCCATAATCTCATTATATTATACTTTTTATACTTGCACTGTACTCTACAGCAATTGTCTTTGTTATTTTATGAATAAAAATATCTAACAGCAGGACACATCTGCCTCAAGTGGTGATCCCTGGGGACTTGCTATATTCTTTTGTTTCACTGCTGTCAGTGACTTGTTTTGATTTCTTTCCCCCTTTTCCACTTTTGTTCCCCGTTGAGAACAGATGAGGTTAATAGGATTATTCAGCAGCTGGATCCGACCACCTGCTCTCCTGATCCTTGGCTTTCAAAGCCCTTAACACACGGAGAAGACACCTTGGGCACCCTTATTACCAACACCACTAATCTTGTACTTCCTAGAGACCTTACTTTCACTTCCTTTGAAGATGGCTGTAATTACAGCTCTTCTTTAAAAGCCCTATTCTGCTAGCAAGAATTCAGGTCGCTTTCATCTGATTCCAATCTTTTATTTCAAAGGCAGATAAAAGGGCAAAATCATCACAATAACTTCTTTAGGACACAGTCAAGTCCTTGACCTTTGAGACAAGTATCTGATAAACTTCAAAATAGCTCCTAATGGGGAAGGTATTCTTCTGGGAAGTCTCATGGCCTTCATCTACCTGCTAGCCAGGGATATATTTACATCCTCCTGCGGTCAGGCATTTAATCTTGCCTTAGAGTCACTCAGCTGCCTCAACTCCAATCCATTTTCAGTGTTCTGATAAATGGGATTTTTTTCTAGTTTTTTTTTTTTTTCTTTTTAGAATTGATTCTGCCTCCTTGTACTCCTCCCTCTTCCTCCTCTCTCTTTTTTATAAATGATCCAATCAATCTGTTATGTGAGGGAAATTCAGGCTATCTGAAATTTTAATCCATTTTGCATTTTTAGGTTAAATTATCCAGGTCCTTGTGTTTGCAGTATGAGTATGCACTATTTCCCAGAGAGGTTCTTCAGTGCCTAAAGTAGAAAAAGCAAACCATTGCTTTTCATAGTTATCCATACAAGGCTCAGATGCTAACAGCAACATATGGTCTTAAAGATGACAAGGATCAAACTGAGTGAGTGCTGATTTGTTCTCTAGAATATTTAGTGTGAGAAAATGAGCATTTGATTTGGCATCAAAATGGCTGAGTTGGAAGTCCAGTTTCGTCACTTACTACCTGTGACATTTTTCCTTTTTAGACCTAAATTTCCTCATCTGCATAATATGGGGTTTGGACAAGTTAGTGTTTGGCTATCTAAAGTCACAACTGCTCAGAGCCTCT
Organism: Antechinus flavipes; assembly: GCF_016432865.1. Taxonomy (NCBI): domain Eukaryota; kingdom Metazoa; phylum Chordata; class Mammalia; order Dasyuromorphia; family Dasyuridae; genus Antechinus; species Antechinus flavipes. The sequence continues at coordinate 40,140,747 of NC_067398.1, read as the reverse complement.
TTCTGTACACTCATTGAATTAAGAATAGCTTTTATATTAAATAATAATAATAATAAAATGGTTTAAAATGTATTTTTAAAAAACATTCTTAGCTCATAGGCCAAAAAAAAAGTAGAAGCTGGCCATATTTGGCTTGCAAGCTTTAGAACTCCTTTCTTTCAGCTGACTTCAAGGGTCTATTCTAAGTCTAAACTTGAGATTTTGTTCTCTCTTTGGCCTTTATTTCTGATGTTAGAATGCTTAGAGTTTGTTTTATATGGACAATTTTTAAAGAGAAACATGCAAAAGATTGAAATCATATTAAATTCCACTAATATAAGCATTTAACATCTTCTAAATGTAAAGATAAAATGATAGAATATTGCACCATTTGTAAGTGTGCTGTTTTCTAAATTTTACACTGGATAAATTATACATTAAATTTGGTTTGATTATCCTGGAAAATAAAATTACTTTTTTGTCTACCTTGCTGTATGGTTCAATTTATTTAATCATATTGAGGGAATAATGATATTAATGGTCATTTGCAATCATTAATGATTATCAGCTATTTTTGGAACGGGTATTTTGAATCAATGCCTTATCATGATAACAGGGTCAGCTAGATGGGGCAGTGGCTACAAGCCAATCTTGGAGTCAGGAAGACTCATCTTCCTGAGTTCAAATTTGGTTTCAGACACTTACTAGTTATGTAAACTTAATCTTGTTTGCATTAGTTTTCTCATTCTTAAAATGAGGTGGAAAGAATAGGCAAACCATTCCAGTATCTTTATCAAAACAAACAAACAAAAAATCAAGTGAGACCATGAAGAATAGGGCAGGATTGAAATGACTGAACAAGAATGACAACAAAATTCATGGTACAAATTGTGTGATCTCGTGGGGCTCATGTTTTTAATGTCTAAAAATAAAGTGGCTAAACCAGGTGAAGTAGAAAGTGCCTTTTAAAATAATAATAATATCTGGCATTTATATAGTGCTTCAAGATTTAGAAAGCACTCTACATATGTTATTTCATTTGCTTCTCACAGCAACCTATAAGTGCTAACATTATAATTATTTTAGGAGTGAGGAAATTGAGTCTAAGATTACCTTTACAGTGTTAGGTACAGTAGTAGACATTTTAAAATGTTCTGTTAATGAATTTGAACTGATTTCCATCTGTTGCATATTGTTGTAAATGACTTGCTTATAGTCACACAAAGTAAGAGTGAGACAGAATTTCTACTCAGGTAGATCTTCCTGAATCCAAGTCTCACGCTTTCTTCATTGTGCCATGTAATTGATTACGAAGGAAGGACTAGGTCAAGTTTTACCTATGACATGTACTGGTTGCATTTGCCTGGGACAGGTCACAATCTCTCAGTGACCCAGGGAGCTCTAACTCTCTTGTCTGGTTGCTGTCCGACCTTTGTAGAGGTCTCCTTCCCAAAGAGTTCCCAGTGAAATTACAGGTCTAGTCTCCAAGGATATAATTCAAGGTTACAAACTATCCCAATCAGGTTCAAAATTAGGAGGAATTTGTTAGGAATGTCTTATTTTCTCTGACACACGTTCCCTCCTGAAGAGGAGTGCTTGTCCTTGGGAGTTTGCAAACAGAGGCTGGATGACTGCCAGATTCATTGTTAGTAGGAACCCAGCAGGAGATAAATCTGGATGGCTTCTAAGGTTCTTAGGAACTCTAAGATTCTAGAATTTTGTAGACTTTTCCTCTTCATTTTCCTCTAAGTAGGAGATCTTGCCAGAGAATATCAAGAAGCATAAGACATGGGGAATATTTTGAAACACTTGAAAGCACTATAAAAATATCTGCGGTTAGCATGAAATCTTTGAGCTGGAAGTGACCTGGTGAGAGCTAGTCTAACCCACTCATTCTATACATGAGGCCACTGGGACCCAGAGAGGGAAAGTGAGGTGTTCGAGGTCGTACAACCAGTCAGTGAAGGAGCCAGGACTGGCAATCAAGGACTCTGGCCTATCGCCCCTTACTATACCACATTGCCTTTCATGACTTCCCAAACAATGGAGTTCAATCATTTGAAAATTTATCTGAGAACAGATCTATATAGAGAATCAATCTGCATAATTAATGCCAAAAAAGTCAGCCAAAAGACATTTATTAAGCCACTACTATGTGTCTGAAACTTAGTAGACAAAAGCAAAAGTAGAATAAAGAAAAAAAAAAAGAATCTCTACTTCCTCAAAAACAGTTTTAACTCACCCCCAAATGGCCTCAATTCTCAGTCTTCTTAGCCTGTACTAATACAGCTTTAATCTCCAAAGAATACAGTTTTCATTGCCAAGAATGAACAGATATAGAAGGTGGGACATTTATGTGGACAGAATAATAAAAAAAAGTCACATTTATTTATTGTAGTGAGGTTCATAGCACTTTATATATGTTGAACCATTTGAGTTTGACAATACCTGGAAGGTAGGTGCTATTATTATCCTCATTTCACAGAAGTGGAAACTGAGGCCCAGAGAGAGTAAATAACTTTCTGAGAGGCTCATAGCAAGTGTGTTTCTGATACAGGATTTTAATTTATCCCCTCCTGACACCAGAAACAGATTTCTGTGTTTCTCATAAATACTTGTGCTAGAAAGACTTGTGATTTCATTAGCTTAGGTGTAATCACAGAATGGGAAGTTGCATCATTAACTTTAAAGGCACAGCTGAATCTTTAGGTCATAATTATGTATTAATAACTAAATCCTAAGAAATTATTAAAAGCACAGCGAAGTTACTTTAGGGTCTGGGGTTACACAGTTATTGTCCAAGGAAAGATATGAACCTAGAACCCAAGCTGAGCATTTTTTCCACAAGGCCAAGTTGCCTCAGGTTTATGGAGATAGTCCAATGGACCTGAAATCTCTTGGGTAAAGGAATCGCCATGACAATTCATCTTTCTCTGGCTAATGCATGACCTTCTTAAAATTTGCCATAGGGCTCTACTCAATATATTTAAGCCTTCCTTCTGTTTCAAATATGGTCAAATGATTTCTTTTCATCAAATAGAGTATTGATGATGATATATTATTTACAGCTTAGAATAATTTGTAGTCACAACGCCCCTTTTTAACACCAGTTTTTACAATAGCTTAAAGTTTTGTTATCACTCTCATCTATGGACAAAAATGGGGGAAAAGTCAATGAAATGCACTATCTTTATCAATTATCGCCTTTGAGGTGTAAATGATGATCTTATACTACAGGAAGCACTACATAGGCTTGGGAAGAACCAACTGGCTGACAAAAGAAATGCAGAGAATGCTAAAATCATGTTTCTGTATTAATGTTTACCTTGTTAGATCAGAAATTCCAAAGGGACTGATTAAGCCCATTAAGAAGCAGGAGTAGATAGCTCAGCTGTTCTCTCCTTTTGGATTGTATATGAGAGAGAAAAGAAGACCTTGGGACACCTGAGTTACACTTAACATGTAAAGGGAAGATATAATCTATGCACATAGAACTATTACAAATATCTGATTCTCCTGAAAATCAGAGCATTGAGGGATGTTGAGAGGGTGGTAGGAATAAGTCTAAATACAGATACTGACTTCTTTAAGGACTTTTTTTTTTTTTTTTTAAGTACTACAGTACTACTTTAAGGACTACTGACACTGATCATGATATCAGAGTGTACATTTATTTTCCTCTCCTCAGCATTGTATGTATTTTATTATTTTATCAGGAAGTATAGTGGATAGAGTGCTATATGTAAATTCAAGAAAACTGAAATTCAAATCCTATCTCAAACAGTTACTAGCTCTGAGATTCTGGGAAAGTCACTTAACCATTCTATCCTAAAATGGATAGAATAGAATCCTTCCTCAGGGCTCTTCTAAGGATTAAATATAAAAATCAAAGATATTTGCAAACTCTAAAGGGCAATATGTATATTAGCTGTTATTATTTTACTTATTGTTAACATTTTCCAAACTAAAAAAAATTGACTTTAGAGCAAAAGAAGGGAAAACCCATTTCTTTCTGGGCCCTCTCACCGAGACAATAAATAGGGCAGTTGAATTAAAGCTATAATTGTTTCTGCTTTCAAAAATCTTGAAATTTAGGAGATCGTACAAAGAACATTTTTAATAAGGAATGTGCTTTGATTTTATTTTTTTCTTCCAATGGTGGCAACTTTATGCTAAGCTATATTGATTTTAACCTATATTTTTTTCCTGCATATCAATAAACCATCAATTAAGGCCCTTCTATCTACCAGGAATTGTTCTAAATAGTATAGAAATCTCTGCTATGCTAAGTAGAAAGACGAAACACACAAGCTATATGGTATACAAAGAACTTTTATTTGTTTGTTTTTTAATTTAAATTTTTTTTTTTTGCTGAAGCAATTGGGGTTAAGTGATTTACCTAGGGTCACACAGCCAGGAAGTGTTAAATGTCTGAGGCCAGTCTTGACCTCCTAACTTCAGGGCTGGTATTCTAGCCACTATGCCAAGTAGTGGCCCCCTACAAAGCACTTTTAAAAATGTTAAATAGAAAAAGATAAAAATGGGATAGATTTTTGTTTGGAAGGAATTCATGTGAAATATAATATTTAGCCAAGAAACCAAGAAATCCTAAATGACTCACACAGGTATGGAATCTAAGACCCTGGTTTTAAAATCCTTCTGCTCCGTAAAATTGAGCTATTCTGCTCCTCTCTGGAAGATCATCTTTATTTGCACTGGATTATTTGAAGCTATTGCTTAGTTTTTGGTATAAAGGTCATGGTGAAAAATAGTGGGATCACATATAGACTTCTTGCCTTTCAGCCTTCAGTTCTGGGATTGTTCGGCTATTCTAGTGAGAGAAGAAGAGAACTAGAGGTAAGCAGAAATCATAAATTTCATTTGAGGAAATAAGGGAGATAGATTGGGAATTATCCCTTAAGCTACCAATGATACCTCTAACTAAGGGAATGGAGAGACCAACCACTTATTTAATACCTACTATGTGCCAGATACTTTGCCCAGAGCTTTATAAATAATAAATTTTATCTTCCCAATAACTCTATGAAGGAAGTGCTAAAATTATCGACATTTGACAGGTGAGGAATAAGAAATATGCAAAGAATGAGTGACTTTTCCAAGTTCATATAGCTAATCAGTGTCTGAGACCACATTTAAATTCAAGTATTTCTGATTCCAGGCCAGCACTTTATCCACTGAGCTAAATATATAACAGATAATAAAACCATTAAAAGTAAGTAAAAAAAAAAAAGATAAATGGCAGCTAAATAATGCATAATACAATCCTATATTATACAATAATGTAATATAATCTATAATGTAATATAATATATATAATCCTAAAGGATTGATGCCATATGATACTTTTTGTCCTTTCACTCAAATTGGAATGGGCTGCCTCAGGAATAAATGTCTTCACCCTAATTGGAAGATTTGAAATGACACTTGGATTATCTCTTTACAGCTATCTTATTAGGGGGAAATTCCTTTTTTGCTATTTCTTGGACAAGTAGCTTCTGAGATCCTTTATAATCCTGAAATCCTATGGTTCTCTGATTTTGGTTCTGCTATATCTCATTCAGTCTCATCAGAGGCAATAATGTATTGAAGACAGAGAATGAATCTTGAAATCTGGCTTCTAGTCCTGTCTTTTATATGTGAAATAAAGTACTCAGCAGAATAACTTGAAAAATAGTAGATACTTAATAAATTCATTTACTCCACCCTTTGATTAGAAGTACTTTGGGAGGGGAGTATCAAGGTATAAATCTTTATTTTCCCTTTTCCCTTTCCTCCTCAAATTAAATTCATGACTTATGCTCACCTCCTGCTAGAATGCATAGCTAATCCTATGCCTGTCTGTGGGGTCCTGAAAAAGTCATTTTATTCTCAGTTTTCTAGAGCCTGGAATCCACAAAATTCTCTATGACTATAAGTTACAAAAAAGAAATCAACGTAAATTGGTGAATGGAATTTTCTCACCAAGGAGTTCTTTGTAAAAAAAAAAAAAAAGCTTCTTAAACGGTCACAACCTCATATACAGTCATATATCTAAATGTAGAGGCCATGAAATCATGATTTATTATTAGTAAATGTTTAATTCATTTATCTATTTGATATATTTTTAAATACCCAGGGTTGCATAAAAATTATTGGATGAAAAAGAGTTGTGAGTGGAAAAAAGTTTAAAAAACCTTGCCTCATATAATTGATAATTTAATCCCTATCTATTACTTTTTCTTATTCAGCCTCCCTCCAATCTGCCTCTTCATGTGTCTCATTTCATTTTAATCAGCTTGAAATATACTTACCAAAGGCTCTTTTGTCTCTTACATCTGATCTGCTCTACTTAGACTTAGGAGGTCTAAGAAGTTGGGTTCCTTGGACAGTTATGAATAAATGGATATTGTCTAAGGAACAATAATCCCTTTTAAACATTCATTAAAAAGATCTGCTCTATGCAGAAATGGTGGCACATAAAGCATCTGAAGTCAGTGAACATTAAATAAGGATTTTTTTTCTGATTTATTACAGAGATGTTATAATCAATAACCTAATTGAGGCTTAAAATCATGCCGTCCCATTTACCCATATCATAAATCTCACCAATGATAATAAAATACCTTTCTTGCTTAGAATAATTTCACCGGCCAGCTCATAGTTCCCAGTATGTTTAGAAATGAACCACCTTTTTGATGTGTATGTGCCCATAAAGGGCAAGTCTTTTCAGTGGGTAGCATATTTCCCCTGAATGTCTAGGCAGATTCAAGAGAGCTCTTTCACCTCATCTGTCTTGCTCTCAGGGGCAGCGAATCTCATCTCACTTTTTAAGCTGTCTATATCTTTTATCAAAAGAAAAATGGTTCTTTGCTGACATGTAGAAAGCATGAATAAAAGCACTGTCTTTTAAGGGCAGTTACTTGAGTTGCTTTGCAGAAGTATCCAGGGCAGTGCCATACTTTATCCTTGCCCCTTCCCCTCTCCCTTGTCAAAAAATTAGAAACCCCAAACAAACCAGCCTTTGTGCCTGCATCTTTCTGGCCCCAATCATCTCTTCATTGTTACTGAGCTAGCTGTTGAGATTTCCTGTGTTCTAAAATCAGGTGGAGAGTTGAATCATATCTCAGCTCCAAATTCTCTTTTCCTAGAGCAACAATTTATTTTTAAAATAACCAAGTTGATATTATCCTTTTAACCACCAAAACCCAATCGGAGGGATTGGGATCTAGGGACAAAGCATTACTATTTCATGGTTTCAAATACTGTTTTAGGTTATTCCTCTACCTCCCACTCAGTGGCAACACTCATAGTTCCATGCAAACTCATATTTTACCTTGCTGTTTCTGAAGCAAGGTTTCAAAGAGTAGATACTTGCAATAACTGAAAAAATATTAATTTTAGACTGCAAATGGACCTTTGTGGTGAAGTCTTACCTTTCATAAGAATCTGTATATTGGATGCATATTGAGGAATGATTAAGTGTCAGACAATCCTACAGAAGAGAGAGAGAGAGAGAGAGAGAGAGAGAGAGAGAGAGAGACAGAGAGAGACAGAGAGAGACAGAGAGAGAGAGAGAGACACACACAGAGAGGGGGGGAAGAGACAGAGAGAGAGAGAGAGAGAGAGAGAGAGAGAGAGAGAGAGAGAGAGAGAGAGAGAGAGAAAAGAGAGAGACAGAGAGAGCAAGAGAGAGAGAGAGGCAGACAAACAGACAGACACAGACAGAGGCAAGGACAGAGAGAGACATAGATGGACAAAGAGAGAAATGATGAGTGGTAAGATAATTTGAAGCATTCTTTCCTAAATGATTCGTGCTTTTTCTTTTTCTTTATTGTGTCTAGATTAAGAAACAATTAGAATTGCTGCTTTTTTGGAATCTACCATGTATTGTGTGAAGGAGCCCTAGAAATGAAGTCAAATCCTTTGTTTCAGTATCAGTTCCTCCACTAACTATTAGTATAATCTTAAGACATTCATCAAAATTATTCTAATCATCACTTTCCTTATCTAGAAAGCAAGTGGTTTAAAGTTGGTGACTTTAGATTAACTCCAACTTTTAACATTCTGTGATCTTTGGTGTTATTGTTGTTCAGTTGTTTCAATTGTTCCTGATTCTTAATATCTTTTGGGGTTTTCTTGACAAAGATACTGCAGTGATTTGTCATTTCTTTCTCCAGCTCATTTTACTGATGAGGAAACTGAGAGAAACAAGTGATTTGATCAGAATCACACAGGTCATAAGTGTCTGAAGCCAGATTTCAACTCAAGAAAATGAGTCTTCCTGATTTCAGGTCCAATAGTCTATCCACGGCACTGGGGTCTACTGTCATACCTTAATAACATGTATGAGATTCTATAAGAGCTTATAGAATCAAAGCCACACTTGGGGAAACTTTGACTTTTTCCAGGTCTATTAAATTTAGAAAATGTGATTAGACAAGGCAACATGACCTCAATAAAATACATCAGGTTCTCGAACTACCTGTATAATAGAACAAGGTTTTCTTCTCTCCTCCTTTGGCAGAACCACATTAGTTCTACTTGTGTCTATACAATGTAGAATTTGCCATATGTAATGTGTAATATATTCAATAAAATAAATGCCTCTAGTCATAATACAGTATTCTGGGTCTCTGTGTTGTGGCTGTCTAAAAATTAAAAAAATATATTTTTTTGGTAAATTTCTGATCTTTTCTTAGATAAGATAACAAAGTCACCATTCCCCCAAATCCCAAATTTACAACATGGTAAGTGATAATGATATAATGATAATAATATAATGATAATAACAATGATAATAACATTAATATTATCCACAGAATAACAGTTCAAGTAGGCATTATTTATAATTACCATTATAAACTTATCCACAGACACACATACATACATACCATATAATTAAAGTTTCTAAATAATGAAAAATAATGAATAATGGTTCTTTCTGAGATATTCCTTATGCCCACTCCCAATAAAGTTTGTGAGAAGATTCCGGTGAAGACATCAAAATGTCTTGTTTAATTAAAAAGTAACTCCAGTTCAGGGAAAGAGATAAGAAATGATTTTTTTGTCTTTTGATTCTGGGTTACCATGAGCTGTGCCTGCAAGGGTCCTGGAAAGACAAAAGGGTGCACAGAGTCCTTCCAGTCTAGTCCAACATAAAGATGGCCTTTTGATTTCTAGTCAAAGCTGCTATTTACAGAACTATTTGCAACTTTAACCAATAATAACTATGGTAAACAGGATAATAATAATTGGTAGCCATGATTTGGAACATTGTTTTCAAGTATTTTCCACATGCTATATACATAGATGCTTAAGAAGAATATTGAATTAAAAAAGAATGGATGTTACACTAAAGCTCCAGAAGTATGGAGACATGTTAATAGATATTTATATAATTATTGTATAATAGACCTTTCAGGTTCTCAAAACCTTCTCCATGCCATGCTATTTGATGATACTCAAAATTCAATGAAGTAAGGATTAAGGATACTATTATCTCTCTTTGACACATAAAAAATCAAAACAAACAAATAAAAAGGCTGAGCATCTTTCTGATGGTCACATAATAATTAAGCCTGAGAAGTGAATCCAAACCTCTTTCCACTACACCATTCTCCCTCTAATAAAAAAGTAAAATATTTGCCATAACTTTATCCATTAAATTATGGGATTTTTATTACTTAGACTAATAATATTTTAGATCTAGAATGGGGCCTGAAGTCATTGAATTATAATTCATAGGATCATAGGTTTAGAGTTGGAAAGAAGGTTAGAAGTGATCTAATTCAACTCCCTCATTTTACAAATTATAATTGAGAAGTCAGATGACCTTTCAAACCTTATGCAGTTGTAGGGGTTAGAGTCATATTTTTTCCTCTTCTAGCATCTAAGAATATCATTGCAGCTTTTCTAACATCAAACTCAATATTCTTTGTATTGTGTGTCAAAGTGGCAACCTTTGCAATTTGTAGATGATGATACAAGCTAAAAGAAGAGTAACAACGGATGAGTCTACAGTGTTTTCAAATTCTCCAAACACTTCACAGACACTGTCTTCTTTAATGTTCCTCACAACTCTCTAAGGACCATACATTAAGCATTATTTTCCTCATTTCATAGTTGAGGAAATTGAGTCTCAGACTTAATTAGTATATATTTGAGCTGATATTCTAACCCAGATCATCCTTACTGCAAGTTCAGAAATGTCTCTATCAGCACCATCATCATCATCATCATCATTATGATCATAACTAGCATCTATATTGCTGACAACTCTGGGAGGTAGGTACTATTATTTCCCCCATTTTACAGAATCTAAGGCAAATAGAAAAGTGACCTGAACAAAAAGACACATCTATTAAATGTGTGAAACTGGATTTGAACCCAGATTTTCTTGATCCCACATCCAGAGTTCCATCCCCTGTAGCATCTAACAGCCATTATAATGTGATGATTGTCTGATGTCTTTCAGTAGTAGAGTAGGGATAAGAACAAGTTTCCTAATTCCCATTTTAATGTATTTAAGTATTCTATTATAATTTTTAAACCATATTTTCCTGTAATATGCTGCCTTGATAGAATCTTATACTATTTTAAAACAAGGCTAAGTATATTCTGGAGGCACTTAGATGATGCTGTGGATAGTGTACTGAACTGAAGTTTGGAACACTTGAATTCAAATGTGGCCTCAGATATTTACCAGCTGTGTTAACCTAGGAAAGTCACTTGACTGTCATCTGCTTCAATTTCCTCCGATGTAAAATGGGAATAATAATAGTACTTAGTTCACAGGGTGTTCTGGGGAGTGAGTTAATGTTTATAAAAGTGATTAACATCATGTCTGGAATACTGTAGATCCCTAACAAATGGTTATTTTCTTCCCTTCCTGTCTTCCATTTTTTTCTTCCTTCCTTGTCCACAATCACACAGTAGAAAAAAAAAATTTTTCTTTCCACTACCCCTCCCTCCTTCTCTTCTTTTCTTTCTCCTTCCCTCCCTCCCTTCCTTCTTTCCTTTCTTCCTCCCTTCTTTCTTTCCTTTTGTCCTTCCTTCCTTCCTTTTTTCTTTCTTTTTACAATTTTTCTTCCTTCCTTCTTTATTCCTCATCTCTCTTCTCCATTCCATACTCTTCTCATTCCCACCCTTTCCCCCTCTTTCCCTTCTCCTTCTGTCCCTTTCCCTCTCATCCCCTTCCCCTTTCCTTCCCGTCTGCATCTCACAAGGAGGAACTGTCAAAAACAAAATAAACAAACAAACAAACAAACAAACAAACAAAAAAAAACATAAGCCTTACTTTAAAGCCATAAAAAGTCCCTCTCGCTTTTTTTTTCTCTCATCATGAAATGCTTAGCATTGAAATTATACCATTTGTTTAAGATATTATTTTTAGATAATTCCTGAGGAAGCACACATCCATTACCTGGGACATAAAGGAATAGAGGAGAAGTAATATATCTCAGTAGATAGGCTGTTAAAGTTGAATCCTGGAAGACCTGGTTTCAAATGTCTTCTCAGATATTGACATGTGGCCTTAGGCAAAAGTCTCTGGCTCTCAATTATCTCATCAATAAAAATAGAGACAATAATGATTTCTGCCTCAAAGGATTATTTGGTGGATCAAATATCTTAAATATTAAGTGTTTTTACAAACTATAGAATACCATATAAACCAATAAAACAACCACTACAACAACAATAATGATAATAACAATAAATGTCAATTTCATGGTCACCTAATATATATATATAAATCAGGCACTTGAGAGCCCCACAATGATGGGATGGAATGGAACTTGGAATAAATGCTTGGGCACTATAGAGAGAGAAGATCCAGAAAGAGGCCTTTATGAGCCATAGTAAGATTTTCCTAGATATTACAAATGGCAACTTAAGGGTAATTGTAGCTTTTAAAAGTATACATGGAAAATACAGAAACCAAATTTCATAATTTTGTAAAGGGCCAACATTTGTCTCATAATGAATATTGTATATTCCAAAGATATTTGCAAATATTAGCTCCTGGAAGCTGAAGTATTACTGTGATATCAACTCTTCTGTTATCATCAGTTTCTACATTATTTAAAGGAAATTAAAGCAAACAAGTGTGACCTTTAGTGTCTGACTTGTTCTCTGTGAGACTCAGTTTCTTCATCTTTAAAGAGAGTGAGTTAGATTAGACATTCTATAATGTGCTTACTATCTCTACTATTTACAACACTCATTCTGGATTTTATAACTATGACCAACACCAACAAACTTAGTAAATTTGAGAAAACTATTTCTAAAAAATTTATCCCTGAGATAAAAAGCTAAGAATAGACTCTTACGTTTTTTTTTTAATATAAAACTTCCATTTCTCTACTCTGCAAGTTTGTATGAGTAATTTTAACAGAGAATTTCAAAGGACAACAAGTATCATATGAAGATATTTGGTAATTTTAGAACTAAAGATTTTTTCATTTGAATAGGGAAAATGCATGTCTATATATTTTCAACATTTCATTAAAAAATGTCATGGTGTTTCATTTTTAATAAAATGTCGAGGAACATATTTTCAGTATCTTTAACAGTGAAAGCTAGTTTGATGTAGGAGAAAAATAATTGGGCTTAGAATCCAAAAACCTGGTTCAAGTCCCAGAGCTATCATTTATTAATACATGACTATACATGACTATGCATTGTTAAGTTCTTTCTGTGGATCTCAGTTTTCTTCTCTGTAGAATGGAAATAATAAGACTTGCATAAACTGCCCTACAGGAATATCTACATGGAGAATACAGAAAGCAAATTTCACAATTTTGCCTAGGGTCGACATCTGTCTCTTGATGTATGTTGTCTATTTCAATGATATTTGCAAATATTGGCTTCTAGAAGCTGAAGTATTACTATTACATTCTCATCTGTTCTCATCAGTTTCTACATTATCCAAAGGAAACTGGATATTTTGTAAATCATAATGTTCTAGACGCGTAGGGGTTCTCAAACTTTTTAAATAGGGGGCCAGTTCACTGTCCCTCAGACTGTTGGAGGGCTGGACTATAGTAAAAACAAAAAACTTTGTTTTGTGGGCCTTTAAATAAAGAAACTTCATAGCCCTGGGTAAGGGGGATAATCATCCTCAGCTGCCACATCTGGCCCGTGGCCGTAATTTGAGGAAGAGAGAATTATGAACTAAAGACTCTTAAGAAAGTGAGATGCAAAGTGAAATGAACAGAACCAAGAGAACATTGCACATAGTAACAAGATTATGTGATGATTACCTCTGGTAGACTTGGCTCTTTTCAACAATGAGATGATTCAAGGCAATTCTCATTGTCTGTTGGTGTGTATGTGTGTGGACATATACACATGCACACACACATATATAATACATATATGTATATGTACATATATGTGTGTGTATAATATATAAATGAACATGTTTCTTTATAAATGTATATGTGGATATTGCATATATTTAATGGAATTTCATTTTATAGAAAAATAGAAATCTATTTTCTTTCACTCCTATTTCTCATTATACTGAAATAAAACAAAAGAACAACAAATTCCCTTCAAGAAATATACATTTTCCATAATTTTCTATTGTGTCTGAGTTTCTATAAGTCCAGTTAGGATTTCTTGGCAGAGATACAGGAGTGGTTTGCCATTTCCTTCTCGAGTTCATTTTGCAGATGAGGAAACTGAAGCAAATAGAGTTAAATGACTTACTGAAGGTCACACAGCTTGTGAGTGTTTGAGGCCAGATTTGAATTCAGGCAGATGTCAAACAAAACAAATTTACTCAAAGGCTATGATCAAATATCCATCCATCTATCTATCTATCTGAACCTTGAATTCATCACCTATCAGATATCAGACAACATGACTCTGGAATCAAATATAGATGATCATTGTATAGACCATAGTTTTATAGTTTAATAACCTTCAATGTTATCTTTCTCTTATTATATACTTTATTGTCCTGGTTCTAGTAATTTAATTCTTCAATTTATAATGGTCTTCAAAATTATTAATTTTGCATAACATTGATGTCAGAAAGGTTCTCACTTTATTATGAATCACTTCATACAAATCTTTCCAGGTTTTTTTTGAAAGCACCTATTTTTTTTTTATTTCACATAGAATAATAGTATTCCACCACATTTATATAAAACAATTTTTTCAGCCATTTCTCAATCCATCGGTATTCCCTTAGTTTTTAGTGTTTTCTTTTATTTGGGTTTCTTTGTTGTTGTTGTTTTTTCCTACCACAAAAAAAGAGCTTCTAGGAAAATGTTTGTACATACAGGACCTGTTCCTCTTTTCTTAATCTCTTTTGGGTATAAGCCTCACACTGGAATACCTGAGTCAAAGGGCACACATTGATTTGTAATTTGTTGTTTGTAATTCCATATACTATGTTGACAGCTATTACGTTCATTGAATAAAGTACTGGGCCCGGAGTCCAGAAAATGAGTTCAAATATATTATCCTCAGATGATTTCAGATTGGGTGAGCTTGGCCAAACAAGTCATTTAACTTCTGTCCCAATGTTCTCATCTGCAAAATTGGGTGATAATAGCACATACATCTAGTGCTGTTTTGAGGATGAAAGTAAGATTATTTGTAAAATGCTATATTTTGCACCAATAAGATACTCATAGCAATGAATAATACAAAAATAGATTGCCAGAGGTTGCCAACTCCTAAACTTGAAACATCAGGTATATTTCTTAATTGCTTAGGACAAAATCAAAACAAACAAACAAATTCCTTCCCAAGTGTAAAGGTTTGTTAATGGTTACATGATCCTAATGAAAATGTTTAGGAAGCCAGATGTGACATCTGTAGCTCGTCCAAGTCTTCCAGCTATATTAATGTTTAGATCGGAGAGGGAGGAAATCAAGTTCTCTTCACCTTTTTCAATGTGGACAAATTTGCTGCTTCTAATAGAATGTCAGCTTTTATGACAAAAAAGGTTAATTTTCTTAATAATACATTCCTACTCAGGCACCTCATTTACTGGACACTGCCTAACAGTGATTGTAGTCAGTCTGTATATGTGGGTAACCACATAGTATCTTCTTTGAATATGAAGGGCAACATTAAAAAAAAAAAAAGGTGAGATACTTCAATAAATCAATATATACAAAAAGGCCATTGACTTTAATGATCTCTGCACCAACCCCCCTCCACTTTTTATTCAACCACTGCCCTCCTCTGACCAACAACTATTTCTAATTTTGCAAAGTCATAAAATTGTATTTTCAGTCACAGTACAGCCAGCTATTTCTTATGGATATTTTTATCTCCTTCAAGGTATTTGAAATCTAACTGAATTTTCTGTCAGAAGGTAAAGGTCATGTAGACATTAAATTATCCATGTTTATTTCTAGAATTCCCATTAGCTTTGCTTGACATAATTTGGCTTTAACAACAAGGGTTATTGAACCAATGTGAGGTAAGAATTTATATCTACATGCTATTTTTTCCTAAATGTAAAATAGAATGTTTCCTAATTCAACTGTTGAGCTACAATCAAACAAATGGTCATTTGGTAATCTTTTATCATTAATGCAATGAGTAATAGCAACCACTGAGATTACTAACATGTTCTCCCTGCTCTACATAAACAAAATGCAACACTATACAATACAAAACAGATTTCAGAGTTATTAAGAGATAATTACTTCCTTGGGACTTTTCTTTGACCTAGTAAGCATCATCTCTTGATAACAAGGGTCCCTGCAGTATTCACAAAATAGAAGAAAAAATGTCATTACTGTATAGAAAATATGTATGCATTGCACTTGAGCATAAAGCTGACAACTTAAAATAATGATATAGTGGTATTCCCAGATACAATGATCATATATTTTGGAGAGGCCATCTCTCCTATGGAGTCACTGTCACCTTGAAAGGTTTGGCTTGGTGAGACATTTTGCATTGGATTATTAGCTTGGAGGAAAGCAGGATGATTGAGATTGGATGTGGTGCAGCATGAGTATTGCTTGGGAATCTCTTCTTCCATGGATTTGATTAAGAAAAACTGGTAAAATGATTACAGACACACCTTAATATCTAACAATTAAGGTGATCCAGAGTGAAAAAACAATATAAGACTAAGCTTCATGAAATTTTGTATAATTTTATGGACCATTTTGATGCAGATTCTACTTTCAGAGGCAATAATTGAAAGCCATCCTTGCCTTCCCATTCTGTTTGAGTCTCAGCTATATTCTCCCAGAATTCCTCTACAGGGAGCCATTCATCACAACAGAGACCTTTGTCCAGGTTTCATAATTTTGCGAGTAAAATAATGGGGTGTGTGACAAGTTTGGATCTGGGAGATTTAGGTTTAAACCCATCCTCTGTCACAGAGTGGCCTTGTGAGAAGGCACAAGTCATTGATCCTCTGTCCTTCAAGTTTTCTCATCTGTCAAATGGACAAAAATTTTGTGAGGCTCAAATGTGTTAATTTGGATAAAGTACTTACTAAACATAAACAATATATAAATCAATGTTATTATTCTTTCCTTTTTTTTTTTTTTTTTACTACTTTCATATCCCACAGCTTTGGGGGAGTGATATGGTTTCTAAATTTCTGTGGAATTCCTTATGTAAGATGTGTTAGGGTCGCCTCATACTCACCAAATCCCTTTTTCTTGCCATTTGGATGTCTTTCAATTTTATTCATAGAATTATGAAAATATCATAAAATCTCTTCATTTGCTTTAAGGGTTTTAGTTTATCCTTTTATAAAGCTTAATGTTCAATTTTGTAAATTTCTATGGAATATTGGGATACCCCAATAAATATAGCATATCCATTGACCATATGTTCTTAAATCTTTAGCAATCTGATGAAACCTATCCTTATCTCCTTATAATAATATTTTAAATTTTATAATATAAAATATATAGCATCATAAAGGAAACTAGTTATAATGGAATAGCTATCTTATTTTTTTTAAGTTCATGAACTTCTAATTAAAAACTGTTCTGTAGTATTGACTCATAAAAATACAACATCCAGATAAATATTGAGATCGAAGAGCCTTTGATTTAGGGGAAAATTGAGAATGTTAACTGATTAGCATTTAAAAAGAACTTCTAAGGCTTACAAAGTCCTTTACATAGGGATTTCCCACAAGCAATTCAGCCCTTTGTTCACCTTCTATTTCTGGAGACCACAGAGTATGGCCATGGGCCCAAAGCAGCTTGCACTGTTTTTGTATGACTTGTGAACTAAGAATAGCGCCCCCCCTTTTTTTTTAAATAGCTATTTTTAGCCTTCAGGCCATACAAAAACAGGTAGTAGGCTATATTTGCTTCATAGACCATAGTTTGTAGTCTCCTGTTTTATCCCATTCAGGTCTCAGTTCATTTTCCTTTTTCTGTAACTGTCCAAGATATATGTACCAGTGGACCACTCAGCTTGAATAACAATAGGCATTCTTCTGTTTCTTTTACTTTTTCACTATAAATAGTTAGGTTAAACTCTTTTGAGTGTTTTTGGATCCAATTTATAAGGTTCTGAAAGGTTTTTGTTTCTGTTTTCTGTTACAAAATAATTAGAGCAGCATGTTTTTTGGATATGAAAGAGATGTATCATCACAGAGACATTCCTAAGGAGATGTAGCTCATGGTGCCATATCAGGGAAATTAAATGTATGAATTTGTTTACCAAGACTTAGTTTAAGAACAGTCATTAAGACTGTAAATATCTACTCAACACTTAACTAAGTGCAAGGCATTTTGCTGTTGGATGTGAAGACAGGCAAAAACATGTTTGAAACCCTCAAGGACCTCATGTTAATGAGGAAAATTCTGATAGGGAAGATAATATGTGAACAGTTATGTACCTATGAGATATATATACAATAAAAATACAAGATAATTTTAGAGGGAAGTTATTAGGATAGAATTAGAAATGGCTTTTTTCAGAATATATGTTTTGGACTTAGACTTCTAGAAAGTAAAGAAAGTCAAGAGATTGTAGGAATACATAATATACACAAAGGGCAGCCAATATAAAGGCTTCTAGTTTTGGGAAATAGAGTATTATAAACAAAAAAAAAAAAGAAGAAGAAGAAGAAGAAGAAAGCAAGATTTGTGGATTGTAGAGTACATGGAGAGGATTTAAAAATGAAAATCCCAGAAAGAGAAATGAGCAAGATTTAAAGGGCTTCAAATCTCAAAGAAAACATTTTACATTTCATCTTAGAAGAACTTGGATGATGAAAAGAAAGCAAGACAGAAAACAAGGCTGTCTTAGCTCATGATCAATTTAAAAAAAAAATCAATTTTATCCAATAGATTAAATCTCTTGTGTGATAAGACTATTCCATGAAAGCTCTATCCCATTGTCTCATGGCAGTTAGGTAACACAATAGAGTTTTGAAGGTGGAGTGAAGATCCAAATATAAATATAGCCTCAGGTACTTGTGACTCTGGCTAAATAACCTGTATTTACAACTGAATTTTGTTGATTGTAAAATGGGAATAATAATGGCACTCATTTAACAATTTCTGTGAAGATCAAATTAGATAGTTATAAAAGAATAAAAAATAACCTCTAGCCTATGGCAGATACTATATAATGTTTTTTCTCTCCATATTTCCTTCCTTCCTTATCTCTCTACAAAAGATCCCTTTACCTTCTATGTATATCAGTGGAATACAAACACTGGCTGGCCCTAGTAAACTTGAAAGTCTTTGAGTATTGGATATGGTGTCAGACTTCTTTGATCATCAGAGAAACACAATAATTGAGTTCAGAATAACTTTTTACCTGGCTTGCCATTCAGGATAATAGATTACTCAATTATATAACTCTTCAACTTTTGTTAGATTCAACTAGAGATCATGTTTAAGGAAGTGGGACCATAAAAATGATATTTCATGTTACCGAGGAGTAAGTGTATGTAAAAAGTCCAAATGAGTACATTGGAAGATAATGAAGAAAATGATAAAACTTGAGAGTTAAGAAGACTTATGTGCAAATTCTGCCTCAGGAATTTATAAGCTTTGTGAGCATGGACAAATGCTCTTCATTTTGCTCATCAGTACAATGAGGATAAAAATAACACTTCATGAGTTAGTGATAAGGGTCAAATAAAATAATGGAAGTAAAACACTTTGTAAATCTTAACAAGGTATATAAATATTTATTATTGTTGTTATTATTTTCATTCTGGTGATGATGATGAAAGGGGAATAAAATTACTAATAAAGACATGTCAGAATTCATTCAAGAAATAGTAAAGTTCAATTTGATGAATATTTATTTAGCATCTATTATGTTTAAGGTACTATACTAGAATTGGAGATGGAAAAACAAGAAAAGAACTTTATGAGCATGTGTGTACAGTTGGACTGACATAAAATGTACACAAAGAAGTAAATATGAAATAATTTCATTATAAAATATGAAATAAATTCAAATAATTTTGCAGAATCCTAAAAAAAAAAATACAGCACATTTAAAATAGTTACTGGACAAAATGGTGCAAGGTAAGTACAAGATAAAATAATGATAACTCTATGGACCTTGGAAGTAACTCATCCAAGATTCCTTATTTTGCAGATTAAGAGACTGAGAACCAAGGAAGTAAAGTGGCTTGCCTAAGATTATACAAGTAGTATCAGAGGTATGACTGGAGCCCAGGTCATTTGCCTCTAGAGATATTGTTTATTTCACTGAATCATATTGACTCCCATTAGAGAGATGTTCTTTGAAGTTAATGGATAAAAGAACTACTTCTAACTGAGGAGGATCGGAGTAGGCTTCAGGGTGATTTGCAGTCTTACAGCTGGATCCTGGGAAATAGCCAGGATTTCAGGGTTGGAGCAGTCGTTTTTTTTGCTACCAGTGAGTTCCGATCAGGAATGTTAATGTGAAACTGGGATTTAGGGCAGACAGTAGAGAAAATCTTTTCACCCAAACAGACTGAAACAGGTTATTCAACATAGGCTGAGTTTACTTCTCTATATTAATTTTCTCCAATAATTTTAATAAAGGCATCTGTTTAAATCCAAGAGACTTAGATGAAGTTCCTCAAAATACCTTCCAGACTTGTGATTTAAATTTCTTGTCAAAGAAACTACAAGCCAATTTAAGAAATATTTCTTAAGCAGCTTTTGTGTGTGTGTGTATGTGTGTGCCAAGGAGTGTGCGTGTAAGAATAATGAAGGGTGACTAATTGTGAGGTGTAAGGAATGGTCCCCACCCATAAGGTACTTAGAATCTTAAGAATCCATAAAATTATATATTTGACAAGAATCATTTACATATAGACAGGACAAGAAATGATGTTGCTCATGGATGTCTTGATGATTTAGTGAAGAGTACTTACAGGTACCTGTATTTGTGATTCAACAAGCAAAAAATGTCACCTCAATCATCTTTCTATCCCAGCCACTACAAAAAGAATAAAACCTCACAAAGCACTCATGAAGAAGCTGGGTTGTGCTTAGTATTTCTCTCTGTCTGTCTCTGTCTCTGTCTTTCTATCTCTGCCTGTCTTTGTTTCTCTCTCACACACACAGATACACATTTTGTTTGCTGTGTTAATAATATTATATTTTCCATTAAGGAAAAAAAATAGTATAAATATCAAAATTTTAGCTAACTCCAAATCTAGTGCCAACCTCACTTCCCCAATGAATTAGTTTTGGTCTATTACCATTTTGGGGGAGTGTATACAAATAAAATGCCAACCTGTCACTCTTTGATTCCTCTGTTTGCCTATTTTTGACGTAATGCAATAGATTGATATGACACTATGTGACAAGTTAGAAAAATTCATTTACTCTTTCCTTTATAAGTGCGTCTTTTATCTAATTGTTACCAATACTGAAAATGGTTTACATGCATTCTTTGTGAGTCTTTCAAGTTCTTAAAGAACAATTACCATTAAGTCTTTTAACAAATTGTGTATTTTATTGATGTCTAGTTTTTACACCACAATCTTGTCTCAATTTACTACATCACCTCACTCCACCCTATGGCTATTTGCATCTTCCTTTATGATGAAGAAAACAATGGCATATTGACCTCACCTGCTTGTGTCTACAACACTGTTATCTTTATTTCTCCAATTTTCTTTGCTAAAAAAGGGAGAAAGCTTATTTGTTCATCCTTTTTTTTTTTTAATTTCAGGAGCAAAAATACCTGGCCAGTATATTTACTAAGGTATAGGGAATCAAAGGATTAGATCATAGTTGACCTGGAAGATCACTGAGTTCAGCCACTTCATTGTAAAGATGAGGAAGCTGAAACCAAGAAAGCAAAGGTGGTTTCCTTAGTGTCACATAGATAGTTTCTGAGGAAATTTTCAAATCCAAGTCTTTTGGACTCCAAAGCTATTTTTTCTGTCCAATACAAGGACAGTTAGTGTTATTTATTTAGTGTTATTAGTGTACAATGATACCATTGTGATCACTGTATAGCATTTCCCAAGTGCTATTATTTTACAATTCATAAGTTCTATTTAAATCTTTTCTAATTTATATTAATTTTTATTCCAAACTTCATATGATAAATATTTCACAGCATGTATCTTCCTGCATTCCCAATAGATAAGGACATACTTTTTTTTCTCTTTCTTTCCTTCCTTCCTTCTTTCCTTCCTCCCTCTTTTCCTCCTCCTCTCTCTTTCTTTCTCTCTCTTCCTCTCTCTCTCTCTCTCTCTCTCACACACACACACACACACACACACACACACACACACGTGTGCTAGGTATAGCACACAGATGCTATATAACTAGCAGTAAGATCTATAGATTCACTTCCTTTTCACTTGATGATAAATTATTATCCAGAAAAGGCAGACCAATTTACAGTTCCAACAATAGTATATTGCATATATTTCTGCAGAATCATTAAGACGAAAACAACATCCCAGTCCAGTGGAGCCAATCTATTCCTTGAGGCTTCCAGGCAGTCTGGCTTCATAGGAAAAGAGTCATTCTCACCATTACACTTGGGAACATGGTCAAATATCCTTAGCCATTACTATCTCTAGGATATAAGAACTCTTTTTTTTTTCTTTCCTTTTAAAGTACAGTAATAGGTTTGATGGCACTTGAGAGAAAGAAAATGATAACTTTAAGAATTCTTGATATATCAGTTGAGTGTAATTGAGTGTGAAGAATATGAAGCAGGGTTTGAGGGGTTAGGAGCAATGAAATAATGATTCTTGCCAAAATATAATATTTTAATATGGTCTAATCTTTATAATTATTATATGGCTATAATATTATAGAGTGTTTGGCAAGAAACTATTATGTCACATGGTGACAAATGAATAAACTACAAGATGAGAAAGGAAATTATATTCCATGACTTAGTGAATTAATCTACATTCATAATGTTTTCCATAATTGATCTTTTGCCTTCTCATGAAAGAGGAAATCATACATCAGTAGGGGGATGGATGCAAGGAGAAGTTTAGCAGAATACAACATTCTTATTGAGCTGAGAGTGTCTTTGTCTCCCTCAGATACCACAAATGACATTTGAGAAAGGTCACACCAACATGTTTGTGATGTTCAACTAAGGGAATCACGGAATGTTAGATCTGGAAGGGATTTTCCTTGATAGTCTTTGCAATCAAAAATTTATATTCTGTTTTGGAAACAACATAACATAAATAAATATATGCAGAATAGATTTCAGCAGCAGTGTGTTGGCAAATGTTTAACAATAGACTTTCTGCAAAGTCATGACACATTTTAAATTTAATATGCATTAACATTTTCTTCATCTCTTTCTTAAATCTAAGCAACCAACAAAACAATAATCCAAACTCCGATTTCTAACATTTGCTCATTTCTGAGATATAAAGCTCATAATGAAAATGTAATAGGTTCTGAAGAGCCTGTATAAATTGCACACCCTTAGCAAACAAGATTGGTTCTGTGTGTGTACTTATACACACACGTACAGACACAAATTTTTTTGGGAGGGGGGAAATTGAGCAATCATAAAAGGCTACCTGGAGGAGATAGCACATAATCAGAATTTGAAAGGAAAGTGGGGATTCTAAGAAACACAGTGACGAAGAAACATATTCAATGTATAGCAGTAATCAAGATTTTAATTATTGAAATTAAATTATTAAATTTTGACCTTCTAGACTTAAAGTGGAAAAATGACCCTAATGACCTAATCCATTCCCTTCATTCTCGCATTTTATGAATCAAAAATGGAGTTCCATTAAAGTTAAGTGGTCATTCAAGATTACACAATTGGTAAATAGAAGATCCAGAATTTAAGTTAGATTTTTCCATCTTGAAATTCTTGAATTCTTCCCACTAAAATAGATATATTCCACAATCTAACCTTTTATTTGAGAAAATTCAACTTGGAGACTTTTCCTGTTAGTCATTTAGAGTTAGAGACTTTCCCTGTTAGCAATATAGACTTGATAACACATGATTTTATTGTCTTTTGGCTCTTTTAAATCATTCAGGTGTCTTCTGATAGACAAAAAAATGAGTTTTCCTTGTCTTTGTCTTTTTCACATCCCTATGAGATAACCTTATCAAGTTCCAGTTTCTTGTCTATAGACTTCCTCTAATTCTCAGTGTGAAGGCTAGAACAGCACCATCCCATCTTTAACTCAGAACTTCAGATATTCTTTTTCCTTTTTATATTTGCTGTCTTTGTTGCCTCCTTGTTTAGGAACCTAGCTCCAGGGAGGGAAGGCATCTTATGCATCCAATCAAAAACAAGCTCACAACATCTAAGGTAAATCATAAGACAAATTTGACAACTTCTATTAAGAATTAGAAGACTGGACAGAAAAGTTGTACTCACTAAGTAGACCTATGAATCAGTCACCAACAGTGAGTATGTAGAGACTTTCTATAAGCATATTACATTTAGCTGATGACGCTGAAGAGAAAATTAAATCCAAGGATGATTAAATATAATTCATTTAAGTCATGATGATAGTGGTAGACATGATTCATTAAGAATGCTTTCTAAGGTTCTACAAATGATTTTATTATTCAAGATCTCACCTTCCTTATATATTGAGAGAGTGACTATTATTTCCAGGTTTTGATATAAGGCAGAGACATGATCCAACCTAACCCTAACCCTCCACAACTACACCAAGGAGGAAAAACAAATAAACAGAAATTTAAAAAAAAACATATTTATTCTTTCTCCCTCCTCCTAAAGTTGGATATTCTCTTCCCTGGTCATTAAAACCAATAGTTGATTTGTAGCCATATGAAAAGATGCCATTATTAATCAGAGAAATGCAAATTAAGACAACTCTAAGATACTACTACACACTACAGATTGGCTAGAATGACAGGGAAAGATAATGTGGAACGTTGGAGGGGATGTGGGAAAACAGGGACACTGATAGATTGTTGGTGGAGTTGTGAACGAATCCAACCATTCTGGAGAGCAATTTGGAACTATGCTCAAAAAGCTATCAAACTGTGCATACCCTTTGACCTAGCAGTGTTACTACTGGGCTTATATCCCAAAGAGATTTTAAAGAAGGGAAAGGGACCTGTATTTGCAAGAATATTTGTGGCAGCCCTCTTGGTAGTGGTCAGAAACTAGAAAATGAGTGAATGCCCATCACTTGGAGAATGGCTGAATAAATTGTGGCATATGAATATTATGGAATATTATTGTTCTGTAAGAAATGACCAGCAGGATGATTTCAGAAAGGCCTGGAGAGACTTACATGAACTGATGCTGAGGGAAATGAGCAAGACCAGAAGATCATTATATACTTCAACAACAATACTATATGATGATCAATTCTGATGGACGTGGCCATCTTCAACAATGAGATGAACCAAATCAGTTCCAATAGATCAGTAATGAATTGAACCAGCTACACCCAGGGAAAGAACTCTGGGAGATGACAATGAAACACTACATAGAATTCCTAATCCCTCTCTTTTTGTCTGCCTACATTTTTGATTTCCTTCACTGGTTAATTGTACATTATTTCAAAGTCCTATTCTTCTTGTGCAGCAAAATAACTGTTTGGACATGCATACATATATTGTATTTAACTTATACTTTAACATATTTAACATGTATTGGTCAACATGCCATCTGGGAGAAGGGATGGGGGGAAGGAGGGAAAAAGTTGGAACAAAAGGATTTGCAACTGTCAGTGCTGAAAAATTACCTATGCATATATCTTGTAAATAAAAAGCTATAAAAAAAGGGAAAAAAAAACCAGTTGAATTCTCCACCTCCAGTGAGACCAAGTACCCTCCCAGTAAATAGAGAATGATGCTTTGCTTCTTTCCAAATCACTTTCCTCCCCTAAAATCTGCCCCCAAAGAAGTGAAGACTAAAAATGGAAAGGAAAGAAAAAGAAGTTGTTCAGTTCAAGAGACTCAAAACTTTCATCTCCAAGCTTTGGGCAATTAGCAGTGCTATTCAAAAATGCTTTTGAATTTCTCAGATGAGATAACAGACCTGGAAGTTTTCTGGATTAGACTAGAAAGAAAGAATTTATATAATTCTACTATCAATCAGAAAGACAGTGCAATACATATTTTTATGAATATTATCTCATTTGATTTTCACAATTCTGGGAGGGAGATATTATTATCATGTTCATATCCTTTTTTTATGTAATAATAGCTTTTTATTTTCAAAATGCATGCAACGATAGTTAACATTCACCCTTGCAAAGCTTTGTGTTTCAAATCTTTTTCTCTCCTCCTCACCTCCTTCTCCTAGACAGCAAGTATTTTAGTATAGGCTAAACAGGTACAATTCTTCTAAACAAATTTCCATATTTATCATGATGCACAAGAAAAATCAGATCAAAAAGAAAAAAATGAGAAAGAAAAGAAAGAGCAAGCAAACAGCAACAAAAAGGGAATCACTACATTGTTGAGAAGAGCCAAGTCTATCATAGCTGATCATCACATAATCTTGTTATTATTTACACATGTTCTTTTGGTTCTGCCTGCTTCATTCAGCATCAATTCATGTAAATCTTTTCAGGATTTTATGAAATCAACCTGCTCATCACTTCCTATATAACAATAATATTCCATAACATTCATATACCATAATTTATTTAGCCATTTCCCCAACTGATAGTCATCTACTCAATTTCCATTTTGCTTTTTTTTTTTTATTTTTATTATAGCTTTTTATTTACAAGATATATGCATGGGTAATTTTTCAGCATTGACAATTGCAAAACCTTTTGTTCCAATTTTTCCCCTCCTTCTCCCCACCCTTTTCCCCAGATGGCAGATAGATCAATACATGTTAAATATGTTAAAGTATATGTTAAATACAATATATGTATATTTATTCATGCAGTTATTTTCCTGCACAAGAAGAATCAGACTTTGAAATAATGTACAATTAATCAGTAAAGGAAATAAAAAATGCAGGCAGACAAAAACAGAGGGATTGGAAATTCTATATAGTGGTTCACTTCCCAGAGTTCTTTTACCAGATGTAACTGATTCTATGCATTATTGAACAAATGAAACATCATATCATTGTTGAAGAGAGTCACGTCCATCAGACTTGATCATCATATATTATTGTTGTTGAAGTATACAATGATCTCCTGGTCCTACTCATTTCACTCAGCCTCAGTTCATGTAAGTCTCCCCAGGCTTTTCTGAAATCATCCTGCTGGTCATTTCTTACAGAACAATAATATTCCATAACATTCATATACCACAACTTATTCATCCATTCTCCAATTGATGAGCATCCATTCATTTTCCAGCTTCTAGCCACTACAAACAGGGCTCCCACAAACATTTTGGCACATACAGGTTCCTTTCCTTTCTTTAGTATCTCTTTGGGGTATAAGCCCAGTAGAAACACTGCTGGATCAAAGGGTATGCACAGTTTGATAACTTTTTGAGCATAGTTCCAAATCGCTCTCCAGAATGGCTGGATGTGTTCACAATTCCACCAACAATGTATCAGTGTCTCTGTTTTCCTACATCCCCTCCAACATTCCGCATTATCTTTCCCTGTCATTCTAGCCAATCTGACAAGTGTGTAGTGGTATCTCAGAGTTGTCTTAATTTGCATTTCTTTCTCTGATTAATAATGATTTGGAGCATATTTTCATATGTCTATAAATAGTTTTAATTTCTTCGTCTGAGAATTGTCCGTTCATATCCTTTGACCATTTATCAATTGGAGAATGGCTTGATTTCTTGTAAATTAGAGTCAATTCTCTCTGTATTTTGGGTGAGGCCTTTATCAGAACCTTTGACTGTAAAAATGTTTTTCCAGTTTATTGTTTCCCTTCTAATCTTGCTTTTTTTTTTTTTAATAACTTTTTATTGACAGAACCCATGCCAGGGTAATTTTTTTACAGCATTATCCCTTGCACTCACTTCTGTTCTGATTTTTCCCCTCCCTCCCTCCACCCCCTCTCCCAGATGGTAAGCAGTCCTTTACATGTTAAATCAATTACAGTATAACCTAGATACAATATATGTGTGCAGAACCAAACAATTCTCTTGTTACACAGGGAGAATTGGATTCAGAAGGTAAAAATAACCCAGGAAGAAAAACAAAAATGCAAACAGTTTACATTCATTTCCCCGTGTTCTTTCTTTGGGTGTAGCTGCTTCTGTCCATCCTTGATCAATTGAAACTGAATTAGCTCTCTTTATCGAAGAGATCCACTTCCATCAGAATACATCCTCAAACAGTATCATTATTGAAGTATATAATGATCTCCTAGTTCTGCTCATTTCACTTAAGCATCAGTTCATGTAAGTCTCACCAGTACTCTCTGTATTCATCCTGCTGGTCATTTTTTACCGAACAATAATATTCCATAACATTCATATACCACAATTTACTCAATCATTCTCCAATTGATGGGCATCCTAGCCACTACAAACAGGGCTGCCACAAACATTTTGGCACATACAGGTCCCTTTCCTTTCTTTAGTATCTCTTTGGGGCATAAGCCCAAGAGAAACACTGCTGGATCAAAGGGTATGCACAGTTTGATAACTTTTTGAGCATAATTCCAAATTGCTCTCCAGAATGGTTGGATGTGTTCACAATTCCACCAACAATGTATCAGTGTCCCTGTTTTCCCACATCCCCTCCAACATTCCGCATTATCTTTCCCTGTCATTCTAGCCAATCTGACAGGTGTGTAGTGATATCTCAGAGTTGTCTTAATTTACATTTCTCTAATTAATAATGATTTGGAGCATATTTTCATATGGCTATAAATAGTTTTAACTTCTTCGTCTGAGAATTGTCCGTTTATATCCTTCGACCATTTATCAATTGGAGAATGGCTTGATTTCTTATAAATTAGAGTCAATTCTCTATGTATTTTGGAAATGAGGCCTTTATCAGAACCTTTTGTCTGCATTAGTTTTGTTTGTACAAAAACTTTTCAATTTGATATAATCAAAATTTTCTATTTTGTGATCAATAATGATCTCTAGTTCTTCTTTGGTCATAAATTCCTTCCTCCTCCATAGGTCTGAGAGGCAAACTATCCTAATATCCTAGTGATATTTATAATCTCATTCTTTATGCCTAGATCATGAACCCGTTTTGACCTTATCTTGGTGTATGGTGTTAAGTGTGGGTCAATTCCTAGTTTCTGCCACACTAATTTCCAATTTTCCCAGAAGTATTTGTCAAACAGTGAATTCTTATCCCAAAAGCTGAGGCCTTTGGGTTTGTCAAACACTAGATTATTGAAGTTATTGACTATTTTGTCCTTTGAACCTAGCCTGTTTCATTGATTAATCTATTTCTTAGCCAAAACCAAATGGTTTTGGTGGCCGCTGCTTTATAATATAGTTTTAGATATGGTACAGTTAGGCCACCTTCATTGATTTTTTTTTTCCATTGGTTCCCTTGAAAGTCTTGACCTTTTGTTCTTCCAGATAGATTTTGTTGTTATTTTTTCTAGGTCATTAAAATAGTTTTTTGGGGAGTCTGATTGTTATAGTACTAAATAAATACATTAGATTAGGTAGAATTGCCATCTTTATTATATTTGCTCGACCTATCCGAGAACATTTAATATTTTTCCAATTGGTTAATATGACTTTATTTGTGTGGAAAGTGTTTTGTAGTTTTGCTCGTATAGTTCCTGACTTTCCCTTGGCAAATAGATTCCCAAATATTTTATACTATTGGCAATTACTTTAAATGAAATTTCTCTTTGTAACTCTAACTGTTGGATTTTGTTAGTGATATATAAGAATGCTGATGACTTATGTGGGTTAATTTTGTATCTTGCAACTTTGCTAAAGGTGTGGATTATTTCTGATAGCTTTTTAGTAGAATCTCTAGGGTACTCTAAATATACCATCATATCATCTGCAAAGAGTGATAATTTGGTTTCCTCATTACTTACTCTAACTCCTTTAATCTCTTTCTCAGCTCTTATTGCTGAAGCTAGCATTTCTGATACAATATTGAATAGTAATGATGATTGTGGGCAACCTTATTTCATTCCTGATCTTATTGGGAATGGTTCCAGTTAATCCTCATTATTCATTTTCGTCTTCATCTTCAATTAAGAAACGAGGGAAACAAAGCTAAATTTACTTGCTCAGGGTTATGCTGCTGGGAAGTATTTGAGGCTAGATATGAACTCAGGTCATCCTGACTCCAAATCGAGCATTCTGTCCACTGTGCTACAGGCTGTCCAACTAGCTAGAAGGCATTCTGAGAGAAGCCCTGGGGTAAGTAAGCATGTTTCCCTACTCTTTGTTATGCTCTATCTTACAGGGGAAATACATTTAATTCTTTTTTTTTACTTATTAATTTATCTAACTATCTATCTATCTGTCTATCTATCTGTTTATTTGTTTGTTTGTTTTGCCCAGGCAATTGGGGTTAAGTGACTTGCCCAAGATCACACAACTAGGAAATGTTAAGTGTCTGAGGCCATATTTGAACTCAGGTTCTCCTGACGTCAGGGCTGGTGATCTATCCACTGCGTCACCTAGCTGCCACCACATTTAATTTTTAAAAATAATCCTTTATATCTGGATTTCGAGAATGGGGCAATTAATAGTTTCTGGGAGGGGGAAAAGGATACATTTTCCTCCCAAATCTCTTGCCTGTATAGCTAAAGCTATTGGCTTTGGGACATGTGAAGATGACTTGGACAAAAATGAATAGTATCTCAAGTTGGATGCTGAAAAATAACCACAGGTTCCTAGCTCAAGACCATTTAATCAGACATATTATTTTATAGGGAGATAAATTAAAGCTAGAAAGATTAAATAATTTACCCCAAATCACACATTTAGTAATTGTGAGAAATAGGATTTGATCTCAGGTTGTCTAAGCAATGTTTCTATTTGTAGAACCACTCTTCCTGGTATGGAGTTAGAGGACTTAAATCCTAATGAAAACTATGCCCTTTACAACCTATATGACCATGGACAGCTTCCAATAGGAAGTAATATTTCAATGCCATAAATGTCCTTTCTGAAAACTGTATAATGTGGGTTTTGTACTTAGTACCCAGAGCACCGAGATCAGAGCTGCTCAACTACTCAGATCAGTGCAGCTCAACTGAGTCCAGGATCTCCTGCTGAGAACAACTGTGATCATTGCTAGCCTAAAGCTGGTGTGGATTCCCTGAACAAATGCCCAGCTCACATGTCTCCAGGCTTGGTCGGGTGAACTGATCCATTAGTTCCACTATTCTCCTTCTGTTCTGCCTGATGTCCAGACTCTTCATACCCTGCCTTGTGCCAGAGGTACATAGAGAGCTTACTAAATCTTAGGATCTTACAATTTAAGCACATATAACTAGAAAGGACATAGGGAGTTCTAAATTGTGTTGATTTTTAATGGCCTGTTTTATGCAGTCATGTATGAATATATGTGTATACATATACATGTACATGAACTGTCTTATAGCAATATGTTTTAAAATGTGAAATATTCAGAATATTAAACCCAAAATAATATATAAAAATGATAAGGAAATAGATTATTCAAGATGAATTCTGTAACATTTTTGAACTCCCCAAATTCATTTGTTATTCTTATTAGGGTTTTATTGTTATCATCCTTGTCATCATCATCATCATTGCAATATTTTTTCTTATAATCATTATTGTTGTTGTTATTATTATTATTATTAACTTCAGCAGCTCCCTCTACATGGAAGAACAAGAGGGACTAGAGAAGACTTTACAATACTTCTCTTGATTTTTCTCCTGGGAGAAGAGGAACAGGAACCAACTTCACAAGAAGCTCCCTGCATCCCAGGGAGAGTACATATGGGATGTTCAGAGTGGAAAAGATAGAGATCCCAGAGGGGCCTACATTGGAATAGCCTGTTTTCCAGCTGGACTGCTGCCGCACCTCTGGGCACTGTGTGCTAGGATCAAGGCCAGAGTTCTGGAAAGAAGCAATGGACTGCAGTAAATGCATACTCCAAAGATGTGTGTTCCCAGACTCTAAACCAGAAGGACTCAGAGTAACCTTTAGGTATTGTTACTTAAAATAACTAAAATCAGGATCCAAGCATCAAAAAAGATAAACTTGCTCATGAATCAATACTAATAGCATAAATACATATTTAACAACTCCTTATGGAAAGATTGTATTTCCTTTAACCAATTGTTCATGTTTTCATTTAGATTATTGATATAGAAGGCAATTAAGGGGTGTACTGGATAGAATGCTAGACCTAGAGTCAGGAAAATAAATCTTCCTGAGTTCAAATCTGGCCTCAAATGCTTACCAGCTGTTTGACTCAACCTAGTTTGCCTCAATTTGCTCATCTATAAAATTAATTGGAAAAGGAAATGACAAAATATACTAGTCTCTTTGCCAAGAAAATCCCAAAAAGTTTCACGAAGAAGAGGTGAACACAATTGAAGAACTACTGAACAACAACAACTTATTGATGTAGAGAATTCCAAGTGAGAGAATGTCCTCTGCTGATACAGATCCCATCTCTTTTGTACTTTATATTCTTGGAGAACTGGCAGGGGGAACTGAGAAGTTATGCAAATTAAAAGTCATATATAACATAACAATAACAACAAGAATAAAAACAACAACATGATAACATATAATAATAATGATGATTTTGCTGATAGCATATCTATATTTACCTATGTATTTCTATCTATATCTAGATCTATATATCTTTAAAGCTTTAAAGAGATTTCCAAATATTATCTCATTTCATTTTCAAAATAATCCTGGTAGGTAAATAAAATTATTATTTTTATATTTATTATTCCTCATTTAACAGTTGAGGAAACTGAGGCAGACAGGAATTAAATAATTTATTTAAGGTCATACAACAATGAGTACATGAGACTTTCTTGAATTCTGATTTTCTTGATTGTAGGCCCAGTTCTTTATCCACTGAACCACTGGTTGTCATAGTAGGTGTCAGAAGCAGGATTTAAATCTAAGTTGTGATTTAGAGACCAAATTTGTATTGAGTATATCAACTTGCCTTAGTACAAGTTACATCTAAAATTGGAGTGTAAAATTGCATCACATTCATAGACATTCACTCATAGAACTCTTATTCAAGTTAGTGTTAATATATGGTATAATGACATGATATCCTCCAACCTGAAAGAATAGAATTAGCAATGAAATATATTGAACATTGTGGTTGGGATATTTATTTAGCTTATAGGCATGGGATTATTTCACAGGTGGAGGAACCTTAGAGATTATCTATTTAAACTCTCACATTTTGAGATAAGGAACAGAGTTCTAATGAGGAGACATGATTTATTCAAGTTTGTGGTAAATAGCAAACCCATTATTTGGACCTAGGTCCCTAGCCTTCAAATATAAGCAAACAGCAGAAGAATTTGACTCTAAAATGAAACTGTTTACAATGCTAATAGGTATGCCTATGCCAAGAAAGCTACACCGGGGATAAAATGTGAACAATCAGGAAATGGAAAATACTCCATCTGTGTTCCCTGATCTGAATCAGGGTATATAATCTATAGCTCAAGACAAGGTTATTCCTGCTAGAGGCAGTTCATTAGACTGTGTACAATATCAAGGAGGTTTTTTTTTATTTATTTATTATAGATGCAGAATCATAGGACTTAGTCATATAAGAGGCTTTAGTTGCCATCTAAGTCAACCCATAATTGAAAAGAATACTCATTATAAAATACCTAATGAGGACTCACTCACTTTCTGCTTAAGTCTTCAATAAAAGGGAACATCACCTCTTGGGATAGCTAATTCTACATCTAGATAGCTCTAATTGTTAGGTTTGTTATTGATGTTTTCCAGATATCAGTTCTAACTCTAGCATTTTCTAATCACTGTTGCCAGTTGTGCCCAGGAGTGCCAAATACACTAAATCTAATAGTTCTTTCATAAGATAGTCCTTCAAATACATTATTATAGTTATATCCCCCATAAGTTTTCTCATAAACATCTTCTAATAAATAATGCTTATCATAATTTTGATAATTATGTATAATAATAAGTATAAGTTTGATTACTATATATTTTGATTAGTTATAAATAGATTTGTTAAATGGGAAACCCACTTGTGGGAGGTCAGAAACTACTTTAAACTATAGTAGCTATGTAGTTTCTCTTCCAAAAATTATCCCTAAAATATAGATATGTTCATCTTCCATTTCTATAATTGGTTATCCTATAAAATGGGTACATGATGATTTGTCTCCCTGAAAGCTCTCTAAATGATAAGTAACATTTACCAGAATTTGTCAGAAGCAAAGTTTGGTTCATCTGATGATGAAATTCTCTGTGACCCCCATTTAACTTTGATACAAGTGAACATAATGTGGATGAATATCTGAGATTTGATATTTGACATAAGAAATGTCATATTAAATAAGTGTAAAAAATTGACATTGTCATGTTTTGATAATTTTGTTAATTGAAAGGAAACAAAAATAAAGACTAATTTTAATAGAGACTTATTTGTTTGGAAAAAGCATTTTTATTGCTTATGACCAAGAGGAGAATTTTGGAATTAGAAGGTAGGGAATCTATAACTTCAGAACTCTAGAATATTGAAAAAATGAAAAATGTTCAGATATAATTTCAATAATGGAAATGTTAATTTGATTAGTTTCTATGTGTCAGAAGGAAGGTCTCGCAATAAATATCCCCTACTTTGGAAAAAACATTTTAGTTTAAAATGAGACCTTCAAAGTTGGTGGAGGACTGATGTAATGTCTGAGCTAGCTCTCTGGGGGGCCTCAGGATTAGTCAGAGTCAAGATTACTCAAAGTCCTTGGTCTTTAGGAGGAGAAGTGAAAGAGGCAGGCAAACTGCCACATGGTTCCTCAAAGGGCTTGAATCTGGAGCCTGAAGTCTTCCCTTCTGAATGGGCTGGGCCAGAAAGATTCTGACTCATTCTCTCCCTCCGCCCTCCAATCCTTGTCTAAGTTTACCTCACCACTACACATTCAGCAAGGGCCAATCCTGAGGAGAGC
Organism: Antechinus flavipes; assembly: GCF_016432865.1. Lineage (NCBI taxonomy): Eukaryota > Metazoa > Chordata > Mammalia > Dasyuromorphia > Dasyuridae > Antechinus > Antechinus flavipes. The sequence goes on along the minus strand of NC_067398.1, from coordinate 40,106,326 downwards.
CATCACATCACCATATCATCTAAATATATGTTTATGAACCATTATCTCACATTGAGTAGATACTTAGCGTTAAGTACTCTACTGTTTGGAATTCAAGTACACCTTTTCAGAGTTCCAACTCTCTACAATTGTTCCAGACCTCTACAGACTTACTTTAAAGTTTTCTGTACAGCTACTTGTTTTCATGAAGATGGACAATGGGCAAAATTTCCCTCTCTTTATGCCCTGCCACTTCTATCTGGGACATGAAACCTCTGAAAGCCAGTTCACAAAAATTAAAACTGCATTTGCATCCTAAGTTAAAAGTCTCCACTCTCTCTTTAAGAGCACAAACTTACCATAAGCAAATTAGGAGAACAAGGGATAATTTATCTATTAGATCTTTGGAGAAGAGAGGGATTTATAACTAAAGGAGAGCCAGAGAACATTATGAAATACAAAATGGACAACTTTGATTTCATTAAATTAAAAAGATTTTGCAATAACCAAGACAAACAAGATTAAAAAGGAAGTACAAAGTCGGGAAAATTTTTTATAGTCAATGTTTCTGATAAGGGCCTCATTTTTTTTTTATTAAGGGTATTTATTTTAAAAACATATACATGAATAATTTTTCAACATTGACCCTTGCAAAACCTTGCATTCCAGATTTTCCCTCTGTTTCCTCCACCCCCTTCCCCAGATGGCAAATAATCCAATTTTTGTTAAACATATTAAAAATAAATATATTAAATCCAATATACATAACATATTTATACAATTATCATGCTGCACACACACAAAAAATCAGATCAAAAAGAAAAAAAATGAGAAAGAAAAAAAATGCAAGCAAACAACAAAAAGAATAAAAATGCTGTGTCATGATCCACACTCAGTTCCCACAGTCTTCTCTCTGGGTACAGATGGCTCCCTCCCTCACAAGATCATTGAAACTGGCCTGGATCATCTCATTGTTGAAAAGAGCCACGTTCATCAGAACTGATCATCATAATAGTCTTGTTGCTATGTACAATAATCTTCTGGTTCTGCTCATTTCACTCAGCATCAGTTCATGTAAGTCTCTCCAGACCTCTCTGAAATCATCCTGCTGATTGTTTCTTACAGAACAATAATATTCCTAACATTCATATACCATAACTTATTCAACTATTTTCCAATTGATTGGTATCCACTCAGTTTTTGGTTTCTTGCCACTATAAAAAGGGCTGCCACAAACATTTTTACACATTTCTTCCTTTATGATCTCTTTGGGATACAAGCTCAGTAGAAACACTGCTGGAATAAAGGGTAAGCATATTTTGATAGCCTTTGGGGTATAGTTACAAATTGCTCTCCAGAATGGTTGGATCAGTTCACAACTCCACCAACAATGTATTATTGACCTAATTTTCCCACATTCCCTCTAACATTTATCATTAACTTTTCCTGTCATCTAGCTAGTCTGAGGGTGGTGTAGTGATACTTCAGAGTTCACACGACTAGAAATGATTCTATTTTTATCATCTGAAAATTGTCTGTTCATATTCTTTGATCATTTATCAATTGAAGAATGGTTGGAATTCATATACATTTGAGTCAAAGCTCTAAATATTTTAGAAATAAAGGCCTCATTTCTAAAATACAACTGTGTCAAATTTATAATACAAGTCATTCCCCAGTTGAAAAATGATCAAAGAATATGAACAGATAATTTTCAGATGACAAAATTAAAGACATCAATAGTAATATTAAAAATGTTTTAAATCACCATTGTTTAGAGAAATTCAAATAAAGAAAACTCTGAGCTACCACCTCATACCTCTCAGATTGGTTAAGATGACAGGAGAAGATAATGATAAGTGTACATTATTCAAGGAATTGTGAAATGATCCAATCATTCTGAAGAGCAATTTGGAACTATGCTCAAAGGGCTATCAAATTGTGCATATCTTTCGACCTACCAGTACCATTACTGTGTCTGTATCCCAAGGAAATCATAAAAAAGACAATGGGACTCACGTGTGCAAAAATATTTTTAGCAGCTCTTTTTGTGGTAGCAAAGTATTGGAAATGAGTAAATGGCCATCACTTGGGAAATAGCTGAAGAATCTGTGGTATATAAAATTAATGGAATATTATTGTTCTGTAGAAATGATGAACAAGCTGATTTTAGAAAGGTCTAGAAAGAACTGCTGCTGAGCAAAACAAGCAGAACCAGGAATTCAGTGGTACATAGTAATAGCAAGATTGTGTCATGATCAACTATGAGATTTGCTTCTTCTCAGTGGTTCAATGATCCAAAGCAATCCCAGTAAACTTTGAATAAAAAACACCATCTGCATCCAGAAAAAGTACTATGGAGATTGAATGTAAATCAACATGTGCTATATTTATTTCTTTTTTCTGTTTTTTTTTTCCTCTCTCATACTTTTCCCCTTTTGTTCTGATTTTTCTCTTCCAAGATGATTCATAAAGAAGTGTATATTTGAAAAATGTGAATATACATGTATAACAAGAAAAAAATAAAACAACTTTAAAAAACTATTTTAAAAAGTGCACAGCCCAACTTCAGCACCAAAGAACAGTATAGCAAGCAGAGAAGCAGTTCTGTTCCTCAATTAACTGAAGTAGCTAAGAAAACACATGGCTTTGCACAGCAGAGGAACAGCTGAGCCATGATATAGCCCATCTTAACAGCAGAGCTGTCAGTGGTAGACCAATTAAAAACTGTTGTGTGGATTATCATGGAGAAAAAAGTAATGGCCTAAAGGCTTGCAGTTCCCTAGTTGTTAGTTGCCCTAGGCACAAACATTTGCTGCACATATGCCTAAAGTTACTATGATGCTTTAAATTTGTGCCCATCCATGGATACTGTGTATGTTGTTAAGAGAGTGTGTTTTAGGTTAAAGGGTAGGTTATCATTTCATCATTATTATTTTTATTAAGTGTACTTAATTCTAATTATTATTTTGTTAATGATTACTGTAATTTTAATAACTGCAATATCTAACTGTAATTATTTGTTTTGATTACTATGTGTTTTCATTAATTACAAAGTTATGCATTTATAGATTTCTTAAATGAGAAGCCCACTGGTGGGAGCTCAGTAACTATTTTATACTATATTAAGTATGTAATACCCATTCCAATTGATTTCCAGAAAATTGGCTGTAGTATTTGTCATTCCTCAAGGAAGTAGGAAATTGTTATTCTGGGAGCAGATTAGGTGAGGGAATCAGCCCACAAAATAGTGTGAATTTGGAGGAAGAGGGCACCTATCAAATTAGAAAGATAAACATACACAGATCTACATTATCTGCACAAATAATTAATAGCTATATAAAAAGTACTTCAATTGAACAATCTAAAATTGTTTTTCACCATTTTCAATGCAGCATTAGAATGAGTATTTCAGAAATGTCCTCTTCATTCATAATCACTACATTATCCTCCATTTTCACTCTTCTATATAATCAAATGGATATTCTAGTTGTCTCTAGTACATGCAGTTCCATCTCCATTGAATAGCTGATTCTTCATATATGGAGTGAGCTCTTTCTAAACTTCATTTCTTAGAATTCCTAGAATCTTTCAAAAGCTTCTCATGCCCATCTGCCCATCCCATCCTTCCTATTAGTGTGGTCTGCCTTAAAAAAGCTTTATTTTGGTGTGTGTATGTATATCCATAGTTTCTTTCCCCTCACAAATTTGATAGTATTTTTAAATTAAATGTAAAGATGTTATCAACATTCATTTTTATAAGATTTTAAGTTCTAAATTTCCCCCCCTTCTGATGATGGCAATAATATAATATAGGTAATATGTGTAAAATCATTTTAAACATGTTTCCACATTAGACATGTTTTGATAGAAGAATCAGAACAAAAGAGAAAAATCACGAGAAAGAAAGAATATAACAAAAAGATGGAAATAGTTATAGTATGCTTTGATTTGCATTCAGACACTATAGTTTTCCCTAGATGTAGACAGCATTTTCTAACATGAGTCTTTTGGACTTGTCTTGGATAATTATATTGCTGAGAAGAACCAAGTCTATCATTGTTGATCATCACATAATATTGATTTTACTGCTTACAGTGTTCTCCAGGTTCTGCTTCATCCAGCATTAATTTATGTAAGACTTTCTAGATTTTTTTCTGAAATCTTCCTGCTCATCATTTCTTTTTTTTCTGCTTTTATTTTTTTTTTTTACTTAAAAAAAAAAAAAAACAGAATGAGAAAAAAATAAAAATAGAAAAAAATACAAAACAAAATTAAACACAAGAAAACATTGTCATCTGCCCAGCTGAATATTAGGGAGGATTTAAAATATATAACAACAAATTACCAGTTCAAGAAAGTATATAACATTAATAGATGAAATTTTATTCATTAGTATCCATCTTTACTTCCTTCTAAATTGTTCTTTTGTTCTCTGCTGTGCACTTTTTTTTTTTTAACTTTATTTTCCCTCTTTCATTCTCCCCTACTCCCAAGCAGGCTATAGTTAAGAAAGAATATATTTATGTATACATATGTAGATATATACATAAACATGCAATGTCCCTACCCCCCACTCTTCCCCCCACCACCACAATATCTTTCCTATATCTACTCACTCTGCTTTAATTCTGCTCTTTTAACTTGCCTTGCTATTACTTAATCTCACCCCATGGACCCCTCTCTTGTCTTTTTCTCTTTACCCTTTGCTCCCCTATCAACACATTCTCTCCATTATGTCTTTATAGATTTTGGAGAGTTTTATACCATTCATGGGATATAAGTGGTATTGCCTATTTAACCCATTCTCTATTTGAACAGGTTTTCACTCATGCCCCCTCTAATGTATCTAGTCTCTTCTTCCTCTGAATCTCATTTATGTTATATAATTAATACTTTTTACCTTAACTCTACCACAATCTTTCTTTTGAGCTATCCTATTGCTGATGTCAATCTTAAACATATAGTGTATATATTTTTCCATTAAAAAAAGCATAAACAATTTCTCTATGTATAATTCTTTGCAACTGATCTTTGATATTGGCTCTTATATGTTACATTTTCTATTAAGTTCAGGTGTGGTTGATAGAAAGTCCTAAAAATCTGCAAGTTTGCTGAATGTCAATTTTTTTCTCATTCACTATTACAAATAATTTTGTTGGATATGATATTTTTGGCTGCAAGCCTAGTTCTTCTGATTGTTGGTAGAGATGATTCCAGGACCTGTGGTTTTTCATTGTGTGTACTGATAAGTCCTGTACAATTCTAATTGAAGCTCCAGTGTATTTCATTGTTTTTTTCCTTTTCTCTGACAAAATTTTCTCTTTGCTCTGGGGGTTTTGTTATTTGGCAATAATATTCCCATGTGTTTTTCCCCAAGAATCCTGCTGAGGTGGTAATGAGTGGATATTTTTTTCTATTTCTACTTTCCCCTCATGTTCTATCACTCCAGGACAAATTTCTTGGATTATTTCGTGCATTATTGTGTCAAGGTTCTTCTTTTGCTCACAAATTTTAGGCAGTCCAATTATTCTCATATTTTTCCTCTTCTTGATTTGTTTACAGATCTGTCATTTTTCTTATAAAATATTTCACATTCTGTTCTTTTTCATTCTGTACAAACTGTTTTGTTAGTTCTTTATCTCTCATAGCTTCACTGGCTTCACTTTACCCAATTCTAATTTTCAAAGAATTATTTTGATAGCCTTTGGGGTATAGTTACAAATTGCTCTCCAGAATGGTTGGATCAGTTCACAACTCCACCAACAATGTATTATTGACCTAATTTTCCCACATTCCCTCTAACATTTATCATTAACTTTTCCTGTCATCTAGCTAGTCTGAGGGTGGTGTAGTGATACTTCAGAGTTCACACGACTAGAAATGATTCTATTTTTATCATCTGAAAATTGTCTGTTCATATTCTTTGATCATTTATCAATTGAAGAATGGTTGGAATTCATATACATTTGAGTCAAAGCTCTAAATATTTTAGAAATAAAGGCCTCATTTCTAAAATACAACTGTGTCAAATTTATAATACAAGTCATTCCCCAGTTGAAAAATGATCAAAGAATATGAACAGATAATTTTCAGATGACAAAATTAAAGACATCAATAGTAATATTAAAAATGTTTTAAATCACCATTGTTTAGAGAAATGCAAATAAAGAAAACTCTGAGCTACCACCTCATACCTCTCAGATTGGCTAAGATGACAGGAGAAGATAATGATAAGTGTACATTATTCAAGGAATTGTGAAATGATCCAATCATTCTGAAGAGCAATTTGGAACTATGCTCAAAGGGCTATCAAATTGTGCATATCTTTCGACCTACCAGTACCATTACTGTGTCTGTATCCCAAAGAAATCATAAAAAAGACAATGGGACTCACATGTGCAAAAATATTTTTAGCAGCTCTTTTTGTGGTAGCAAAGTATTGGAAATGAGTAAATGGCCATCACTTGGGAAATAGCTGAAGAATCTGTGGTATATAAAATTAATGGAATATTATTGTTCTGTAGAAATGATGAACAAGCTGATTTTAGAAAGGTCTAGAAAGAACTGCTGCTGAGCAAAACAAGCAGAACCAGGAATTCAGTGGTACATAGTAATAGCAAGATTGTGTCATGATCAACTATGAGATTTGCTTCTTCTCAGTGGTTCAATGATCCAAAGCAATCCCAGTAAACTTTGAATAAAAAACACCATCTGCATCCAGAAAAAGTACTATGGAGATTGAATGTAAATCAACATGTGCTATATTTATTTCTTTTTTCTGTTTTTTTTTTTCCTCTCTCATAGTTTTCCCCTTTTGTTCTGATTTTTCTCTTCCAAGATAATTCATAAAGAAGTGTATATTTGAAAAATGTGAATATACATGTATAACAAGAAAAAAATAAAACAACTTTAAAAAACTATTTTAAAAAGTGCACAGCCCAACTTCAGCACCAAAGAACAGTATAGCAAGCAGAGAAGCAGTTCTGTTCCTCAATTAACTGAAGTAGCTAAGAAAACACATGGCTTTGCACAGCAGAGGAACAGCTCAGCCATGATATAGCCCATCTTAACAGCAGAGCTGTCAGTGGTAGACCAATTAAAAACTGTTGTGTGGATTATCATGGAGAAAAAAGTAATGGCCTAAAGGCTTGCAGTTCCCTAGTTGTTAGTTGCCCTAGGCACAAACATTTGCTGCACATATGCCTAAAGTTACTATGATGCTTTAAATTTGTGCCCATCCATGGATACTGTGTATGTTGTCAAGAGAGTGTGTTTTAGGTTAAAGGGTAGGTTATCATTTCATCATTATTATTTTTTATTAAGTGTACTTAATTCTAATTATTATTTTGTTAATGATTACTGTAATTTTAATAACTGCAGTATCTAACTGTAATTATTTGTTTTGATTACCATGTGTTTTCATTAATTACAAAGTTATGCATTTATAGATTTCTTAAATGAGAAGCCCACTGGTGGGAGCTCAGTAACTATTTTATACTATATTAAGTATGTAATACCCATTCCAATTGATTTCCAGAAAATTGGCTGTAGTATTTGTCATTCCTCAAGGAAGTAGGAAATTGTTATTCTGGGAGCAGATTAGGTGAGGGAATCAGCCCACAAAATAGTGTGAATTTGGAGGAAGAGGGCACCTATCAAATTAGAAAGATAAACATACACAGATCTACATTATCTGCACAAATAATTAATAGCTATATAAAAAGTACTTCAATTGAACAATCTAAAATTGTTTTTAACCGTTTTCAATGCAGCATTAGAATGAGTATTTCAGAAATGTCCTCTTCATTCATAATCACTACATTATCCTCCATTTTCACTCTTCTATATAATCAAATGGATATTCTAGTTGTCTCTAGTACATGCAGTTCCATCTCCATTGAATAGCTGATTCTTCATATATGGAGTGAGCTCTTTCTAAACTTCATTTCTTAGAATTCCTAGAATCTTTCAAAAGCTTCTCATGCCCATCTGCCCATCCCATCCTTCCTATTAGTGTGGTCTGCCTTAAAAAAACTTTATTTTGGTGTGTGTATGTATATCCATAGTTTCTTTCCCCTCACAAATTTGATAGTATTTTTAAATTAAATGTAAAGATGTTATCAACATTCATTTTTATAAGATTTTAAGTTCTAAATTTCCCCCCTTCTGATGATGGCAATAATATAATATAGGTAATATGTGTAAAATCATTTTAAACATGTTTCCACATTAGACATGTTTTGATAGAAGAATCAGAACAAAAGAGAAAAATCATGAGAAAGAAAGAATATAACAAAAAGATGGAAATAGTTATAGTATGCTTTGATTTGCATTCAGACACTATAGTTTTCCCTGGATGTAGACAGCATTTTCTAACATGAGTCTTTTGGACTTGTCTTGGATAATTATATTGCTGAGAAGAACGAAGTCTATCATTGTTGATCATCACATAATATTGATTTTACTGCTTACAGCGTTCTCCAGGTTCTGCTTCATCCAGCATTAATTTATGTAAGACTTTCTAGATTTTTTTCTGAAATCTTCCTGCTCATCATTTCTTTTTTTTTCTGCTTTTATTTTTTTTATTAAAAAAAAAAACAGAATGAGAAAAAAATAAAAATAGAAAAAAATACAAAACAAAATTAAACACAAGAAAACATTGTCATCTGCCCAGCTGAATATTAGGGAGGATTTAAAGTATATAACAACAAATTACCAGTTCAAGAAAGTATATAACATTAAAAGATGAAATTTTATTCATTAGTATCCATCTTTACTTCCTTCTAAATTGTTCTTTTGTTCTCTGCTGTGCACTTTTTTTTTTTTTAACTTTATTTTCCCTCTTTCATTCTCCCTTACTCCCAAGCAGGCTATAGTTAAGAAAGAATACATTTATGTATACATATGTAGATATATACATAAACATGCAATGTCCCTACCCCCCACTTCTCCCCCCCCACCACAATATCTTTCCTATATCTACTCACTCTGCTTTAATTCTGCTCTTTTAACGTGCCTTGCTATTACTTAATCTTACCCCATGGACCCCTCTCTTGTCTTTTTCTCTTTACCCTTTGCTCCCCTATCAACACATTCTCTCCATTATGTCTTTATAGATTTTGGAGAGTGTTATACCATTCATGGGATATAAGTGGTATTGCCTATTTAACCATTCTCCATTTGAACAGGTTTTCACTCATGCCCCCTCTAATGTATCTAGTCTCTTCTTCCTCTGAATCTCATTTATGTTACATAATTAATACTTTTTACCTTAACTCTACCACAATCTTTCTTTTGAGCTATCCTATTGCTGATGTCAATCTTAAATATATGGTGTATATATTTTTCCATTAAAAAAAGCATAAACAATTTCTCTATGTATAATTCTTTGCAACTGATCTTTGATATTGGCTCTTATATGTTACATTTTCTATTAAGTTCAGGTGTGGTTGATAGAAAGTCCTAAAAATCTGCAAGTTTGCTGAATGTCAATTTTTTTCTAATTCACTATTACAAATAATTTTGTTGGATATGATATTTTTGGCTGCAAGCCTAGTTCTTCTGATTGTTGGTAGAGATGATTCCAGGACCTGTGGTTTTTCATTGTGTGTACTGATAAGTCCTGTACAATTCTAATTGAAGCTCCAGTGTATTTCATTGTTTTTTTTCCTTTTCTCTGGCAAAATTTTCTCTTTGCTCTGGGGGTTTTGTTATTTGGCAATAATATTCCCATGTGTTTTTCCCCAAGAATCCTGCTGAGGTGGTAATGAGTGGATATTTTTTTCTATTTCTACTTTCCCCTCATGTTCTATCACTCCAGGACAAATTTCTTAGATTATTTCGTGCATTATTGTGTCAAGGTTCTTCTTTTGCTCACAAATTTTAGGCAGTCCAATTATTCTCATATTTTTCCTCTTCTTGATTTGTTTACAGATCTGTCATTTTTCTTATAAAATATTTCACATTTGGTTCTTTTTCATTCTGTACAAACTGTTATGTTAGTTCTTTATCTCTCATAGCTTCACTGGCTTCCCTTTACCCAATTCTAATTTTCAAAGAATTATTTTCATTTTTGAGATGGTATCTCCTTTTCTAGTTGGTAACTTTTTTTCATGATACTCTTGTTTTTCTTGATTTATAAAAAATTTTTTCTCAACATCTCATTTAATTTTTAAATTCTTTTTTGAGTTCTTCTATAAATTCTTGCTGGGTAGGGATATATTTCGTGTTATTCTTTGGGGTAGAAGTTTTTTTTTTTTTTTTTTTTTCTTCTACTTTAGTGTCCTTCTTTGAAAATGAACTCCAATCTTCCTTGTTCCCATAGTAAATTTGTATGACTGGGTTTTTTCTTCCTTGCTTTTTTTTTTTTTTTTTTTAATAACAGGTATTAGTGTGAGCACTTCTAATCATGAGTTATGGATATGGTGCCTCTAGCTTCACTTCAGCTCTCTTCTCTGACCTGGAATGCCAAACCAAGAACTCCATACTCCTGCAAGTTCTCACACTCAGCAAGATTGCTGTCTCACTACTTCTGCATTCCTAGTGTGCTGGTTCTTTCTCATACAGGATTTCATCTCAGCAGCACAGCTAGGCCTGGCATTACTAATCAGATGAGGATCACTCAGTCTTCCTAGACTCAGATCCTGAGCTCCTTTATTAAACTGGGAGGTGAACATTTTTGTTGTTCCTACTAAGGAACAATATATAGTTAGATCCTAATAGAACTAATATATAGTTAGATGCATGAATTATGTAAGTTTATTTTACATTCTGTGATTTTTGCTAAAGTTGTTCATTATTTCAAGTAGTTTTTTAGTTGATTCTCTAAGATGCTCTAAATATAATATGTAATCTGCAAAGCAGGTCTCATTGTCTATTCTAATGCCTTCAGTTACTGTTTCTTCCTTTATTGCTGATGCTAACATTTTCTAGTACAATATTTATTCATAGTTTCAACTATTAGAGCTACACATTTACATTTTAGTAGAATATTAGTTATTTGAGAGAAAAAAATAATTTCATTTTTTCTTCATTTTATCTCTAGAATCCAGAACTGTTTTGTAGAAAATAGATTTTTGTTGACTTCTTGAATTATAGTTTTAAAAATAGGAGATTTTTGTTGCCTTCTTGAATTTTAGTTTTATTTTCCTTTAGCTATTCATAATCTGTGAGCCAGGTTTAAATTAAGGGGAAGTTTGATTATGGTGCCCTAGGCAGCTTTTCTAAAGAGATTCTAGACAATAATAAGCCTAGTTCCAATGGTGCATGTCTATGAAATTATATGGAAGAGATTCAGGTGTATTCTTGATGCTCAAGATTGGTACCTCTGGAGGCAATACAACTTTTGCACAAATAATACCCTTTTTTCTTTTTATCACTCTGAAAGTACTGGGAAGCCAAGATTACAAATTCAAGTTCCTTCAGTAGCAGTGGGAGTTGAGCTTTGGAGCTCATGAAAGTAAACCAGTAATCCTACAGTGCTCCATTAGTGTGAAGCCGACTAAGCTGGAAATCAGTTTTAGCCTGTAATCCAATAAGCTCTGGTTAGTGGTCAGTAAAAATTAAAGGATGAACATACACATAAAACTCAAAATGTACCAATGGAATATATCCATTGCAACTGGCTGGGTTTTATTTCTTTTGGGAACATATTGGAGGGTTTTTCCTTCTTTTAGGGGAATGTATTAATTTATTTAGCATCTACTAGGATTCATGTGTATCAAATAGATTCCTACTCTAATGTACTTCTCTTGTCACTTGCCTCTTGTCCTTTATTTCTCCTTTGTCACCTTCAGCTGACAAGATCTTTAGCTTTCTTCAAAGCTCAAATCAAATTCCTTTGTCCACACGTGGCCTTTCTGGAAATCTCCAGAAACTAATAATTTCTCCTCCCCCAAATAATGCTATGTTAATATATTTATTTAACAGATAAGTATTCACGCATTCAAGCATTTATAAATATTCATGTTTATAAGCAGTATATAGTAATAGATACAGAGGTTACCCTGGACTCAGAAAGAACAATATTCATATTCTGCCCCTGAAAACTAAACAGAAAACACAGCAATAACAAAAACAAAGACTGACTCTAGGCATGCTATTTTTTATTTTAGAGACCCAGAAAATTCTAAGACTATCCATTAATAAAAAGATGTAAATCTGCATTGATAGAGGAAGATTCTAATTGGGAACTTCTCTATGCCTTTGAAATCATGAGTATGGATTTGACAAAAAGAACAAAAAGTGTTTACTTTGGGTATCTTAATAAAATGTAAGTTCCTAGAAGGAAAATACAGTTTTAATTTTGTTTTTGTATTGCCAATGCTTCCTAGTCCAAATTTTGCTTTGGTTTTGGTTGAAACAACAATTTCATTACTTATGGGACTCCCAGTTAAGAAATTTTGTGTATCAGTCAATATTGGCATTTGCTTTTAAAATTCAATTCTCAGAAAATTACCTGGGATGCAAAAAAATCAAGTCATTTGGCAAATTAATAAGCCTGTATGAGTCAAAGAGATTTGAACCAGGGTCTGCTTTCCATTCCCTATGCCATGGAACCATTAACCTGAAATGCTGTTGATGTTTAACAAATGTTTCTTGATTCATTGATCGCAGCAGAGATAGATGAAATGTTAAAATCTGTAATGGAATATTAAAAGTTCTTTCAGACCCACATTTAACACCGTATGCCAAGATAAGATCAAAATGGGTCTATGATTTAGGCATAAAGAACAAGATTATAAATAAATTAGAGGAACATAGGATAGTTTATCTCTCAGACTTGTGGAGGAGAAAGAAATTTGTGAACAAAGAGGAACTAGAGAACACTATTGATCACAAAATAGAAAATTTTGATTACATCAAATTAAAAAGCCTTTGTACAAACAAAATTAATGCAAACAAGATTAGAAGGGAAGCAACAAACTGGGAAAACATCTTCACAGTTAAAGGTTCTGATATAGGTCTCATTTCCAAAATATATAGAGAATTGACTCTAATTTATAAGAAATCAAGCCATTCTCCAATTGATAAATGATCAAAGGATATGAACAGACAATTTTCAAATGATGAAATTGAAACTATCTCCACTCATATGAAAGAGTGCTCCAAATCACTATTGATCAGAGAAATGCAAATTAAGACAACTCTGAGATACCACTACACACCTGTCAGGTTGGCTAAGATTACAGGAAAAAATAATGATGAACGTTGGAGGAGATGCAGGGAAAATTGGGACACTGGTGCATTGTTGGCGGAGTTGTGAACGAATCCAACCATTCTGCAGAGCAATCTGCCATTACACCCAAAAAGTTATCAAACTGTGCATACCCTTTGATCCAGCAGTGTTACTACTGGGCTTATACTCCAAAGAGATACTAAAGAAGGGAAAGGGATCTGTATGTGCCAAAACGTTTGTGGCAGCCCTGTTTGTAGTAGCTAGAAGCTGGAAAATTGTGATATTTTTCTTCTTTATAATATATAAATATGATGGTTCTCTCTGGGAGTGAGCAGGTTTCTCGGGGAATTTTCTGGAGGCAGCCTTAGTTTCAGTCAAAGGTAATAATCACCCAAATGCAGCCAGCTGGTAAAAATGCAAACATTTATTTTCTCCTTCTAAAATAGCTCGGTTAGTTGAGGCCTATCTCTCTGCTTGGTTCCAAGAGCTCTTGCAGCTTTGTCCTTTGCTTCTGCCTCTGCTTTCTTCAGCCTCCAGAGCCAGCACCAAGTAGAATCTGTCTTGCCTCCGAGGAGCTCTTGCAGCTTTGTCCTTTGCTTCTGCCTCTGCCTCCAGCCAGCACCAAGGTAAAAATTGTAATGAATCTTTCTTGCCTCCAAGAGAAGGCTTCTGGCTCTCCCAGAGTGCTCTGTGTCTGGCCCAGAGTGCTCTTCACCAATGTAATTCAGCTAAACTCCCAACTGGGCCTCTGCTTTCTTCTTATATACCAGAGAGAGGGATTACGGGTTTTCTCCCATAGTGCTCTCTGGCCCTAAGAGCTTCAAGGGAGGTGTGAATTCGGATCTCTCATACTAAACCCTGAAATCTCCCAAACGTGTGAACTCCAATGAGTAAAGGTGTGAACACAAGCATTGTATCAATTACATTGAGTTAACACTATGATTCTAACATCTCCCTTGAATTATCACCTTATTTCAAGATGAGTTAACACTAGGATTCCAACAGAAAATGAAAGGATGCCCATCAATTGGAGAATGGTTGGGTAAATTGTGGTATATGAATGTTATGGAATATTATTGTTCTGTAAGAAAGGACCAGCAGGATGAATACAGAGAGGACTGGAGAGACTTACATGAACTGATGCTGAGTGAAATGAGCAGAACTAGGAGATCATTATATACCTCAACAACAATACTGTTTGAGGATGTATTCTGATGGAAGTGGATCTCTTCAATAAAGAGAGCTAATTCAGTTACAATTGATCAAGGATGGATAGAAGCAGCTACACCCAAAGAAAGAACACTGGGAAATGAATATAAACTGCTTGCATTTTTGTTTTTCTTCCCGGGTTATTTATACCTTCTGAATCCAATTCTCCCTATGCAACAAGAAAACTGTTCGGTTCTGCACACATATATTGTATCTAGGATATACTCTAACCTACTTAACATGTAAAGGACTGCTTGCCATCTGGGGGAGGGGGTGGAGGGAGGGAGGGGAAAAATCGGAACAAGGGATGATGCTGTAAAAAATTACACTGGCATGGGTTCTGTCAATTAAAAAGTTATCAAAAAAAAAGTTCTTTCAGGAAAAAGTTCTTGCATAAACAAAACCAACAGAAACAAGATTAAAAGGGAAGTACAGAGCTAGGAAAAAATCTTCACAACCGGTGTTTCTAATAAAGATCTCATTTCTAAAATATATAAAGAACTATGTCAAATTTATAAGAATACAAATTATTCCCCAATTGATAAATGGTCAAAGGATATAAACAGGCATTTTTCAGAAGAGGAAATTAAAGCCAACTATATTCATATGAAAAAAAAATCACTGTTGATTAGAAAAATACCAATTAAAACAATTCTGAGATACCAGCTGATTAGCCAAAATGACAAGAAAAAATAATGACAGATGTTGGAGGTCATCTAGGAAAACTAGGACACTAATGCATTGTTGGTGAAGTTGTGAAATGATGCAACCATTCTAGTGAATAATCTGGAACAATGCCCAAAGGGCTATAAAACTGTGCATACCCTCTGACCCAGCATTTCCATTACTGGGTCTGTATCCCAAGGAAACGATAAAGAAGGGAAAAGGACCCATATTTGCAAGAATGTTTGTAGCAGCTCTTTTTGTGGTAGCAAAGAATTGGAAAATGAATAGATGCCCATCAACTAGGGAGTGATTGAATAAGCTCTTCTATAAGAAGTAATGGAATATTATTGTTTTATAAAATGATGAACAAGTTAATTTCAGAAAGGCCTAAAGAGATTTCACAAACTAATACTGAATAAAGCAAGCAACACCAGGAAGACATTGTACACAATAACAGCAAAATTTTGCCATGATCAACTAGATTAGACTTCATTCTTCTCAGTGGTTCAATGATCCAAACAATTCCAATCAACTTTGGACAAAAAATGCCACCTACATCCAGGAAAAAAAAAAAAAAACAACACAAAAAACAACAACAACAACAAACTATGGAAATTAAATGTAAATCAACACATACTTCATTCACTTCTTTTTTCTGTTTTTTCCCTCTCCCATGGTTTTTCCCATTTGTTCTGATTTTTTTCTCCCAACATGATTCATAAAGAAATATATATTAAAATAAGTAAATTAATGTTTAAAAAGTTCTTTCAGAGTCTATCAAGTTTGAAAAGCTTTGAACTTGGGCAGGAGAATGGATTTTATTGATTTTCCATGAAATGGGGTCAAAGAATATTTTTTCAACTTGGAAATGGCCTGATAGCTCATGTATTTCACCTTTCCTCATTTTACAAACAAGGAAATTGAGACCAGTGGTGTAAAGTGATTTACTAAGATAGTAAATAGAACAGTTGGAATGCCTTCTCATGCTAGAAAGATATCATGAGAAGTTTGGACACCAGAAGACAAATATAATTTATAAAAAACATAAAAAGACAATGAATTATATTGGACTTGTCCATTTTTGCAGTGAATATTTGAGGGAAAAGGCTACATATAGTACTGAGAAGAACACCGGTTTTAGACAATTTTCAGAATTTGGTTGTTAGAACTTTGAATAGAATTTCCATGGTAACTTAGACTGATTGGTGGCTTACAGATTTCAAGTCTCACTCCTAATATTCACTACTTTTATGACATTGTACAAATCACTAAAACTTTATATACTTTGAAAAATCCATAGGACTTATTAAATCATAGATTGTTAAATGCTTCAGTGCTGGGAATCCCATCATTTGAGTCCCCCATTGTAACAATTTCTCTACTTTCTTTTAATTCCACTTCAGGAGCTTGATGTGAGAAGCACTAAGCAACATCTTTAAATATAAAATTAACTATATTTTTTATCATAAAGGAAATTCTTTGTTTAATGTTTGCCTATTTTAGAATTGCTTATATCTGAGTAGTTGGATTATTTACAGTCAGAACAAAAGGCAAAAAGCAACTGCCAAAGTGTAAGTAGTTATATGTGAGAAAACATTTTAAGTGATTGCTGCAGTTTTTTAAAACTCATTTTTTATCTTTTTGTTGTTTTTTCCAGTTATACTTGTATATTAATTTTTTTAAATGCACATTTCTTTATGAATCACGTCAGGAGAGAAAAAATCAGAACCAAAGGGAGAAACAATGAGAGAGAAAAAAAAGTGGGGGGAATGAACATAGCATGTATTGATTTACATTCATTCTCCATAGTTCTCTCTTTGGATGCAGATGATGTTTTCTGTATAAATTGTATTGGGATTGCCTTGGATCACTAAACCTCTGAGAAGAACAAAGACTTTTTTAATTACCATCACACAAGTTTGTTATTACTGAATACACTGTATTCCTGGTTCTACTTGTTTCACTCAGCATATGTTCATGTAAATCTTTCTAGGCCTTTCTAAAATCAGCTTGTTCATCATTTTTTATAGAAATATAATATTCCATTATTTTTACATACCATAAGTTATTCAACCATTCCCTACTGACAAGCATCTATTCACTTTCAATTCTTTGCCACCAAAAAATGATAGCAGCAGTTTTTACTTCAATAAACCTCCATTTAAAAAGTTACTATTAGACTGATTTCAGAAAAGCCTGGAAAGACTTACATGAACTGATGCTGAGAGAGGTGAGTAGAAACAAGAGAATTGTACGCAGCAACAAGATTATGTAATGATCAACTGCAATGGACTTGGCCCTTTTCAACAAAGAGGCAAATCACAGCAATTCCATTAGATTTGTGAGGAAGAATCAACTATATTCAGGGGAGAAAAAAAAAAACCTATGGAGACTGAATGTGTAGGAAAGCATAGTATGTTCACCTCTTGGTGGTGGTGGTGTTTGTTTCCTTATTTTTTCCCTCTTGCTTGTGTTTTTCCCCTTTTGATCTTATTTTTCTTGTGCAGCATGAAAAATATAAAAATATGTTTAGAAGAATTGTACATTTAACCTATATCAGATTGCTTGCTGTTTTGGGGAGGCAGGAAGGAGAGAGAAAAATAAAGATGAATGTTGAAAATTATATTTACATATATTTGGAAAAATAAAAATAAGCTATTAAAATACTATCTTTGGCAATATAAAAAAGTTGCTATTGACACTGAAAAAAACAAGATGAGAAAAACAAGAAGACACTGGCTTCTGTAGCTATTTCTTAGTAAAGTCTAACCTCAAAAAATTCAACATATTTAAAATGAAAGGAAGTATCAATCACCTCAGTCAGAAAACATTCAATTTCTGCCAAATGAAGAGTGTAAAATAATTTAGGGTTACAAAAATTAAATTATATTGAAATGCAATTAAGAAAACAAATTTTAAATAAATTCACAGACCCAACATTGAAAATCCTGTCTAGTCCAAACTCCTATATTTACAAATGAGAAAAAAAAAACTCTCAAAGAATAGAATCATTGTTCTTGAGGTCACAGAGATGGTAATAGCAAAACCAAAATACAAATCTATTTCATTTAAACCTAATTCCAGTACTTTGTACAATATGAAGGAGCTGCCGAACAACCCACATAAAGGTTTGTTGTCGTTGTTATTGTTTTACATTATTTTCGATCATTAGGAAAATGGTCTATCAGGATAAATTTGAAGAAGATATGAAAAGGGACTACAGATATTTTCAAAAATGATTGCTCAAAATAAATCATTCTTTTAAAGTTACATAGTTATTTTAGAAAAAGAAAAGATACAAATGCATGTCTTTTCAATTCTCCTCCTTCCATGAATAGTAAAATACAATTTAGGCTTCAATCCATTTCTCAAATAAAGTTGTTAATTATTATGAAATTAAATTGTAAAGTGATTTTTTAAAAGTTAATTACAAATAAATTATAGGTAATGTTATCAAGATAACTTTATGGAGATAATTTTGTTTAACTAGGTATTGGTATCAACACTACAAAAGCCTTCCCAAGGGAATTTATAATAATTTTTAAAAGGATGATCTAGTTATTCACAAGGGGAAAATGAAATAGACAATTCAGAATATATCATTCCATTAGTAGGAAGCCTAGTGAGTTAGGCCTTCAATATATTTTGAATATATTGAGTGGCTGGACTCAAAGAGTAATTATTAATGATTCCATGTCAACTTAGAAGAAAGTGGTCTGTGAAGTATTCTAAGGATCTGTGCTTAACTCTCAGCTGTTCAGCATTTTTTCTAGTGACATAAGTAAAGACTTAGAGGGAGAAGTTATCAAATCTGAAATTATAACAAAATTGGGACTAAGACTTAATATTTTAATTGTAATCTAAAAAGAACCTGAGATGAATAGAATGCCATACCAAAAGCAATAAAATAAAGTTTAATCATATATATGGGAATGTGTGTGTCTGTATGTGAATGTGTGGTAAGGAAGGAGCAGAGAAAATGTAAAACCTTATATGTGGGTTCAAAGATTACAAGTAAAATATCTAGAAATATGCTTAGAAACAAGCTTGTTTGAAAAAAAATGAAAGAAAAATAACAATGTATTTTGATGAACTAATCTTCAAAATAAATGCCCATTGTAACCTGGAAATCAGTAAAGCTTATATGAAAGACGGCTGCCTTTTAAAAGTGATGTAGTGTTCCAGGGGTAGGGAGTGAGGATGTGGGTAGAACAGTCATCTCACGATACTTCAACTTAATCAGACAACATTTAGCATATAGCTGTTGGTCATCATATTTTAGGAGATAAATTAATAAGCTAGAAAAGTGACCAGAGGAAGCCAACCAAGGTGGTGAGAGGTCCTGCATCCATGCAGCGAACTGTCACTGTGTAGTCTAGACAATGCAAGATTTAAGGGGTACATGATAGCTTTCTTCAGGTCTTCAAAAGACTATTTTGTCAGAGACATATTAGATTTGTTCTTTGTGGTATCAGCGGGTTGGGGTGAGGTTTAGATGTGCTTGTAAGACAAATGTAAGCTTGGTATAAAGGAATGAAAAGAAAATCATTTCTAACATGTGAGTTTAAAATTAGAATGGGTCGGGAACAGGGGGAAGAATAACCAATGAAAGAACATTAGTGAAACAAAAATTTAAGAAGAATAGAAATAAGTTAAGAAAGGGATACTGATAATCAGGGCATTATTTTTCTGATTGTGCAAAATTCAATACTGTTTTTACTTGTGAAGCAGGAAGATTTTTTTTTTAATTATAGCTTTTTATTTACAAGATATATGCATGGGTAATTTTTCAGCATAGACAATTGCAAAACCTTTTGTTCCAATTTTTCCCCTCTTTCCCCCCAACCTTTCCCTCAGATGGCTGGTTGACCAATACATGTTAAATATGTTAAAATATAAATTAAATACAATATATATATACATGTCCATACAGTTATTTTGTTGTACAAAAAGAATCGGACTTTGATATAGTATACAATTAACCTGTGAAGGAAATCAAAAACACAGGTGGACAAAAATAGAAGGATTGGGAATTCTATGTAGTGTTTCATACTCATGTCCCAGAGTTGTGTAGCTGTGTTCAATTAATTACTGCTCTATTGGAACTGATTTGGTTTGTTGTTGAAGAGGGTCACGTTCATCAGAATTGATCATCATATAGTGTTGTGAAACAGGAAAATTTAATGTACACTTCAAAAATAGTTGGCACATAAAAGAGATTCATTGTTTCACAGATGATACTCTTGGTTCTTTGAATATTGAAATATATAATTATATACACACACATATATATATAACATTGAAATGGTAGTGACAGATGAGTAGTAGAGTGAAGAAAGGTCAAAAGAAAGGAAGAGCAAGGGGAAGAAATAAAGAAAGGGAAAAATAATAAGAATAGAAGTGAAGGAAAGGATATGATAGCCAAAATTGAATGAAATGAAAAAGTTGTTGTGGGTCACATTTGAAAAAAAACTGTCTGGGGCTTCTTTTTTTATGATCTCTAACTGTTTATTACTACAGAAAAGTGTTTTTAACTCCGTATTTTTATAGTGATTCCTTATTGTTGAAAATCATATAATACCACTCACTTTAAAGAATGGATATTTACAAATATCTCAAATGAAAATGAAGATAAATGATAGACACAAGAAGAATTAAAAATGTTATCAATGGTAGAAAGTATACTCTTCTTGGCAAGGATTTATTTGTTTTTTGTCTTTTGTAGCCTCAGAGAACATGGGCATGAAGTAAGTAGGTGCTTAATGAAAACTGGCTGAATCATTGAACTGTTGAACTGTGAACAAAATAATGTATAGAAGTGATTGCAAAGGGCATAGTTAACCAGAATAGATGATGGGCCAATAATGTTTTAAAGTTGTAAGACAATTGGTGTATTATGCTGATATATTTGAAGTATGTCAAGAACTAGAAGACCCCCAGCATGTGCGAAAATTTCTCTTTGAAAAATGTATGGAAAATATAGAACAGGATCACAAAAAAATGACAAGGCACCCCTACTAGGAGGTGCTAATAGCTAGCATTCATAAAGAGTTTTGCAAAAGCACTTTACAAATATAATTTATTTTAATCCTCAGAATAACCATAAGCTAGAGGTATTATTACTATTCTCACTTTTATAGATAAGGAAACAGGATAAGAGAGTAATTTCCCAAGGTGACATAGTAAGTATGTTACATATATAATCCTTCAAAGTAAATATGATGCATGGACTTATTGAGTACTCTATCTAAGCTACTTCATAATATCAGGAATTGCCTCACTGTTCAAAGCCTAAGTTTGAAAGAAATTTAGATCCTTCATTCCACTCAACCCTTTTTCTTCTACCCCTGCCCCCCATGGTCATTTCTTTCATTTTAAAATGGAAATTCAATAATGTAGGTTACCATTCCTCTATCAGAACTATATCATTACAGAGACCTGTCATAGGCACTGAAAAATATCTTCTTTTTGCCCATATTAAATACATTTCTGGAAAAACTAAACCTCAGCTGCAAAAACTCAAGTTAGCATCAGCTTCATTCAAATATAGAAACTTCAATTCAAATAAATCTGATGTAGCTCTTTTCAACAATGGGATGATTTGAGGGCAGTTCCAAATGATCTTGTGATGAAGAGAGCCATCTACACTTAGAGAGAACTGTGAGAATTGACTAAGGATCACAACATAGCATTTTTACTCGTTGTTATTTGCTTGCATTTTGTTTAAATTTTCTCATTTTTTTCTTTTTGATCTGACTTTTTTGTGCAGCACAATAATTGTAGAAATATGTATAGAAGAATTGCATATGTTTAACATATAATGACTTGCCATCTAGGAGAAGGGATGGGGGGAAGGTGGGAAAATCTGGAACACAAGGTTGTACAAGGGTCGATGTTGAAAAATTATCCATGCATATATTTTGAAAAAAAAAAAGCTTTAATAAAAAAGCAAATAAATCAAATAAGCTCAAGATATCAAGTCTTGTGTATGTTATGCATAAATCTATGAGATGTAAACACCTTATTTATTTTAACTTTCTTCTTCCCCTTTAACTTGGTAATATTTTAGAAAAGGAAGGATGTTTAAAAATTTTTACAAGCTTATATCATATCATCATCAGACCAGACTTGTGATTTCATTGTTATAGACTACTCCCATTACAGACATCTCTTATACCATTAGAGATAAGCACTCATTTTCCAGTTAATAGTCTTAGACTGCCAGGGAAATAGAGGAGTAAAATTACTCAAAGCTACACAACAAGTGTATATCAAAGATAGAGTTCAAAGCCTTATTTTTAAGACTAGCTCTGCATTCATTATATTATCTTGCCAATTGTCATCATTATTACCACCATTATCTCATTCACATATTGTTTCATTGTGTGCAAGAAAATTTGACACTTTTTTGTTAATTACTAAACAAAAGACTACATATAACCATTACTACAATCACAAAGTTATATTCAATCAATTTCATGTTCACTCATTTTTTCCTAAGCGCTAGTATTAATAATTTTAGAACCTAGCAGAATGAACATTTATGAATTCATATTGATAATTGCTTTTGCCTAATTTATGAGAGCAAAGAGTGACATGAGCAGTTTAGAACACTTGTCATTATTAAACATGGTAAATTAAAGTGGAACACTGACTGATGTCTTGTGTAAAATTAATGTGCCATTAACCTTAACTATATCAATAAAGCTACATTATGAAGGTCAACTACATGAACAGATACGTTTTTGGGAGATACAGAAATTGTTTATTAGCACTATGGTAACAAAATTCATGGTAAGAAGTACAGCAAAGAATGTTTTTGTTCATTTCTTTGACTGATTTAAAAAAAAAAAAGCCTATCCTGTGCAATGTATAGTTTCCATATACTGTTATAGATAACAAAGATATATTACAAGCAACTCTTATACTCAAGGGTCTTACAATCTAATATGGTAGATAAAATATGCACATAAATAAACATAAAATAAATCAGAATAGGATTAACATACAAATAGAGTACAAAGTCCTATGAAATTGCTTAAAGGGGAGCTCACCACTGGCTCTAGGAATCAGACCAAGGAAATCTACACAGAGAAGGTGACATTCTCTATAACAATTGAGTGAATCTGGGGTGTCAATAGACAGTGATTGAGTAGAAGAAGAAATTTCTTGGGATAAATGAACTTGGGATGAAGTGGAACTTTGGGGAAATTGAATAGTTCAATTTGGGTGTAGCATAACATGCCTGGGAGCAGGATGATGAAAACCTCTACTGATTTGAAATCATAAAGATGGTAGAATGAGAAAAAAAATCTCAAAGAAATAACCTAGTTCACCAGCAGTTCAGGATTTTTGCTTGGTATTTCTTTCTAGTGGTTTGAATTCCCCAGGTTTTTTTTTTTTTTTTGTATGATTCTTTCCACACATTCAATAACTAATATTTATTAAGTATCTCCTATGTGCTCTTGTACTACTGAATACTGGAGACACAAAAACATAATTGAAATAGTCCCTGCCCTCAGAACTTGGAAGGAAACCAGGAAAGAAGCAAACATGAATTGTAGACAAAGCAAATACCAAATAATTGATAGGAAAAGGGTCCTAGGACCTGGACCAATCAGAATAGACCTCAAAAAGAAATTTCCATTCAGTTGGGTTTTTCTATTTTCTTGTATAAAATAGGAAATATGATGCTAGTTATAACCAATGTCTATATTCCAATTAAATTCTTGCTATTTTAAGCAACATGTGCAGTACATTATGATAAGAGATAAGATTCATATTTAAAGTCTTTTTAGGTTTCCAGGGAAAGATGAGCAAGAAAAGTATCAGCCCCATTTTAAAAATGACAAAAAGCTTGAGTGGAACATTAGAAGACTGAATTAATGGTATAATGATCTTAGAGGATATCCAATACAACTATTTTACCAAAGAGAAAACTTATTAAATCATGTGTCCAAGATGACAAAGATACTAAGTGGCAGAGTTGAGATCTGAACTCAGGTCTTTGGAAGTTTCTCATTTTTTCTATGCTTTTTTGCTTCTTGAACTAAAGGAGTGGCTAAGGTTGCAGCTGCAATATCTGCAGCTTTAGATCTCCTGATCTACAGTTCAATGTCCTTTCAATAAGACCAAAGAAATTCCCAATTTACAAACTAAATAAGCTTGGAAATTAGCCTTTAGCTAGGGCCAGAAAATAAAAGAAAAAGATAGTCAAATCAGACCCATACACATAAAAGTATACATGCGTGCTCTGGATGTCACCATAAAAGCATTCTTCTAATATCAATGCAAATGAACAGCAATGTTTTTAGACCAGATGAGCCTTCACCTGCAAAAAGGGAAGAGATCTCCCTAGGAAAGAGGCTTAGAGTGCTGGGCCATGAGGTGTATGAAAGAAATTACTAGCATGTTGCGTGCAGTTTACTGTCTCTCACCTTGCATTTTACAAACTGTATCAAAGCATCAAGTCTAACAGCTCCAATTTCTTTCACAGCAGCCTCACGGTGTGAGAAAAATTGACAGATTAAATAGAATGCAGCCTCCAAAGCAACTGTAAACTCTGACTGCCCAACAGAATGGAATCATTATCATCCTGAAAAAGTCACATTAGAGAATGCTTTGGGAACTCAATGCAATGAGATAACATGGATAAGATAATAAATACCCTGGGATATGGGAGGAAATTATAGATAGATAGATAGATAGATAGATAGATAGATAGATAGATGATAGATAGGATATATAAACAGACAGATGATAGCTAGATATATACATAGACAGATAGGATAGATTTACACATATACACACATATATACAAACTTATACTTTTATATACATAATGTATGCATATATATACATCTCTCTCTACATATATATATATATATATATATATATATATCAATCTCTCTCTTAAGTTCATATATATATATATATATGATATGTAGGAGTATGGGTGTGTATACAAATGTATATATATGCATAGATATAAAAGTATATTGTATATGTATATTCAGTACATATGTGTGTGTATGTATATTTTCAAGTAATGTCAATTCCTGACATTCTACTTTAGGTGAGGAGCAAGTCCTGCAGCTAAAAAATATCTATTGATTTTTTTCTTGATATTTCATGGTTTTAAATTTGATGAATTCTCTAGTTGCTCAGCTGTGTTAAAAACAAATAAAATATTCTCAAATACATTGTGTCTTTCTTTTATATGGCACATTATAATCATTTTATTGAATACATTATATCCTATCAAATAAATCTTCCATCAAGACCAGCGACTTGAAAAGCACATGATGGGACAACGGAAAGAACTTGGAGGCAAGAGCTCTGGTGACATAGATAAGTCAGTTCTCTCTGGGTCTCAGTTTCTTTACTTGAAAAATGAAAAGGTAGAGTCATATGATCTTCATGGTCACTTTCAGAATGAATGATTAGTAATGTCATGGTATTTAAGAATTAAGTGAAGAAAGAGGATGACTAGCCTGGAGAAGACACAACTAGAG
The DNA here is from genome assembly GCF_016432865.1 of Antechinus flavipes. Lineage (NCBI taxonomy): Eukaryota > Metazoa > Chordata > Mammalia > Dasyuromorphia > Dasyuridae > Antechinus > Antechinus flavipes. Next base: position 40,080,778 of record NC_067398.1, on the reverse strand, counting down.
ATGAGGGCATAGAGTGAACTATATTTGAATATCTGCTTAATTGAATAAGGATTACTGTCCTATTGTTCCATAAGAAATAATGAACAGTTTGATTTTAGAAAATATGTGAAGATTTGCATTAAAAAAATGATGAAATTTTTGGTTTCCCAGAACCAAAAATAATGTATATAATAACAGTAATATTGTTTGAAGAATGATTCTGCATGGCTAAGTTATTTTGAGAAGTATAAACACTCAAATCACTCAAAAAACCTTTGAAGGAAGATGCTATCCACCTCTAGTAAAAGAACTAACCAAGTTTAAAAAAAAAAAAAAACAGAGTGGGCTATAGCTCACTCTAGGCTAGGGTTCTCATATAAGTTCCCATGAAATTATTTCTCATGTATTTATTGTCCCTAAAGTTTCAGGACACCCTGCCTTGTGTTTTGACTCATCTGAGTAAAATGCATGTCAATAAGCACTTATCAATCACCTACTTTGTATTAGGGATTCTGTAGGGTAGAAGTTGACAAATAAATTGTCAGTTCAATTCCCAGTGAAGACTGAAGAATGATTACTGATAAACAAAAAGAGATTCCTGGACTTGAATCATAGAATATAGTCTGCTAACCTTTGGCTAAGGGATAAACAGTGAATAAAGGCAGGCCAACACAACCTGTGTTGTCAAGGAGTTCACAATTGAATGGAGGAGATAATATCAAACAGTTTTATGGAAACATATTGAATAAATTTGACATTGTCATAAAGGAAAAGCACTAGCATTAAGGGGAATTGGGGAAGGCTTTTTATAAAAATTGGAATTTTCCCCAATTTATCCCTTGGCAGGAAAGCCAAGGAGTAGAGATCAGAAAGATAATTCCAGGCATAGGGGAATCACCAATGGGAATGCCTAGTGTCAAGAGTTAAAAGTGTCCTCAATTGGGTATAAAAATATATCTTACCCTACAGGAAACTAAAATAGGAAAGAGATAAAAGAAGGAGGTCTTCCTGACAGAAAGAAGGGCAGATTGAGGGAATGGAAAGTCAGAAGCAAAACACTTTTGAGTAAGGACAGGGTTAAAGATAGAGGGAATAGAAAAAAGGGGAGAGAATAGAATGGAGGGGAAAAAGTTGGCAATAGTAACTGAGAAAACAATTGAAGCAAGTTTCTCTGATAAAAGTCTCATTACTCAAACATATAGAGAACTGTGTCAAATTTATTTTTTTAAAAAAGTCCTTCCCCAAATGATAACTGATCAAAAGGTATGAACAGTTTTCAGATGAAGTAATCAAAATTATCTGACATACTAAAAAAATGCTCCAACTCATTATTGATTGTGGAAAATGCAAATTAAAGCATTTCTGAAGTATTACCTCATACCTATTAGATAGGCTGATAGGACAAAAAGGGAAAATGACAAATGATGAAGGGAAAGTAGGAAAAAATGAGGTCTTATTGCATTATTTATGGGATTATGAACTGATTAAACCATTCTAGAGAGCAATTTGGAACTAAGCTCAAAGGTCTAAACCTACACATATCTTTTGACCTAGCAATACCACTATTAGGTCGTACCCAAAAAGAAATTTAAAAAAAGGAAAAAGATATATATTTACAAAAATATGTATAGCAGTTTTTTTCTGGAAGCAAATAATTGGAATGTGAAAGGATGCCCATAATTGGGAAATGACTCAACATGTGGTATGTGATTAGGATAGAATTCTATTGTGTTATAAGAAATGATCAACACAATCCTCTCAGAAAAACCTGGAAAGACTGACATGAGCTGATGCAAAATAAAATGTACTGTATACAAAATAACAGTAATATTGTAAGATATTTTCAGTAATATAATGATCCAAGATAACTCTCAAGGAGTTATGCTGAAAAATGTTACCTATACCCAGAGAAAGAACAGATGGTATCTGAATACAGATTGAAGCACACTTTATAAACTTTATTTTTTTAAAATCTGTTTTCTTTCATAACATGACTATCATAGATATATTTTGTATGGCTCCACAAGTAAAACTTGTATCAAATTGCTTTATTTCCTCAGTGAGAGTAGTGAAAAAGGAGTAAGGGAGGTAATTTGGAACTCAAAGCTTTAAGAACAAATGTTAAAATTGTTTTTACATGAAACTGGAGAAAAATGAAATATTAAAAAAATTAAAAACAAAATGAGTTGGAGTGTCCTATGCAAGAAACAATTAGGAGTACCACTGGTTCTCAGAATATGTAGACAGCAAAAAGGTATAAGAAAATTGGCAATTTAGGAAAAGGCTATATTATATAATAGGCTTTAAAAGCCAGACATAGGATTTTATATTTGATTATGGTTGAATGACTACAGTTTATTGAATAGGGGGATAACATGATTAGACACATGAAAAAAAAAAATTGGAGAACTAAGTGGAGGATGTAATTGTAATGACCGCGTATGTAAAATCAGCCGGAGTCAGGAATTCAGGTTAAGAGAAAAATCTTCAATCTTTATTGAAGTAAAAAGGTGAATAAGGATTGTGATAGCAATATGGGCAAGAAAGATTGCCATAGCAATATGGGCAGCTGTGACAGGAAGCCAGCTAACAGAGAGGGATCTGAGCTGAGAAAGCCATTGCAATGGCAATGCAATCAGTCTCTCCTTCCCCTTCCTTTTCTACTCCCCTGCCTCCACCCACCAAAATCGTCATTTCCTATACAACACATCAGGACTTGCTCAAAGAGTGGGCGGGGGCCATTCTTTCTCCAAGCTTATATATATTAATAGAGTATGGTCCAATTACTATTTTGTCTCATGTGCTTGGGACCTCAGTGCATCAACTCAAGCCTCAGCCCATTACATGTAATGAAGTGGGGAGGCAGAAAAAGGAGACCAAGAAGTAGCCTATCAGAATACTTCAGGATGAATTAATGAAAGTATATATGAGCATGTTAATAGTGTCAGAGAAGGAAAGGGACATCTAACAGAAATGTAACAAATTTAGAATTGGTAGGGCTTGGAAACTAATTGGAGCTGTATTTAATTTAGTAGACAATAAATTTCTTGAAGGCAAGGACTATTTAGCATTGCTTTTTTTTTTCTAGCTTCTAGTATAAATACCTGGTACATTAAATATTTTTAAATGCTTTTTGAATGAATACATGATTATTTTAGGGGGTTATGTGATACAGTGGCTAGAATGCTGGGTCTGGAGTAAAGAAAGATTCATCTTTGTGAATTTAAACCTGATCTCAGACTCTTAATAGCTGTGTGATCCTGGGCAAGTCACTTAACTCTGTTTACTTCAGTTTCTGCAAAATGAGCTAAAGAAGGAAATAGCAAACCACTCCAATATTTTTGCTAAGAAAATCTCAAATAGAGTAACAGAGTCAGACGGAACTGAAAAAAAGACAAACAACAATATTGCCTATCTGGAAAAAAAGAAACCATTAATTGAAAACACAAATGTTTTCTTTTGATAATTTCCCCAAATAATCCCTAGTTCTCTTTAAAATGTGGAAACTTCACAACTTTCTGGGGTTCTTGGGGTGATAAGAGTAAAATAGATGTTAAATAACTTTGATTCTTCTGAATTACTATGGCTATTTGAGAATCTGTCGCTTCCTATTCTTAGATTTCACATCAGTAATCTCTCTTCATCAGTGCACTGCTCTTCTATTTACTCAGGTGGTTTCAAAGAAGGTTTCATATGTGCTATTCTTACAGCAGGCAGATGACCAAAGTTTAACATTTTTAGAAGGAAGAAAGTCTGGTGGCTCTTGTTTCAGGGAAATGTCACTTATTTACTTCATGTCAAATGTACACCCATTTGATACACTTTTTCAAGAGTTCTAGGAAAATAATGGAGTAAATTAAAATCAATATAAAATTACAAATCAAAATACTATTTGGTGCCTGACAGAAAGACAGAAAACCTGAGTATTTCAAGCCAGGACAAAAAGAAAAAAAGATCATCATTAATTCAATTCATAGTGCCTGATTCCCCGAAATGCTTATACTTCATTTCTGCCATTGAAGTTAGCTGGGACAGGTTGAATTAAGGATGAGGACAAGGCCTTCAATTAGGAATTCATTGGATTTTGTCAGATCCAATAAGACATTAATGTTCTTTTGAAGGAGAATGGTGAGTATATTTTTTATTCTGTCTGTCTCTATTCCTGAAATTTTTATTGTAGGTTCTGTTCCTTGGGTGTTATTTTTCCTTTAAATAAATGTGAAAAACAGTCAGATAAAGTCAAGGGAGATGTTGGTGGTGACTATTTCAAAATCAAATAACTTCCCACTCATCTACCACTTTCAAAGTCTGTTTGAGTAGTAAAGATTACAGAGTTAACCAGGTTGTGAGCTCTTGAGCACTGGAAGCAAAAGCATTTTGAATTTTTCAATTGTATTTCTTCCTTCTTGATGCAATAAAAGCAGCCACATGATGGCAAAGAAACAGTTGAGTTGTGAAGTCCAGAAGGGTTCAAACATTTTCACATGTACAGAGATCTACTGTACTTAAAATGCCAACGGACACAAGGAGACCTGGCATCCATTTATCATTTATCACGAGGGAGGTATATGGGATATTTTAGGGGGGAAAAGAAAGGCAATAAGAAACAGCTTACATGGAGAGTTTCACACTAATGAGATCTAGTGTAAACTGCAAAGCACAAAAAATGAGAAACAAATGGCTTATGAACTAATATATGATGCAAGAAGCTTACCAAATGGTCCAAGAGACTCTCTGCCTATGAGATAAATGTCACAAGGGGAACTTCTTAAATCACTGAAGATAATACTTTTAAGAATAGTGAATGATAGACATTTCCTATTATGATAGAAAGTAAGCTCATTCTTCAGCTGAACAGGCTATTATAGAATAAGTCAAGCACATAAACACATACACATCTATACAAACATCTATATCTTTAGATAGATATTATATATACACATACATATACATAAATTCATTATGCACACACACACAAACACATAGATTCACAATTGTATCTTATTTATGGAGATTGCAATGTCAAAAAAAGGTAAAATACTAGGCATTTTTTTAATAAACTAAATTCAACAAACATTAAACACCTCTTATATATCTAGTACATTTCACTGTGTTGGGTACATACATACCATTAAAAAAAAAAAAAAAAACCCTCCAGAAACCAAATAAACAAAAAAGCCAGCTTACTGACACCAGTGGGATTACAGTTTGATATCAAGTACAATAATTATATATAAAATCTCAATACAAAATAACTATAAGACATATAAAGCACTAACATTTGAGTAATTCATTTATTTATTTATTTTCTCTCTCTCTCTTTTTTTTTTTTTTTTTTTTTTGATGGGGGAGAGGTGCTATTATTTTGTGATTCATTTTAGAAAAATAATAATTTAGCAAGTACTTAAGTTAGGGTTATTTATATAGCAGAATATATCCTAGAGAACAGAAGTAAGAAAATAGGAACAAACTTGGGATCTTCCATTTTGCTTTACTAATGTTCATTTCTTTGAGTAGTAAACCCATAAATTGTGATTATTGAGTTTATTTATTTTAAAATGTGTACAGTGTATTTATTTATAGCTTGGCACATTATACTTTTAATTATAAGGTGAGATATGTCTTTTATGGGGGGCTGTGAATCCCATTGTATTTCACATTTACTAAGGCAGCCTTTATTCTTTGATGTATATACTTTTGTAAAACAGAAATTATGTTAAGGATATAAACTCTGTAAATTGTCACTTTGACAAATTCTTCCCAGACCCAAGATATACACATAGTGTTCTTAAGTCTTAATATAGTTTTAAACCTTAATATCTTCTTCCTGTACTGACTTTTCAGACACGTTGCATACAGATGGATATGTACACATAGATATATGTATTTCCATGATATAGATATTTTTGTAATGGATGATAGATAGGTAGATAGATAGACAGACAGACATAAAAAGCAAATGCATTGGGAAGTGAACCAGCAGCACAGAATCTACACATTGGAAAAAGAATATTGTGTTCTACAAAAAAGAACATTTCCATAATTGTAAATTATTTCGTGCTACAAATTTGAAAGGAAAGTTTTTACTGAATTTAGCACAGTTAATTTAATTTTTAAAATCCAGTGATAATCTGGAGAATCCTTTTGAAGAATAATTAAAAGCCCTCCCCCCCCAAAAAAAAAAAAAACTATCTATCTATCTTTTTATAATTTCTTTGAAAATTAGGCTGATTCAAGATGATTTCAAAGAGCTCTAGAGAGATTTACATGAACCGATGCCAAGTGAAATAAGCAGAAACAGGAGATCACTGTACATAGTAACAACAAGATTATATGAAGCTCAATTCTGATGGATGTGGGTCTCTTCAACAATAAGATGATTCAAACCAATTCCAATTGTTCATTCATGAAGAGAGTCATCTATACCCAGAGAGAGAGAACTCTTGGTAATGTGTGTTGTTCACAACACAGAATTTTCACTCTTTTTATTGTTGTTTGCTTGCATTTTATTTTGCTTCACTTTTTGATTGGTTTGATTTGATTTTTCTTGTGTGGCATGATAACTGTATAAATATGTGTGCATATATTGGACTTAATACATATTTTTACCATCTTTAACATGTATTGGACTACTTGCCACTTAGGAGAGGGATGGGGGAAGGCAGGGAAAATTGCAACATAAGGTTTTGCAAGGATTAATGTTGAAGAATTGTCCATGCATACATTGTGAAAAATAAAAAGCTTTAATTAAAAAAAAAAGGCTGATTGGAGGATTTGAAGAGGCATCAAATCATAGATAATTTTAAAACATTAAATTTATTTATTTTTTTAATCTTTCTTTTTTCATTTTGAGTTTCAAATTCCCTCCCTCCCTCCGAGCCATTAAGAAGCAATTAGTATGTTATCAAGTATACATATAAAGTCTCATCATGATTTGATTGAAAGAACTTGGGATGGGAACTCAGAAATTTTGAGTTTAAATATGAGTTTTTTTTTCATAAATTATATTTCTAAACTCAAGCAACTCACTTTAATTTTGTAGGTATTTTCAAAATCCAATAATTGACTTATTTATTTTAAAAATCACATTATTTCTTTTATTTCTCCTAAATTTTCAGATTAGCTTACGAGGAAAAAGTGAAGAACTGATTTTGGAATGAACTAGTTAAAGGGAACATGGGTAGCTACCCTCAAATAATTTAAAGGATTATTATGAGTAAGATCTGGTTTAAATAAAAAAAAAAAAAAAAAAAAAACTCAGTCTCTCAGAATGAAGACTTCTGAAGGTCCCTGAAACTTTAATAATGTTTACCATAGGAAAGTAGTGTAACTCTGTCTTAAACAGAAAGGAAAGACAAACATCTGAGACATTTGGAGAATGATCCTTCTTTAAGGCAGGGGAATGCAGCCCATGACTCAGCATATTTTGAGGCCATCCAACCTTATATTTGTGATAGTAGAAAAAGATTTTTAAAAGTCTAGGAGGTTTTGTTTTTTGAAGGTGCTCATATGATAAAAGCCCAACAAATATACGCATTTTAAAATTTATTTTACTTTCACTTTAAGGAGAAAATCAACATAGATAAGGAAGAATTTGGATTGATTATTTAGTTTCCTTTTGTTGTCCCTTTTAATTGTGGGGTATTGTTTCTTTTTTCTTTTTTTTTTTTAAAAGAATACTTCTCATACTTATCTAAGAAAAAAGCAATCACAATAAGCAGAAGAGAAATGGAAGAGATCAACGAATAACTTTAGAGAAGGTATGAATATATGAATGAGTTTCCTCTTATTAAGGTCTCTCAAAGTTATAAACTGTGGGGATATGATTAAAGAAACAAAGTCATTTTCTGTCCTCAAGGAGGTAATACTGAAAAAGGACATAGTTCAGATAGGGTAGAAAGACCTGAAGATTTTGATTTGGAACACTTAAAGTGATTGCAGCCTTAGAGCAATAGAATAACATATACTTTCTGTTAGTTATAGTGCTACTGATTTCATTATGTTTCCAGAAATGGAAAGGGATAGAATATTTTAATTTTTTTTTCTGGTTATACATGTACACTAATTTTTAATACATATTTCTTTTTGAATCATATTGGAAGAGAAAAATCAAAACAAAAGGGAAAACCATAAGAGGAAAAAAAAACAGTTAAAAAAAGAAAATAAAGTGAACATAGCATATGCTGATTTACATTCAGTCTCCATAGTTCTCTGTCTGGATGGAAATGATATTTTCTATCCAAAGTTTATTGGAATTGCCTTGGATCACTGAAATGCTGAGAACCAAGTCACTCATAGTTGATCATCAGACAATCTTGCTGTTAATGTGTAAAATGCATTTCTGCTTCTGCTTGTTTTACTCAGCATGAAATTGTATAACTCTTCGGGTCTCTCTAAAATCAGATTGTTCATCATTTTTAATAGACCAATAATATCCCATCACTTTCATAACTTATTCAGCCATTCCCCAATAGGTGGGCATCTACTTATTTTCCAATTCTCTGCCATCACAACAAGAGCTACTACAAACACTTTTGCACATGTGGGTCCTTTTCCCCTCCTTTAGGATTTCTTTGGGATACAGACCCAGTAATAGCACTGCTGGATGAAAGAGTATGCACAGTTTTATAGCTCTCTGGACATGGTTCCAGATTGTTCTCCACAATGTTTGGATCCATTCACAACTTCACCAATAATGCATTAGTGTCCCAGTCTAATGTGTTCCAACATTTATCATTACCTTTCCTATCATTTTAGCCATCTGAGAGGTGACAGATGGTATCTCAGAGTTATTTCAATCGATATTTCTCTAATCAATAGTGATTTAGAGCATTTTTCATATGACTATAGAGATGGCTTTAATTTCATCATTTGAAAATTGTTCATATCTTTTGACTATTTATCAATTGGGGAATGACTTGTATTTTTATAAATTTGACACAGTTCTTTAATGTATTTTAGAAATGAGGCTTTTATCAGAAACATTGGCTGTAAAGATTTTTTTTCCAGCTCTGTACTTCCCTTTAAATCTTTTTTTGTGTTCTATTTGTGCAAAACTTTTTTAATTAATGTGATCAAAGTTGTCCATTTTGCATTTCATAATGTTCTCTAGTTCTTTGTCATAAAGTCCTCCCTTCTCCAAAGACCTGATAGGATAAATTATCCTTTGCTTTCCTGATTTGTTTATATTATTACCCTTTATGCCCAAATCATATAACCATTTTGACCTTATTTTGGAATAGAGTGTGAGATATGTCTATGAAGAGTTTCTGATATATTATTTTCCAGTTTTACTGGCAACGTTTTGTGAACAGTGAGTTCTACCAGAAGCTGGAATTTGGGGTTTATCAAATACTAGATTATTATAGCCATTGATTATTATGTTGTATGTATTTAATCTATTCCTCTGATTTACAACTGTATTTTTTAGCCAGAACCAAATGGTTTTGATAACTGCTGCTTTATAATAGAGTTTTAGATCTGGTACTGCTAGACTAGTGTCTATTTTTTTCATTTGTTTCCTTGAATTTAAGTAAAATTATCATGCTTATTATATTAGCTCAGCCTAATGAGCAATTGATATTTTTACAGTTGTTTAGATATGACTAAAGTGATAGAATTTAAGCCATATTTTGAAGGATGAGTGGAATTTAATTAAGCAGAAGGCAAAAAGACAAGCATTTGGGGGAAGACAGACATCAACTAAAGCATACAGAATGGAGCAAAATCCAAATATTAGTGAGAAAGTACAATCCATTTGAACTCAAAAGTAAATAGAAAATGGAGTATAACCAGAAATAATAGCTGGGGTTTTACAAAGAATCAAATTTAAATTAGGTACTAGGTAATCATTCCCCAAGTTAGAGATATCCAAATCTCAGTGGACTATACTATAATATAGGAGACCCCCCCTCTCCTCTCAAAAGTTCTTAAAGGTCTTCACCATCTTAGTAGTATAGTAGAAGGAATTCTTAAATATGAAGAGTGAATTTGGTAACTGAAGTAATTTCTTTATCTTGAATTCTATGAATTAGTGAGGTTGGAATGGAAGAATGAAATTGGATTTTTTATGCTTTTTAAAGCAAAGACCTATGAAAGAAGATGTAGTCTGCATCTAGAGAAAGAACTGATGAATAAAAGTAGGCATAGAATGGTTTTACATATATAAATACATACATACACACAAATACACACATATACATACATACACACACAAAAATTTGTCTATTGGTATCCATCTCTAGGATTGGGTGGGAGTAAGTAACATAACTTTCTATTCAAAATGAATAGCAAGTTATACATAACAAATCTGCAGTTTCATATAGGATAATATACTTTTCTATTCTATTCTATTATGGAAATGATTGTTTATTTCTTAAGTTCAGAATTATTTTTTTTTTTAAAGCAAGATATAGCCAGCAATGGCACAATGGCCACTCTAGGATTTGCCCCTGCCTCCCAGTAATGAGTAGAACAAATGTTAAAGTCATTACAACTGGTGAGATTGGACAGAGTCTTGAAAAGTCATCAAGTCCCCCTCCAAAACAAATAAATGCCTAATAACTTTGCCAAAAGGTGGGGATAAAAAGAGCAACAATTCGTCCCTGTTTCGAGGATTTCTTAGTCTAATGGGCAAGACAACCTATAATAACTATTTGCAAACAAGTTAAAATTGTGTAATGACTATAATGGAGTTAAATTATATGAAGTTGGAATCTAAGAGATCAATAAAGAAGATTTTATACCTGTCCAGGAATGGTGTGATAAAAGCTTGGAACCTGACAACAGGTAGAGAGAAATTTAGAAGAAAGTGAAAAATCAAAGTGGGCATCAACATTTTAATCCGATTGGGAACATTATGGTACTCTTGAAAGAGAAAGGGATTTTAGGACCAACAGATGGTCAAATAAACTATTTAGTCATATCATCAACAAGCTACTGGTAAATATTAAGCCAATAAGTACAAATACGTAGAACAACAAAAAGAATACTGCCACAGAATTCACTACATGGAACTGTAGACTTGCCTGAAGCAAATATGCTACAAAAATCTGTCAATTACTTCCCAGTTGGGAGCAGTTGGTTTGCTCAGCTGTGAAACTCATGTCTGCCTTCCCTAAACAGATCATGTTCTCTATTACATACTAAGGACAAATCCTACTGTGCTTCGGTACTAACTGAACAGACCAGAAAATGACTAGGGTATTTCCCCTTGAGCAATGCTCACTGTATAGGCTCAAATTCATATATTCAAGAGAAGAGAAAAGTTACAAGTCAGAACAGCCTGAATGCAGAAGAGAGTCAGTGTAATGACCATAGCTTGGCCCATAGAAAGCCCTTCAACAATGCTTGCTGTCTCACTGACTGGAGCCTCAATCTAGAGCTGACAGCTTTTGGGATTCCTATATTCCCTATCTGCTCTCTGGCTAATCTTTAGTTTCCTGATCATTCTGACAAAATAAATGATGCTATCCTCCCCTTATTAGACACCGCCTCACACACTCTTTCTTCACCAACACCCTTCCAAAAAATGCTTGTTAAATTCAATTAGGGAAGTATCTATGTAAATAAGGCATTGTGCATAAAGACAAGCATTTTTCTACTTAAAAACGTTATAGTTAATTGATTGGGATGAGGGTGGGGGAGGCAACATGTGTGTAATAAGCAAATAATATTTGCCAAATAATAGCAAGTAATTTCAAGAGGGAGATAGTGCTAATAAATGAGAATGAAAATTAGAATTAATAGAGAACAGAAGCCTAACTCATTATTTTTTAAGTTAGGAGAAAAAAAATGAGCCTTTGATTTATTGACAATCTTGAGGATTCTAAAACACTTAACATTCTGTTCCAATGATGAAGAATGATTGTTTTGAATCTCTATTCATTCCTGCTCATGCTTGTTCATAGGTTGTACATACACGCTGTTGTTTTTACACACATACACACACTTGGTGATGTATTGCTTTTTCTAAAAGATCATTTGCTGGGTCAGATCACATGATGTGATAAAGCTGACTTTTCTGCTTCATTATTTTCCTAATTACCAAAGCCAGCAGTAGTGGGTCTAAATTATATTGTGAACTGAAGCATGGAAATATTCAGTGTGTTGTTCATAAGTGAGAGAACTCCCCTTTCCTCCCTGTGGCCTATCTTTGATCTTAATCAATGTCAAGGACTATGTGCAATTCAATTAAAAGAAAGAAATTCCTAATAGACTCTTGTTCTAAACATATTTCATTTCATGGTACAATTGTATTTTAAGATTAATATTCTAACAAATATTTTACAACAAAATCTATCTATCCATCTGTCTGTCTATATATCTATCTCAAAGTATCTCTCTCTCTCTCTCTCTCTCTCTCTCTCTCTCTCTCTCTCTCTCTCTCTCTTCTCTCTCTCTCTCTCCTTCCCTGCCTCCCTCCATTCCTCTCTTCCTTCCCCCTCTTCAAAATTGTCTTTACATTACTGTTATTCAAATTGTTTTCTGTTTCTGCTCACCTCTGCAACAATTCCTATTCTTCCTTTATTTCTCTGATACCTTGACTTCTTCATTTCTTAGAGTACAACATAATTCAATAACATACAAGCACCATAACTTGTTTAACCATTCCCCAAATGAGGAGCACTCCTTTAGTTCCCAACTCTGCCACTACCAAAAAATGCTATAAATATTATTACACACATGAATTATTTCTTTTTCATTGATCGGTTTAATCTATAGTCCTAGTAGTAATATTTTTGGTCAAAAGACATTAACAGTTAAATAGATTTTGTAGCATAGTTCCAGATTGACTGGACCATTTCACTTTTCTACCAATAGAGCATTAGTATACCTGTTTTGTGACAGTATCTCCAGCATTTATTATTTTCAAGTTTTATCAATTCTTATTTTAGGTGTGAGAAATTAAACACAGAGTTTTGTATTTTAAATCTATCTATTTATTAGTAATTTAAGTTTTTTTTAGTTATGGATCATTTGGATTTATTTTAACAACTAAAAATATCTGTAGACCATTTAACAACTTTATTACAAATTTGAACTGCTCCCTATATATTTAGAAATGAAAATTTTATGGGAGAAAATTGCCAAAATTACTACCTCCCTTCTAATTTTAACTGCATTTTTTTGTGCAAAAACATTTTAATTAATTTAATTAAAATTCAACATTTTACTTTATGTGACAGTCTCTATTTAGTTCTTTTAGCCAATAACTCTTCAATTATTCACTCATATAACAACTAATTTCTTCCAGGTCTAGAATCAGGAAAATCCAAATTCAAATTCAGCCTCAGATATGAAAAAGTCAAGTAGCCTCTCTTTGTTTCATTTTCCTTATCAATAAAATGGTGTCAGTAATAGTACCTATATTGCAAGATAATTGAGATAATAATTAGAAAGTTGGTTTATAATTAAACTTATATAAAATGCTTATCATAGTTCCTAGCACTGTGTAAATGTTTATTGTCATTGTTATTATTAATATTATTATTCTTTGACCCTCTAATTTTTTTATGTTATCACTCTTTATATTTAAGCTTTATGTATATTTCTTGTTTTTCTTTGTGTGGCATGAAATATTATTGTATGTCTAGTTTCTGTCAGACAATTTTCCAATGTTCCCATTACTTCTTTTATAGTATGGTGAAATGGTGAGGTTTTGTTCCAATAGTTCAGATTTTGTAATCTCAATAGATACAGAAAAAGTTTGTGACAAAATACAGCACCCTTTCCTATTAAAAACACTAGAGAGCATATGGATAAAGGGAGCTTTTCTTAAAATAATAAGCAGTATTTATCTAAAACCAACAGCAAACATCTCTAATGGAAAAAAGCTGGACGCATTTCCAGTAAGAGCAGGGGTGAAACAAGGATGCCTATCATCACCACTATTATTCAACACCGTACTAAAAATGTTGACTTTAACCAGAAAAAAAAAAGAAAAAGGAATTAGAGGAATTAAAATAGGCAATGAGGAAATAAAACTATCACTCTTTGCAGATAATATGATGACATACTTAGAGAATTCTAGAAAACCATCCAAAACCCAACTAGAAACAATTAACAGCTCCAGCAGAGTTACAGAATATAAAATAAATCCACACAAATCTTCAGCATTTCTATATATTACTGACAAAGCCCAGCAGCAAGAAATAGAAAGAGAAATTTCATTTAAAATAACAATAGACAAAATAAAATATTTGGATATCTACCTGTCAAAACAAACCCAAGAACTATATGAACACAACTACAAAACACTTCTCACACAAATAAAGTAAGATGTAAACAATTGGAAAAATATCAGTTGCTCATGGGTAGTTGAACTAATATAATAAAAATGACAATTCTGCCTAAATTGATGTTCTTGTTCAATGCCATGCCAATCATCTGTCAAAAAATATTTTATTGAACTAGAAAAAATACTGAAATTCATCTGGAAGATCAAAAGATCAAGATATTTAAAGGAGAAAAAAAAAAGGATGGTGGCTTAGCAGTAACAAATCTAAAATTATATTATAAAGCAGCAATCATCAAAACCAATTGGTACTAAGAAATAGAGTGGTGGATCAGTGGAATAGATTAAATACACATAACACAATATTGAAAGCCTATAGTAACTTAATATTTGAAAAAATCCTCAAACTCCAACTTCTGGATAAGAACTCACTATTTCATAAAAATTGCTGGTGAAACTGGAAAATAATGTATCAGAGACTCAGCATAAACCTACCTAGCACACCTCATACCAAAATAAGGTCAAAATGGGTACATGACTTGGGCATGAAGGATGATATCATAAATTAGGAGAGCAAAGGATAATTAACTATCAGATATAGGAGAAGGGAGGACTTTATAACCAAAGAGGAATTAGAGAACATCATAAAAGACAAACTGGACAACTTTGATTACATTAAGTTCAAAAAAGTTTTTGCACAAACAAGACCAATAGAAACAAAATTAAAAGGAAAGTACCAAGCTGAGGAAGAAAAAAAATCTTTATAATCAGTGTTTCTGATGTAGGTCTCATTTCTAAAATATATGAAGAACCGTGTTAAAATTAGTCATTCCCTAATTGATAAACAGTCAAATGATACGAACACACAATTTTCAGATGATGAAATTAAAGCCATCTATAGTCATAGGAAAAAATGCTTTAAATCACTATTGATTAGAGAAGAACAAATTAAAACAACTCTGAGTCACCACCGCACACCTCTCAGATTGACTAAGATGACAGGAAAAGATAATGATTAATGTTGGAGAGGATGTGGGAAAATTGGGACATAACTACATTGTTGGTGGAGTTGTAAACTGATCTGACCATTCTGGATAGCAATCTGGAACTATGCCTAAAGGGCTATCAAACTGTACATACCCTTTGACCCAGCAGGGCCTTTATTAGGTCAGTATCCCAAAGGAATTTTAAAGGAGAGAAAAGGACTCACGTGCAAAAATGTTTGTACCAGCTCTTTTTGTGGTAGTAAAAAAATGGAAAATGAGTAGATGCCCATTACTTGGGTAATGGCTGAATAAGCTGTGGTACATGAAAGTAATGGAATATTTTTGTTCTATAAAGAATGATGAACAAATTGATTTTAGAAAAGCTTGCAAAGATTTACATGAACTGATGCCGAGTCAAGCAAGAAGAACCAAGAATATGTACATCATAATAACAAGAATGTGTTATGATTGATTATGAAAGACTTAATTCTTCTCAGTAGTTCAGTGATCCAAAGCAATCCCAACAGACTTTGGACAGAAAATGCCATCTGCATGCAGAAAAAGAACTATAGAGATTGAATGCAAATCAACACATGCGATGTTCACTCCCTTTTTCTGTTTTTTCTTCCTTTCCCATGCTTTTCCCCTTCAATTCTGATTGTTCTCTCCCAATGTGATTCATAAAGCAATGTGTATTAAAATAAAAAAAAATCATAAAAATGAAACACTTTAAGAAACATTTGTTTCCTTATATTATGTATTTAATCTGTTCCCCTAATCAACCTTTTAATTTGTTAATCAATACCATGTAGTTTGCTGATTATTTCTTTGTAATCCAGTTTGAAATTTGGTTTTGCTAGGACTTTTTTCTTCCCATTTTTGTATGAATTGGTCTACTTGACCTTTTGATCAATTTATATTCTTGGTCTTTTTTTCTACCAAAGGCTTTTTTTTTTTTATTACTTATATCTTGTCCTAAAAAAGTAATCCTTTTGAAGTTTGATTAGTATGACATCAGATAATTTTAGGTAGTATTGCCATTTCATCATATTGACTCACTATCACATATACATGTTGATGATTTATGAATGTTTTTATCCTACAGTTTTTCTGAGGTCATTAATTGTTTAATTTTTAAAACTGGTTTTTTGTGGTTTGTCAAATAAACTATTACATAATCTGCAGAAAGTTGATGATTTTGTTTCTTCCTTGTTTTATACCCTCAATTACTTTGTCTTGACATTGCTACAGCTACTATTTCTAATAGTATATTTAATAGTAAAAGTGATAATTAACATGGTTATTTTATCCCTGATTTCATCAGAAAGACCTACAGTTTATTGCTTTCACAAGTTATGCTGAATGTTGATTTTAAAGAAATAATATTCATCATAATAATGTGTGATCCACTTATGGCTCTGTCTTTATTTTTCTGTCTCTATCTCTCAACAAGAATGAGTATTGTATCTCTTTAAAAGTATTTTTCTTCATCTTTTGATATAATTACAATATGACTTGTGATTTTCTTACAATTAATGTGTCAGTTATATTTATAGTTTCTGAATTATGAACCTGTCCTGCATTCCTGACATGAATACTGCCTGATCACACTGTATATGCTTTGTGACATTTTGTTGCAGTCTCCTTGGTAATATTTTCTTTAATTTTTTGATTGATATTCATTAAGAATATGTATCTGTAATATTTTTACTGTCTTGCTTTTTCATGGTTTAGGTGTTTAAATTAATTTCATAAAATTTGGTAGGACTCCTGCTATATTTTTAGATATATAGTACTGAATTTTTTTCTTTAAATGTTTGCTAGTCATAGTACTGAATTTTTTTTTTAAATGTTTGCTAGTCTTAATTTGTAACTATTGGAGGTCCACATGTTTAAGCTCTTTCCCCCTCCTAGGAAAATTCATTTATGACTATACAATTTATTTTTTTTTTCTAAGAGTGAGCTACTTAAGTTCTCTACTTCCTATCCATCAATTATATTTTATTGATGTATAATTGATTGAAATGTTCCAAATGATTTCTTTCATTTTGGGAGGAATTTGGCTGTAAATGAATCTTTTTTTTTCATTTTTGATGCTTCTCATTTATCTTCTTTTTTTTTTTTTTAGCCATTAAATAATTATTTTTAAGTAGTATAATTTTATCTATTTATTTTGTTTACAATTATGTTAATTTCTTTTTTTTTTTTGATTCTCAGATTTTCTATTTAGTGTCAGAGTTTTTGATTTGTAACTTTAGTTCAGAATCTAATATATTCAATATTTCTAAAATTCTATTAAGATTCTATCTTTTAATTTTTTCTTAGATTTTTCTAGATATCCCTATAATTTATCTAACTTTTCCTTAAAAATGTTGATGTTATTACATTTGATACATAAACATTTGGTACAAATAGGGGCTTGGGATACAGTGCTGCTTCTGGAGTCAGGAAAATCTGTATTTAACTCTAGCATCATTCACTGAATATCTATGTAATTGTGGCCCAGTCATTTAATTTCTTTTAGTCTTAGTACACTGGAGAAAGAAATGCCAAACCAAATCAGAATATCTTGAAATATAATGTCTAAGAATTATTTTTTGCGGGATGAGGAAGTCATCACTTTTATGTTTTTTTTAAGTATTTCTTCATTATCTATTATTCCAGATTCACTATTTTTGTTATAGTTTTGATTTACCTTTTTTCCCACGGTGTTTTGACTTAGTTATAACATTTCTTGTTGCATCATGAAATCATTACCTTTCATTTAATCAACTCTCATTTTGAGGGCATTTTAATTTCTCATGTATCATTTCTTTCTCATGTTCCAAGCTGTTGATTCTCTTTCCATTTTTTTTCTGTAGCTCTTATTTCTTTTCCAGTGTTTTCTTCTAATATTTTTATTTTTGTTTTAAAAATAATTTTTAACTACTTTAAAGATATTTGCTTCAAGCTTTGAAAAAATTAGAAAAATTGCATCAGTTTTTTTGACATGATGCTTAGTGAAGTGAGCAGAAGCAAAAGAACAAGATTATGTGATGATCAACTGTGATGGACCTGACTCTTTTCAATATTGAAGAGATTCAAGTCAATTTCAACAGATTTGGGATGGAAAGTGTCATCTACAAACAGAGAGAGAATTATGGAGACTGAATATAAATCAAAGCATAGTATTTTAACCTTTTTGGATCTGATTTTTCTTACAAAGCATGACGAATATAGAAACATATTTAGAAGAATTGCACATGTCAAACCTATATCAGATTACTTGTTGTTTTGGAGAGGGGGAAGGAGGGAAATAGGGAGAAAATTTTGGAACACAAGGTTTTGCAAAGTTGAATGATGGAAGCTATCTTTATGTATATTTGGAAAAATAAATTACTATTTAAAAAAAGAAAAAAAGAAATAAAACATTTTTTTCATCAATTCTAAGTACTGTCATTGAATATGTACCAACTAGTGTTTTGTTTTTGTTTTTGTTTTTTTTTTGTTGTTGTTTGTTTTGGTTTATTTTGTTTTGTTTTGGTTTGGTTTGGTTTGGTTTTTTATGCTTTGTCTATATTTGTTCTGAAATCAATTTCTTCTTTTGGTTTAACAGAGTAGTTCTTATTTCAAGAAATTATTTTTGTTTGATAGCACATTCTTCTAGTCTTCTTCTTGATTTATGACTTTATATTAAGAAATACATATATAGAGAGATAGATATATTTACAAATATGTATTTATAATTATATTATTACTTTATATTAGGAAAATCTCTTTGCCCTTTAAGAGAAAATTTTGGACTGAGTTTTGTTCACTTGATTGTTTTACTGTATCAAATACTGTATTACTCCATAATTTCAGGAATAACTCAGGTTGGCAAGGTTTGACACTTACAAGCTCTCAGTATTCCTGAAGTGATCCATTGTAGGTCAAAGTCTAATCATTTCCCTCTTTTTCTAAACTCAACAAGTTCCTGAGCTAGATAGGAGTCTGAGTAATAAAGTTAATAATTTCTAATAATAGTTGTTATAGCTGTAGTCATAAGTAGTAGCTATCATATATATTAGCACTTAGTATGAACCAGCATTGTGCTAGTATCTAAAGATTATCATCTCATTTGATAATCATAATCATGCTGGGAGTTAGTTGTTATAATTATCTAAATTTTACAGATGAGGAAATCAAATCAAAGAGTGTCACAAAGTGAATAAGAGTCTGAGGCTGGATTTGAACTCAGGTATTTCTGAATCCAGGCCTGGAATTCTATCCACTGCCTAGGTAAGCAGAAAAGACATTAACATTATCATTTTGCAGATTAAAAAATCAAAATTGAATGACTTGACTAAGGTTAGTATCTGACTGAAATCAATACAAAAATTTAAGTTTCTAATGAATTTTCTAGGAATTTTTACTGATTTTCATATCATGGTAAGTGACTATTCAGAAATGTCAAAAATGGTTTTGCACTAGACTGATTTCCTGCCATATCCCACTCCCACATTCCTAAATACATTTCTTATCAATATGAGGAAAATTTCTCCTTGCTCTGCGTGATATCTTTTTAGTAGATAATTTATTTGTGGAGCCTAGGATACAGGGCTAAGTATCATCAAGACCTTTTAACCTATAGTTGCTTAAGATGCTTAGAGCAAGTTTAAAGTCTTAGTATGATGAGGTCCATCAAGAAGTTCTTGTTGAGGGGGAAACGTAGTCAGTCATCCAAACTTTAACCAGCAGCAACAACAGTAATGATTAAATGAGAGTTTGATTCCAGTTCTCCTAAACTCTGACTTCACACTGGCGTTCAAAATATTCCAAATAGTTTCATAAATGACTAGCCACTTTTTGCTGTGATTATGACTAGTGCTCAAGGCTGATAATCAAATTGCTTGTGAATCAAAAGGAATAAAACATAAGGTGAGCTGTTAGAACCCATCTACCAACAAAAAGGTCAAGGCCTCGGGCAAAGACAGAGAGGGAAAAAAATGACTTCTTGATCTTAGAATAGATTTATTTTTAATACAGAGGAAAGCTACTTACAGATGTGAAAAAAAACATTTAAAACTAGCAGTAAAGCAGATTACAAGCTTTCTTAATTCAATTTTCTCTGGCATTTATTGTGTTTAATAAAATACCTAAATGTCAACTAAATTTATAAAAAATGTATTTATAGCTTAATAAACGGCAAAAACAAATTATTCACAAAGAGACATAATGTAGGTACTAATATTCTAAATTGATATGAATTTTTGTTTTCTCCTTAAAGTAGAAATAATTAGTTTCCTTTTAAGTTTTTTTTTTTTTAATTCTACAATAGCTTATAAAAAATTCCATTGGCATGGTTTATGCATCTTACAGTCCCTTGGTCATTAAGGATGCTCAACATGGAGACATTAAAGTATGTATATGTGCATATTAAAAAACACAGCAGCATAAGGTAGTAGTTAGAAGGACAACATTAGAATAAGGGAAGTGTGGTTGCCTTTCCTGACCCTGATACATATTAATTGTATTACTCAGGGCAAGTCATTTAAATTTCCAGTGTTTCAGGTATCTCTATAAGGCTATTTGCTAGAAAATATACAATGCAATAATCAGCATGGTAGAAGTTGATTCTATATTAGTCGTTCCACAATCGAAGAAATCATAACACAGATAGAAATAGAGTAAGTCCCTTTCTATCACTCCTTACTCAACTTGTAGTAAATTCATTCAAGAGTATTTGAAAAAAAAATTCAGGAATAGCGCTACTAAAACAAGTATCTAAAACTTTGTGACTGAATCATTAAATATTAAGAAAAGAAATAAACAAAATAAAACAGAAATTTTAAGGGGGAGAATCAGACATCTAAGGAGAGAGACAAACTTGTTTAAGGTCATTACCAGTAAATAATAAACTGAGGATTTGAAATGAGGTCAACTGATGCAAACCCAGAGATCCTTCTACCACAACAATCTGTCAGCCTTAATTTGTGAATGCCAAAATTCGGAATAGCTTTCTTGGTCTTCTTAATCAACAATAGGAAACAATTTCATTGTAAATAAGAGAATTACTAAAATGAGTTCATTGAAAGAAGCTTGCCAAGAATGTGATGCTCTAGCTATAAACTTGGGTAAGAAAATACTACAGATTATGTTTCCTATTTCTCTGAGGAACAAAACATACTGTTAAAGAGCTTCACCTTGTTCTCAGTAGTCAGTTTCTGTTCCTGTCTGACTTGTGATTTCCTTAGAGTGAAGAATCCCTTGAGCTTGGGATTTAAGAAGAAAATGGACAGGTTTGTGGTGATGCAAACATGATGCAAATAACAAATTTCTACATCTTAGAAAACATTTAACACATATTTATATCTTTATCTAATTCTTTCTATACACACATATATTTATATACAAATATTTATTTATTCATATTAATTAATTAATTTAAGCATACATTATTTATGAATCATGTTGGGAGAGAAAAATCAGAGCAAAAGAGAAAAACCACAGGGATGACAAAAAAATAAAAATAAAAATAGAAAAAATAAGTGAATATAGCATGTATTGATTTACTTTCAGTTTCTACAATCCTTTTTTTTTTTTTTGAATGCAGATGGCATTTTCTGTCCAAAATCTATTGAGATAGGTTTGGATCACTGAACCACTGAGAAGAACCAAGTCTTTCACAGTTTATCATTGCACAATTTTATTGTTATTGTATACTATATATTTCTGATTCTACTTGTTTCACACAGTATCAGTTTGTGTAAATCTTTTCAGGCCTTTCTAAAATGAGCTTGTTCATCATTTTTTAAATAGAAAATTAATATTCCATTATCTTCATATACTATAGCTTATTCAGCCATTCTCCAAGTGATGGGCAGCTACTCATTTTCCAATTCTTTGCTACCAGAAAAAGAGCTGCTACAATTTTTTTTTCCAAATATGGATCCTTTTTTTCTCCTTTAAGATTTCCCTGGGATACAGACCCAGTAGTGGCACTGCTAGGTGAAGATCCCTTCACAGTTTTATAGCCCTTTGGACATAATTCCAGATTACTCTCTAGAATGGTTGGATCAATTTACAACTCCACCAACAATGCATTAGAGTCCCAGTTTCCCCACATTCCCTCCAACATCCATCATTATCTTTTCCTATCATCTTAGCCAATCTGAGAAATGTGAGGTGATAACACACTGTGGTTTTAATTTGCATTACTCTAATCAATAGAGATTTAGAGTATATTTTCATAAGACTATAATTGGCTTTAATTTCATCAATTGCCTATCTTTTGACCATTTATCAATTGAAGAACGACTTGTATCCTTTTAAATTTGACACTGTTCTTTATATATTTAAAATATATAATTTAAATATATAAATATAATTTAAAATAAGACCTTGATCAGAAACAATGGTTGTAAAGATTTTTTCTTGGTAACTTTGTACTTCCTTTTTAATCTTGTTTCTATTGGTTTTGTTGTGCAAAATCTTTTTAATTTAATGTAATCAAAGTTGTCCATTTTGTCTTTCATAATGTTCTCTAGTTATTCTTTGTCATAAATTTGTCCCTTCTCCAAAGATGTGATAGGTAAATTATCCCTTGTTTTCCTAATGTCTTATTGTATCATCCTTTATTCCCAAATCATATACCCATTTTGACCTAATTTTGTTATGTGTTAGATGTTGATCTATACCACATTTTTGATATTATTTTCCAGTTTTTCCAGCAATTTTTGTCAAATAGTTAGTTACTATTCCAGAAGCTGGAGTCTGGGTGTTTACCAAATACTAGATTACTATAGTCACACAAATATTTAAAGATATCACCCATGACAGAACCAAGATGGCAGAATAGAGGAAGGGATTTCTCTAAATTGGTCCATATTCCTCTCCAAACAACTTTAAAGTAATTCCTCAAGTTGAATTCTGGAGCAACAGAACCAATGAAAGGACAGGCGAAAACAATTTTCTAACCTATCTCACTGGAGTGACAGTGAAGTACTCAAAGGAAGCTAGCCAGGTAAGTTCATATTCCACTAAGCCAGCAGAAATTCAATAGAAGACATTCAAACATTTCTTTTTATTTTTTTCTGGTTTTATTTTCTTTTAATTAATTCCAAGTTATCAAGAGTCAGCAAAAATTGGTACCTATGCTTGAAAATCTTGTCCTTCCTCTTGATCTCCCTTACTAGTGACTTTTCTATTTTCCTTGGAATTTCTTTTTTTCTTTTTTTTTTTTTTTTTTTAGAAAGCAGAAAGATTGTTTATTTTTTTCCCTTCAAACATTTCTGATGAAAAGACAATTGAATAGAAAACATGACTTTCAAATAAAAAGTAAACAGGAAAGAGAAATCAAAAGGGATTCTATAAAGTTAAACTGCTTATATTCTGATAAGAGAAGGTGGTACTTTAAAAAACTTTATCTTTAGTAAGGCAATTAGAAGCAATCTACATTGAGAGAGGGTGTGGGTGTAAACTGACAAGGATATGTAAAAAAAAAAAGATAATAAAATTAAGGATTGACAAGAACATTATACACAACAACAAGATTATGTGATGATTAACTGTGATGGATTTGGCTCTTTTCAACAATGAATAGATTAAGGGTAATTCTATTAGTCTTGTGATTGAGAGTCATTAGCATCCAGAGAGAAGATCATGGGGACTGAATGTGGATCACAACATCGTATTTTCACCTTTGTTGTTATTGTTGTTGCTGTTTTTTGCTTCCTTTTTTTTTTTCTTTCCATATTTTCTTTTTCTTTCTAATGTTTTATGACAAGGTTTTCCATGGGTAAATGTTGAAAACTATCTTTGCATGCATTTTGAAAATAAAGTGATTATTATAAAAAATAAAATAAATTAAGGATTGAGAAAAAGGGAACCATTGGGGTAAAGTAGATAGGAGAGCTAAAATTAAAAAAAAATAGTCTGAAATAACTTTTACAATGGATAGGAAAATGGAAGGGTGGTAGATAATACTTGAACCTTACTTTTTTCCAAAACTAGGATAAAGGAACATTACACATTCAATTGCAATTAGAACTCTCTATCATATCAGTAGGAGGAGAAAGGGATATGAAGAAAAAGGGAACAGATGGAGTGAGATAAGGGAGGCTAGATTGGAGAATATAGTAGTCAGAAGCAAACCACTTTTGAGGAAAAACAGTGTGAAAGGAGAGAGAGGAGAAAGATAAATCAAAGAAAAATAGGATGGAGAGAAATATATAGTACAAAATTGTCTTGGGTGGATAGGTGGGGATTGTATCATGGCTCTGATAAAAGCCTCTTTTCTCAAATATATAGAGATCTGATTCAAAATTATAAGAATACAAGTCATGTTCTAACTGATATATGGTCAAAGGCACTTTATAGACAATAGAAAACCTGGAAAGATTTACATTAACTGATGTAAAAGGAAGAATGTATACAGTGATAGCCACATTGTAAGATCATCAGCTGTGACTGACTTTGTTATTCTCAGCAAAACAAAGATCCAAGACAATTCCAAAGAATTTATGATTTTTTTTAAAGAAGTTATCCACTACCAGAGAAAGAATTGATGGAGTCTGAAGACAGAGCAAAGCAAACTATTGAGAGACAGACAGAGAGAGAGAGAGAGAGAGAGAGAGAGAGAGAGAGAGAGAGAGAGAGAGAGAGATATGATAGGGAAGGAAGGAAGAAAGGAAGAAGGGAAGGAAGAAGAAAAAGTAAGAGAGAGCATGAGAAATCATAATGGTGATGCTTTTGGTTCTCCTAAATCTCAGTAAATCTTTGATAAAATGAAATGTTCATAAGGGAAAAGACAATCAGCAAATTTTGATTAATTTCTAATTCCAAGTATGTCTCCCATATGACTGTGTGATTGTCACTAAAGTTTATGTTTTTTTGAGTTTCCATCTGGCATTTATCCTAGAAACTTGAAAAATAAATCAACTTTCTTAAAAAAGATACAATGTACTTGTCTATATTCTAGAAATGGAGTAACAGATATATGGGAAAAGATGTAAAGGGAGGAGCTAGTTAATACCCTATAAAATACTTACAATGTTTCTAATTTGTTTTGAATGAATAAATGACTTTGTAGGCATACTTAGGAAAAGTCATTCATTAAAAAGCCATTGCAATACAGATCTATCTTCTATTTACCTATCTTTCTATCATCCACCTTTCTATTATTTGTATTTTTCTGTCTCTATCATCTATTTTTATACAAAGACATGAACATATACATGCAGGTATATGCACATTCATATTTTTTCCAGTTATTCAGGCATGCCTGACTCTTTATAATCAGGTGAACTATATTTTATTTTTATATATAATATATAAACACATATTACATTGGCAAAGATATTAAAGTGTTTTGTCATTTCTTTCTAAGCAAATTACAGTAAATAGTAGTTAAGTGCCTAGGGTCACACAGCTATCTAGTAAATGTGTGAGACTGGATTTACATTTAAATTTTCCTAACTCCAGCTCCAGTACTCTATTGAGCCAATCAGCTGCCTCCAAAATACACAAATACATTTAAATATATTTATATAACCTCCTTTTGAAGTAGAAATTAATTAAGGAGAAGTAAACTCTTCTCAAAAGTTTTTCTTAACTGAGGGCTGGGATCCAAACTTCCCAGATTACTTCTTACTTTTCATTAGCAGCTCTGCTTGATTTGGCGTCCATAGAACATAAAATCTCTATCTAGATTACCTTCTGGTCTTGCTTCCTTACTTTTCAGATTCTTTTTGTATGTTGTTCTCTCTCTCTCTCTCTCTCTCTCTCTCTCTCTCTCTCTCTCTCTCTCTCTCTCTCTCTCTCTGTGTATATATATATATAAATAATTCATATCCCCAGTGCTCAGCACATTGCTGGTATATAATAGGTGTTTAATAAAGATTTTTTTTATACACACACAAAAAACTTGTAAACATCTTGAAAAAAATAATTTTCTCTTGTTTCTTTCCATGTCCCCAGCACTTCATATAATATCTGGTATAAAACGGATGTTAATAAATGTTTATTATTGATAATTGGCCTATACACAAGTATGATATGTATATTTGTATATGTTTAAATATGAGGAAAATGGATGACTTCTTGTAACTTATTCCAACTAACTTCACCTTAAAACTCTAGATAATCTACCTTTTCTCACTACCATATAAATGACTTTACTTTTAAACAAGACAAGTAATCCATCACATTTATGCCTGTAGTCATTCATACATTAAAATTCTGAGTTTTTTCTTTTGTTTCATTTTGCCCTTGACATTTTCATCCTGACCAACTAAGCTGCCCTTGACAGTTAAAGAAATGTTTTAAAGAAATATGTTGTGTTTTATTTCTCTAATCATGGGTCAGACTTTATCAAAACATTCTTATAAGGCCATATGTTTTAAAGGAAGAACTATGTTTAGACTAAATCTACAATGTGAGCTGAATAACTAAGAAACAAAATAACTGTTTGGATAAGGTTTATTTAAAAATATCTACATAATAAAAACCTGAAGCTCTTTTAGTTTGAATTATCTAGCAATCATTAAACCTCCATTAGCCAGCAATATCAATTGACCAGAATAATTCTGCATTGCCCTTATAGAAGAATGAAGATTATTACAAGGAAATGAGCTGATCAAACTGATAAAGATTTAGTTTTTAAAAACGTAAATGAATAATAACAATAACAACCCACAAAGGGCAACTGCAACTAAAGTTTGAATATCCACCCAAGTCATGTCTTTAAAATTTCAAATGTTTAAAAAAAATGAGTAAAAGCAAAACAATATAAAATAAAAACAAGGATTTTCAAAGTAAAAACAGTATATTACATGTACTCTATTAGACTATAAGCTTCAGGGAATGTTTCTCCTTTGCTTGAATGTTTCTCTCTAACACTTAATATAGGGTCAAATATATTCTGGGTATTTTTTTGTTTCCCCCTTCATTCATTTATTCATTTATTCTATTAAAAACTATCAGTTGTCTTCTTTTCAATATATTTATAGAGACTTTTTAGAAAAATAGACACTTTCGTTTGATGAAGGAAATCTCTATTTGTGGTTTCCTCACTGAACCTCCTGCCCACACAAATTTTTAAAACTAATAGGTAGAGAAAGTTAAATGGAAGGGGTGGGGGAAAATAGAGGGAATGTTGATAAAAGAAAGACTCCTAAAGGATTTAAGTTTGTTGTGATATTTTATGTATTGAAATAGATTTAATATTATTCGCTAAGATAGAAAAAAAAAGACTGATGTTTGGGAAAGATGTCCAAAGAAGCAAGTTTTTAAACAAAGAAATCAAGGTTGCTCAGGAAACTTTAGTCAGTTAGAAACTGGTTAATAGAAATATAGTCTTTAAGTATTCTTTTTAATTGAAATTTTACTGTCATTAAAAAACAATAGGTCACTTAAAGATAGAAAATATAATAATAAGCAGAAACAAAAGAGCAATATAAAATAAGTACTTTTTAAAGGATGAGGCCATCAAGTTCTGGCAAAAATTCATAGTAATTACAATGAATAAACTGGGTCCTCATTTATAAAATTTAATTCTTTTTGTCATTTTTCTATTTTTGTGATTCTTACTATTGTTGTTTAGTTGATTAGTTGCATTGGACTCTTTGGGATACCATTTAGATTTTCTTGAAAATGATAGAATAGTTTATCATTTCCTACTCTACTGTACTTTATAGATGAGGAAATTGAGTCAAAGAAGGTTTAGAGACCTGTCTCCCCCACCCTCCCAGGCTTACATTTAATCTCAGGTAAATATTTGAGGCTATATTTGAACTCAGATCTTTTTGACTATAGCATATGCACTTTATCCACTGCACCATCTACCTATTAGGCCATTTTCTATTTTACTATCAGAAAATAAGAGTAACATTACATTGAGTATTCTTTGCAATTACTTTTTATATTGTCTTGTAAAATTGCTTTTGTTTTTAGTAATTTTTTTAAGACTAGGATTTTATTTGAAATATAAATTTTAAATATTTAACAAATAGTTTTATTTAACTGGTTAATCACGGAATCCATTTTCCACATATTATTCCAACTTATATTTTTTAAATCTTTTTAATAAAAGATCTTTGATTTCCTAAAATATGTCTTTATGCTCTCTGCAATTTATAATCTAATTTTTCTTAACAGAGTAAATATAAGGCAGAGATGGATCTTCCTGATTTCAAAGCAAGATAGATTTCTTTCTGCCACTATAAATTCTATACTTAATTATAGCCAATTAATTATAGTTGGTTATTAAGTATAATTAGTGTTAATTATTGTTAAAGCATTTAATTAAGCTTTGTTAATTATCTAGCTTCTTTTGTGTTAGATAAATACTATGTTTCTCATCACCAACTTTGATATGGTAACTTTCTTATCTACTGGTTTAACTTCTAGTAAACTCTCCAATTTAAACGGAATTCAGATATTTAAATTACAAACATGAAAAGAATTCTGAGTAGCATTTAACGATTAATCAAAAAAAAAAAAAAAGAGAGAGAGAAAGACAGAAGATCCTCTGTTGCAAATATTGTGACTGGAGAAAATAATAAGCAGATGGAATTCCAGAATTCTGGAACTAAGAAACCTTTGATAGAATTATAGATTGGAAAAGATCTTAGAAGGAATCTCATTTTGCAACCTTCTCATTTGATACATGAAATTGAAGACAATGAAAATGGCTTTCTATTAAAAGAAGAGTATAACTCCTACATAATATCACTGCTCTAAAATAGAAAAGTGTCACTCTAGTCGGTTTGAACATTCTTTTTTTTTTCTTTCACTATTTTATTTATTTGTTTATTTATTTTTAATATACATTGCTTATGAATCATATTGGGAGAGAAAAATCAGAATAAAAGGAAAAAAAATCACTGAAGAGAAAAAAAAAGAAAAAAAAAAGAAGTGAACATAGTATGTGTTGATTTACATTCATAGTACTTTTTCTGTATGACATGGTATGGGATATAAGATACAGGTTTATGCTGAATTTCTGACATATTATTTTCCAATTTTCCCATCAATTTTTGTCAAATACTGAGTTCTTATTCCAGAAGTTGGAGTTTGAGGATTTGCCAAATACTAGATTATTGTAGGCATTGATTAATGTGTCATGTGTATCTAACCTATTTCATTAATTCACTGCTCTATTTCTTAGTCAGTTACAAAGAGCTTTTATGACTGCTGCTTTATAATATAGTTTTAGGTCTGGTACAGCTAAGCCACCATCTTTTATATTTTTATTTCATTCATTCTATTGATATTCTTGACCTTTTGCTCTTCCAGAAGAAGTTTGTTATTATATTTCTAATCACATAAAATATTTTTTCGTAGTTTGATTGGTATGGCACTGAACAAGTAGACTAATTTGGCAGAATTGTCATTTTTATTATATTAGCTCAGTCTACCCACGAGCAATTGATATTTTTCCAACTGTTCAGATCTGAGTTTATTTGTGTGAAAATTGTTTTGTAAATTGATTTATACAGTTCCTGATTTTGTCTTGGCAGGTAGACACCCGGATATTTTATTTTGTCTACAGTTATTTTAAATGGAATTTCTCTTTCTATCTCTTGCTGCTGGGTTTTGTCAGTATTCTATAGATATGCTGATGATTTCTGTGGATTTATTTTATATCCTGCAACTTTCTTAAAAACTTTCCTAAAACTGTGGATTGTTTCCAGTAGATTTTTGGATGATTTTCTAGGATTCTCTAAGTAAATTATCATATCATCTGCAAAGAGTGATAGTTTTATTTCCTCATTGCCTATTCTAATTCCTTTCATTTCTTTTTTCTTTTCTTATTGCTAAAGCCAAGATTTCTAGTATAACATTGAATAATAGTGGTGATAGAGAGCATTCTTGTTTCTCTCTTGCTCTTACTGGGAATGTGTCCAGCTTTTCTCCATTAGAAATAATGCTTGCTGTAGGTTTTAATATAGATACTGCTTATTATTTTTAAAAGCCCCCTTTATGCCTATGCTCTTTAGTGATTTTTAAAAATTATTATTGCTTTTTATTTACGAAAAAACATATGCATGGGTAATTTTTCAACATCGACCCCTGTAAAACCTTCTGTTCCAACCTTTCCCCTCCTTTCCCTCACCCTCTCCCCTAAATGGCAGGTAGACCAATACATGTTAAATATGTTAAAGCATATTTAAATACAATACATGTGTACATATTTGTACAGTTTTCTTGTTGCACAAGAAAAATGGATCTAGAAAGAAAGTAAAAAAAAAAAAAAAACCTGGGAAGGAAAACAAAAATGCAAACAAACAAAAACAAAGAGTGAGAATGCTATGTTGTGGTTCAGACTCATTTCCCATTGTTGTCTCTCTGAATGTAGCTGATTCTCTTCTTTACTGAACAATTGGAGCTGGTTTGAATCATCTCATTGTTGAAGAGAGCCACGTTCATCAGAATTGATCATCATATAGTATTGTTGTTGAAGGGTATAATGATCTCCTGGTCCTGCTCATTTCACTCAGCATCAGCTCATGTAAGTCTCTCCAGGCCTCTCTGAAATCATCCTGCTGGTCATTTCTTACAGAACAATACTATTCCATAACATTCATAAACCACAATTTATTCAGCCATTTTCCAACTGATGGACATCCATTCAATTTCCAATTTCTTGCCACTTACAAAAAAGGCTGCCACAAACATTTTTGCACATGTGGGTCCCTTTTCCTTCTTTAAGATTTCTTTGGGATATAAGTAACACTGCTGGATCAAAGGGTATGCAGACTTTGATAACTTTTTAAGCATAATTCCAAATTACTCCCCAGAATGGTTGGATTTGTCGACAATTCCACCAACAATGTATCAGTGTCCCAGTTTTCCCACATCCCCTCCAGCTCTCTAGTGTTTTTAAGAGGAATGGGTACTGTATTTTGTCAAATGCTTTTTCTGCATCTATTGAGATTATCATACTAGTTTTGTTAGTTTTGTTATTAATGTGGTTGATTGTGGTAATAGTTTTCCTAAGATTTAATGCAGCCTTGCATTCCTGGTATAAATCCCTCTTGGTCATAGTGTATTATCCTACTGATATGTTGTTATTATCTCTTTGCTAATATTTTATGTAAAGTATTTGCATCAATATTCATTGAGGAGATTAGTCTTTAACTTTCTTTCTTCTGGTTCTTCCTGGTTTAGGTATCAGTACCATATTTATGTCATAGAAGGAATTTGACAGTACTCCTTCTTCACCTATTTTTCTAAATAGTTTATATAGTATTAGAATTAACTGTTCTTTAAATGTTTGGTAGAATTCTCTTATGAATCCATCTGGCCCTGAAGATTTTTTTTCTTAGGGAGTTTATTAATGACTTGTTCAATTTCTTTTTCTAGAATGGGACTATTTAAATACTTTATTTCCTCTTCTGTTAATCAGGGCAATTTATATATTTTTTGTAAATATTTATCCATTTTAGGCAAAGTAGCTTCTAATTATTGCTTTAATTTCTTTGTCAATGATGGTAAGTTTACGCTTTTCATTTTTGATGCTGGTTATTTGGATTTTTTCTTTCTTTTTTCTAATCAAGTTTACCCAGAGTTTATTTGTTTTTGTTGTTGTTTTTTTCCATAAATCCAACTTAGTTTTGTTTATTAGTTTGATCGTTTTCTTAGTTTCAATTTTATTAATCTCTCCTTTGAGTTTCAGAATTTCTAAACTTATTACCATCCAACTCTGGGCACATTATTTAAATACTGTATTTCCTCATTCTTTTTCTTAAAAAAAAAAAAAAAAAGAGGGGATTAAGGCTATGTAACTCCAAAGGTCCATCTAATTTTAAATCTCTAGTACTAACCTAATCCCTTGATGCTATTTCAGTTCTATGCAATGCAGTACAATACAATAATTAATGCTCAGCATATGACTCTGCTGAGATTCAATGTCAAAGTGAGGAAGATAGTGTTTAAGACATGACTTTGGCTGTGGTGAATCATTTAACTTCTCTGTCTTCTCAGGAAACTTTAAACAATTATGAAATAGAGAAATTTGAAAACTAAAAGATATAGTTGTCAATCTACAATGACAGAGTTTTCTCTTTTGGAGTATCAAAAAGATCCTAAGTTTAATCCCCTTCCATTCCACACCTCTGTGCTTGTATGATTACCCCTGAGTCACTAAGAAAGAGTGAAAGTTAGTTTGACAACTTTTTTTGAAGCATTTCCCTCTGGCATAACTAAAATTTTAAAAATCAACACTTGATATGCTGATTTTTACTTTTAATTTCTTAAAAATAGATAACTAACCAATGATATTCAATAGATGAAGAATTATTTGGATTAATGATCTGCTGTTGCTCAAAAGCACATTATAATTTGTGGAAGTGCTAAAATGTAATTTCAGTTTAAAAAAGCTTCCCAATATGTAATTGGGAGATTTTTAACTTTGTTCTGATTTCAGGCTTTTTATCTTCTATTTTCCATTCATAGTATTCTTTCAATTGGACCTATAGAATATAGGCAATTTAGAGGCATATTATATCCAAATTGATTTAAATTCAGCTGCATTTTTTTTTCTTCTATGGAATCAACATGCTACCCACTTCTAATTTGGATGTCAGTCAGAGTACTTTAAACTCAGTCTCTATCAACCTTTATTCCTCCCTTCCCCCAATGAAGGTTCAGATTTTAAAACTCCATTAAGTTTCAAGGGCATTTTGGTGCATACAAAACATAATTATGAAGCTGTTTCTTCAAAATACAGGGTTAATTAGATAATTAGTTGGGTTGAACAAAAGAACAAGTGCAGCAGGTTAAAAAAGAAATCAAATGTACTAATTGTAGTTTAGGAATTGTATGTTCTAGGACAGAGAAAAGGTTTGAAAATGTGGCAGTTCAGTTGAAACAAGGTGAAATTATTTGACACCCAGATGAAGATAAATCTATGAAAGCTTCAATTTCTTAAGTACTTGTTCTATTTTCATGCTATTATAGTTATTTTTAAAATGCAGCAAAATGCCCTTAGAGTTCAAGGTCATTAAATTAAAAGTAAACCTTAAATTTTGAGGCAGTACAGTAAAATAGATGGCTGTCAATTAGATTAGGAAGACTTAACAACATCTTCAATGATATAACTCAAGTTTTATCACTCACATTTACTATGTTACCTGCATGTCAGTGGAATAATCAGTTAACTTCTCAGTGCCCCAGATAACTTTCTTCCCCCCTTTTTAAATGCCTTTTTTGTTTTTCCAAATACATGCAAAGATAGTTTTTAACATTCACCCTTACAAAAACCTTGTGTTTCAAGTTTTTATCCTTTCTCCCTTTTCCCCTCCCCTAGACAGAAGCAATCCAATATGTATGTAATTCTTTTAAACATATTTCCATAATTGTTATGCTGCACAAGAAACAGCAAATCCAAAGACACAAGAAAGAAAAACAAAACAAAACAAACAAGCAAGCAAACAAAAACAAAGGTAAAAATACTATGCTTTGATCCAAATTCAGTCTCCATAGTTCTTTCTCTGGATGTGGGTGGCACTTTCATCACAATTCTATTAGAATTGCCTTGAATCACCACCTTATCGAAAAGAGACAAGTCCATCACAGTTGATGATCACATAATCTTGTTGTTGTGCACAAGAGTCTCTTGTTTCTGCTCACTTCACTTAGCATATCGGTTCATGTGAAGTCTTTCCTGGCTTTTCTATTCTGAACCCTAATTTTTCAATAACCTATATCTCAACTCTTATCTTGTGGGGGGAAAAAAAAAGAAAATGTGCAAAACCAAAGGATATGAAAAAAATTCCAACCTACTTATAAAATGTCTCTGACTTCTTAATTTTTTCAAAAAAATAATTTTAAAGGATTATAAAATAATAAACATCACAAAACTAAAGCCAGCATTATAATCTAGAAGACTAAATTTATTTCAATATAATTCCCTCTAACTGTGGACAAAATTCCATCTGATGCTAATGGGAATTGAAAAATGCAACTAGAAAGAGTATCTAGTCAGCATTTTTTCTAAGACATAACACAGAATCATATCTGTTCATCCATTTCTGAAAATGGATATGAATTTACTGACATTTCACTAAAAATAACTGTCTCAAATTATTTACTAAATATTAAGTTTGACATACAGGAAAGACATTACTATACAGGCCTGAAATGACTCCACAGTTAAAGACTACATCTATGGATAAAATCAGGCCAGGGGATGAAAGTTCTAAGCTATGCTCCTTGCCATTTTTCTTCGATTTGTTTGGAGGGTATCAATTACTCAAATAATTTCCTTAACTCTCCCTTGTGTAATTTGTATACAATGCCTGATTGAAGAACTCTTGGTCTCCCCTTTCATCTACTTTCTTCCTTTTTGTTATATGCTTTTGTTCAGAAAAACTATGAAAATTTTATCTTAACATGAATCCAACTGGGAATCACAAACCTTATAGAATACCTAAGTGAAGATTCACCAAGCAGATTTGAAAGGTGACTTTTTTCTTAAAGTCCAATTTTCTCCTTCAATGGAATTATAGTTTTTCTTAAGGGGAAAAAAAATGTTAAGATAAACTAAGTAAACATATCTTTACCTACAATACTTGTCACCTGTAATCTTGGGAAACATTTTATGTTTTCCCATGCTCTTATTCTCCTCTTGAACCTTAGAGCAACTTTTGTTATTTCTATTCACTTAAACTCAGTTAAAATATCAACATTTATTTTTTTCCATTCATGGAGTCATATTATTTTCTTCCTGTCCACCCCCCAGAATTCTTTAAGTTCACAACTTTCCTGAAGGGAGGAAAGGAAAGAAGAAGAGAGGGAGGAAAAAAGAGAAGGAAAGAAGGAAGGAAGAGATGGGGGAGGGAGAAAGGGAAGGAGAGGAAAAAAAAGGAGGAAGAGAGGCAGGCAGAAAAGATGGGAGGAAGGAAAAGAGGGGTGGAGGGAAGGAGAGAAAGGAAGAAAAGAATGAAGGGAGACAGACAAGTAGGTATATATACAAACAGATACATGGATAGATAGATAACATGGGAATATGGGAAATAAATTCTGTACATTATAGATCCAGAATTTTTTGCTTATGTTACTCAAAGCCCTCAATATTTCTTGTCTATATATTACTCCATTTCCACCAATATTTGTCGATAACACATCATTTCATTAATCATATTTTCATTTCTCCATTCAGTCACTCAATAAAAATTGTTTCATGTTACTCATCATTATTGGTACTGTGGTAGATAACTGAGATATTTTGAAGTTTTCAAAGCACTTGTTATTCATCATCCATTTAGGTCTTGGAGCATTCTCATGAGATCAGCACTATTTTTGCTATTCTTCTCATTTTACAAATGAAAAAAAAAAAAAAACAGACTCATAACACTGAGGTGATTTGCTTGTGGTCAATTAGTTAGAAAGGGTCACAAGCAAAATTTAAAATAGGCTACTTTTGAGTAGAGCAAAACCCAAACCATTTTTTTTCCTATCTGGATAGTTCTCAGACTTTTTTGTCTCAGGACTCCTTTATACTTTTAAAAATTAGTTAGCATTTGCTGATTGGTGGCCTATGATGGGGGTGGGGCTCCCAGGAGAGGCAAGACACTGACCCAAGATACTCTCAAAGGATTTATGACAAAACATGCTAACTCTAGAGAAAGAACTGATATTGTCTCAATATAGACTACAGCATACTATTTTTCATTCTTTTTTTGTTATGTTTGAGGTTTTTTATACAAAATATAGTCATGTTTTCATGATTGCACACACATAACCTAGATCAGATTGCTCCATCTCAGGAAGGGAGAGGGAAGGGAGGGAAGAATAGAATATGGAATTCAAAACTTTAAAATAATGTTTAAAAGTATTTTAACATGTAATTGGGGAAAATAAAATATTATTTTAAAAAAGTGAACACTCTACTCCCAAAAAGAGCTTTTATCTATATTATATAATATATGTATAATATATTTATATATAAATTATATTTATGCTTTTATTATTTATATACATTTTTATTTATGCAACTATATATATAAAACCACATTAGAAATTAAAATATATTAGATTTATTATGAAAGTAGTTTTGAATTTGTAGATTCCCTGAAAGCATCTTGAGGACCCACAGGGGTTCAGAATTTATACTTTGAGAATCATTATTCTACATTATGCTGTTTCTCAAGAGATATAATGTAAGCTAGTCTGCTTCAGTCATTTATAATCTTGATGGAGAAATGAAACTCATATATATTAAAAAATTAGGAAATAATAAAAGATATTTTAATGTGTCACTGTTGTGCCACAGTTCTCTTTTAATGTCCTGACCCAGTTTCCCTAATTGCCCTATTTAGTTACTCTGCCTCAGGTTATAACCATTCCCTTTTAAAGTTTGATAGGATAAAGGTCTTTATCCATTTTAGACATCACTAAAATATTAGAAGTCTCTCCAGTACCTCCCATTATGTCATCCTAGGTGCCTCCCCCCATTAGGTCATCTCCATCTCAGGTACCTCCCCCATTATGTGATTGTTCTTATTACCTTACAAAAGAATCTTGTCTCTGACATTCACTGCTGGATTCTTTGAGACAATAGTCTCATTCAGCCCTGGGACCAAACATAGATCTATTTGGTCCCAGTAAATCTCTTCCTTTTAAATAAACTATTAAATTGCTCTCTAATCTCTATCTTGCTCAGTTTCTCTGGCATTAGATCACTATTTGACAGAGGAGAAATACAAATATTTCTTTTCTCCAGTGAAATGTGAACCCAGTGTTTTTCAGGGATTTTTGAAGCTGAATTTCAATGTTTAGTAAAGTGAATAGTGTATTTCTCTTTTTTTAAAGCATAAGAATCAGTACTATTAACAATAAATTCAGTAATTATTCAATGTGCTTTTTCAGTACTGATTTACTTCTCAGCTCTGCAAAAACGAGATGTGAAAATTAATGGCCAGTGAAGGATCAAAAACGCTTCTTGTTGCATTTTGTCATTTGTTAGAAATTAACAGGAATGACCTTGCAATTAAATACAGACAATACATTTTCTGAGAACAATGTCTACAAAACATAAGGGTAATATGTAACACAAAACATAACCTTGTTTGCTCCCACCTAGGAGGGAAGGTATGTTTGGAACAATAGTTCTCTTGAGAAACACAGTTTTGAGGTAGAAGGAATTTTAATCACAAAATTATCCCTCAATATTAATGAGCAACACATAATCATAGTTTCAGAACTATGTGGGATCTAACAGCTCATCTATTCTAACCCTTTCACTTTACTGAATTCTATAACAGTTAAATGTTATTTCTGTGGATTAAACAAGGAACAGCTAGGTGGTGCAATGGTTAGATAGAGTACAGGGCCTGGAGTCAAGAACACCAAAGTTCTTTTTTTTTTTTTTTCCCCTAGGAAAGCTAAAGAAAGATTTTTTTTTTTTTAAACAATAGCTTTTTATTTTCAAAATATATACAAAGATAGTTTTCAGTAGTCACACTTGCAAAACTTTGTTGCAAATTTTTCTCCCTCCCTTTGCCCTACCTCCTCCCTTATGCAGCAAGTAATCCAATATATGTTAAACAGGAAACACCTAAATCCAGATCAGACCTCAGACTAAAGCTGTGTTTCCCTATGTAAATCATTTCACTCCTTTTCTTTAGTTTCCTCATCTGTTAAATGAGTTGTAGAAGGAAATGACATGCCTTTCCAATTCTAGTATTTTGACCAAGACAACCCCAAATGGAATAATGAGTCAGATGTGATTAAAAAAACAAAACAAAACAAAACAAACAGTAACAAAAACAATGAAAAAGATATTAAGAACTTAAGTAGCAAAATCTACCCATGTTTTCATTTTATCATGACTCTTTGTGAGCAAATAAATAAAACAACTTTTGTTTGTATTCTTTTGGAAGGTAGGATATTGAATCAGTATTTTAAACTCTATCATTAGTGTGACTCTAAAATGTCTATTAAATTCATTTAACAAATATTTGAGTAATTGTTCATGGTCACATACTAAGCATTATGGGTGATACAAGTCATGGAGTTTACATTCCAGG
This sequence comes from Antechinus flavipes, assembly GCF_016432865.1. Classification (NCBI taxonomy): domain Eukaryota; kingdom Metazoa; phylum Chordata; class Mammalia; order Dasyuromorphia; family Dasyuridae; genus Antechinus; species Antechinus flavipes. The sequence goes on along the minus strand of NC_067398.1, from coordinate 40,042,583 downwards.
AGGAAAAATGAGATATGTAGATGGTATCTATGTAGATAAGAAATGTATATGTAGAAAAGAACAATTCTAAACTGCTGTCATGATCTCATATCTATCTCTAAGACTTCCTTCTTTCTTATCCCATCATATAGTCTATAAATCTTGTGAATTCTATTTCTACAGCATCATTCTCCCTTCTCTTCCAAATATATGACCTACTTCCCTTTTTAATATTCTTCTAATAATTCTCTTCCTATCTCTCTCCTCTCTAAACCATCTTACATTTAGCTGCTCAAATAAATTTCCTAAAACAAGTTTCTGATCATGCTATCCCCTTCCAAAAACCATCCTGGTTCCCTATTTCCTCTAGGGCAAAATATTTGGCACTTTAAAGTCCGTCAATATAGATCAAGTCTACTTTTCTAGGTTTATTTTATGTTATTTCCCCTGATCAGTTTCTCAGAAAGACAGCTCCTTACATTAGACAAGAAACTGGCCAGGGATTCAGGAAAAGCTGGGATCAAGCCTTGTGTCGTACAATTCCTGGTCACCTGATTTTGAGCAAGTCAATTCATTTCTCAATACCTCCAGGCAACTTTCCTAGACAATAAAAGGCCAAAAAGGTGGTTTCCATCATCTTATGAGGAATTTCTTTATCTGAGAATCCCTATTTCACTGAGATCAAAAGTGCAATCTCTTTCCACAAGCTCTCGATTTTAGCCTTTTTGTACATTCCTCTGGCTGAAATGTGTCTCTTCCTCACAATAAAACAATACAAGGCAATATTTATATTGTAATATCCCAGAAACTGAGGCAGACAGGTACTGGTTTTTAAACTTAAATGTGGAGAGTTTAGGCAAGCCAATGGAATGGGATTCTTGTCCAAAACATTTAGGGCAGGGAATTTATATAGGGTTTTAGCTAACTAGGGTTAAAAATACATAATCTGAATATAGAATCTTATAAGGGAACAAAGGTAAATAAGGGAGAGAGAGGGATACTGGGAAAAGGGATAAGCCATAATTCCAGGAAAGGATCATAACTTAATCCTGATAGGATAGAGGTCAAGATAAGAAGATCAAGGGTCAATACTCAAATGGGGGGGGGGGGTTATCCTAGCAAGGATAGAGATAATATTACCTGAGTTTATGACACAATGGTTAGTAGAGGTGATTGGAGCTCCAAGGTTTTTTTCTGGCTCTTTTTAAACTCAATTCTCCTAGTTCTAATGGCAAGAAAGGGGAGGGGAGGCAAGACCCCATAATATCCAGCGCCCATCAATATAGCTCTTAACAGAGCTATAAAAATATTTTATTCATATTTCTATTTGATCCTCATAATATTGATAAGGTCCTGGATAGCTAAGTGTGGTTGAGAGAAACTGGAACATTGATGAAACTGTTCCCTGGGACAGGTAGGGAAAAGGCTCTGATAGAGATCAGTTTAGCTTAGTGGTCCCACCATCAGTAGAGATCTTCCAATTATAAATCCAAGTTATATCAAATCCTGGAGGACCATGCTCCTCCTGGTGGAGGTCCTGAGCAGCTCAGCTATGTCCTGTCAGAAATCCTAGTCATGTTCCTGAGGTTAAATTTGCCCTATAAAGCTGCTTATGGTTCATGCCATCTTTGCTGAACTTCCTTTGGATCAGTCTGCCATGACACTGTCTCTTGGTGTCTTTTCCCTTGTCCAACTCCCCTGTATCACTCAATGTCTCTCCTAGATCCACTATGCCTTATGGTCTCTTTTCTCAGATTCCATTTCCCCTCCTTTTCCCCTCTTTATAGCTAAAGTATTTTTTGCAAAGCAAATTAAAAATAGGACTGAATTTTGATGATATAGGGAACTTCTGGTAAGAAAAATCCCTCTACCAATGCAAATTAAAGGATTAATTCTTTTAGGGTGTTAAAAACCCTTTTAACATTTAGCTAGGGACACACTCCAAGGTTATGGGGTGCTGCCTTTCTCCTGGTTAATTTTTAAGTTCCATTAAGGAACTTGACCTTTCCATCACTAATTACACAGTGCCTTTGTATACAGGAGGTGCTTAATAAGTATTGTTGAATTAAATTGAAATTAAGTCTACAAAATCACATGATCAAGACATGACAATCTATCCAAATTTTAAAACAAAAACCCTTTGCACATTGATAAGCTCAGTAAAGGCCTTTATAAACCCATATTCCATTATTTACTAAATATGTGTGATCCTGAGCATGAGATCATCTCTCCTTAGTTTCTTCATATGGAAAACAGTATTGAACCAAAAGGCTAACAAAGCCCCATATATCTCTTGAGCAAAGATATTTTTTAATTTTATACATAAGTAATAATCTGGAGATTATACTATACATAAAATACTATGCCTTCCAGAATCACATTTAAAACTAGAGAACAAATTTTGAATGTCCAGTATTTAAAGAGTTTCTTAAGAGTCTGGCAATATAAGACAGAATAGGTTGGTTGTAGGAGTTTAACTTTATGAGAGTCATCTGGAGGTAGGTATTAGATAATAGGATTTGGGATTTTAAGGGAACCTTAGATATAATATAATATAATCCTCTCCCTTTTATAAATAGGGCAATTGAACTTTAAGGATATAAAGAATTGGCCAACATAGCAGAGACAGGATTGTTACCCTGTTCTCCTGATTCAAAATTCAGTCCTATTTTTAATGTAATACCTTCTATCAACAAGTGATTATATTTTTATAGATATCACAAAAATGGTCTGTAACATTAAACTAATGTTAGAAAAGGTAGCTAGAATAATCTGTTGTACAATACTTTATAGGGTCAATATAGGGAGTAGGCCTATGATTTTGATGATATAGGGAACTTCTGGTAAGAAAAATTCCTTTATCAATGCAAATTGACCCTTCCTCTGCAATTAATAGTGTTAGAGAGCTTTTTAGACCACAAAGATTAAATGAGTCCAGGCTCATTTAGTCAATGTATGTTGGAGGTATAATTTGAATCCAACTTTTCTGAAGCTAGCACTCTATCCATTATTCTTATTACCATGCTTTCAAATGAGAAATTTCATGAACTTCCACTTCATAATTCCAAGAAAACATTTAGCCTGAAAATATCTGCTAAAATAAGGAGGCAAAAAAAAAATCCTTTTGTTAGTGTGTCCAATTTATTGCTAAAGAGCTGCTTACCCACAGTGATGATATTTAATCCAAAAGAAAGTAACAGAATAGAGGAGAACTGTAAAATCAAGATTATTATTCTAGCTCTAAGTTATGTTTTTTTAAAATAGAATACTATCTACCTACTCACTAAATCTCAATTATACTTATTGGTTGGCTTTATAATAAACCGTTGTTCAGAAACCTTCCCTCCACCTTCTCTCCATTTTTTCTTTCGTAAGTAACTACTGGAAATTCAAGGGACATTTAGAAAGTAAGACAAGAATTAAGAATATACCTAAAATAGTTGGAGGACTGATGGATTAGTCAAGAAATCTACCCTGCAATCCTGACTCTTCCATTTATTACCTCTGTCACCTTAGAGAAGTTAGTTAACTCAATTTAGTCATTGACAAACCAATAATTAGGGTAAACAATAATCAGAGATGACCAACTCTCAGCCTAGTTTGTAGCCAGAACCAGATAAAAGAATAATTGAGAAGTGTTTAGCAAAATAAATGAAATGCAATATGAAATAGATGTTAAGTTGTCTAAATCAATATGTGGCTTGCAGAGATTTGTTTCTATTTGAATGTGACACTACTGACTATGTGACTTCTGGGTTCTCCTTAGAGATCTAAATCTAGAATACTAGTTAAATTATAACTAGAATTTTAGCCCAATGTTCTTCATTAAGTTCCCTGTTTTTGTTGTTCATTTGTTTGTTTTCTTTTGTTCTTCTTGTGTTTTGTTTTGTTTTTAGAGGTAGGGATTGGTTTGTAATGCCAGAGAAACTGAGGCAAGACAGAAATTGGTCTTTAATCTTTTAATTGTGGAGACTTTAGGCTAGCGGACGAGGATGGGACTTATCTGCAAAAATCATTCCTGCCTCTGAGCAACCGAGACAGGGACCTTTTATAGGGTTTTTAGCTAAACAGGATATATAACCTGAGTATACATTTCTGTAAGGAAACAAGGAAGAAAAGGGGGGCGAGGAGACTGGATGAGTAGACAAGTGATAATTCCAGGAGAAGAATGTAATTTAGTCCTGACAGGATAAGGATGAAGATAAGAAGGTTGAGGGCAAGGGACAGCAAAGTGAGGGACAATACTCAAAAGGAGGGGGAATTGTCCCAGCAAGAACTGAGATAAGGCAGCTGGAGTTTTATGACTCAATGGTATTTTAGGGCTTCTTTTCTGACTCAATTCTCCCAGTCTTGATGGCAAGGAAAAAGTGTGTGTGTGGGGAGTTATAATAATTGTATTCAGATCATAACAGGTTCATTGCCATTTTCATTCCTACCTATTTGGTGTTATTTTCAATACATACACACACACACACACACACACACACACACACACACACACATACACACACATGTTTAAATTATTCTTTTAAAATTTCAGGTCCAATCATCAAAACTATTTGATACTCACTAAAAAAAATAGAGTAGTGGATCAGTGGAATAGATTAGATACACATGACACAATAATCAAAGCCTGTGGTAATCTAGTATTTGATAAACCCTCAAACTCCAGCTTTTGGAATAAGGACTCAGGATTTGACAAAAGTTGCTGGGAACACTGGAAAATAATATATCAGAAACTCAGCACATCTCACACTCAATACCAAAATAAGATCAAAAGGGATATGTGATTTGGGCATAAAGGATGACACCATAAGCAAATAGGAAAGCAAGAGATAATTTATCTTCAGATCTTTGGAGAAGGAAGGAATTTAAGATCAAAGAAGAACTAGAGAATATTATGAAAGGCAAAAAGGACAACTTTGATTACATTAAATTGTAAATGTTTTCCACAAACAAATCCCACAGAAACAATATACAAAGCTGGGGAAAATCTTTATAAGTAGTGTTTCTGATAAAGGTCTCATTCTAAAATATATAAATTGTGTCAAATTTATAAGAATACAAGTCATTCCCCAATTGATAAATGGTCAAAAAATATGAATAGACAATTTTCAGATGAAATTAAAGCAATCTATAGTTATATGAAAAAAAAAAAGTTGTCACTATTGATTAGAGAAATGCAAATTAAAACAATTCTGAGATACCACCTTATACCTCTCAGATTAGCTAAAATAAATAATTTCAAAAGAAATGGAGAAGTATCCATTTTATATAAGTAGATGCAAAAACAGGAGAATAGGCATTATGGATTAAAAGTCATTTAATTAATTTGTCCATACAAAATAAATGCTATTCTTTACATTTCTTTCTTTTCCATCCTATCCTGCAAGTCTTTTGATCCTGATCTAAAAGTTCATCTGTGTTGGATTCTCTGTGTAAATATTATTTCATTTCTGCAGATGGTGACTTTTCTTTAACTGATAAGCCCAGAAGATTGCCTTAGAGAAATGAGGCATTAAGCGACATATTATGCAATAAATATTAGCAGAAATGACTTGGACTCATTTCTTCCTAATAGATACTCTTTATCCACAGTGACAGATTATGGCCTTATTTGTTTGTTTGTTTTGCCTTTTTAGAATTCTCATTATCATAGGCAAGAGATTTTTTCACTTTCTTTTCACTTTACCTGAGTAAGATTTTATAGGATCATGGTGTTTAGGGCCGGAAGAGCTTTTGGAGATTGGAGAATCACAGAACAAAGGATTTGGGCCAGGCCAGCTTCTGTGTCCAATCTCTTCCTTTTACAAGTGAGAAAAATGATTGCTAAATAAATTGTGTCCCTTCCCTCAGCCACTGATGTTTGTGATTGTTTGATCATTTCAGTCACATTTCCACACTTTGTGACCCTTTGGGATTTTCTTGACAAAAATACCGAAGTGATTTGTTATTTCCTCCACTGACTCATTTTGCAGATAAGGAAACTGAGGAAAACTGGGCTAAGTGATTTGTTTTTTTTTTTGTTTTTTTTTTTGTTTTTTAGAGAATAATAGACTTTATTTATTTTTTTTCATATATACATACTTTCTTTTATATATATATATATATATATTTTTAATTTAATAATTACTTTATATTGACACTCGTTTCTGTTCCGATTTTTTTTCCCTCCCTCCCTCCATCCCCTCCCCTAAATGGCAAGCAGTCCTTTATATGTTGGATATGTTGCAGTATATCCTAGATACAATATATGTTTGCAGAACCAAACAGTTCTCTTGTTGCATAGGGAGAATTGGATTCAGAAGGTATAAATAACCCGGGAAGAAAAACAAAAATGCAGAAGGTCACACAGCTAGTTGGTGTCTGAGGCTGGATTTGTACTCAGGTGTTTCTGATGTTAGACTTGGTGATCTAACCACAGCACTACTTAAAAATTAGTTTTTATTTATTTTGTAAATATTTCATGTTAATTATCTCTATATTTTGTTTCTTCAAGTAGAACACACATTTCTAGAGGCCAAGGATTTGTACTTATGCCTCTGTATCCCTAGTGCCCATCATTGTGGCTGGCATATAGGAGGTGTTTAAGAAAAGATTGTTTGATTTCAGAGAGGCTGGAGAGACTTACATGAACTGATGCTAAGTGCAATGAGCAGAACCAGGAGATCTTTATACACAGCAACAACAAGACTATATGAAAATCAATTCTGATGGACGTGGCTCTCTTCAACAATGAGATGATTCAAGTCACTTCCAATTGTTTAGTGATGAAGAGAGCCATCTATACCCAAAGAAGGACTGTGGAAAATGAGTTTGAATCATAATATAGTGTATTTTTCTTTTTGTTTTTGATTGCTTTTTGTTTCCTTTCTCATTTTTTTCTTCCTTTTTGGTCTGATTTTTCTTGTGCAGCAGTATAATAGTGGAAATAAGTTTAGAAGAATAGCACATATTTAACATATATTGGATTACTTGCTATTTGAGGGAGGTGATGAAGGAAGGGAGGGAAAAAATTGGATCACAAGATTTTGCAAGAGTGAATGTTTTTAAAATTATCCATGCACATATTTTGAAAATAGAATGCTTTAATTAAAAAGAAAAAAAAAGAAAAAGACCTTTATTCTATTAATACTGATGACCAATTATTTTCTCTCAGAGACCCTCTGGAATCTTCCCTTTTTATTTATCTGCTATCAAAACTGTCCTGTCTACATAATTGAAATTGTCTCTGAAATCACAGTGGATCTCATATTAACTTTGCTCAGTGAGCACAGTAGCACATTTACACACATAGCACATCAATAGGCTGTGTAACAAAGCTATCTTTTATTAAAAATGGTTATTAATTCTACATTTTATTACATTTTGCTAGTTATTGTTAGATTTCTTTTTTCCAAAGCCAATATTAATAGATAAATGTCTTTGGGACAAACATCACACTCTATGTAATCCCCATCAAGTCATCTAGGTTGTCTTCAGTATCTATAACCTTTCTAGTCTCTAGAAGGTACTCTGCTCCTCTGTATCAATTCAGCATAAGTCATATAAAAGTGTCTAGATTTTTAATTTAACCCATTTTCACATTCTCTTTAATTGTCCCAATTTTTCAGTCATCCCCAGACTGCCCTATCAAAATGATGTGTTCCACTTCTTCTTGCCAAAAACAAAAATAGACTTTCCTATCTTCTGTTGGAATCCTTACTAACTGCTAACTAATTAGAGTTGATCTAATCTTACAAGAAGATGTTTTGGCCAGAACCTGAAACAAGGTACTAAGTAGAACTAATCAATACAAGGCTTGTGTTCCCACCTTTACTCATTGGAGTCCACAAGTATGCTAGCTTCACAAAGTACACTTTCTAACTTCAAGGGAGTCCACACCTCCCTTAAAAAGCTCATTGGGCCAGAGAGCACTATGGGAGAAAACCCATAATCCCATTCTCTCAGAAGAGGCAGATAAAAGGCCAGCGATGAGGGATCTATGGCAGAATACATTTTTTCCTCTTGGCTGGCTGATCGCGCTGGACTCGAGAGGAACGACTCTGGTGCAGAGAACACTTTGACGGATTTCAGTGGAGCTACGCCAGAAGCCCTCTCTCCGCAGCAAGTTGGTGGCTGGGCTCCCCAGAAGGAGATAAGAGAGACCTTCCATCTCTGTCTTGGTTGGAGGCAGAAGAAAGCAGAGGCAGAGGCTGAAGGACAGAACCTTTGGATTTAGAGACATCCGAAGGGCTCTAAGCCTCTAAACCGGCTGTGCATTGAGAAGAACAAACTCCAACATTTGAACTCTAACAATCTTCAATTCACCTTAAAACAACTACTTGATGAAGTGGAATCATAGTATCCAGTCTCCAAGTCCAACTCTCTAGCAATGTTTCCAAAGCCTAATCAGTCATTTAAGTCAAAATTTGTTTGCAGTAAGTTATGCTAGTCCTACACAACTGATACCAGGAAAGCTTTTTAAAGTCAGGTCCAATACTGAAAAAGTATGGCCTTATTACACGGAAATACTCATTCTTTGAAAAGCACTAGTTGCCTCCTATGCCATAGAATCATCAATGTGGAGAATTCATGGAGTGAAAACTTCCCCTCCTAATGGTATTAGAGTTGTCAGGAACGCTGAAAACTTAGTGACTTCCCCAGAATTAGTCAGAATATACCCAAGGTAAGGTCAGAACTCAGGTGTCATAAGCTTCTAGGCCAAATCTGACTCTTTAAGTACTACAGGACACAGTTTCTCAGCATTTCAGTCTCTGCCTACAGATAAATGGCATCTCATTAATGAGACTGAATTATTAGTCAGGGTTCCTATTTCATCCCCTTTTACTTAGGAAATGAATGAAGGAGGTTTTGTTGTTGTTTTTGTCCCTAGGATTTAGGATTACCTGTGTTAGCTAATATTTTTATATAGTAGTGAATTAAAAAAATAGAACTAAAAGAAGAAAGAGTAAAGATGGGATATTATGAAGTACAGAGATCTTTCCTACACTTCCCTAAGTGTTTTCACATCAATAATTTAAATGTGTGTCAGTAACAAAATTACTGTGTGACTGAGTAATAAGCAGTAGTAATGCCATTTAAGCATATTTATCAACAGTAATTGTAGCAAATAAAAACCATTTGGGTCACCTAGCATATCTATCAAATCAGGTCCCATTCAAAATTTTAGTAGATTCAGAACTCCTTAATTATGTGTAGTTAAGTCAGTGCATAGTTTTCCATCACCTAATATTTTCTCTAGTTCTTATGGCACTATTCATACACTCCCAGCAATGAGCCTGCCTTTAACTGTGTGTAGTGGGGCCTTTCCTTCTCCAAAGCTGCCTCATAGTTCTGTATTTCTGTCCTTCTTATGATTTAAAATAAAATAAATATATATATTTACTTTATATATATGTGTGTATGGATTTGTGTGTGTATATATTCATATACACACACAAATCCATACACACATATATAGGAATAAATACATATGTTTATATATATTTATATGTGTATATGTATATACATTATGCAATATATGTAGTTAATATATTCAATGTTGGTAGTCATATATAAATGTACACATATAATTGATCAATTAATTAACAAATATATCTCAGTGCCTAATATGCAGAAAGCAATATAAAATCACAGCCCCTTTCTTCAAGAAGTTCATTATTTCCTGTAAAATTAAATGTCAGTAAAATGAAATCTTAAAAAAAAAACTATTTGGAACCCTGAGCAGCTAAGTTTCACAAACATTCACATATATGTATATATACACATATATGAGAGATATATAGCTCCATCTAGTTTTATATATTAATGTAATTAGAGGAAGAATCGTATGGTTGCTAGAGGGTCAGAGGTCAGGGACTATGGGAAAGTCATTTAACAAGCCCCAGCATCTCTGAGAGAAAGTTACAGAGAACTTGTTGAGCTCACCCAATATTAGATAATAAAATTCTTGAGGAAAGATACTATGATTTATGTTGCTTTATGTATGTATATACAGTTGGAACGGAACTGAATATTTTTGATTCATAAACTGAAGGCAACACTCACTTTAGTAACAACATGAAGAGCAACTTGGCAAAACACTGTATGAGAAGAATGTTGAATATGAAGAGTAAAGAAACCTGGATTTGATTCCCACCTCAAGTGTTTATTTGCTATGTAACTAACAGTCCATTTAACCTTTTTCTCAGTTTTGTTCTCTGTAACATACAGATAATACTTGCACTGCCTACATCATGGGGTTGTTGTCAGTCTCAAAGGATATTGTGTGTGTGTGTGTGTGTGTGTGTGTGTGTGTGTGTGTGTGTGTGGTGTGTGATTTATATATATGTATATATGTATATATATATATATATATATATATATATTAAACCAAAACTTTCAATAGATGTCAACCATTATTTAAACAAACAGATCATTCCACTCTACATAATAAATACGTTAAAGAAAATAGTGGCTTAGGCTATTTTTCCATTTTTTCCTTAAAATGTTTTTATTGATGTTTAATACTAATAATAACCAGCATTTAAATATTGCTTTTTAAGATTTGCAAAGCACTTTACAAGTACTGTTTCATTTTATCTTTACAACAACCCTGCAAGATAGATGTTATTATTTTCATTTAACAGATGAGGAAATTGAGACAGGTAGAGGTTTAGTGAGTTGCCAGTGTTATGCAGCTGGTAAGTATCTAAGACTACATTTGAGCTCAGATATTTCTGACTGTATATTCAATGTTCTAGCCACTAGACCAACTATATGGAATCATTTCTGCATAAGAATTTATTTTTCCCTCACTTACCTCAAGAATAAGGAGAATTTAATGTTTTCTTCTTATAAAGAAAAATTATGAAAAAAAAGCACAGTTAGTCACTGTCCAAGAGTGTATTCTTTAAGATGGCAGAGTAAAGGCAATAACTCACCCAAACTTTCCCACATACAACTCCAAATTTCTTTAATGATGCTAAACAAATTTTAGAGCATCCAAACACCCCAAAGACTGAGTAGAATATTTCCCAGCTGAAGATAACTTAGATTAGCAGAAAAGGTGGAAGCCCAACATACAGCCCCCGTGCAGACCACAAAAGTGCATTCGAACCCCAGCCCCAGCCCTGGTCCCAACTTTGGCAAAACAGGACCTCTAAATGTGGCGGTACTGCTGGCTTCCAGACTTCCCAGTCAGAGACAACAAAAAGGACCTAAGTCAGAAGAAAAGGTCAATAGCAATAGGGTGGGAGACCAGCACACAATCTAAGCATAGACCACACCAGCATAGCTTTGACCCCAGCAATAGCAAAGCAGGATTCCCTTACTTTAGCACACTAGATTTTACAGCTACAGTGGGATAGGTTTACTCCTTAGAGCTCCAGGGAAGAAAATAGTGCTGGTGGGCAGGTATCTAGAAGGATCTCTGAAAATAGCTGCACAAAATCCTGAAGCTTGAGACAGTGCACCCTCTATGCTGGAAACAGAGCCCTAATTCAATAAAGACTTAAAAAGAGGTAGACAGATGAGCAGACAACAGAAAAAGAGTCTGAACATAGAAAATTTTTATGGTGACAAGCTTCCAAAGAAAAATATCCAAAAAGCTTCCAAGAAAAATAGGAAAAATAGGAAGTGGGCTCAGACCATGGAAGTGTTCAAAAGAGACTTTGGAAATCAAATAAGAGAAATAGAGGAAAAAATTAGCAAAAGAATATTGGGAGTGGTGTAAAAGGAAATAGAAAAAGCTAATGAGAAGAATGTCTTGAAAAACTGGGAAAGGAGGTACAAAAGCTCACTGAGGAAAATAATTCCTTAAAAATTAGAGTTGAGCAAATGGAAACTAATGACTAGGATAAATCAAGAGACAATAAAACACCCTCCCCCCCCAAAAAAAAGACTAAAATAAAAAGTAATGTGAAATGTCTCAATGGGAAAAAAATCTGGAAAATAGGTCAAAGAGAGATAATTTAACAATTATTGATCTACCTGAAAGTCAGGATCAAAAAGAACATTGGACATCATATTTCAAAAAATTATCAAAGAAAACTGTCCTGATAATCTAGAATCAGAGGTTTAAAAAGAAGACACTAATCACTTTCTGAAAAAAAATCCCCAAATGAAAACTCTTAGGAATATTATAGCCAAATTCTGGAACTCACAGGTCAAGGAGAAAATATTGCAAGCATCCAGAAACAATCCAAGTATAATGGAGCCATAGTCAGGTTTTAGCAGCTTCTTATTAAAGGACCAGAGAGCTTGGAATGTGTGTGTGTGTGTGTGTGTGTGTGTGTGTGTGTGTGTGTGTGAATGATATTCCAGAGAGCAGTAGAGTTAGGATTACAAACAAGAATTACTTACCCAGCAAAACTGAGTATAATCCTTCAAAGAAAAAGTAAGCATTCAGTGAAATAGAGGATTTTCAAGTATTTGTGATGAAAAGACCACAGCTGAACAGAAAATCTTATTTTCAAATATAGTGCTTAGGAGAAGCATAAGGAGGTAATCAGGAAAGTGAAATCTTAAGGGACTTAATGAGATTTATCTGTATACATTCCATTATAGAAGGATAAAATGTATCACTCTTTTGGACTTTCTTTTTCTTATGGCAGTTTGAAAGGATATATAAAGACAGAGGGTACAGGTATGAGTTGAATATGAATAACTTTTTTTAAAAAAAAATAATGAAATTAAGGGGTGAGAGAGAAACATAAGAGAAGAAAGAGAAAGGGAGAAATGGAATGGTGTAAATTGTCTGCCATTAAAAAAGAGACAAGAAGAAGTCTTTACAGAGGAGAAGAAAATGAGGGAATAATAAGTGAGTGAGTGAGTGAACCTTATTCTCATGAGAACATATTCAAAGAGAAAATAACATACACACCCATTATGGATATAGAAATTAATCTTAACCTGCAGAAAAAAAGGAGGGAAATGGGATATTAGAAGGGGTGAAGGGATAAAAGAGAGGGCATATATTGGGGGAGGGAGTGGTCAGTAGCAAAATACTTTTAAGAAGGGATAGGGTGAGAGGAGAGAGGATAGAATAAATGGGGGGTATATGGTTAGCAAACATAGAGGGAACTGAGTTAAATTTATACAAAAAGTCATTTCCCACTTGATAAATGATCAAAAGACATAAACTTTGCTCAAATGGCTATATATTCATGCATATCCTTTCACCTAGCAATAGTAGGCAGTAATACTCAAAAGAGATTTTTGTTAAAAGGTAGGGGAGGAGATTTATATGTACAGGATATTTGTAGTAGCTTTTTTCCCAGGGCAAAGAATTAAAGATTGAGGGGATACCCATAAATTAGGGAATGGCTGAATAAATTGTAATATGTGACTATCATGAAATATTAATGTTCTGTGGGAAATGACAGGGAGAATTCTCTCAGAACAAAACCTGGACACTCCTCCATAAACTAAAGCCAAGTAAAATGTATTGTATATAAAGCAATAGCAATGTTCTGGGATGAGTAACTGTAAATGACTGCTATTCTCAAGAATACAATGATCCATTCCTACTGTGAAGACTTATGGTGAAAAATCCCATCCATATCTAGAGAAGAAACTTATTGTGTCTGAATTGAGATTGAAGCATACTCTTAAAAAAATGTATTCCTCACTCCCTTATCTCTCTACTGAGGGGAAAGGGATTTATCTTTTTTTCTTTTTTAATTGCTATAGTAATTGTGCAATGTGTATCTCTGATTCTTTTTATTCTATCTTGCATCAATTAATGCAAACTGTTTTGGTGTTTCTCTAAATTCTTTAGTCCCATCATTTCTTATTAGATGACTATAATATTCCATTATGTTTACAGACCACAATTTTTTTTCATACTTTCTTCAAATCAGTTGACACCTGCTTTGTTTCAAATTCTCTGCTACTTCCTGAAATTCCTTATAAACAATTTAATGTCTTTTCTAGTATTATTTCTTGTTCTTTTCCAGATTAATTAATTAGACCCATCTACATGTCTACCAACAGTGTGTCTATAGATTGCTAGGAATAGATTTTTTTTTTTTAAAGAATGGATATTTTCAATTTACCAAGTCAACTACTTGGTATTTTGTGGCAAAAATACTAATGGTCATATGACAATAATGAATTAGAGAATAAATGAATTAACTAGTCCAAGGTGATATCAATAAGTAGAGATATGAATTAAAATATGTTTAGTTTATGGTGGATAATAAATTCTTTTTGAATGATTAATTGTAGCCAAATCTCCTCATGTGATCAATAAAGATAAGATTTATCCTGGCTTTTTGGCAGAGAACTTAAGAGAATTAAATAGATCATTAATGAATATTGAGAAAAATGATTAATAATAACCAATGATTTGGAAAGAATCTGATTTATCCCTTTTTCTTTTATCCTTATTTCAAGCCCTAAGTTTCTGAAGGTTAAGGTAACCTGCTCCTCTATCTAATCTCATCCAACTTTAAGAGTAAAATATCTAGTCTAAGATGAATTCCATTAAATGAACTTTGGATAGAGATAGAACATCTTGTTTAGTCTGGGTAAATGGATAGTCTCTTCTAAGAGTGAAATGATGTCACTCTCTGCCCCTCATTGGAATGAGCTCATTTCTCCTTGTATAACCCACTTCTTATTAACTGTAAACAAGTCAGAGTTGATTCCAATGGACATATAAGCTATGAGTCCAATACCATGATTGTCTTTGGTGTAAGAGAGAGATGGCCAAATGACAATCTTTTTATTAATAAACATTCTGGCATCATTAAGAACATGATTAAATTACCCAGACATTCTTTCTCTTGAAACTCTTAAACACCACAATTGCAAAATGGTTTGAAAAAAATAAAACACTTTATATGTACCCAACAGTACATGTACTTAGTTATAGTCTCCTTTAAAAAGCACAAGATTTATTTGAATGCAGCTATGAAAGTCTTTCTTACCCTTTATGTAGAGGTTAACATATTACACAAAGGATGGATGTTTAATTATTTTTTTCTTTTGCTCTCAGAGATGCTCTTTCTCCTTTCAGCCAAATGTCATAATTCTAATTTCTTTCTACCTCTTTCCTCATTTTCTCCTCATTCTTTCTATCTGATCTTCAAATAGCAATCTATCACCATTTTACCTTTTTCCTATTTTTGAGGGCTTTTATTCTTTCTTCCTGTTGTATGTAAATGTGGCCTTATCTTCTCCCCCCTATCCCCATGTTTTCCTTCTGGCAGTTGTATCTGCAAATGGCAGGAGCTGGAGAACTTAATAGGTAGCTTCCAGGTCAGTAAAGCAAAAAAAATAAGGAGAAATGAGGCATTGAATAGATAAAAAAAATATTTGAATAATGTCCTTTAAACAGAATTATAACATGGTAATGATTGTTTTGGGATAGAATTAAACTATATTAACCAAATAGCTTTGTTTGTATTCTACATTATCTCATATTTAACTACTTTGTACATATTTGCACTTTTTATTTGTTCTTGATATAATTACATATGTACCAATTTTTTCTTCTCTTAAGATTATAAACTCATTTATGAATAGGGCTGGTTTCATTCTGTGTACTTAGACTTCCAGTGCCAAAGATAGTGCCTCTCACATAGTAGGTGCATAACCTAAAATGATTTGCCAGTTGATTGAATAGCAAACGTAGTTGACTTTCTATTAAGAGTAATCTCCCATTTAACGACTTTTTTTTTTGGCTTAAGGGAACTAACCAAATAAGTGTCATATGACCACTGACCTAAGTTCAACCTTTTCTAAAGCTCAAGCAAAAGGCTGGATAAATATAAAACAGTGAAAAAGGCGGAAGAAGCCTAAGGTTCAAATCCTGACTCTTTCACTTTTTCTAGCTTTCTGACCATAGACTAGTCAGTCCACACTCCCCACACACTATAATATGATAGGTTTGAACTAAGTAATCTCTAAAATCAATTCCAATACTAAATCTATGATCCTAGGAAAATGCCTTCATAACTTTAACATTTAAAATATATTGGTTGAGCTCTTGAAACAATAAATTAACTAATACACTAAAAGATAGATTTTTTAAGGCAAAGCAAGTTCCAAGTACCAATATGAATTCTCATTTTTGTTATCAATATTTATTAATGGGTAGCTCCCGGAAAATATTAAAATGTCCAAAAGGGGAAAAGATCAATGATATTACCTAGAATAAAAGGGAAAGATGTGAAAAAGAGTATCTATTTTTGGTGAAATGAAATATAAGATTTGGAAATCACAAAATTCATGAAGACATGAAGAGCATATAGATAGATGGATAGAGAGAGATACACAGATATGGAAACAGAGAGAGAGACAAAAACAGAGACAGAGAGATAGAGAGAAAATGATGAGACAGAGGCAGAGACATACAGAGAGAAAGAAAGAAAGACAAAAAGAAACAGAAAATGAGAAAGAAAGACCAAAACAGAGAAACACACACACACACACACACACACACACACACAAGCACAAATAAGGAAACTTTGAAATCAAGGTACCAGTTTATAATTTGATGCCAATTGGCTTTTAATTTTTTCATTATAAATTTTCATTATAAACAAGATAGTACTGGATAAGCAGAAAAGTGGTGTAACATGTAAAGGCTAATGATAAAGCACTATAACAATAGAGAATGAACAAATAAGCAAAAAAGGGTTACATATAGACTGACCAACCAGGCAAAAAGCTCCCATCTGGATGGACTAGTATTCACTTGTCAAGTATCATTGTGCAATTTCCCACTTAAGTACTTTTGTTAGCTTCAGAGAACTAACCAAATATGAAGTGTCATATGACAACTAAGCTGGATGCTCCACATTTCAGTCATGTCCGACTCTCCATGACCTCATTTAGGATTTTCTTGTCAAAGAGACTGGAGAGCTTTGCCATTTCCTTCTCCAGTTCATTTTTCAGATGAAGAAACTGAGGCAAATAGATTAAGTGACCAGTCCACTCAGAAAGTTAATATCTGAGGTCAGATTTGACTTAGATCTTCGTGACTCGAGGTCCAGAACTAATGCACACCCTACCTGCAGAAGAAACTAATATAGATAGCATCCATCCCCATATCTCTGTTCTGTGGGAAGTTGCCAATGGTACCAGTACTATTGCGGGTATTGGAATGGACCTCAGGGACTGTTTAATTCAACTTGTTCGTGAAAGAGAATTTCTTCTACTGTATATCTAACAAGTGTTCACTTAGCCTTAGTGGCCATTTACAATGGTAATTCTAGATCTAAAGCAAGTGGCAAAAGGAGTGAGAGCCCATAGTTAAATTTTCATTGCTAAATTTTTGATGTGAGTATGTATATCTTAGAAATCAGCAAATGCTACAAATAAAAGGCTTTATTATTTTGTTGATTATGTAGATGTTATTCGTGCAGATTAGATTTAATAGTGTTATTGTACATACATTCACTCCCCACTCTCCAGAATTCATTGTTAAACCAGTTGGTTGTGGGATACAAAGGATTTTGGAATCTAATTCTCTCCTCTTTTTGCAGCTGAAAAAAATAAAGGCAGGGAGAGAGAATGTCTTATGTTCATGAGCACAGAAATGTTAACATCTGAGTGAGGACTTGAACCAGGACCTGAACCAGATCTGATATTCTGTTCATCATTCTATGCTGCCTCTCCAAGATAGATATAGAATTCACTACTTCATAAAGCAGCAAAATCTACTCTTATCTCTACTTGCCAAGTGACTTGAAACCTAAAATTGTTCCCTTTTGTCTCCTATCTATTGTTTCTAGTTCTGCCTTCTGGGCCCAAGAGAAATAAGAACAATCCCCCTTCCTTATAATACTTATAGAAAACGACTATTCCTGTCCTCCCCATTCCCTTTGGCCTAATCTATTATCCAGATTAAATACCCAGATTTCCTTCAAAAGATTCCCAATTGGCATATATTATATTGAAAACTCCTTGAGGAAAGAGGGTATCTTTTGCCTCTTTTTTGTACCCCTGGAAAACATAGACTGAGTCTAGGACTGTATAAACATTTATGGATTAATTTATGGTTTCACTCCTCTGAATATCCTACAAACTTTTCATTGGGCTAAAGATAGGGAACTGGACTTGAAATTTCATTAGTGAAAGGCTTTCATAATGAACAAAGTTCAGATTGACACATTTCCTGCTACTTATAGTATCAGAGATTTGCCTAGTACAGTAAGAACTTCAGTTATTTTATAACTGCATTTATTTAATGATTAATACATTATTTGTTCAGGGTCATCTAGCTATCAAGTATCAAAAGCAGACTTCTTAGACTTTTGGGATCTGAATGGATGTTTATTCCCTATACCAAGATAAACACTTTCTAAAACAGTGGTCAAAACAGAAAAAAAAATCCCTCTGTGTGATTAGATCAGTGAAGAGTTCTGTAGAATTATATCATGTTATTTATTCCTGGACACTTTCCCTCTCTTAACAGGGTCTACATGCATTAGATTTCTTGGCTGCCATCTGATGCTGTTAAATGATAACTAGCTAGCTAGAGAGAAGTGAAGTTCATAAGTAGGCCCATTGAGAAATAGGAATTATTTTTCTTTTCAGAAAAGTGAGCAAGTGTTTAGGAGAGTGGCCTGAAAAGAATAGATGGAAGTGCCCTGTAAGGAAGAAGAGTTAAGACCAAAGGAAGGCCCATGTTATTATGATGAGTATGAAGAAAAGAACTTTAAGATAAAATAGACAAAATTCATGACAAGTCTGAATGATGCATTACCAAGATCATTAGAAATTATCAAAAAGAAGATTTTAAAAACTATGGCCCTGAAATTTGCAAAGTCACCAAAAGTGAATGACTTCTCTAACTTTGCTCATTAGGTCATTGCAAACTTTGCAAATTCTGCTTTTCTCTTTCATTTCCATCAGCATTTTGATGGCTGTCAGAAGCATGGAAAATGCACCAAAAGATCTCAGCTGTTCACTCACAAAGCTCAAAGGTGCCACCTCTGGAATATATCCACTGTCACTCCAAGAATCAGAGGGTGGTTGATGCCATTGTACCCTGCCTTCTCCTGGGGATTCCAAAAAAAGAACCTTACATATGGCATTTCTGAAGTACTTCCAGATTATATCTGTCAATACACTATCTTAGACTCATGGGTAAGCTTGGAGCTTTTAGAATAGGTTAGTTAGAGTTGGAATTTAACTCCTCTGCCTTTACATTGCAATTTCAAGGAGAAATAGATGCTAGATATTTAGTAGGAGAGAGGTGTCATGGCATGTTGTAACGATGCCCTTAGTAGATGGAATCAGGAAGGCTTAGAAGTGTGTGTGTGTCTGTGTATATGTGTGTGTGTGTGGGTGTGTGTGTGTCTGTGTGTGTCTCTGTGTGTAGTGTGTGTTAATCTGTATGTCTTTAAACACACATTCTTTTCATGTCTCAGTTTCCTTATTTGAAAAACAAGGGGAGTTGAACTGGGTAGTCTCTAAAATCTTTTTTCAACTCTTTATCAATTATTCTATAATCTGAGAGTAAGTTACATAACCTTTCAGTACTCTGGACAGCTCCCAAAGAATACAATTTATTCAAGTTGCAGAGTTAAAGCAGGTAGAAGGAGTTTCCATTTTTCTATGTATAAATATTCTAAATTTATCCTTAATAAAATAAAATTGAGTTTTGTTGCTCTTATTTATGTCAGACAATAAGAGTTTCCTCTATGGCCATGGTCACACATTTAATCAGTCAATCAATCAATCAACCAAGAAGTAATTATTAAGCACTTACTTCATTTCAGGTACAAAAACTCTTGACTTATCGAGTCCTTATATTTTATTGGGGGTTAGCATGTACATATTTAAGCACTTATAGAAAATGTATATATTCTTTGTATGTATGCATATATGTAATAAATCAAAATGAATGCAAAGTTATATATAAATTGTTCTGAAAGTCAATTCAGTTTTAAGCTATGAAAATTAAAACTCAATTAAGAAATTTGGGATATTCTGTATAAAGTAGTCAGGGAAGGAGGATACTAGTGTTTAAAGAGTGGAGGAATCAGAAAAGTTTCATATAAAAGATAGTGTTTAAGTTTATATCTTGAAAGAAGAGAGGGGTTACATGATTCTATGATAAGGAAACTATTACAGGTGTTGAGACAGTGCAAAAATATAATGAAGCAGATGGAATGTTAATATTTGGGAGTAATATGAAAAGGGTCTGCTTGGTTTGATTGTCCAATATGGTAGGATTCATGTCCAATGGAGACAAATTAATAGGCTTGTTGGGGATCAGGTTGTAAAGGGCCTTAAAGGCTAAACAAATGCATTTATATTTTATCTTTGAGAAAGCAGAGAATTGCTGAGTGGAATTGTGACATGGTCAGATCTTTGTTGGAGAAAATCATTTTGACAGCTTTTTGAAGAATAGATTGTAGTGATGAGAAAATTGAGGCAAGATGACCAATTAGGGAATTGTTGGCATAGTCTAGATGAGAAGTAATAAGGGGCTAAATTAAGGCTGTAGAAATGTGAGTTGAGAGACAGGGTCAGTTAAGAGAGATGTTGTCAACTGATTTGGATATATGGGGTGAAAGAGAATAAGGAGCCATAGAAAATGCCAGCATTATAAATCTGGGAGAGAGGAGGGATGGTGGTACTAATAATAGAAATAATGAAGACAAGATCAGCAACACAAGTAAATTATAAACTTTGACAATACAAAAAGGATACAAATCCAACAGGAAGATCTTACACATAGGCTTGGTCTGCCATTGAGTATATTCAAAATATAGTCATGATTTTTTCTCTTTTTTCACATGAAAATAGCTAACATTCCCAGAGTCCATCTTTCTAATGACTTTTTGTGGTCTTACCCTGGAGGAAAACATAAGAGTCAGAATAGATCAAGACAGGCTTGTTCTCTCAAACAATCACGTTTTCTTAAAATCATAACCAGTTATTATTGCCATCAGTTTCAGCAATAAATAATCCTCACAATTACTTTAAATGAAAAGTAATAAAGCTAGGGTAGCCAGGTGATGCCATAGTGCATAGAATACTTCGGCCGGAGACAGGACCACTTATTTTCCTGAGTTCAGTTCAAGTGTCTGAAACCTTACTAGTTGTGTGACTACGGACATTTGCCTCAATTTCTCATCTGTAAAACGAGATGGAGAAAGAAATGGCAAACTACTTCACTATCTTTGCTAAGAAAATCCCAAATGGGGTCACAGAGAGCCAGATGCGAAAGAAAGACTAAATTACAAGTAAAACTAGGCTAGACCTGAAACTAAACATAAGCACATACTTAAACACAATTAAATACATAGACACATACAATTGAATCATCAGTAAGTACATCAATACTGAAACAAGTCAAACAATATACAGATACTTTTCATCTCTGTCTCCTGATCTTATCCTCAGAGAAGTCTTATCAGGTAACCCAGGAATATCTAGAGGGGAGAGTTACATTCTACCTCTTTTTATCTATGCATAAATCAATGGAAACTCAATGTATTTCTTATAGCCTAAAAGTAACACCTCTGGGATGGCCTCATTTATAAACAGAGTTACTAAGTAGACAAATGGTTTGGCCCAGGGCAGCATATATAGCAGTTTGGTGGGCCAAGAAAAATTAGAATGAGTAGTATAAACATTTTAAAACTGCTTTAGTTATCATATATATTCAATACACTACATTGTTATAAATTGTGTTCCTTTGAAAGCCCACTGTCTAATTCATTATAAAACAACAAAAAAATTAAACAAACATTCAGATTTGATTATAAAGTTAATTTGAAAAAAAAAAACATCCAAATCTCTTTAGATCAGAATTGTGGGCTTATGTGGTTTAATTTGTTGTCTAATTTCTTTTAGAATATTCATGTAGATGTTTGCTGAGACTCTACATGAATTGTTGAACTTTAATCTGAAAGTATTTTGCAGAGAACCAGGCTCAGATTCAATAAAGTTCCCCCCCCCCCAACACCACTTTGACATATATTAGCTGTTTGATGATAGACAAGTCATTAGATGCTTAGACTTCTACATAGCACTCAGACAAACTGGTGATTCATATTGGTAGATAGACATTACACACTAAGAATTTCCTATCTTATTGAATAAAAAAAAAATCTCCTTTTTCTTTTTCCCTTTCTCTTTCCCTTTCTTTCTTTCTTTCTTTTTTTAGTCAACTCGGCTTACGTGACTTCCCACAACTAATAATTTTCTAAGGTTGGATTTGGATTCAGGTCCTCCTGTCCCACAAGGCAGGTGTTCTGTCCAGTGTATGATCTACCTACCTGCTCCAAATAATAGATTTTGGCCTCCAAAGCAAACACTGCATTTCACAAATTTAATAGGAGCTTATAATATGCAAATCGACTTTGGAAATAGCAGCATGATTAGAAAAATGATCTAATTATAATTCCCTAGATTATAAGAACAAACAGCAAAATCTCTCATTCTATTCTTGGGGAAAAAAATAGAGGGATATGAGTTAGATAGTGATATAAATATGTAGAATCAAAAGTAGTTAGATAACTAGGCCCAAAGTGTAGTCATTCATTGCTTGGTATTAGATAAAAGGAGATATCAGAAACCTGGATACCCCAGGTTTCTCTGCTTGATCTTACACTATTTAATACTTTTTGTCAGGAACTGGAAAAAGAGCAAAGAAGATGTCTTGCTTGTCACATCTGCTCCTGATATAAATTAGGAATGGTAAAAAATATTAGGTAGCAAAAATAGTATACAAATGATCTTGAATAGAACTTTGGGATTAACATAATGAAATCAAATGTAAGATATAAATAAAAGATAAATATGATGTCTCATTTTGCATTTAAAAGTCAATTTTGTGATTAAAGATGAGAAAAATGGTCAGACAGCAGTGTGAAGAAAAAAAGTAAAACAAGATGGATGGGCGCATTGGCTGGTAATAGACAATATGAAGGACAAAGAGGTTGATGCAATGTGCAATTTACATTTAAGAATTATAATGCCCTTGCTGGTGGAGTTGTGAAATGATCCAAACATTCTGAAGACCACTTTGGAACTATGGCCAAAAGGCTACCAAACTGTGCATTCTTTGACCCAACAGTGCCACTACTGGGTCTGTATCTCAAGAAAATCATAAAGGAGAGGAAAGGACCCATGTGTTTGTAGCAGCTCTTTTTGTGGTAACAAAGAATTGGAAAATGAGTTCATGAATTGGGGAACTGGTGAATAAGTTGTCCTATGTGAAGGTAATGGACTATTAATGTTCTATTAAAAATGATGAACAAGCTCATTTTAGAAAAAGCCTGGAAAGATTTACTTGAACTGTCGCTGAATGAAATAAGCAGAACCAGGAATACATTGTACACAATAACAGCAAGAATGTGTGATGATCAACTATGACAGACTTAGTTCTTCTGAGTGGTTCAGCAATCCAAGGAAATCCCAATAAACTTTGGATAGAAAACATCATCTGTATCCAGAAAAAGAACTAAGAATTCTTAATATAAATCAACACATGCTATGTTCACTTCTTTATTGTTTTTTTTCTCTCTTCCATAGTTTTTCCCTTTTATTCTGATTTTTCTCTTGCAATATGATTCATAAAACAATGTATATTAAAAAATAACTAAATAAATTAAACAAACTAAAAGAAGAATTATAATGTTTAGGATTAATGAGATTATAATTACTGCATTGTCTTGGTTGTCTTCTTTCCTTTTAGCATTGTGTCCATTTTGACTAATATTTATAAAACTATTCATAAAGGAAAACAACTGGTAAAATTCAAATTTTTGCCAGAGCAAAATAATCTGAAGAAACCATGAATGTTTAATCTGGAAATGAATGGCCTTATTTTTTCTTGTTATTTATTTATTTTTATTAAAGCTTTTTGATATTCAAAACATATGCATGGATAATTTTTCAACATTAACTCTTGTAAAATCTTTTGTTCCAATTTCTCCCCTTCTCCTCACCCCCTCCCTTAGATGGCAAGTAATCCAATATATGTTAATCATGTTAAATATATGTTAAATCCAATATATGTATACATATCCATACAATTATCTTGCTGCACAAGAAAAATCAGATCAAAAAGGAAAAAAAATGAAAAAGAAAATAAAATATAAGCAAACAACAACAAAAAGAGTGAAAATTCTGTTTTGATCCATTCTCAGTTTCTACAGTCATGTCTTTGTATGCAGATGGCTCTCTTCATCACAAGATCATTGCAACTGACCTCAATCATGTTATTGTTGAAAAAAGCCACATCCATCAGAATTGATCATTATGAAATGACAAATCTTAGAGGGGAGATGAGAGCATTCTTGAAATGCCAAAAGGGCTGACATGTTACAATGTTAACAGATCTGTTCTGTTTGACCCAAAAGAAAAGAACTAGGGCAAATATTTGGAAGTTGGGCAGGGTGGAAGGAAAATGCAAGATGATAAAAAGAAAAACCTTCTAACAAAGAGAGCTATTCAAAAATAGAATGAATCATGTCAGAAAGTTGTATTTTTTCTCTTATTTGAAATTTTCAGATAAAGGCAAGGAAACCAGCTGTTAGCTATATTATAGAAGAAATTATTACTTAGATACAAGTGGAACTTAATGGCCTCTGAGTTTCTTTCTACCATGACATTCTGTCATTTTGAGAAGGGGCTGCCAAGTTTGTGTGATTTAATATAGTTAACTCATAAGAACAGATACACCACTCGATGACAACCAAAAAAGTATAATTTTCTGTTTAGCAGAAAGTTTCCTTTACTCTATCCCAATCCAATTAGCTGCTGGCTAAAATTGCACAATTAAAAATTGTATTTATTTATTTTTAGAAGAAGATAGAGAAAAGAAGGGGTAGATAGGGCACAAAGGGGGTAAGTGAGAGAAGAGAGAAAAAGGAACTAAGACACTAAAAGAGCTCATACTCATGGAGAAAATGGTTTTCTATTTAAAAGACACCAGCACAGTGATGTCAAAACAGCTGAAAGAAAATATAGCATCCCTCAGAAAGATTGCTAAAGCCTTTATCATTCTGTCTAACCTTACACTCTCCTGAAAAGAACTAAGCATAGTTTCCAAAAATTACACAAAAATAATTATATGATATATCAATTATATGATATATAAATAAGACATCAATGTAAGTCTCAATTTATACCTGCTTCTCTCCCTCCCATAAACCACACACACACACACACACACACACACACACACACACACATTAAATAGCTTTTGTTTGCCATGAAAATTTTCTCCACTGATGCCAAAAAGTCTTTTGGATTTATTAAATATAAAATTCTTAATGGATATATAGTGGGGAAAGATAGAAACTGAAAGCTTAGAGCCTAAATCTAGAAATCAAATTGAATCAATAGATCACGATCTTTTTTTACAATTTGTATTTCTCAAGGCAAGATGGCAAACTATAGTTGGCAGACTATATAAAATACTTGGGAGACTATCTGCGAAGACAAACCCAGTAATTATATGAACACAATCACAAAACACTTTTCATACAAAGACATATCTAAACAATTAGAGAAATATTAATTGTTCATAATTATATGAATCATCATAGTAATATATAAGCCATCATAATAAAAAATTCTACTGAAGGTACTTTACTTATTCAATGTCATGCCAATCAAACTATAAAAGAACCAAGCTAGGAAAAATAATAACAATTCATGTGGAAAAACAAAAAAATCAAGAATATCAAGGGAATCAATGGAAAAAATTTGTGAAGGAAAGCAACCCATATTTCAAACCATACTGCAAAGTGTTAGTCATCAAAACAATCTAGTAAAGGCTAAAAAATAGAGTGGTGAATCAGTGGAATAGATTAGATACATAATACAGAGTAGTAATAGTAGGTTACTGAAAGAGTAGGCTGTAAGTATTATAGTTCTTATTAAATAGAAATCCCCTCAGTAGTTAATGGAGATGCATGTGAAAAACCAGTCAAGGAAAGAGTAGGCTGTAAGTATTATAGTTCTTATTAAATAGAAAACTCCTCATTAGTTAATGGAGATGCATGTGAAAAACTAGTCAAGGCTTGCTGACAAGACATAATTTTCTTAGCTACAGCATCCCTCATGACCAGGGTTTAAAATAAGATTGAAAGTAGCTATATTGCTGAAGATCAGTTAAAGAGCAGACATGACACTTTACTCAGAGTAGTTAAGACAACCAGTAGAGAAAAGCCATAATAAATCATAGTGGAACAGGTCTATCTAGAAGACAATGGTTGCTTTGTAGAATGAGCTTGATTTCCACCTACAGGAGTATAGATTTAAAAACCTAGAGTTGAAAAGGCTCTCAGGGCAAGTATCCTACACATATATTCCATGTGTATAACCATTCATGTGGGCACATATTCTGGCCACATGAGCTTTCCCTTGTAGATCATACATATATTCTGACGCATGGCTCCTATGTAAATTCACTCTTCCTACTAAGTTTGTGTTTATTTGTTGGAGAATAAATCCAAAGTTTCTGGTAGGGAGAACATTTTGCTCTTTTACTACATTACTATTTTATTAAATGTGTTTTTTTGTGAATCATCACATATATCTGGCTAACTAGCAAAAACAAACACATCAGGCTGGTCAGAAGGGGTTATAAGCTATGGTTTGCAAAAAAGTATGATTCACAAAGTACCTAGAATCATGGCAGCTAATTTTTGGGTGTTTATATATGTATGGATTGGTAAGAAGAAGAATTATTTAAGGCTTTTATATACATTATTTTATTAGATCCTCACAGTAATACCATGAAGCATTAGAGGATGTCATGACCACTTCTAAGACAAGGAAACTGAAGTTCAAAGCTGCTAAATGATTTGCCTAGGGTCACAGAAATAATAAATGTCTAAGATGGGATGCAAATTGACTCTGTGATCAGCCATCCTTGTCTCTATATAATAGTAGGAATTGCTTTCTCTGGTTGTTTCCTATAAGCAGATTTTGCAGGGACAGGAAAGGCTGCCATGGAAGAGGAAAAAGAAATTAACATATAGGAGACTCTAGGAATATTCACACAAATTTGTACTTCTTTATGTTCCTGAATTTTAATACTGATTTCAATTAGAATGGTATATTATTAGAAAGTATTCTGAGTTTCCAATAAAGAGAGATTTGGATCACTTTCCATCTATTTTCCCCACTATTTACCTGCCCACACTCAGTAGTGGCTATATGACAGTAAGCATATCACTAATCTGTCTGAATCAGTCTACTCAGTATAAAACAGAAAAAAAATTGTGTCTACTTCTCAAGACTATTTTTCATCTTAATTGAGCTAATATATGTAAAATGTTTTACAAAAATTAAAGTTGTATATAAATGACTATTAAGGGAAGCTTGGTGTTGCATTGGAGTGAGTATAGGAGTTGGATACAGGAAGATGTGATTCTTGTCTCTGACACTAATTGACCATGTGATCTTGGGCAAGACAACTTCTTTCAGACTCATTTTTCTCATCTGATAAAAAGGGGGTTTGATAATGCTCTCTCTCTTACAGAACTATGAGGATAAAATGAGAGAATCTTTGTAAAATGCTTTGCAAATATTAAATCATTATGCAAATGTTTAATTAAATTATGTTACTGTTGCCACTTTAAATATCTTTACATTTATGGTTTTGGTTAGTGACAGTTATAAGCAACTCTAAAAAAAGTTTGTTCTGAAGGGATTAACTTTCAAAAATGAAATCTCTGATTTACAATTTTCTGTTGATTTTTTTAGTCATTATCCCATGAGCCTCCAGGATTGTACTGATTCCTCAGTGTTAGCCATGCAAGGCAGGAGAAATTGACAGATAAATTCAATAAGTAGCCTTGTGCTGAACTCACTGAGTCTCCCACAACAAGGAAGCCAGAAGAAATGAACCATGGAGGTGCATCTTACCTACACTGGAGAAAGATCGATATTTGCCAAGTGAGAAAGGGAAAAACCAAGGGGAGGAGGGAACTAGGAACTGTCTATGCTAGCTTTAAGGAGAATACTGTTAACAGGAGAGACTAGGTTGGGACTTGGGAAGGGGAGATGAATAATTATGAATTTAGCTGCTCTCTATACAAATATTCAAAATAAAGTCCCTGAAAGGTGTACAATACCATCCAGCTGTGTCCATTGGCAAGGAGTGGAGGGATAGAAAATAGACAATTGAGAGCTGGAGGGTGCTGGAAGGGTGCGAAGGAAAGAATGTTTTACAATATTCAGATTGAGCCTGCTGGCAGGCATCCTCAAGCCCTTTCAGTGTTTTCCAATTGCTTCCGCTTCAGAGAAAATATCCAAAAGAGAGGAACAGATGGGACAATGCAGAAGTTGATCACTGGATTTTACTTTATCACACATCCCCTTAATATTCACAAACAGAGACAAGAGGCATTTTGTTCAATGATTTTCTTTCTGTTCACCACTGAGCTCATTGATCTGTTGCCAGAAACATGTTTCTATTGTGGTCCCAAATGGGGAAGGGGCCATATGAAATAGTCACAATTAGAGCCTTAGCCTTGGATCCTTGTTTTGTCACTTTGAGTGATGATTTTTCATCATTAAAGGTGGGATCTCTGACCCCAAAGAGCAAATTCCAAATGCAAATCAGCTTTACCTACTTTTGTAATCTTTGTCATGAAATTTGAGTAGGAAAGAGCTAAAAGAGACCTTAGAGATCCTCTAAGAGCCAGACTGCTAAATTAAATATGGTATTGGAGTGGGAAAGTCCTAGGATGCAATTCTATCTCCCATGTTTACTGTCTACATAAGTCTGGACCAGTCAATTTTCATAGCCAGACTTTAGCCTTCTCATCTATAGAGGAAAGGATTGGACTCATTGACCTCTGAAAATTACTTTCAGCTCTTTCTCTCTCTCTCCATGATTTAGTTTAACTCTTTTAATTAAAAAAAAAAAGGTAACAGGCACCGAGAACTAAAATAATTTACTCAAAATCAAATCACACAAGTGGATTTCAGAGCTGGTACTGTTTAAATGACACTTGAATCTCTGTATACTCCTGTTGCCTCTCATTTGTATAATCAGTCAATTAAGAAGTATGTATTAAGTATCTGTGATGTGCCAGGCACAGCTGGGCACTAGGGATACAAAATAGTCAAAGTGACACAAAGTCTACCTTAAATGGGCAGAATGTGAAAAGTCATGAACACAAATCTTCCAGAATTCACACCAGATGAATTCATTCGTTCATTTGTTCATTCATTTATGTATTTTTTTGGGGGAAGGAAATTGGAAAGACTTCAGGAAAAATAAGGTTGTTGAGGAAGTGTGAAAGAAACAAGGGATTCTAAGAGGCGGAGATGAGGAGTTTATCTCTGGAATGAGCCATAGCCACCATATAGTTCAGTGATAGAAATAACATTGTGTGAAAATAACAAGAAATCCAATTTGGCTGAATTTTAAACTTTGAAAGAGGTATAACATAATAAATATAATGACATTAATAACAAATGATGTAATGCAAATAACATAAGGATAAATATAATAATATATAAAGTTAGAATAGGAAGTTGGAACCAAGTTTTGAAGAGATTAAAAAGCCAAAAAAGTTCTATTTATTAAATAAAGAAAACTAGCTACTCTTGACCTCACTCAATTTAGTATCTTAGGCTCCTATATTTAGTTACAGGCTTTTGAAGTCATCTAGTGTAATATATACATTTTCTCGCTAAAGAACTCCAGTCTAGACAGTTAAGGTATTTCTGCCCGTGTTTACATGGAAAATAAGTGTTCTACTGGATTTGAATTGAGATTTATTGGACTATTGTTGTTCTGTTCCAATCTGTTTATTAAGTCCCTTACAGAAATTCTTTTAATCTATAGTATCTTTATATATATATATATATATTTGCTACAAATAAAGATCTGGAAAATCAAACTTAAAATCTTCCCCCTACTCCCAAGTTAAGTGATAAATTTACTATCAGAAATCAAAATATACATATAGGACATCTACTATTTACAAAGCTTGGGTTCTAATTGTTTTAAGTGGAAATAAAGAAGTAGGAAAAAGCTACAAATTGGAAACAAATTTAAGAAAACATGAAATGGAACTAAAATATTAAAGTAGCAGTTCAAGAAAACAATAGATGTCACAAGGCAGGTTACAATTAATTGCCAAATTAATGATACAGGCAATAAATGTGCTGGGAACTTAGAAAGAAAAACAATCATTTCATGCTGGAGTGGTCATGGAAGGTTTTGTGGAAAAGGTAGGATGTGAGCCTAGAGATTATTATTATTCATTATAAGGTTCCTACAATCATCAGTAATCTCAAAGATACCATAGCCAAGACTCAATTGAAGAATGAATCTCTTCTCCAATGTTACTGACAAGTGATCACGTAGCTTCTGTTTGAACACATCTACAATTATAGAACTCATGACTTCACCAGACCAACCATTCAGTTTTCTTTCAATTCTAATTATTAGAATTCTCTTCATTACACTGAGCTGAAACTGATATCTGATTGTTCCTAGATTTGCCTTCTAGAATGACATAGGACAAATCTAAAGCTGAGTCTAAAAAATTCTACCAAACATTTGAAGACAAATCTAATAGCTCAGTGAGCCTTATTGTTTTAAGACTCTTTATTTCCGTTTTCTTTAAAATTGTCACCTCTAAGGGGCAGCTAGGTGACACAGTAGGTAGACTGTGTCTTCTAGACACTGAAGTCAGGAGGACCCGAGTTCAAATTTGACACTTAATACTTCCTAGCTGTGTGACCCTGGGCAAGTCACTTAACTCTAATTACCTCAGCAAAAACCAAACAAATAAATAAATAAAAATTGTCACCTCTAGGAGCTGCTTTTGAGTCTCCTAATGATGACCCATTCCATCTTTCTTCTGAATGTGTACAATTATTAGAGTTATGATGTTCACCAAATCTTCTGGATTTCTATTTTAAAAATGTAAGAAAAGTGACTAACCTGTCCATGTCCTTTGGCCTAGAGATCCCACTACTTGACATATGCCCTAAAGAAGTGAAGGATTAAAAAAAAAAAGTTCCAAAAATCCACCCAAATTTATAGTGCTACTCTTTGTGGGATAAGAGAATGAAAAACAAAAGGATGAACCTATTGATGTCTGGGGTCTGGCTAAAATATGCTGTAAGAAAAATGTAATTTTTAAAAAAATTTTAATAAAGCAGGATATTATATCCAATGTTGTTAGATTATATTCAATACCCATATCCGCCTGTCTTTGCAAAGAAGTGAAAGGAGATATGTTTTCCTATCACTTCCTTGGGGGTCAAGCATGCTCATTAAAAACTTCAAAGTATTAAGTTTTAATTATTTGATTACTGCTGTTCTATCCCATGTTCATTCCATTTTATTTAGGGTTATGTACTGGCTCTGTGATTTACCTGATTTGGAGAACTCTCTGCTTAAAAAAAAAAAACAACAAAACTCTTTACCAGTTTTGATTTCCCACTTTCCTCTGCTTTATAATCTCAGAAAAATCATTGGGACATAGAGAGTAGGAATGACTAACCTAAAGTCTTCTACTTATGCAATTTATTAATAGTATAATATGAATCCAGGTCCTATAGTCTCCAAGCCTGACACTTTCCACTATGTCACACTGCTTTTTACCTGTTATGGGAAAGGAAAACAGAAATACCCACATGCTGAAATACACAAACACATTCTTACAATTAAAACTATCCTGAAGCTGAATGGACAACTTGGAAAGGAATGGGTTCCTTTTCAATGGAGATACTCCAATGACTCTAGACAGCCACTTTGTAGAGAAATCACAAAGGAGATTGATTCGGTTATGAAATTTCCTAGATGACCATTGAGGGAGAAGTTATATTGCATAAAGGATAAAGGGCTAGTTTGAGGTCAGGAAGATACAAATTTTAATTCTATCTCATATATTTACTAGCTATTTGATTCTGGGGAAGTCGTTTAAACTGTCTGGGACTTAGATCTTCATCTTTAAAATGAAAGGGTTGAACTGGATGACTTCAAAGGCCCTTTCAAGTTCTGCTTCTCTGAACCTACATCCTTACGCAGCTTTCATTTCTGGGATTTTGTGATTTGTGACTTTAAGACACCTGCTAAAATGTAAAATCTTTTTTAATGGATAGATGCCAAATGGGCTGCTGATTGCATGTTTTTACTGATTTTTGTATAATGCTGTTAATCCAACCTAAAAAAAAAAAGTTAATTTGTTGATGTCCTACTAATAAGACCTTACATGTATTAAAGGACTTAAAATGTAAAAAGCTTTTGTGTATCACAATCCCTTGAGGTAGACAAAGCAAACACAATTCTACCTTTTTTAACAAATGAGAAAAGAAGTAACAAGGTAGAGAATGACCTGCCTTGGTTATAAAGCTCATACACCAGTCCTGTTCTCTAGACTACTCTCAATTTAGCTGTTCCCCATACAGTTGCCTCGATTACTTTATTTCCTTCATTTTTTTTTTATTTTCTTCAATCTTTTATTTCTTCTTTTTCTTTTTTCTTACATTTGTTCTTCCTTCTTTCATTTTTTGTTGTGTCCTTCCTTCTTCCCTCCCTTTCTTCTTTCCTTCTAATTTATATGTTTTTTTTCAAGCAGCCTTTCCCTCCATGCAAGTAGTGCAGAGCTATTGCTTGAAACAAATTCAAAGAATTTGTATCGGGCACAATCTGGTAAATTATAATTTTGCTCTGAAAAAATCAGATTTCTGTGGTGAATTCTGGGTCATGGACCACTTTAGCAGCCTAATAAAGCCTATTCATCCCATATTGGTGATTTTAAATACACAAAATAATACACAGAGGTTGCAGAAGAATTTTACATCTGAATGCATTTTGGAATTTATTTTGGAATCCAACTTATCAAAAAAATTAAAATGAAAGTTCATATACCACAAGTGAAATATTATACTTTTAGGTGGTTGCCTTGATTTCATTTCATTCTAAATCTTTGGTTTCTTTAATAGAATACCCAGTGTGTAAATTCCCTCCATTAATATGGATCAGTGGATCAGTGACTATTCTGCAACCTGTCAACTTCAAAAGATAAGTGGAACAATGTGATTTGAATGAGTTGTTCATGATCATATAGCTAGTCTCGAGTGGACTTTAACTCAGATCTGATCTCAAGACACTAAACTTAATTGTTGAAATGGGAGTAAAATACAATGTTAATCTATTTATTTTAAAGTGTAATTTTTTAATTAATGTTTTTAATTAAAATTATTTATTTCCTTTCCCTTTTGTCTCCCATGTGATTTTTTTAAAGTTAATTTCGCAACATATATGCATAATCTAGAACAGAATTGATGTACTTTACCTGGAGAATGTTATTATTATTGTAACTTCTCTTTAAAAAATTTTTAAATTAACCATTCATTATTATTCACTAAGAGCATACTATGTACTATTCATCTGTTCTAGATGTACTAGTGTCTTCCTTCAAGCAGCTATCATTTTGTCAGTTTGAGGATCTCCTTGATCAATGCAGATCACAAATAGCTTGAAAACAGAATTACCACAGGGCAAAAATATTTGGTAGTATGTCTAAAATGTTGATGAATCTCTTGAGCCATAGCCAGATTAGACTTTGAAGAATAAGAAGAGATGTTTTATTTTTTTATTTTTTTTTAATATTTTATTTTATTTTATAATAACTTTATATTGACAGAATCCATGCCAGGGTAATTTTTTACAACATTATCCCTTGCACTCGCTTCTATTCTGATTTTTCCCCTCCTTCCCTCCACCTCCTCCCCTAGATGGCAAGCAGTCCTATATATGTTAGATATATTGCAGTATATCCTAGATACAATATATGTTTGTAGAATAGAACAGTTCTCTTGTTGCACAGGGAGAATTGGATTCAGAAGGTAAAAATAATCCGGGAAGAAAAACAAAAATGCAAATAGTTCACATTGGTTTCCCAGTGTTCTTTCTTTGGGTGTAGCTGCTTTTGTCCGTCATTTATCAATTGAAACTCAGGTCTCTTTGTCAAAGAAATCCACTTCCATCAAAATATGTCCTCATACAATATCGTTGTCGAAGTGTATAATGATCTCCTGGTTCTGCTCATTTCACTTAGCATCAGTTCATGTAAGTCTCGCCAGTCCTCTCTGTATTCATCCTGCTGGTCATTTCTTACAGAACAATAATATTCCATAACATTCATATACCACAATTTACCCAGCCATTCTCCAATTGATGGGCATCCATTCATTTTCCAGTTTCTAGCCACTACAAACAAGGCTGCTACAAACATTTTGGCACATACAGGTCCCTTTCCCTTCTTTAGTATTTCTTTGGGATATAAGCCCAATAGAAACACTGCTGGATCAAAGGGTATGCACAATTTGATAATTTTTTGGGCATAATTCCAGATTGCTCTCCAGAATGGTTGGATTCGTTCACAACTCCACCAACAATGCATCAGTGTCCCAGTTTTCCCGCATCCCCTCCAACATTCATCATTATTTTTTCCTGTCATCTTAGCCAATCTGACAGGTGTGTAGTGGTATCTCAGAGTTGTCTTAATTTGCATTTCTCTGATCAATAATGATTTGGAACACTCTTTCATATGAGTGGTAATAGTTTCAATTTCATCCTCTGAAAATTGTCTGTTCATATCCTTTGACCATTTATCAATTGGAGAATGGCTTGATTTCTTATAAATTTGAGTCAGTTCTCTCTATATTTTGGAGATGAGGCCTTTATCAGAACCTTTAACTGTGAAAATGTTTTCCCAGTTTGTTGCTTCCCTTCTAATCTTGTTTGCATTAGTTTTATTTGTACAAAGGCTTTTTAATTTGATGTAATCAAAATTGTCTATTTTGTGATCAGTAATGGTCTCTAGTTCATCTTTGGTCACAAATTTCTTTCTCCTCCACAAGTCTGAGAGATAAACTATTCTATGTTCCTCTAATTTATTTATAATCTCGTTCTTTATGCCTAGGTCATGGACCCATTTTGATCTTATCTTGTATATGGTGTTAAGTGTGAGTCCATGCCTAATTTCTGCCATACTAATTTCCAGTTATCCCAGCAATTTTTATCAAATAATGAATTCTTATCCCAAAAGTTAGGATCTTTGGGTTTGTCAAACACTAGATTGCTATAGTTGACTATTCTGTCTTGTGAACCTAACCTTTTCCACTGGTCAACTAATCTATTTCTTAGCCAATATCAAATGGTTTTGGTGACTGCTGCTTTATAATATAATTTTAGATCAGGTACAGCTAGGCAACCTTCATTTGATTTTTTTTCATTAATTCCCTTGAGATAGAAGAGATGTTTTAAAAGAACTGTTAGACAGTAACGGAATCCCCATTACCTGGAAAAATATTCTATGACATTCTACACAAGGAGTCTTTGAAAACTTGAAATGACAAGATATTTAGAACTTGTTGAAATAAATCTTTCTAGTTCTGAATGGCTGTAATTATTTTGAAAAACTCTAATTATTTAGTACTTTTTCCTTATATAATATCTGCACTTGCCTCTTTGCAAACTCTGCTCTTTGACCCTAATTCATCCATTCATTCATCTATCCACACATTTATCTATTCATGCATTCATCCAATATAATAATACTCCAAGGGAAACTGAGCCTACTCACAGTATACTTTAAAAGCTGTTTGTTGGTGGTAGTGGATACACTGGTAGCCTGAAAACCAGGAATATACAAGTTCATGTCTTATCTCTGATAACACATTTATGTCTTATCATATCTATCTATCTATGACTGTTATTTTTTAACTATCAATAACATTTTATTTTTTCAATTAAATGTAAAGATCATTTTCAACATTTCTTTCAGTAAGATTTTGAGTTCCATTTTTTTCTCCCTCTGTTCCTTACCTCTCTCCTCTCCAAGACAACAAGAAATCTAATATAGGTTATATATCTGTAATCATTTGAAACACATTTCCATCTTAATTATGTTGTGAAGGAAAAATCAAAACAAAAGGGAAAATCATAATAAAAAAGGAAACAAATAAAATACAATGCATAGTATACCTCAATCTTCATTCAGTCTTTATTGTTCTCTCTCTAGATGTGCATGGCATTTTGTATCCCAAGTCTAATGTAATTATCTTGCATTATTGTATCACTGAGAAAAGTTAAGTCTATCACAGCTGATCATTGTACAATATTGCTATTGCTTTGTACAATGTTCTCCTGGCTCTGCTCACTTCACTTAGTGCCAGTTCATGTAAGTTTTTCCAAACTTTATTGAAATCATCCTGCTCATCACTTCTTATAGAGCAATAATATATCACATTCATATACCTTAATTTATTCAATCATTTCCCAATTTTTTGGACAATGTGACCATTCGTTTTGAATCAAGGCTTCATCTGCCCAAACCGAAAGAATTTCTTTATTGGAATTTCTCTACCTATGTAATCAGAGACTTAGTCCATATTGTTATCCCTATGATGGGAGAAAGAGATATCCATGATGGCCAATTTTAGAGGTATCAGAAATATCCCCTAATATACAATTAATATTAGTTGATGATGGACTTGAAATTAAAAAAAAAACCTGGGATCAAATTCTGATACTGTTCTTTATGTTAGAAGAATACAGTGGAGAATCAGTTCCAGTGACTAAAAAACTTTTTTTAACCCTGTCAATCACTGAGGGTATTTTTGGAGTTATTTTTTCTGGCCTTAGTTTTTTCATCTGTAAAATGAGATGTTTGGGATAGAAGGCCTTTTAACTCTTTTATGAATCATCATCATCATCATCACAAAGATCTCTGAAGACATCAATATAATAAAAAACAATAGCTAGCATTTAACAATATATGATATATGTTATATTGCATTAGGCACAGTACTAAGTACTTTACAAATATCATCTCATTTCTTACAACAACTGTACAAGGTAGGTACTATTATTATGCCCATTTTACAGTTGAATAAATTGAGACTGAAAGAGGTTAAGGGACTTTCTCAGTATCACATGGCTACTGAGTATCTAATGCTAGTTTTGAACTTTTCCTGACTCAGGGTCCAGGGTCTTATGCATTGTGTCTCTAAATCTATTCTCTTACCATTCTAATGCATAAAAAGTTAATTCATTAATAAGTTCACATTTCCTCTTTTCAATATACAATTTATTTGTTTTTTCTATTATCAACTGATTTCAGCATTCCTTTCTTCTGAGTTTTTCTAGCTCCAAACCAAGTATCAGAAATCCCATTGCAGTGAGGATCACATGAATGAGAATTTGTCCTATGCAGCACTGTCCCCTAAACATTATTTAAAAGTCCTAAGAATATTTCCAGCAAAGTGATCTAACTTTCTAGCTTTTGAAATAACATATATATATATATATATATATATATATATATATATATATATATATATATATATTTAATATTACAAAAGCATGAATTAGGATTCTCATTATTACATCCCAAAGTCCAAATTGATGATCTGAATATAAATATGAAAATGACTTACCAAAAGCATTAAATTCAATCTTTTTTCCCATTTTTCCTTTTCTCTATAATATGGTACCACAGTCATAAAAGCTACCAAGTTTGTATAAGATGGTACAGCATATTCCTTCAGAGGTTTTGGCAAAAGCAACCTACAAACAATTATAATTATAAAAATTGCCATGGAGAAGGAAATAGGTTATATAAGATCATGATGTTCCTAAATTAAGTGTTGGGAGAAATATTAGTGATCTTTTATTCTGGATATCTCATTTTGTCAATGAGCCTCCATAGCTTAAACATAAGACAGTAGATTTAAAGCTTGGAGGATTTTTGGGATCATCTAGGCTAATCCCAGAAAAATGGGGAACTGGGGAGTTAATTGATTTACAGATGGTCACAAAAATACTAAGAGTCAGAGCCAGAATTTGGACCCCTCTGCTTTTATTCAAAATCCAGCATTCTTTAGCTTCATAAATAATCATTTGTGGACAAGCTAGATGAGTAAAAAAGAATGGGAATGGTTGCAGAAAATAAACAGGATTAAGAGTCCTAAACTGGACCATCTTCCAAAAAAGCAAAAAAAAAAAAAAAAAAAAAAAAAAAAAGACATGTTGAAGTCAAGAATACATGCTAGTCATGAAAAATTCAGCAGCCTCAGTTTTTCTATCTGTAAAATAGAGGTGATAATGATATTCATACCTGCTTCATAGGATGGTTGTAACAATCAAATGAGATTTTACATATATATATATATATATAATATATATATATATATATATATATGCTTGAAAATGTTAAAGTTTGATATAAATTCCAAGTACTTTTATTCTTCAATTACTATTTGAGAAGCTCCAATACCTCTAGGCAATTATAGATCTTCTTTAGATTTAGATTCTTTAGATAGGAGGGTGTCATATATCTTCAAAATGGCAAAGGAGGATATTAGTATGACAAATAAAAATCGCAAAGGAAATTAGAGATTACTTAGTTCAGATCCCTTATGTTATAAAAGACAGAATCATGGTCCAGAGGGGAAAAGTAAATTAGCTAAGGGAATGAAAGGAAATATGTAATTACATAGCACCTACTATGTGGCAACCACTGTGTTACATTTTTAAATAAACATCTCATTTGAACTTCAAGGAAAAAAAAAAAAACTAACAAAAACAAAAACGTCTGTGAGTTAGGTGCTTTTATAACCCTAATTTTACAGTTTAGAAAACTGAAGCATTCAGAGGTTAATGACTCTTCCAGGATGTCACTAGTTAATGTTTCCTGAGGCTGGTTTCAAACTTAAGTTCTCCTGAATCCAGAACCAGCACCTGAGTTCTATCTAAAGCACCATAAGCTGACTCTCTAAGATCACACAGACAGCAATTAACAGGGATAAGATTTTTTCCCCAGATCCTATAATATAATTTTTTCATTTTTTGCATGACATGGTTCTTCCTACTTTTCACAGAGGCTACAGAGAAAAGCTCTACAAATTTGCATTTATGGGCCCTGCAGTATAGAGTTCATGTTTTTTTTTTTTGGGGGAAAGATATCAACATACAGAAAGAGAAAATATGTCTTATAAACCTTGAAAGTTATTCCATATTCTTAAAATCAAATTTGAAGTAGAAACTGCAAGCTAATCAAAAAACAGAACATGTGTCTGAGTAAGCAATGGCTCTGAACCCCACTGAGGGCAGATGATATAGTATGTAATATAACTCTTCCAGCATTTTAAAGCTGGTTCTGGGATCAGGGCAGAATGGAACAAGGGAAAGATGATTGATTCTGGAATCAGAAGACCTGAGTTCAAAACCCCTCTCAAGTAATTGCAATCTGTGTGTTTGGTTAATTGATTTCACTTCTCTGGGCCTCAGTTTCCTCATGGATAACCTGAGAATATGGGAGTAGGTGGTCATTGAGATTCTTGGAAACTATATATTTGTCTTTGTGAAGTTTTGTTATAGTAAACAGGGTGATGAATTCAGCAAAGAAGATCAGGGTTGAAATGCTGACTGTGCCACTTTCTAAGTTGGTGATTTTTGGCAAACCTTCAGTATCTTCTGCACAATGAAGGGGTTGAACTTGAAGGTCCTTAAGTTTCTTCCAGCTGTAAATGTGTAATATTCTATGATCCTCTATAATTGTTCTAGACCTAAATTTTCTCATTCACCAAGTGGATCTAAGAGAGATAGTTACTATGCTATGATATCCTAGTAATTTAAAATTCTCTGATTCTTATGTGATTCACATGAAGAATTAGGCATAATTGGTGCTTCTTTTGGGTTCCCCTGAATAAGTTCTTCTGCCTGTCACTCAGTTTTGAACATGGATTTTGAGGAAGGGATAAGGATGAATTTCTAAAGGATTCAGAATCATCTCATTTCTGTTACCAAAGGGAATTGTAATGGCTGGGTCCATTTCCTAGAAATGGGCACAATTTCTACTTTGACTCTGTGCCTGGGAACAAAGGCACCATTTAACAACACTGAAAAGTAGCCTGCCAAATGGCCAAGCCATGGCAATTCATCGGGGAGAACATATCTCAATCCAAGAATATAAATGAATTAATCAGTGCACTCACCACCCACATGCTAGAACAACATCCCTGATTAAATTTAATGTTGTGAGCTTCAGCAATCACCAGCAAACCTAAGAACTGATTAGACTGAAAGGCCTCGGAGGGCTAATTCTTTGAACGTGGAGTTTATGTGTGTTTTGGAAAGACACTCCTTTGAAAACTTCCTGAGTTTGGGAAGCAGACCACCTTTCTCATTTGGGTCACACTATTTCTCAGGTCAGCCCATCTACTTCAGAAGTGAAATCATGAATGTATCAGCATTTAAGAGATATCCCTTTAGCTGAATCTGTCACTGTGGCAGAGATTTCTCAGTTACCTTGGGGGAAGTTTAAGAAATCTTCTGCTTATCATTGCATAATTACCCATCTATTTTTTCTCCCATATATAAAAATGAGAAGAGAGTTTACCACAGGCCTTTATGCCCCAGTGTTTAGAGATAATAGGTGAAAAATACCAGAAGCTCCTGTCTTGTATCTCTTCCCTCCTACACATTTCAACTTTGGGTCTTGTGTTATTTATAAATTTATTCCTGATAAAGGACATTGGGAAGGAGAGGAATATATAGTGAAGTGCTGAGATTTAAAAAAAAATGCTATTTATTCTAAAAAACATATGCTAGTCAGATGGATTTTGTTTTTGTTTTTAAGGAACTGATACATCACCTTGTTTACACTGTGCAAATCCAAAATGTGGACTTCTAAAATCTCTCTCTTCAGACTAAAAAAGTTCATTGTTAAGACAGCACCCAGTAGTCTATCAAAGGTTGTAAAGATTCTTCTTCCTAACCCTTCATCCCCCTTCAAAGATTATACATTCAAAAGGTAACTTTTAAAAATATATTTCAAAGGAAAGAAAATGCTGAATTGAAAATTACTAATTTCTATTCACAGTACTTTAGCATAGCAAGTTTGTAAAGAAGTAGCTTACAAGTGGACTGTGAGTCTTGGTTTCTTTTTTTCTGACCAGTGATGTGTGTGTCTAAAAATGAAGTATGGGCAGAGTTGGCATCCGTATAGGCAGGGATTAGTAAGGTTCCTTTCCTCTTCAAACATAAAAGATGGTTTAGTTAGCCCCCTCCTGGGCTAACAACTGCATTAGCACTACTATCCAAATATTATGTGAATACCTACTTCATTTCCAATGATATCTGAGCATACTGAAGATATTCAAATCACAGGGAGATTTTGAATGGTCCAATCAACCTGTTAATTTATTATCCCTTATATATTTTATGGTTATGTCTCTATTTCCTATCCCATCACTTTTTCTTCCCAAAGACTTGGAGTGAATAAAATAGAGAAAATTAATTAATTCAAACATATTACTTCAGAGGAAAGTCCTCATCTCAAACCCCTGAACAGGAAAGTTTTGTAAGACAAGATAGATTTTTTTTTCAAGAATGGAGGAAAGGGAAAGGTAGAAAACAGGGGAAAAGGAGAAAGAAAAAAGGCAAGTGAAATGCTTTTCTAAAGTCCAATCCTGAATTATTCCTATCAGCCACCTTCTTTGGTTCTACTAACATGATGATAAATAGAAATTGAGGAAATAATGCAAACATGCTAACTTCATGATATCTTTGCTAACTCACACTCTGTGTAACAAACTGATCCTTTTACTCCTCAATAATTGATTCTTTGTCCTTGCCTTTGCAACAATCTTTCCAATTCTCTTTTCTTTTCATTCTCTTTACACTTCCCTTGGTATTCTAGACTCTAAACTGTTCATCTGAAATCCAGACTGAAGATAGAAACAATATTGTCTCTATTGAATCCATACACCATAAGATTCCTATATCTTTCTCATTCCACAATCCCTTGACTTCATCTTCTCACCATATTTTCCTTTAGTTTAATCTCGAATGAAGCAATGGCCCTTTTTTCTCACCCAAGGTAATCTTACTCTTTGATCCAATCTTCTGCTATCTTTTCCACCAGATATCTTATAAGTTTCCCCCACTTCTCTCATCTTCAGTTTTTCCCGATCTACTGGTTCCCTCAAGCATATTGAATTCATCTGTAACAGAAAAATTTCTCGCTAGATATTAAGGTTCCTTCTATTATCCCATATCTCATCGCTTGTTCTCAGCCAAAGTACTTGAAAATAACATCTGTATTTGATGCATATTATTGTTTCCCCTATTTACTAAATGAAGACTTTCCTCAGGACTATATCTTAAATCTTATACTCCTTTTGCCTCAAATCTCTCCCTTGTTGATCTCATTAAGCCCATAGGGGTAATTTATTATCATCATACAGATGATTCCAAGATCTAAATATCCATCCCTACTCATTCTCTTGAATTACATTACAAATTGTTTATTGAGTTTTTCACTATGGATTACAAATACCAAATGTATAAAACGGACTTTATTATCGTTCTCAGCCCCCTTTCTCCTACTCACTCCATATTTCCAAGCAGTTGTTAAATTTTGTTTTCTCTCTCCCCAATATCTTTCACATACATTGCTTTTTCTCCAATAACATGATCTCCACCCTATTTCAGATACTTATTTCTTATGTAGAATATTGAAATACCCTCCTAATCCAGCTTGTCTCTCATCACAGTAATTCATATTCCATTGTTCTTCACAATTTGGATCTTTCTTATATTTCCATTTCTGGACATTACTCCCCTCTGCAAACTATTCTGTCTGGTCTTTCTGGCCTATGTACCATTCCATCCATACATGGATTAATCCTCATCTCTGTGTATTTGCATAATTTGCTTGCTTGACATTCATTTTCTCCTCAACTGAAGCTCTTGGAAGGCCCAGTTTTATTGCAGTCAGTTTATGCACTATTTTCTATAGAAAGTCTTGATTCCCCCAATTGCTATTAATGTACTTCTCCAAACTACCTTGTATTCAGTTTGCATCTATTCTGTGTAAAGGACAAATACATCTTGGTTGTGTAAATGAAAACTTTTGGAGGACAGTGGTTAATTCACTTTGTTTTCATTTCTCTTGTACTTAGCAGAGCATCTGGTAGCTAGTAATCAATAAATACTTGTTTATTGATCGCTTGATTCATTACTACTAGTAGTACTATTACAACTACAATTATTTTTACCTAATGTAAACATTAGCATCAATTGTATGGCAGACACTATACTGAGTACAATTATTTTATTTGATTCTCACTACTCTGAGAGATAGATGGTATTATTGTATTCCTTTTATAGGTGAGGAAATTGAGGCAGGAAGAAGTTAAGTGGTTTGCCCATGGTCACAATGTCAGTTTCTGAGGTCTTATTTGAATTTAGGTCTTCCTGAGTTCAGTCCCAGAATTCTATACAAGGACTCACCTTGCCACCCCAAAATTCTACTATTATATAACAAGCAAGTCATGAAATATTAAAGCCTTTGATAACTGATTTAAAAGAATTGGAAATGAATACCAGCTAGGCTATATTAATTTAAAGTTGCAGGTATATGATAGAAAGAACTCTCAACTTGAAATCAGAAGATTTGAGTTTTAGTCCTTGACTTGCCTCTTATTAATAGGACCCAGAAAAGTCACAGATTTTGAGAATTAGCTTTCATCTCTATGCAATAGGGACAATTTCTATGCTACTTATTTCATAAGACTGTTGTGAAGGGGATACAAAACTAATAAATGTAAGCATTTAAAATTATAAAACACTAAGCATATGTATTTGGTGATAATTGTTCTCGTGTATTTTCCCTCTCCACAGGTATATCTAAAAATAGAATACATTTTGTGATTTTTATTATGGTAAGGGTGAAGGACATAGTGCTCAACTCTATAGCCTAGGTATGGTGTTTTGCCCACCATAGACCAACAATAAATTCTTAAATGAATTCTGAGGCAGTGGCATAAAGAATAAATGACAATAATTCATTAAGCTTTTGCAATGACAACCAAATAATTACTAATCCCTTTGGTGTTGATTATAATCACAAATTTGAAAAATTCATTTGATGTTAATATGAGTACAGATTAGCTACATTCTTTAGCATTCTGACCTTTTCTAATCAAATATATCAATTGTGGACTTTTCCCAATGAGATATATACTCCAATTGCTGTGATCAGAAAAGCATTAGCAATATAGTCATTGGTGACTACTCTTAGAGCAACTGACTAATTCCATACTCAATCAATGGATAGTAATAGGTGGAGGGATGGGCTCTGGGCCAGAATTTGTCCAGAACTTTTCCAGACTTGGTTTGCTAAGCCTGAAAGAAATTATCAGAGGAGAGTAGTGTATCGGTAGACCTCTCTCAAGTAGACATCCAGAAGAAAGTATATTACTTTCTCTCGCAGCACTTTCACTCCTGTGCTGGTGTTCCAAACACAGTCAAATTTCTATTTCATTTATGTGCATGTTCTGAGACTCTAGCCCACATTAAGGGAATAATTTAAAGTAGCCCTACTCATCCCCTATCTGAACTTACCATGATATTGCAATGTATCTGTAGAGTTTTGTGGAGTTAGACACTGGTCAGTATGAATTACTTACCCCACCCCCCCAGAACATTTGGCAGAATATACCAAGTAACAGGGAAATTTGGAGCAATT
The DNA here is from genome assembly GCF_016432865.1 of Antechinus flavipes. Taxonomy (NCBI): domain Eukaryota; kingdom Metazoa; phylum Chordata; class Mammalia; order Dasyuromorphia; family Dasyuridae; genus Antechinus; species Antechinus flavipes. The sequence continues at coordinate 39,998,118 of NC_067398.1, read as the reverse complement.
TCCTGGCATTTTTTTAATGGAAAAGGAAAGAACTCTGCTGGGGAACTATTAGCAGTTTAGGTAGGAGCAGTGCCTGTTTGGAGGGTCCAAGCACAAATGGACAGCTATAATAAGACTCAGTTGGATAATTCACTGTTTACTTAATTAACAAATTCTGGCAGCTAAGAACCATTCTAGATATTAATGAAATTCTTTCAAAAGGGTATAATTGAGGTCTTCAAAAATAATTTGTCAGCATAGTCTGATTATGGGAATTTGGTGGTCTTGGATGATCAAATAATATAGGTTAACACCATAGATTTGGAATTGGAAGGCTCTTAGAGGTCATTGAGTCAAATCTTATCCAATTGATGAGAAATCTGAAGTATATGAGAGTTACCCAAAGTCACACAGCTTAGAAAATGTCTAAAACTGGATTTGACCCTATTTCTTCCTTATTCCAAATTCTATATTCTCTTCCCTATAGCACATTGCCTTTTCAAATACCCATACATTTGAATCATTCCAAAGAATTTAGGACTGGCAGCCCCAGTACCATGGAGTCACTGAATAAAGTGGCTTAGTTTACTATGGGAGGTGACAGACAACCCTGAACCACTTGCTTCTAAGATACCCTGTGCCATCTGGGCATTTTTTGTGGTTAATTTTATACTTTCATTTTGAAGGTAGTTTTCCTGGGGATACTTAGAAAGATAAAATGGTTAATACTTAGACCAGTAATTAGAATACCAGACCTTTACAGCATTAGGTTATTTGCTTTATCCACACTAGGGGATCTTAATGTGGGAACAGGGTACATGGATAAGCTTCAAGTGTTGGGAAAATAATAACATTTCTATTTTGACTAACCTCTAATCGGAATTTAGCATTTGTTTCAATAATGAATTTAGGCAACAAATCATGTTAGTGTCAGGCTTTACCAGCCCTCCAAAGGAAGTCATCACACACACACACACACACACACACACACACACACACACACACACTAACCCATGGTTGTACCAAAAAAAAAAAACAAAAAAAAAAAAAACTGACCCAGACATGGCAAAAGAAAGGTTGTAGGAGTTAGGTTTTCAAATGAGAAATTTGCATGATACAATTGAGTCTTTCTTCCTGTGTTGATCAGTCCTTCCTCTATATCTGATACCTTTTAGTTGCTCTTGACCCGTTAATCTAATTGCCAAAAATCAATATTCCAATTATAATCACTGAATAATAATAATTACTGATTCTGGGAAAGATAGACCTTTCAAAAACATTTTTAGATACATTTCAGAAATGTTGACATGGTTTGAGAGTTAAGCTATAATGACATATTTATCTGTCATAAATTCCTTAGGTATAACACACATCACATTCTTATCATAAACTGCCATCCTTGGTGGTCTGCAGTTTCATCAGTGTGTCTTCTCCCATCACCAAGATCATAATCACTCTGAAATTTACTGGTCGTTGGTAATTTCTGTGGCCAAATAAGCAAACCTAGAGCTACTTTACTGCACAGGGAAATAAAATAATAGCATGGTTGCATTAGAGATAAAATTTAACTATCCCTTTAACTTCACATTTTATTTCAATTTTCATAAACTATTTAAGAAATTGTTGATTCATTTGCAGCTTGGTTTCTTTGTTTGAAAATAAAATGGCTTATTGAAATTATTTTTCTCCTCCTTGAAGCGTAAATATTTAGCCTTCATTTCAAAACGTATTAATGAAAAATCATTCTTTTTTTCCTTATTATTTTCTCTCTCTCCCTGTCTTGCTCTGTATCTCTCTGTCTCTCAGTCTCTGTCTATCTCTCTAAAACCTGGTCTCCTTTGCTCAGGTTGGAACTTCAGGTATGAGCTTTTAGCCAAGTCATTTAATTGTTGTTTGCTCAGTTTTCTCAATTATAAAATGACAATAATAATATCTACCTAAGAAAATAATTATAAAGTGCTTAACACTTTATGGAAATGTTTATTATCTCTTTTTTCTTTCCCCCTGCTGATGAGCCAACCCCATTATGATAAGGAGCTTTAAATTCTACTGATTCTGACCTGTGTTATTTCATTCCTCTTTAGGCAATGCAATAGTTCCAGATACTGAGGACTCACTACATTAAAAGTCCTAAACTCAAGAGACTGAACAGCTCCTCAGTAATTAGGATTACAGGCATGTGCCATCAAAGACATTGGAGTTGAATCTTACTTAAATAGTGGACAATATTACCTTAATAAATGTAGTAGCCATTAATTTATGAATTGATACCAAATTTGGGGGCCATAGACTTATGAATGCCTCAGGAAGCTAGAATGGGTTTGAATGCTATTTTGGAGGCATAGGGAAAATGGTTTCTTCCTAATGCTTTTTTGCTTTGATGAATAGAAAACACTACTGCTGTATGATTTTTTTTTTCTCTCTTTGAATAATACAGACCTAAATCCTATGTGCATTTATCTTTAAATTTAGGTCATTTAAAATTTTGTTATAATGAATGAGTTCACATCCCTGCATATATGTGTTCATGCCCATTATTCAATCTTTTCTTTGAGGTGTTTCCTTAATCATGATGCAGTTTGTAAGGATAGCATGTCTAAATAAAATATTTAATTAATTAATGGTTTTCTAAAGGAAATATGAGCATTTTTCAAAATAGATTTTTGAATCTTATGCTTTTTAAATAGCCTCCTCACTAGTATCAAATACTTAAGTTGCACAGATGGGTTATATTTGAGGAAATACGTAAATATAATTCAGTGCTAAGTCTGGTGAATATCATCCATGATCAAGCTAGGTAATTCTATTTTCTATTCCAAAAGATATGAATGAATTTGTATTAATAGGAAAAACATTTATTCACATCCATAAGAGAATTATATTCTCATAGAAATATTACATGGAATGTAATGTTAATATTCATTCATTTATAGGTGAGCGAAGCAATGCTATGAGTGATGACATTATTTATCTTTTTTTGTCACATAGCAAAAAATGGACATATCTGGGACTCTAATTCAGGTTATTTACATCCAGTCTAGTATTCCCTTCCTGTGAAAGGTTTTCTTTTTGTTTGTTTGTTTGTTTTTGGTTTTAAAGGGAGAGTCCAAAGGAAAATTCCAATTTTTCCCAAATGTAAGTATGTTTAGCAAAAACGTACAAACTCCCAAAGTGGTTGATGTAAAGCTAATATTGATTTGATTGCATCCCAACTGAGACATTTAGGAGGGAAAAAATGTATTAATGCTAATTAACATCTATTAAGATACAGCCTTATTTATAGAAATTAATGTCTTATTTCCTAATTCCCTGGAACTATTTCAGAGAAAGCATGGTACAGGGAAGAGATTTGTTGGACTTGAAGTTATGAAGATATAACTTCAAATTACACTTTGGACAGAATATTTACCTTCATGAGAATGTGTCATGGGAATTCTTTTTCAAGATAAGCAATTTTTTGAATATGTAATTATCACATTTATTCATCAGGCTAAAGAAAATAATATTTAACTAAATTTAAGCATAGTACAATAATTCATAATTTAAAACTAAAAATATCATAATAAAATTAAAATATGAAACCACTTTTTTGAGACATTGTTCTTTAAAATTATTTCATCAAATATCCTATGGCTCCCCCTTCTTCCACTCTATCAACTAAAAACCTTGATACAAATTTTACAGATAAAATATGAGGCCATTTGCTAAGAACTCCTTCTGTCCTCTTGCTTATTTAGTATTCTTTTTTTTTTTTTGCCTTCATCTCTATTTCAAAGAGGTGGCTCTACTTCTTACCAAGGCTCACCTTCAACTTGTACTAACAATTCTATTCTGTCTCTTCCAACAGATTTCCCCCTCTTTCATCCCTACTATATCAATTATCTTCAATCTCTCCCTTTCTCCTTGTTAGTTCCTTTCTCCCTAAAATAGAGCCTCATCTCCCTCATACTCAAAAATACCTTCATTTGATCTTCCTGTCCTCACTGACAATCATTTAGTATCTTTTCTCCTCTTTGTGATTAAACTCCTTTAAAAAGCCATCTAAAATGGGTGCTTTCACTTTCTTTCTTTTTAATCATTTTTAACCTCTTCAAGTAATCTTTTGACCCCAACATTCCATTGAAAGTGATCTCTCAATCATAAGAAAGGGAAAAAGGACCCACATGTGCAAAAAATGTGTATAGTAACCCTTATTGTAGTTTCAAGCTACTGGAAATTGGGTGGATGCCCATCAGTTAGGGAATAGCTGAATATGTTATGGTAGATGAATATAATGTATTATTATTTTTCTATAAGAAATATGTGAGGAAGCTGATTTTAAAAAAGCCTGGGAAAAACAGATGAACTGATGCTGAATGAAGTGAATAGAACCAAGAAAACATTGTATAGAATAATAAGATTATGTGTGATTAATTGTGATGGACTTGACTCTTTTCAAAAATGAGGTGATTCAAGGCAATTCCAATAGACATTTGGCAGAAAGAGCCATCTGCATCCAGAGAGCAAACTATGGAGACTGAAAATGGTCCAAAAGATAGTATTTTCACCTTTTGTTGTTATTCTATTTTCTTATTTTTTCCCATTTTTTTCTTTCACATTTTGATTTGATATTTCTTGTACAGCAGGACACACATGAAAATAGGTTTAGAAGAACTGCATATGTTTAATCTACATTGGATTACGTATTGTTTATGTAACAGGGTATGGGGAGGGAGAGAGAAAAAAATGGAAACATAAGATTTTGCAAGGGTGAATGTTAAAAAAAAATATTTGTATTTGGTAAAAATAAAAGGCTATTAAAATTTTAGAAGAATGAAAAAACAACAACAAAGTGCTCTCTCCAATTTTAAAATCCAATGACATTTTCTCAATCCTTTTTCTCCTAGTCCTCTCTGTAGCCTTTGACACTACTGATCATACTTTTCTTTTCCTTGATACTCTTCTTCCTAGGTTTACTCTCTTCTTATTCTCTTCCTACCTATCACACTATTTTCTCTGTGTTGCATTCATTTGTTTTGAGCAGCTTAGTTTAATTATTCATCATATGGTACTAAGAAGGTTATGGAATATTTCATGAAAGAAATGAAGGCTCAGCTTTATAATGGGAAATCTTATTAGCAATAATGAGATATAATAATCAAGAGTCAGGAATTAGCTTCCTTTGCTGAATCCTCATCCAGGTCATAGCCTCTAACCATAGGTGTCCCTCAGGATTCTGTCTAGCCTCTCTTCTTGTCTCCTTCTATATATTTCACTTGGAGATCTCATCAGCTCCCATGGATTTAATTATATTCTCTAGTCTGTTAATTCTTAATTCTATCTATCTTACTCCCACCTCTCTTCTAATGTTTAGTCTCTCAACTGCAACTGCCTTATCAGGCATGAGACCTTAACCTCAACATGTATAAAATGAAATTCATTATCTTTTGCTCTAAACTATCCCCCCCTCCAAATTTTGTATATTTTCAAGGGCAACACCACCTCACACACTTTCAGGCTCACAACCAGATGTGATCCTTGATTTCTTACTAACATTCATCCTTCCATAACCATGGAATCTGTTTTCAAGGCTATTGATTTTACCTTAGTAACTTCTTGTGGATATTGCTCTTTTTCTTATTCTGATAGTGTCATAATGGTGGTGTAGAGTTTCCTTTCCCAATGGTTAGACTACTGCAAAAACTTCCTGGTAAGAAACCTTAAGTTTCTTCCCTCTCCTCCCTTACTGGTGCTGCTCTCCATCAAATAATACATCCCTCCCTCTTCTCTGGGCATTTTGTCTGTATGTCTCTCATGATATCCCTCTTTATCTTCAGCTACTGTATTCTCTGTCTTTCAAAAATTCCAATTAAAATCTTGACTTCTACATGAAGCCTTTCCAACAACTCTTAATTCTGCCTCCTTTCCATTGTAAATTATTTATTCCCCCCTTGTATAAAACTTCCTTAAGCACATTTGTTTGTTTGATTTTGTTTCATTAAATTGTTAGCTCCTTAAGGGAAGGGGAGGTTTTTGCCTCTACTGCACAGTACTAGATAACACGTTTGCTTACTAGCATGGAGTTTTATCCAAATATACCTGGAACATCATATGCATATGGTTCTGATTAGGTGTATAATCTTGGACAAATCATTTAGTACTTACTGTGCAGTGTAGAAATAATATGTTATTACCTGCCTCATAGGATTGTTGTTTTGAGGCAGAAATGTCACCATAGAATATTAGGATCATTAATTGAGATTTGAAGATTCCTTCAAGGTCATCTATCTGATTTGTTCATTTTATAGATCTAAAAATTTTAACTAAAATTTTTGTCATTTACCAAAGCACATAACACCAGCTCATAAGCAGAGAAAGTATGTTTCATCTCTGAGTTCTCATTCAGAATTCAGAATTCTGTCTCCTGGATGTAGCTAAGAATATTAAGTGCTAAGGATACTAACAGGTAAAAGATAGTTCCTGCCCTCAAAAAGTTCACAATTTAATATAACAGGAACATACAATAAAGACTGTGTATAAATAAGCTACATACAGTTAAAAAAAAAAAAGAAATAATTGATAGAGGGAAGGCACTAGAATTAAAATGGATTTGGAAAGACTTCCCATGAAAAAGGGAATTTTAATTGGGACTTTAAGGAAGCTAGGGAAACCAGTAGGTGAAGATGTAAAAGGAGAGCATGGAAGTCATAGATAAACTATGAAAGAGCAATAATATATATAAAAAGCATCATATACATTGCTATATAAATGTCAGTTATTAATATTATTACCTGAACTACTTTCCTTAGTTCAGAAAATTAGAGAAGCCAAGCTTGCCCTGGTATCTTTCCATTAGTCAAAAAAGTCTTCTTTTTTGCCCAGGATGCTTTTGCTGGAAATGCTTTCAGGACTCAAAATTATCTGATGGCAATGAAACTGGCAATGAAGATGAAAATCACCTGGAAAATGTTATCTGGAGAAGGATCCAGAACCAAAAATGGATATGGCACTCCGGATACCTCTTGTACATTACTTTATTTCCTAAGTTTTCAATAAGTGACCAAATGTACCATACAGAAAAAAATTGGAATATATTTTTCAATTCCAACATAGAAAAATGAAGAGAAGCACAGAGGGAATAAGAAGGGGAAGCAGCTCTTTATCTAGCCAAGGAAAAGCACACTGCAGCAACTACAGAAAGATTTCTGTAATAAGTAGAGACAATACGATTTCTGAGGTAAGTTGCAAAAGGCACTGAAGACGAGAATGAAAAATAAAATGAAGGAGACAGCATGTTTGGGACTCATTGGGCAAAAATAAAATCACTTTTTGCAAGCATCCCACACACAGACACTCAGGCAGATTTATTTGATCAATTCTGACAATAATAAAAAGTAGTACAAATGGGGGATGACCACACATCCTCCAGGTACATGGTTCTGTTAGAAAATTAAGCAACTATCTTCTAAATCTGAGTAACACTCTCCTAGAAGGAGGGAACAATAAGCCCAGCATGTCTTATGTTATTTGCAACATGCCATGCAATTATTAAGGGCTGTTTTGAACTGAATCTGCTCAGCTTGGAATAGTTGGTGTTGATGTTAAAGCTTTTCTCCCAGATGGTAGATGCGGCAAGTTATAAAGGGAATAAAATAGCAGAATCAGTTTGATAGAGGAGACTCTCAAGTCTCTCTGTTAGAGACAGCTTTCTCAAATCCTTGTCAATGTAGATAATGGTCTAAAGAGTGTACATTTATGTCATTTTAATAACACAGTATATGGGAACATCAGCAAAGTTGACAATAATACTATAAGCAATTATGAATAGATTGCAAGGAAATGAGCTGACTTCATAAGCTTTGGATTTTTTTTTTTTATGCTAAAGTACCAGACAAACTACACTTGTAGGTCTTTAGATCTAATTGGCTTCTTCTCTGATCTAGGTTCAACAAAACAAATATGAAATGAGCTCTCTAATGCTCACTAATAACTGGAATAGCCACTGCATAGTACTAAATATCGCAAATCAGGAAAGTAAGCAAAAGCCTGTGCTAAAAGGAACTAGAGAGTTGGTCTTTCCCAATGTGCTGTGTTCATTTATTTTGACAAGTACAGCTTAGTTTTAATTATTCATCATCTAGTACTAAGCAGGCCACGAAATATTTCATAAAAGAAATGAAGCTTCAGCTCTGTAATGGGAAGTCCTATTAACAGCAACAAGATATTAAATATTTGCTCAGAAGAGCAGTTAAAAAAAAGAAGAAGAAGAAGCACACAGGATGATTCATTGAAATTCCAGGTGAGTAAGCATTCATCCCTTGGTGTGATACTGGGGGTGGGGCCTCTCAGTTCCTTCTTGGTGCCCCAGTGGAACTGAAATCCAATTCTCTCTACCCCCAGCCTCATTTCTCATCATCAGCCACCAACCACTACTCGCCCCTCCCTGGAACCAATTTTCAACTCCATTAACTTTCAAAAGAAGAAAAGATGAAAATGCAAATGACCTGGATAAACCCTGGAAATGGTCAGGAACCAAAAGAATGACACTTGATAAGGATAAAGCTAGGATAAAAAACCTGGGAGGGAGCACAGACTGGGACTAAGCAAATTGCAAAATGCAAGGAAAATGAGTATCTGCAAGGTCAGGGCAAGACACAAAGATCATCCTGATGAAGCATTTTTCTGACAATGAGTTAGAAACATGGGAGGATTTTTCAAATAAATAAATAAATATTTGCAAAACTGAGAATCTGGAAAGAGGTACTTTGTTCCTATTTAGGGGATAGAAGGTTAGCTATCTTTCTTTAGCCCAGATAAACTAGGCTATAAGTTAACTCAAATCCACAAGCACTTATTAAGCACTTGCTACATATGCTCAGATACTAGCAGTGTGACCCTGCTTAACCATTTTTGTTTCAGTTTTTTCATTTGCAAAATGAGCTAGAGAAGAAAATGGCAAAGCACTCTACTTTCTTTGGCAAGAAAAGAGTTGGATTTATCTGAAAATGATTGAACAACAGCAACATATGCTCCATGGTCCATGTTAAGCCACTGGGAGCTTCCTGAGGCACAGTGAATAAAAATTGAATTTTGACTCAGACCTTTATTAGCTATGTGATATTGGGCCAGTCATCGTCCTCTTTAAAGGTCCATTGGTCCAGTTTCTTTCTCCACAAAATGGGCATAATAATGGTGGCTACCCCTCTGGGTTGTTTCAACAAATGAAATATTTGTGAAGTATTTTGTGAAACTTTGAGTGCTACTTAAATGCTAGCTATTATTGCTGTTTCATTGATGGTGGTTGATGTCCTTTATCACAAATGTCAATAGCAGAGCTTAAAATTCAAGGGTCTTTTTGACTCCACAAGGTCAGATCTTTATCCACTCTAGTATATTGCTTTTCTCCTCCTAGCGTTATTATCCCTATTTTATAGATAAGGATACACAGCACTTGAGAAGGAAAGTTACTTTCTTAGACTCATACAACTCCTAAAACTCCTTAAAACAAGCTTCAAATCTGCACCTTCTAAATGCAAATCAAGAGATAGCTTCACAACAACACATTCCACTCCTCTTTTAACATTAAAAAAAAATTGATCAATAAACATTTATTCACTGTGGTGGTTGTTTAGTCATTCAGTTGTGTCTTACTTTTCATGATCCCATGGATCATACATCTTGCACATACACAATGCAAGGGAAGAAATGAGTAGTACAAGCTGACCAAACAAATTGGTTGTCAACAATTGGGTATCCTATTTAAGTCAAAACTCAGTCAAGATTTTTTGGCCCCTAAAATCTGGGCAACAAGAGATTTAGATCTAAGTGAGGGATTCAAATAAAAGGCAGCATACAAGTATTATCAAGAATAGAGCTTGATTTTAAATGAAAGGATTTATAAACCAGGGCTTCTTAAACTTTTTCATTCATGACTCCTTTTCATCTGAGAAATTTCTTCTATGTGACAGCAAGTATATAATTATATAAAATAGGAATGAAAATCAGAAATTTACTGATAACAAATTATAATTGCACTACCCCGACATTCAATTACAAGATCTCATATGGGACCATGATCCAGAGTTTAAGAAGGTGGGGTATAAACCAAGGAATCAACATAGATATTCATGCCCAAGATTAGCACTAATCAAAACATACTTACCTCTGCAAGTAGAACCAAGTAGACAAATCAGTCCACAACTAAAGAGCAAGGCATTTCAGGGAAAATATTTGTTATATTTAGGTTATTTAAGTTTATTTCAGTATTTAAGATCAAAATGTATTCTTTTGAATTATAAGTTATTCTAGGCCCAATACTTGGAATTGCAAAACAAAATTTCAATATTCTATATTTAAGCAATAAAACAAAATCAAATCCTATTCCCTAGGTTTTAAATTGCCCAAATGTTCATAAAGAGTGGTGAATGAAAAAAAATAATTTTTGATAATTTGAAATGTTTTTATAGATCAAGGTATGACAACTATCAATCACACATATTGACCATTAAGAAGGCAGTGAAAGGCAAAACCAACACAGTGAAATAGCAAGAAGTACAATAAGCTTCCTCTTCCACAATTCCTTCAGGTAGATTTAGAAAATATATGAGGCTGAAGCCTAATTGAGAAATCAAAGAAAAAACTCAGTAAATCCTTTATTTTTCCCTAGCCAGAACTGACAATCAGTGTGGTCTGTGGAACAGTCAGTCAGTGAGCTTTTATTAAGCACTATATGCCAGGCACTGTGTAAACACAATGTGGATACAAAATAGTACTAAATACAATCCTTGCCTTCAAGAAACTCATAATTTAATGATTCACTTTGAAACAACAGATCTTTTTGTTTGAGAATAGCTGACTTTAGTAGCAACCTCCAAAGGAAGCAATAAGTATAGTATTCCCACCCATATTGGAATCAAGTGTATTCAGAGATCAGACCAAGAAAAAAGTGTTCAGAATTTGGATCAATACATTTTTGGGAGTATTAAAAGCTTGCAAGTCCCCAGCCAGGACTATTCTTGCCATCCTGGAATAATACAATGTTTAATAAACCCAAGAAAGCAGAAGCAGGACTAGCTCAGTCTTTCACTTCAGAGGGATCAATCTCAACCTTAATAAAAAATCAAAAGTCTGGAATTAGCCTAAAAGAATAAGCAAACACACAAAAGAGAATACTGATGTAAAAAGCTATTGTAGTGACAAGGACTTTTGAAGACAGGAACCTAGAAAAAGAAAATGAATGGAAAACAACTCTGAGCATAACCTGAAAGCAAGTATAACCTACTCTCATGTTCTGTGACAATTTTTAGAAACTGAAAGTTAAATGTGAAAGTTAAAAACAAAACCAAAAAAATCATGCTAATTTTGAAAAAAAAAAAACTGAGCACTAGGAAAAAAAAATCAACCAATTATTAAATGCCATGACAAAAGAGATATAAAACCACACCAGCAATAAACTTCCTGAAAATTGGAATGGACCAAATAGAAGCAAATGTTACAATAAGAAATATTAGAATAAAAAGAAATGACTGGTACAAAATAGGAGGAAGTATAAGATACCTCATGGCAAAAACAACAAAACCTGGAAGAGAGATTAAAGAGGAATAATTTACCCATCATGGTATTATTTAAAAACCTTATGAAAAAAGAGGTCAAGCATTAAGTTTCAAGACATTCTAAAAGCAAATCATCCAGATATTTTAGAATTGAAGGACAAAGTAAAATAGATATAATCCACTTTCCAAAATGACCCCAGAATGAAAACTCCCAGAAACATTATGGCCATAGCTAGAGATTCTAAGTCAAAATGCAAATACAACAAACTGCCAGAAAAAAAAAAAAATCAAGTACTGAAGAGCCACAGGTAAGACCTTTTGATTTAGCAGGCCCCTGTACAAAGGAAAAGAACATGAAATATATACTAGAATGCAAAGAATATAAGTTTAGAATCTATAGGTCACTCAGGAAAGCTTAGTGCAATCCTACTAGTAAAAAAAAAATGTAATTTTAATTCAATAGAGGATTTTCATGCATTCCTGATTAAAAGATAAGTGTAAACCATTATTATATAATATATATGTAATACATATATTCATTTATAAATAGTAGATCTATGTGTATATATATACATATATAATATACATATATATGTATAAATATGTGTGCATGTGTACTGTGAATATATTATATATTAGAACTTTCCTTTTTCATAGGAGAGTAAGACAATAGAGTTATACAACAAGCAGTCAGTCAAAAAGATTTCTGGAGCGCTAGACTACATGCGCCAGTGATCCTTTGTGAAGGGACACTAGCCAAATTTGGAGCTGTCTGTAGATGCCAGAAGTTATAGCAGTCTTGATCAGCTCAAGAACAACCCTGAGCAGAAGCTACAGACTCAAGATCTTGCTTAGAACTTTATAAACATCCTTCTGCCTGGAACTCTGTGTCAATAAATTTCTTCTTCCTTAACTCCTCCCACTCCTCCTCCCTGAATTCCTCTATAAATTATATCTTACTTTTTTCCCCCACTCCCTTTTGAGAAACTGAAGAATTTATTCTCCCTCTCTGCTCCCTTGTAGGATCTTCTCTCCTTATAAACCTTTTCTCAGACAATAATTATTTTTAATTAATTAATGAATCTGACACTGCTTCATTTCATATTGCTTTATGGATCCGAGGGAATTTATTAAAAATATCTATCTATATTTGTAGTAGACATATGCATAGTATATGTGTATCTACTATATACAATATACACACACACATATATGTGTGTATGTAAAGCCAAACACATATACAGACATATATATGTATAAGCTATAATACAAACTGAGCAAATGAATTTGATAATTGAAAATTACCTTGTTTCTTTGAAGACTTCCAATGTTAACATTAAATATACTTTCTCACTCTCCACTGCCTGTCTACCCAACTGTACTTTTAAGACTGAATTATCTGAATTATTTTCTAGTTCATTTAAATTAACTACAAAAGCCATCAAATTTCATTCTGCTTTGTAACACAGAATCACAGAATTTGAGAGTTGACCATGATTTCAATGACTATTCCATCTTACAATCCTCCATGTGTCTCCATATCAACAAGTAAATGATTATTTATTCTCTGACTTAATACTCCCAAATGTGGTAAAACCATCTCTTCTCCAAAAAGACCATTCCACATATGCATAAGGTTAATTGCTTTCCTCTTCCTCTGAAGCTTAAATTTGCTTGTATGTATAAGCTATTATTTTTTATATGTATTAGGTCATATTACCTGAGGTGTTTTTTTTTTTTTTTAATTAGCAAACCAATGAACAAAAATAATTAAAAGACAAAAGATAAAAACATAATACTTGGCAATTAAATATCTGTTATAAATTACTTTTTTTGGAATAGCTAAAAATGATCTTGCTTTTAAGGTAAGTACATTGAAGGAGTTTAGATCAAAAAATGTAATAAAGGCCTAGAAAACAAAGTACTAGTCCAGTGGTTCTCAAAGTATGGTCTAAAGAATCCTGGGGATCTCTGAAACCCTTTTAGAGAGTCTACAAATTCAAAAATAGTTTTATTTCCAATATGGTAAATGTCTATAAATATAATCCAGATAAACAAAAATGCTTTGGAGAGATCCTCAATAATTTTTAATAGGATAAAGATACTGAAAACAAAAGTTTGAGAACCACTGTACTAGTCATTGAGTACTATTTTATACTGATAGTGAGAGAATTCAACATTTGAAAGTGCTCATTTTAGGCAAGTATTAAAGGAATAGTTTTTGCAAAAGTAGATGGGATGGAAGCAGAGCCAAGATGATGGTATAAAGGCAGAAACTTGCCCAACCTCTTTTCTAAACTGCTCCAAATTCCTTTAAATAGTGACTAAAGAAATGTTAAAGCATCAAAACACCCTCCAAAATGGAGTAGAACATTTTCCAGCCAAAGGCCACTTAGAAACTCAACAGAAAAATCTGTGACAGCAGAGTGGGAGTCCAGCCTACAGTTCTGGCAGATCAAGCCAGAGCACCTGAACCTGGACCTGGACTTGGATTAGGACCGAGCGCCAGCCTGATCTCTGAATTAGCAGCAGTACTGGTGCCTTCCACACCTCTCAGCCCAGAGACACCAAAGAAAACCTGAAAGGTCAGCAGAAAATGTTTGTGGAGCCAGGGTGGGAGTCTAGCGAGCAGCCCCAGCCCCGGGCCCGGCCTCGTCCCCAGCCCCAACCCCTCCCCTGGGCCCAGACCCCAGCATCATGGAGTCAGGATATATAATCAGCAGCAATTTTGGAGGCTTCTGGACCTCTCAGTCTGGGGACCCCAGGGAGACCAAGGAAGGTCAGCTGAGAGGGTTTCTGAGAAGGGGATAGGAGACTAGTGTGCAGTCCCAGCTGAGGCCAGCACATAGGATCTCACAGATCCAGTGGGGTGGGTCATCCCTAATAGCTGCTGGTCACAAAAGAGTGCTGGTGGTCAGATTCCTAGAAGGATTTATGAAAACAGCTGCACAAAAGCTTGGGACTGCACCCTACACCCTGGAAATAGAGCCCTACTTTAACAAATAGTTAAAAGCTGAGTAATAAGCTAGGAAAATGAGCAGAAAACAACAACAACAAAAAAAGGTTTTGGCCACTGAAAGTTATTATGGTGACAAGGAAGATAAAAACACACATTTAGAAGATGATAAAGTCAAAGCTCCTACATCCAAAGTCTCTAAGAAAAAAGTGAATGAGATTCTCAAGGGTGAAGTATCATGTCCATACTTGAATACAGTAGAAAGAGGAAATTTATTTTAAAAGATCATAAAAGTTCATTCCAAAGTATGCTTCCTATGAAGAAAGATTCAGAGCTCACTTGAAACAAAGGTATTTTCTGCAATGTTTCTTTTTCAAAAAATATAATTTAATTCTTAGGTTTAGAAAAATCCAAATTGAATGAACAAAATGGGACCCAAAGGTATTTTCACTTTCTTGGTGTCAAAACCCTAGGAATTCAGGAAACACATTCTGAGGGCAGAGAAGAAGTTACATATAAATCAAATTGTTAATTAGATTCCAGAAGAAACAGATAGGAAGGTAATGAGGCTGCCTGGGAGACTTGACCTTTTCTCAAGAAAAGACATTAGAAAGTGAAGGACAATTTAGGGAAAGGTAAGTGTCCTTACTGCAGTACTTAAGTAGACTCATTTTAGATAACCCTGGAATATCTTCAGTGGAGAAATGTATGGATGGAAATTTCTTTTAACTGGACTAGCAAAGAAAGCATATCAGCCTCTGTAGGAAGGAACTGTTTTGGAAATCCCTGACTACATAGAAGTTATTATATCTGCTGAATATGTTACAGAATCTACCACATTGCAAAATACTTGTAGAGCATGAGGGATGTACAACATAGTTAAGGGGTGCTCTCAGAATAATCCCAAACACCTGCAATTTCAAATATGCACACTGGAAACCATTTGAATTTTGATTCAATAACTGTTTAACCAAAAAAAAAAAAAGTGATTGTCTCAATAGCATTTCTGATCTAAGTACCCAAGCTACATCTATAATGTTCAACTTGTAAGGATCAGGGAGAATAAATTTAAGCAGAAATTAAATTACAAATTACAGATGATTTGTTTTGAAAATAGTCAACATTCTCATTAATTTCCCCCAAACTATAGACATGATTAGATCACAAATCACAGATAATTGTGCTTACAAGTATAGGCACTTTGACAAATTTAGCCTCTATCTTCTCCTAACCCTACAAGAACAAAGGGAGGAAATAGTTTAATGTATGATATTTGCATTTTTTCTTCATTCTCATTTTTTTATCCCTTAGTTTACCACAGCATGATAAATTGATTGACTTTAAAAAAAAAATTTTTAAAGCAATCTGGTTTCATATGCAAAGATTTCCCTAGTTTTCAAATCATGGGATTAAAGCACAGTAGAGAAATGCGGATTCTCTTTTCTCCAGGAGTATGTGTAACTTCTCTGAAGGAAACTATTTTTATTTTAACTTTTTTTCCTCCTGAATTCATATCCCCAGGGCCTAGAAAAACCCACTAACAACATGAAATGTTTATTTAATTGAATAGAATTAAAATTTTAATTATGTTCCTGGCATTTTAGGATATAAAATTAAATATAAGGAACAGAAATCAGAATAGAGGATTTTGTTGGACAGTGTGACTAATTTCTCACATAAGTGACAAGCTGAATTGTAGTATAAATTAATTGTACCACATGACACCAGCAAGCTCTGTCATTATTAAGCTGTAGAATGTAGCCTACCAGGAATTTCTGTTGGTTCTGATTTAAAACATTCTTCCTTTCTGCATTTTTGAATTCTGAATTCTGAACAAAATTGACTTCCCAAAGAAAACAGAGATCTTTTTTTTCCATCTAATGCTCTGTGAAAAAAAAATAACACTTCCCCTTATTATTTTAAAGAATTTTGGCAAACATGAAAAAGACATATATAAGCTCATATTTAAAACCAACTATAGTCAAATTCTGAGCTTTTTACCTTTTTACTTCACATAATACCCCATTCTTTGTATTCACACAGCTTCACCCTAATTCGGGTTTTTAACACTTCTCATTCCATCTTCTGAAATAAGACTATCTGCCTCAAGTGTCTTCCAATTGTAATCCATCCCCTATTTAATTGATAAATTTATTTTCCTAATAAGAAAATAGGGCTAAACATATCATTCACTCTTGGCAATAAACTTGCTTAGAGATTACCTTCAGGATCAAATTTAAAGTATTACGTTTAGCATTTGAAGGTCTTTAAAATATGCTTGCTTCCTACAAAGCCAATCTTCTTACACTTTAGCTCCCATGGTATACATTTGTAACTACCAGGTGAAAACAAATAAACCATCCAATTAGTCAATTATAAGTTTAGAATGCTTTTCTTTTTTTAATTCTTTGGATGAACTGAAGTGATTTTGAACAAGGGTATTTTTTGTGCAATGTCTGAGGAATTTTGGTTATATCCTAAAGCTTATGTATAAAATATCAAGAGTGTCTGTGAGATCTAATTGACTAAAAAGGAGTATTCTAGCTAAATGCTTGAGGAGGAGCTACTTGCAAGGTGGGAGAGGGGAAAGTCTTTGATTGGTTGATTAATTGTTTTTACCTGATGGTTGATTGATTATTTTCCCATTAAGGTGCCAAAGTACAACATTTTATCACTTGCTTTCGCATTTGTAATGTTAAAAGACATTACATAATGGTATAAAGAAGAATCAAGTTTGGAATCAGATGAAATCATTATCATATTGAAAATCTCTATTTGAACTCTTGAGATTGACATCTAAATTTCTTCTTAGACAAGCATCTGATTCTTTCTGGTCTTGCAATCCCCAAACCATAAAATAAAATCTAACATATCCCCCCTCCTATTAAACATAGCTCCTCCATTGCAATCTCCTTTTCAGATTAAACTCCTCTTTCTCTTTGAAACTTGTTTCAGCCTTTCTCTTCCCTACTTCTCCACATATAACTGAAAACTGTTCTTTCTATAACATTCCCATTTGGGGGTCTTTATGATGCTAGTTCACTGGTAGGATGAAAATAAAGTCAAAATCAATTTTTTTTTTAAAGATTCTTTTCATCCTACTCCCCATCTACCACCAAAAACTTAAGCTGATAGATTAGGTTCAGCCTTTTCTTTCATGAGATTGTTTTGTGAACAATTCACAAGGGGAAAAAAGTACTTTAAACAAACCACACACTATGAATGAATTGGTAATGATACCAGAGGTAGAAAATGGTAATTTCATTCTCAATTTTTTTAATGGCAAGAAGCTCTAGAATACCATAGGATATCGAAGGTCACATTTCCCATTGAAATGTTATTTATACAGCCATGTATTTTCAAATGATTATACTGGACTTCAAAACATGAGGAAGTCACCATGGTGGTACAAAGCCAGAAGGAGTGCAGATGAGGCTCTTCCTAGGCTTTATTTTATTTCTTTGACAACTCTGTTTTTCTTTTGTTGTTCTAAACATTTCAAGAATGCAATTTTGGTACACTTTATTAACATTCCTGGAGCAAATGTTTAACAGCCTAGGTGGCCATGCTCAACTTCCCAAATGTTAATTGATGCTATTACAAATTGCTAGTGGCATATTCAAGGTGTACCAGGCAATTAACAAGATGAGAGTTAAAAGAAGAGAAAAGGCATTTTAATAACTGGTCAGGAGGATACATTTCCCAGCTGCCTCCTATTTGCTGGAAAAAGAAAGCTCATCCTATTTTAATCCTTGAAAAATTAATAGCAAGGCCTCATTTAATTAAGCAGCTCCATAACATTAACCTCATAAACAGCATTTCTCTTCTTCAGCTTTTGGTGTGAATGCTTGTATAGAATTTGCGATTTGACCTTTGGAAATGACCTCATTCTTTTGGAAAGGATTTACCTAAGGGCGAAGGACAGGTTTAGAAATTCAAGAAGGCCAAATTTACCACTTCTCTCAGATTTCAAGCTCCTGAATCATGATTCACTTATTGATTGAATTATTTTTTAAAAAGTTTAATAAATCCCTACCTTGTGCCATGAAAAATCTTAACAAAGATCTGTCTTCATCAGGATTCAATGAGCTATTAAAATCATTTTTTTTGAATGGGGGAAGATGCTTATATCATACAAATTCAATTCAATTAACATTTATTAAGTATCTGTTATGATTTACACTTGGAAGCATAAATGTGAGACAGAGATGAATTCAATCATAAAGACCTATATTTAAGTCTCATTTTTGATACCTATGGGTTTTGTGTCTTGGGGAAGTCACTTGGTTAACCTCTCATTGTCCTGGACTACTTTTTCAGACAATGAGTTACATAATGGGCATTGACTTCCTTAATTTTCTCAACAGAAATTCTTCCTAAAAATGACAACCTGTAATTGTTTTAAAAAGTAATGTTTAATGTCGTAGAGATTTAAAGCTTGACTAAGACAATGTCTCGAGAAGATTCCAATTTAGTAGAGATAATCATGACAAATAACAAGCAATAGGGTATATGTTTATCAGAAGCCAAAATGGCAATTTTAGGAAAGATTTGCAAGGAAAGAAATTTCATATATATGAGAAGATCTGTGCAGTATTCATAGAAAAAATGGCATAAAATCAGAATATCCAAAGAAACAGGAAGGATTTCATAAGGCCAAAATATTCTAGGGCAAGAGGCTGGTGAAAATTACTGGAAGGACACTAAATGATGAGTGGGGAAAAGCTAATATTCCATGTTGGGTGAAGTCAGTGAAAAGGAATAGAATGAAATAGGAAAAAAATGTACAAATTGGTGTAGAACAGAATGTTGAGAGCCTTAGTTGCCATTGTTCAGTCATGTCTAAGCCTATTTTGGGGTTCTCTTAGCAAAAGTACTAGAATGGTTTGCCATTTATTATTCTAGCACATTTTACAATTGAAGAAATTTAAGTAAGCTGAGTTAAGTGACTTTCCCAGGGCCTAGTAATAAGTGTCTGAGGCTACATTTGAACTTGGATCTTTCTGACTCCAAGACCAACATGCTATACAGTGGACTGCTTAGATATTTATGAGAGTTTTAACTGCAAGGCTAATAAGTTTGTATTCTATTATGTAAATAACAGAGTCACTGAAAAATAGTTTGCAAGAAGAAATATCCTGATTACGCCTATATATTACAAGAATTTTTTTGTCACCTCTGAAAAATATTTGGCAAAATTCAATGGATAAAATGGATAATATCCATTCTCTTAACAATTTACAGCAAAAGGGGAGATGGCTAAGAATCCTACTTCTCTAGCTTTTGTTGGCTTTTGTTGTTTGAACGTAAAAATAATCACAGTATACTTAGTAAGTATACATTAAACATTTGAACAGACTTCAGATTTCTCTTCCATAAAGTGGTCTGGATGACTTTTATGATCCTTCCCATTAAATTTATGACATTAGCACTACAGCCATTATTGTAGTTGAAGCTGCTGGACTGAAGTAATAATCTTATGACAAGCAAAAGTGTGTATATTAACATGTACAATAAACACATCATCAATAAGCCAAATATGAGATTTGGTATAATTTTTACTAGGCCTTTGGATACTGATCTTTTAGGAAGATAAGAAAGAAATGATAGAAAAGAAGCAATCACTCTAATTCAGGTGCTACTATAATGAGATTAGATGACACCAACTTTAAAGCCCTTTCTATCTTGTGAATTCTTAAAGATTTGAGCAATATGCTTATGTTTTTCATTGAGTTAATTAAAATTAATTTAAATATAGTAGCAGAGTAGCTAAGTTCTTAACAATGGTAAAAATGCTATTTTGCCAAGATAATTACTATTTATAGGCTGGATCAAAAATTAAATTCTCATCAAAAGTATTTCTGAGGCAATGCATAAGGGAAGTAATTTTGAAAAAAAAAGTTTCTGAAAAGCTAACTTTAGTACAGTTTTATAAATCTAGCCATCAATTTAAAACCCATCCTTGTCAGACTTTCTAAATAATATGGGAATATGAAGGGGAAAAATAACTTTTAAAATTTCTAGGTTGAAATTTTTAGATTCTTCCAAACTAAGTTAAAAATTTAACAACACAAGAACCTGATGATGGAGTGGCCTTATTATGATATGGCAATTTTAGGCAGAAGATTATGGAACCTGTCTTTCAAAAAGCTGACACTTCAGTCTTCAATTCTTTATTTCTTTTTACTAAACAACCACTGCAATGCACTGCCTAAAAATGGCTTTCCTGCAAAAGCCAGAGAGAATTATGATATTGTTCAACATTCATAATTGGACAGTCATTCTTTCAGCTGGCAAAGTACTCCAGCTTTCAAATCCTCAACACCAAGTTGGGTTTTGACATTAAAATTGGCCAGCCTGGCTCCATCCTGAAGTCCTTTCAGAACTAAGGAAAATGGTTTCCTGTACATTTGCAGCTAGGTTTAGCTGCTAATAAGTGTTCATTTGAGAAGAAAAAAAAGTGATTTCTGTAGGTATGACTAGTAGGGGTTGATAATTTTTGGATCCTCGTTAAAGCAAAGATAGCTCAAAATAGAGAGTGTCTAACTCTGGATTTTGGTTAATATCATGTCTTAAAGATTGAAATAGTATAAAAGAACAATATGTATATTTTTTTTAAATCTTCAAGTATTTAAAAGTTTTAATCAGGATAGGAAAATCATGAATAAAAAGGCTAAAGAGGACTCCCAACTCCTGTCATAAATCCAGTCTACGATAAGGGTACACTGTAGCCCCTAAATGCCACGAGACTTTTCAGTAGAATTAGGTTTATTTTATAAACTATACGTCATTGATCCCTTTAGGCTGTGAGGAATCCTCTGATAATACCATGAGATATGTAAAGGGAAAATAATATCTTAATACAAAGAGCATTATATTTACCATTAGGGGTTGTTTTATTATGGTATAGTCATATTCTTAGTTACGTCAGATTTTTCATGATTCTTTTTGGGGTTTTGTTGGCAAAGACACTGGAATGGTTTAGCATTTCCTTCTCTAGCTCATTTTACATTTGGAAAAACTAAGGTAAAAATGGTTAAATGACTTTCCCAGGGTCAACCAGCTACTAAGTGTCTGAGGTCAGATTTGATCTCAGGAAGCTGTCAGCCTGACTCTAGGTCTGGCATTCTATGTACTATGTTCCACTTAGCTGCTCCTGGTTCAAATTCTTGCTCTTCTATTTATTACCTATGAAATTATAGGAAAATAACTAAAGTTCTTTAATTCTGAGTTTCCTAATCTAGAAAATTCAATGGTTAAATTAATACACACATATATGTACATATAATATTATTATTAATGTTTAAATGATGTCAGAAATCCATTCTAGCTCCAAAACTTTGATTCTCTAATCCTTCCCAACTATCAGTTTTGCAATCCTCTGTTCCATAGATTAGTATGATAGAATACAGTGGCTATTCTTTCAATGTTCTCACAGCAATAACTGAATCTGGGAGGGGACGGATATGATCTTCGATGGGAAAAAGAATGAAGTGGGAAATTTTTGGAAGTCCATTCATTTTGAATTCATTCATTGATTAGGAAAAAGATTATTATGTTTCATGAAATTCTGCTTATGGATGAATTTTGTTCTCATGTTTGCCTTACACCTCTTAATTTACTCTCATTTTGCCTTTGTCCAATCTTTGCTTTTACAGGGTTTGATTCACTTCATTCCCCTTTTCTTTCTCGATTAATGGCTCATTGTGTTATGGTGTATATTGTTCAGGCTCTTTCTGTCCTATATGTTTAATAAAAAGAAGGATTTTCCTTCTAACATCTGTCAATCTCTCTTCTTCCACAAGTTCTAACTTCCCTGGGGAAAGAAAAAGAAAAAGAAAAAAAGTTCTGTAATTCTGCAGATAGGCTATGATTGATGTAATATATGATTTCACAGGTCAGAAAGTGATTTTAATCTTTTTGATTGTACTAGTCCTTGCTTGTGCAGTGCCCTTTATAGCTGATACCACACGCTAGTTTTCAGTGACTCAACTTTTCATTTTTCACAAGTATTCTCTCTCCTTTGTAAAACAGTTCATCATCCCCTCTAAATAGGGCCCTTGACAGCAGCCAACTATATCTTTGTTATTTAAGACTCTCCTTCTCCTTTTTCATTTAATACAAACTAGTTTATCTCAGACAGTGGATGTGTTTGCTTTCAGCTGTCACCACTTTCACCCCCATTAGAACATTGGCTCAGCCCTCTGAGTGGTTGAGGGAAGCGTCCCATTCAATGTACTCTGCCAACTCCTAAGGATGACCTAATGGCCACATTACCACAAAAGCATCTCCAAAACCTCTACAGGCTTTCACAGGGAAGACTTGCACCAAGAAAATGCATGCAAACAGATTGCAAGATGCTCTTTTCTCTTGTTGAGAGAATCCATATTTGTTCTGGCACTTTAACAGACTTCCCTCCTTTATGGCTTTGCCAACTGACTATTTTCAGCTTTAACCTAAGAGAGTGCTCAAGCTTATCATCCAAACATCCAGATATGATGAATTGCCATAGCATAAATGTATTTGTTAAGGAAGCAGCCCATATAAGCTTGTAGAGCTTTGATTGATCATGTTTACTCAACAGATACAAATGTTATTGGCCTCTAAAAAATACTTTGGGGGTTCTTTTGTGGGAGGTGTTTGTTTCTGAAAATAACTCTTTCTAATCACATTCTGCTTAGGTTCCTTGAGTTAACAAAATACAATGAAAGGGAAAGAATGATCTCCACTAGAGCTATTGTAAACAGAGGGGTGATTGCTAATACAACAAAAGAGATGAATTGAAGGTACTACATCTGTAAGTAGGCCCTACCCTTTGCTAAGATCCTCTATTTATTATTCACTTTAAGAATCAATTTATCTATCCTAGCAGTGAGTATATATGCACACACACACACACACACACACACACACACACACATAACTTTGAATGTCACACTTTTCTTCACCAGCTGTGAAACAGACATCACTTGCTGTTTGTCACTGAAAAGCAATTCGCTCTGGGTGACTTTTCAAAGTCCACGATAAGTCCTGTCATTCATGTGATATGTACAGCAACTTCTAAGAGTTTACCCTATAGCTCAGGTTTAGTACCATTTTATCATAGAGGACACAGAACTTTAAAACTCCCTTTTTCATCAACAGAGATACTTAATGTGACAAGCCCGCCCCGCTCCCCAATCCAGAGGACCACATCAGGCAAAACAGAAAAAAAAAAAAAAACAGATATTTCCACTGCAAAACTGATTTTAACACTATTCATCATTATCATCAATCTTATGAAGAAGCAGCTTTGGCAGCATTATTTGAGTTCCATATTTAACCAGATGACAGCTTAACCTTCTGAGAGAAGCACAGTAATCTTTCCTTCCAACATCAACCAAGTGGAGAAAAGTAGATTGGCTCTAATATAGAAATTGCTTTTCATCTGGTCTTGTAAATATGTGGTGGCATTTGATGATTTAATAGAAGTGTGTTTTTCCCCTTTAAATACTCAGCATTCTGTCAGTATTGAAAACAATATAATATAAGAATAGTATACAGTGGTTATCCTTATATCAGCATGTGATTAGTAAAACAACTGTGTAGGAGGGCAAGAGAAATAATCATTAATACACATTCCCTGGAACTATCCACAGAAAAAATGCTACTAAAATGCCTAAGAAAAATACTACTTTTAATAGATTCTCCAAACTTAAAAGTTAGGCATTCTTATTTAAAGATTTGGATTTCAGCCCTAAACTCTTTAAAAGTCATGTAACTTCCTCAGTATCAATGTATCATCTATATCATGAAAATGACAATATCTGTCCCAATTACCAAATGGATACCTGGCACCAAAAAGAGAACATAATTAGAATATCTATATTATAGAAGGGGTGAGGGAATATGTTACCTTTCTACATCTGTTTTCCTTGTTCTAACTTAATATGAGGATTTGAAATTGATAATATCTTATAATGTACCATTTCACAAAGTGTTTTCCACGGGGAGTTTTGTTATTATGTCAAAACAGTAGAAATGACACTCAAAATAGAAACCATATCCTCACTGCCCTTTTCATATTGTCTAAAGAACATCTCCAAATGAGAAATGAGTGGAGTCCAAAAGACCACAATTCAAATCAGACTTTTGATACTTACTAGTGAGTGAATCTATTCGAAAATGGGCAAGTGACTTAACAAGTTATCAGTATAAAGCTGAATCCTTATAGAGAATGATAAGCTTTCTGAGTTCAGTATTCAATGATTATCATACTTCTAACCCAAAATGACCTTCCCATTTGAGTAATTCCAAACCCATTGTTCAAAATCTATTCTCTGCCCCCCTCCATTACCCCTACTTTCTCAATTGTCTTTAATTTCCCCTATATACTGGGTGATTCCTTATTGCCTATAAAACTTGACCATGTCTCTCTCAACATTAAAAAAAAAAAAAAAAACTCTCTCTTGATCCATGTATCTCTGTCAGTTAACTTAGCCATTACCTTCCATTGCTACTTATTTTCATGGCTAAATTCTTTGGGAAAGGCTTTCTACAATTGGCATCTCTACAATCCTTCCTCTTATTTTCTTCTCAGTTCTCTAAAGCCTGACTTCTAATTTCAAATATGATGACATAAACTTTTAGGCGGGTTGAGTGAATCTATTAATAGAGTGAATCCCTATAGTATGTAGCACAGCCATCACTGGAATTCACTTCTCGATTGATATTCATTATGATTTCTTCACACTGTACTGTCCTGCTCATGAATTAGGTGTGAAGAGCCATAGCATACATTGCTATGCATATAAAGTAGAACTAACATTTCCCTGCCATCACGGGACTTATATTTAATTGATCTATTAAAATCTTGCCACTATCTTCATTGTGCTTTACATGGAACAAAAATCAGTGATAGTGCTTGTCATAGATAACTCCTTCCATTTTGTTGAAAGTATTAAAACAAACAGTGAAAATGTTGAGTAATATTTCTTATGAAATCTTTAAATTAGTGGGAAGTTACATAATTCAAAAGACTAATCATATTTTATATTTGAAGTAACTCTCACAATTCACTCAATACAGTATCCTCACCTTCCAGATAAAGAAATTAGACCCAAACTTAGATGATATATAGAGAGAATTCATTGAGATCAGCTTAACAAAGTAATAACAAGATTATAGGTCAAGCAAAATAAGTAAGCAAACAAATATCACAGAAAAGCAGGGGATAAGACTGAACCTTTGTACTAACATGAGCTAGATGAAGTAGAAACTAAAAAGGGCCGTATGATTTAAAAGCTGATGGTAGAGAAAGAAAATACTTCATATAAGAACAGATCTTTCTTAGGACCAAGCTGTTAACAACAAAATAATAATAATCACCTCCAGAATGAATGTAATGAATGAATGGTTGGTGTTTGAAAGAAAAGTGGCAAAAAGGACTACAGGATCACAATAGGGAATCATAAAGAAGTTTGAAAAAAATGAAAATATGTATTAAGACAGTTTATGATTAATGATAGAGTATTTGGTTACAGGTAGCTGAAAGGTATATAATTTTTCATGACATAATAGCCAATGACGCTCAATTAATTAAATTAGAACAAAACTAGGATTTTCTTTTTTCTCTCATTTCTCTTGTGGTGCAGTTGTTTCCCCAGAGGGAAAAACAAGTACATCTATTTCTATTGTTTTAATTTAAATGGTGATAGGGCTAGAACATGTACATTGAGTGAAAGGGAAAAACATAAAGGATTGCATTTCCATAACCACTTTCTTTGACATGCTTGGCTGGGTATACTCCTTAAAGGGGTTTGAAATTGATGAAAAGTCATAATGAACCATATCATAAAATGTTATCCACTGGGAAGCTTTACTATCACATCAAAACAACAGAAATGACCTTCAAAGACAACCCATATTCCTACTATTATCTTTTACATCAAATCTTAAAAATAGTACTCAAAAGCATGGCACAGTGAATAAAGTGGATAAAGTGGATAAAATCTGGAAGGAATGGTCTCACATAATACTTCTGGCACATATAGGACTCAGGACATTCTGTTTCTCATAGGCAATATAATCCAATCACCATTGCTTTGGAGGTGTGGAAAATGAGTCGCAAGAAAACTAAGTTACTTGTCCAGGTCATGATGTGTAGATGTAGAAGTTGTATTCTCTAGTAAAATATAAATATCTTAAAATAATATATTTTTTTCTGTTTTCTTCTTAAATCCCTAGTATAGGGATCTAGTATAGTGTAGGTACTTGATCAAGTCTTTTGATAGTTTGAGATCTAATTTTCATAAAAGGAACACAGGAAAAGAACATACACATTCCAATATTAAGACAGTGAAATGATTAATTCATATTATTGCTCAAAAGAGTTTGTCCTCAAGAGTATCTCCCCTCAGTAATTGATGTTGGACCTCTCATCCATGAATTTATATACTCCCTATTGTGTCTTGCTGTATAGAGGAAATACTGTAGAAAATAAGACCTGTTTCCAATATGATTCCATTAAGGTAATGAGGTAATAACTTTAATGAGCATACTACCTGTTGGGCAAGGTAATATATGCACAGTGACTGAGCAAATTATGGTACATAAAACTAATTAAAAATTATTGTGCAATAAAGATGGATAAACATGAAAAAATTAAGGAAACATGGGAAGACTTTTATGAAATGTTGCAGAGAGAGGAAATCAAAGTCAAAAGAATAACCATGTAGAGTCAGCATGGATAGGCATCAAATATCTATTTAATTATATTAGTTACTGTTAGTTTTAGAGAGGCAAAGTTAAAAGACCCATCTTTCTCTTAAAAATGGATGAACTCTTTAAACAATTGTTGATAATTTACACAAAGCGTTAAGGGTTGCATGTAGTTTACATAGACTATCTGGTCAGACTTAAAACAATCCTGTGAAATGCCTTGTAAGGTATGGTTATTAGCACTGTTTAACAGATGAGAGGTGTTCATGATCACACAGCTAGTGAGAGTTAGAGAGGTAGAGGAATTTATGATTTTCAGTCTAGCACTCTTAAGAAAGGTTTTTGGGGAAAAAAAAGTACTTTTCACTAGGGAAAGATTTGACAAGTTGTTAAGTTCCTGTTGTGTCCAAAAAAAACTATCATTTTTTTAAAGTAAAGTTCTTATGTGGATTTAATCAATTATTTCATCTCCATGAAATGCAGTCTGGCATAGTGAGATCTGGAAGGCCAGGTTTCAACTGCTAATTATTACATACATACATTCATATATACATGCATACATACAATTACACACATACATATATGTATGGGTGTATATATGCATCTATCAATCTATAAGATATATAACTCTTCTAAATATGTGACACCTTCCAGAAAGAAATATGAAGAATTATCCTGATAAAACTCTGATATTCAAGCAATGCAAGGGATTGAACAGGACAACATCAAGAATTAGCAAAGTTTATGACAAGCTTCCAAAAAAACCTGATAAATTACCATTTGAACAAATGTTTTAAATTGTTGATTGTAAGAAAACTAAATGCAAATTAAAACAATTTTGAGATTTACTTTACATCCAACAAACAGAAAAAAAAGATGACCAAAAATGGGAATAGACAATGTGGGAGGAAAGCCATGGTGAGACATTGATGTTAGAGCTACGAGTTGGTTCAGAGACTCCAGATATTGGGTCAGCTGGATGACACAATGGACAGAGCACCAG
The DNA here is from genome assembly GCF_016432865.1 of Antechinus flavipes. NCBI lineage: Eukaryota > Metazoa > Chordata > Mammalia > Dasyuromorphia > Dasyuridae > Antechinus > Antechinus flavipes. The sequence goes on along the minus strand of NC_067398.1, from coordinate 39,969,950 downwards.
GCCTGGAGTCAAGAAAGCTCATCTTTATTCTTTAACTCTAGACTAGACATTTTCTTGTTGTGTGACTCTGGATAAGAATTTTAATTTTGTTTCCCTCAGTTCCTCATCTGTAAAATGATATGGAGAGAGAAATAGCAAAGGTCTTTGTCAAGAAAACCTCACAATAGGTCAGATACAACTGAAAAAAATGACTGAGCAAAATAAACAACCCCAGATATCATTTTGGAATTATTTAGAAAATATAATTAAACTGTCCATAGATTACAGCCAAGGATCCACTACTGACCATAAATTCCCCCAAAGAGACAAAAATAGAAGTCAAAGATAGAAGTTGTATCAAAGACATTATGAAAGAAAGTTTAAAATAGTTTAAAATATTCACAGCAGAAGTCTTTGCAATATGTGCAAAATGAGCACCCATTAACTGATTGGCTAAAAAAACAGGCAAATTAATTTACTACACTGTTATTCTGTAGTGAGAAACTGAGACTAAGAAGATTTCAAAGAAACATGCAAAGATTTTTATAAACTGGTGAGAAGTTAAATAAGCAGAACAAAATGAAAATTAATCAATGAAAAATAAAATTTTCTCAAAAATGAATATTAGTTTTGGTTAACACAAATAATGAAAAAACATACTGCTTAGATCTGAGAGCTGGGATATTGGTAGGGGGAAATGTTGTACATATTATAAAATAAGGAATAGCTAGGACCACTGGAATTCAAATCCAACCACAGATAACTTATAGCAATATGATCCTGGGAAAGTCATTTAACTTAGGTTTGTTTCAGTTTTCTCATCTGTAAAATGGGGATAATAATACCATCAACATCTAAGGATCTAATGAGATAATAGTTGTAAAGCATTTAGCTGAGTACCTATAGTAAATGTTACGTAAATGTTAGTCACCATTATTATTACTATTATTAGTTATTTCTCTGGGTGTTTTGGTTATCTGGTATTCTTTGTCATAAGAGAGAGTTTAAGGAAGTATGTAGAAAGAATTTTCTCCCAGAAATGACCAAAAAAAAAAAAAAAAAGGAATCACAACATGTGATTTTTTAATCAAGTATCAAAATTATTCTCTAGCAATGACTTTGTACCTTGACCATTATGACTTATTGAAAAGAAAAATAATTCTAATTTCTGCAAGCTTGGCTGAGCATAACAGAAAGTTTCTGGCTCAGTAAGTACAACATTGCTATTCTTTTAAGAATGTACAACTTGTGGAGAGGCCACTGAGGAAAAGGTGATCTTGGTACACCATAGAGAGACAGATATTGACCATAGAAGTTTTTAAGAAATGTACTTTTATGAGAATGTTCTTTTTGTTTTGTTTTGTTTATGAGCAATGCATTATTTAAATAACATTGAGGCAACAACATTCTGGTTTTATTTTTCATTGATTTCTTTGGAAAAGATTAGTGAAAAATTATTTTAACATTTGTTCAATCAATGTTTATCAAGTGCTTACTATATAGTAAGCATTAGCTAAACACAGGAAATGAGATTAATTAAATCTAATTTTTAAAAACAGAAAAGTGAGAGGAGATTGTTGCATTTAAATACAATTCCAATACGTCTTAGAGAATTTGGGTCAGTGGTTGTTAAAAAAAATAGATGAATGAATAATCAGGTTTGAGCAATTAACATCTTAACAATTACATATAATCAACTTCTAAAAATGTGAAATTTCACACAACCGTTATAATGAACTACTGATAAATAAGACAAGCTAAAGAAAGGAAAAAATAGTCTTTTAATATAAAGCTTGTTTATAGGAATTATATGTACTATTTATTGTGTCTCTAATTAGGATTATACTGGTCTTAGAATTCAAAAAGTATACCTAAATATGTATTTATATTTTGTAATGTACTTTACAAATAACACAAAAGACTGTACATTATTCTAATTCTTTATTTAAAAATATTTCCCTTTAAGAAAACATTTACTTATTTAGATTTGTGTGGAAAAAAGAAGTAGGAAAAAATCACAGAAATTAAGAAAACTCATTACTTACTATACTGCCATTATGAAGATAGTATTGAAAAGAATACTTGCCATAAAAAGATAGTTTACTAATAGCATATAATCAAGCCTGTACTTCATTATTCATTAAAATGTACTGAAAATATTCAACAGTTATATAGAGATTGTAAAGAAAACAATGAAATTGATTTCCCACCATAATGCCTGTGATTTGTCTCATAAAATCTGAGGAAAAATTATTCTAAAGGAAAAAACAGGGAATGTAATGGATATTTATTCATATTTGATTTACATATGTTAAAATAATCTCTTTTCAAAATTCTAGTAATCTTAATCATGGTTGGTCATTGTCACATTTCCCCCCTTCTTTTTCTTTTAATGTAGCAAGTGTCTTGGTTAGCTTTGATGATCATAATTATACTCATAGAAATCATCCAGATTTAGGATTTATTTTTCTCTAAAACACCAATGTAGACTTTTATGTGCATGAAAATGATGAATATAAAAATAGAAGCCATAGGTGCATAAGCAAGTCCTTGAAGAAGACCCATTACATAAATAAATCAGGTGAGAATTATAGATTTGTCTCCTTTAGCCAGTCATTTTTCAAGACAATAGGAAATTGACATGTCTCTGATGGAAATCTGACCACAGACTATAAACAGAAACTGAAAAATAAAGTTTTAGGGAAGAATAAATTCCATTAGGTCTTATTATTTTAAAATAATTCATTTTACTTAATTCTTACTTAATTCCAAACAATGAGAAACTAAAATTAGAATTCCAGATAACACCATTTTATCTAAGCAGCTCAGGAGCAATAATTGAATTATTCAAATCTAGAAAAAGAAATCTTCAAAAAATAAATATTTAATGCTTTTCCATCTGTACTTTATATGAACATAGAAATCAGAAACAAAATAACATGAGAAAAGGTACTTATATTTCTCCTTGATCTTCAATATGATTTCTCCACTCTGATTCTTTATGCCCCAGGTAGAGGTAAGAGACGGTGAGAAAGGAAGAAAACAGTTTTCATGATCTATTTGAAGATAGGTAAATCCAATCTGCTCAAGAAATCTCTTCTACCTAAAGATTACTCCTTCTCTATGCCCATTAGCACCTAGGACAATATCTACAATATTGGTGATAATTTAGTTATTACTTATTGTGATATTCCCAAGATAATATTACTTTTTAAAAAATGATAGATTTTTTTTTGGACACAACATGAACTTCTTAACAATTTATCAAATCTTTCCCTAGTGAAAAGCACTTTCTCCCCCCCCCCAATATTTAATTTTTTACAATGTGTAGAATCCTATAATTGTAGAATTGAAATAGGCTTTATAGTTCATCTTATGATCCTCTTAGTATACAAATAAAACTGAAACCCAGGGAAATTCTTTCCTAGTGGCATATGACAAGGATTTGCACTCAGTGGCAGTCAATTAGCTTATTAAATAGCATGATGGGATCAGTAGCCCCGGGTCAAGAAGGCCTGAGTTTAAATCTAGCCTCAAAAGCTTACTAGTTATGTGACTCTAAGCAAATGATTTAATCTCTATTTGCTTGACTTTAACAGGAAAACTCTATATGGGGTCATGAAGAGTCAGTCATGACTGAACAACAAATGGACCATTTGATTATTTTTATCCATGGCTTGGATCAAGGTAAAATGAAAGGTTTTCACATACTTAGTGAACACTAATCAGAGAGAATTGGCTAACATGTATAATAACCAGCTCAAGATCAAACATATCTCAACAGACAAAACTCTAGACCCAAATATAATAAGATCAACTTAAAAAGTCCTCAAGGAAGAGTTCTTTCCATGGAGTCAATACAATTTAATTGCATAACATAAAATGGGCAATGGATAGCTAGAATTAATTTCTTATATAAAAGATCTGAGTTTCCACAAAGTACATAGACAAATCCATATGGGTCCACAATGTAATGTAGCATTCCAAATGATAAGATTATCTTAAGTATGAGGTCAAGGAATGTGATCTTGTGTTCTGGTCAAACCAAATTGAGACTATTGGGTTTAAGGGTAGATGACACATCTTTGAGTGAAAATGGATGAAAGGGAAAATTTCTGAGGAAGATAGCCAATAAATATGCCAGGGAGTGAAATCTACGTGGTATTAGAATTAACAGAAGGAGCTGGAAACATCAGTGTTAGAGAAGAGAACTAAAGGAACAAAATAGCTTTTTATGAAGCTGTCTGTTGGGTTCCCATGGTATATATGGATACTATTCATTTTTCTTGGCCATAGAGAATAAAACATGGAGAAATTAATAGAAAATATAGAGAGGAATATTTTACTTAGTCTAAGAATAATCTTATCTACAATTACAGAAGTTCAAAAATGTTTGGAAAGATTCCCCACCCTCTTCTCTCTCATTCTCTGAGGAGGAAATTAAGTGACTATTGGATGGACATATTGGAAAGGACATTCTTGTTAAGAGGTAGGTGATATGAAATAATCTTTGTAGTCTCATTTAATTTGAGAATTCTGGGGCTTCACACAACTAACAGTTAGTGATAGAATCCAGCTTTCCAACATACATGTTCATTGTTCTATCCATATATTTTTCTTAATGATTAATGATAAATTAATGATTTTTTCTTATTTTTTTTCAATTTTATTTTGAAAGAGACTGACAGAAAAAACAGACAGAGATAACAGATGAGAGATAGAGATAGAGATAGAGAGACAGAAAAAGATATAGGGACATATGAGTGACAGAGACAGATGTAAACAGAAGTAGATATAGCTGAGAGAGGAGAAAAAAGAGAGACAGTGACAGAGATAGTGAGAGATTCCAGAAGCCCTTAGAAACATATATATATATATACACAAATATATATATGTATATATACACACACATACATATATACAATTTATGTTATGTATGATACATAATTATATTATACTCAGTTCATACATATATAGCTAAATATTATTTTATATTGTTTATATTGCAAAATTTTATATAGCTTGCTATATAAATCTCTCACCTTATGATAATCTCCCTTAATTTGAAGTTTACTTCTCTTAAATCACTTTTTGTAATTCCATATGATTATCCATAAGTAATTATGACTGAGGCATATCTCTTCACTATTACTGAATCATTTTTTAAATTTATTTTTTATTGAAGTTTTTTTTTTTTTTTTCAAAACATATGCAAGGATGATTTTCCAACATTGTAGTGGATCATTTTCCTAGGCAGTCTTGAGCAACAAAATAAAAAGTACTCCAATTGGGTGAATTCATCAAATACATAAAAATGAAGAAAACCTCATTTTACTTTGAAAAATGGAAAATGATTCAGATTGATCCATGTAAATTTGAATATTAGGAAAATTTATGATTCAGCAATTTTCTGATAAAATTGATATAATTCTGATATAATTGATCACTAACTTTACTCATAAATATGACATAAAATAAAGGGATTAACAAGGAATATTAGGGAATAAAATGCATGTTGAGCAAAGATTTGCTTGCATAAATAGGAAAATAAACAAAGTTGAAATTTTAACAAAAAAACAAAGAAATAAAATCAAATAACTATTTAAAAGGAAAAGTCTTATCATTTTTACCTCTTCTATTGAGAGAAGAAACACACACACACACACACACACACACACACACACACACACAGTGAAATCAAGTATGTGAATTCAGATCATGATTTTGACACTTGTTATGGACAAATCATTTACTTTTACCAGTTTCAGGATCTTTATTTATAAAATGAAGAAGCTGAATTAGATGACCTCTGAGGTTCAATATAATAATAGTGTGACATATGTGGGAAAATGAGTCCTATTTACTTTAGTGTTATATAAAACATCATGATGATAACTTGGGGTATAGTAAAATATATCAAGAGAAAAAGCTTTTTTTTTTATAAAAAAATTATGTTTTCAAAATGTGTTTTATGATTCATACAAAATCACAGTCCTCTAAGATGGAGTTGAGAGGCAGCCTGACATATCTTAAAGGGCTTTAGAATTTTGACAGCTGTATTTCTATCTTGCTTCCACCCCATTTGAAGTAGAAGGCAAATCACTTTCCCTCTCATTGCCCTGATCAACTCTTCAAGAACATAAATTACAGATAAATTACACTTTTTTTTTTCTGTGTTGGGAATTGGCACACTGGGAATAAATTATACAGATTAAATACTATAGGTCCACACTCTCATTATTCTACTCAGAAACAAAAATAACATTAGTGTTTAAATAAAAATGATAATTTAATTGATAAAGTGCTTAATCATAAACATGTTTTAATATACTGTTTTACTACAACTCCTACAATATTGAATTCTCAACAGTTATAAGATGTATTTCATGAGATACCCACAAAATATACTCATATTTAAATCAGATCATGTAAATATTTTCCATTAGTTCAAATTTTATTCAAAATGCCATCTTAAAAATTACCTTCTGTGGTATTTGTCTTGAATGTTCAGCTGCACATTACCTGTAAATAAAGAAAAGGGGATTTTTCAGTATTATTAATTGAGATTAAAATTTTGTTAAAAATGGAAGTCCCAAGTTATATATAAACCATCAGAGGAAATATAAATGTGTTCGTAGTCTAAACAAAATTTGTGTAATAGGGGATTGTTCCAGTCAGTTTAAAACTTGGAAATTCACACACAAATATTTGCCAGGCTTTCAACTACCACAAAATCATAAGAAATCATCAACTCTTTGTATCTTATGGTTCAAATTATAAACATTAATTTTTCCACATGCTTATCTATTTTCATGCCTCACACAAATTAAGACACTAAATATTTATTGAGTTGAATGGAATATATTTCAAAAGATCTAGGCATAAATGTGTTACTTTATAAAAGCAAAAGTCTAGGATGAACAACAGACATTAAAACTGCAATATCTGCAAATAAGAAAATGAACTGTTTGAATTTTATGTGCAAAAACTAAAGCCCTGCCTTGTGTGAAATTAAAAAAGTAAATTTTATAAGGATATTAGTAGAAAGGCATAATACAGAATGACTCTAGTTATCATTCATTCCTTATCACAGACTAAGGAAACTCAATACCTAACAACCTCCTTTCCATTATTTCTTTGGGAACACTGGCATAGTCTTAGGTGTGAGATATTAAAGAGATCTAGATATTAAAATAAAAAAAAACTAGAATGTAAATGGAAAATATAAAGTTGGAAGTTAATAAAACAAATTAATGGCATATATAAAAATGTAAGGATCACCAAAAGCAGATTTTTCTACTACTCTCTTTCTCTAAATACTGTTTCTACTATAAATATGTTTTATAATATATTTATACATTATAAACAATTTGAATAATATAGATAATATAATCTACATACACACAAAAATAAATATAAGGATCATGAATTCAAATTTATACTTTACCAGGGTCAGCAAACTATATAGCTCAAATCTAAATGCAGCCTACTTTATTTTTTCTTATAGTGATTTAAGTTTATTTTTTAAATTTTCAAATATAATAAAGCTTTTATTTAAAAATTGTAAAAAAAAATAATTTCTTTTAAATGGACCATGAAAAATCATGTAGTGGGTCAAGTATCTGCTACAGTTTTTTGACCCAGTAATCACCATAATTGATGGGGGAGAAGTATACTATTAAGTTAATACATAGGATCCCTGAATTAAAATGCATATGAAAAATTGATTTTAATTGGTCTGAACAAAATCTTGATTATAACTCAAGAAAATAAATAGGGAAAAATACTTATTGTAGACTGTATAAATAACGCTTTGCATGTATGTATACATACACACACACATATATATGTACTCATACACATACATACATACAAGGGGTGCACACACAGATGCATACTTACTAGGAGGGAAGGAAGGAAGAAAGGGACGAAGAAAGAAAGGAAGAGAGAGAGAAGGAAGGAGGGGGGAGAAGGAAGAAAGAAGGAAGTGGAAATGAAAAAAGTAAGAGAAATTCTTTTTGAATATAGGTAAAAGTGATAATTTTAAAAGTAATGACTGAAACTTTTTGGATCAAAGAAGAAAAAGGAAATATATGTAAATTAGCTGTGCACAACCCGGTGTTCTTTTTATTGTAGTAAGTTTATTTTTTTAATACACTTTGCTTTTTGAAGCATGTTGGGAGGGAAAAATCAGAGCAAAAGGGAAAAACAGAAAAAAAAGCAGAAAGGAGAATTGGAAATATTTGTGTTGATTTACATTCAATAGATCTTTTTCTGGATACAGATGGCATTTTCTGTCCAAAGTCTATTGGGATTGCTTTGGATCACTAAACTATTGAGAAGAAACAAGTTTTTCATAGTTGATCATTGCACATTCTTCTTGTTATTGTATACAATGTATTCCTGTTTCTGATTGTTTTGTTGAGCATTGGTTCATGTAAATCTTCCCATGCTTTTCTATAATCCTCATGTTCATAATTTTTAATAAAACAATAATATCCTATTATCCCATGTGTCACAATTTGTTCAGCCATTCCCCAATTGATGAGCATCCACTCTTTTCCTATTCTTTGTTACCACAAAAACAGCTTCTACAAACATTTTTGCACTTGTGAGTCCTTCCTCCTCCTTTAGCATTTCCTTGGAATACAGACCCAGTTAATGGCACTGCTGGGTCAGAGGATCTGCACAGTTTTATAGTCCTTTGGATGTAGTTCCAGATTGCTCTCCAGAATGGTTGGACATTTTCACAACTCCATCAAGAATGCATTTGTGTCTCTGTTTTCTCCCATCCCTTCCAATATTAATGATTATCTTTTCTTGTGATCTTTAACCAATCTGAGAGGTATGATGTGGTACTTCACAATTGTTTTAAATTACATTTCTCTAATCATTAGTGATTTAGAGCATTTTTTTCCTATTACTATAGATGGCTTTAATTTCATCCTTTGAAAATTGTCTGTTCATATACTTTGATCATTCATCAGTTGGGAAAAGACTTGTATTCTTAAAAAAAATGACACTATTCTTTATATATTTTAGAAAGGAGACATTTATCAGAAATACTGGCTGTAAAGATTTTTTCCCAGCTTTGTACTTCCTTTTTAATCTTGTTTCTGTTTGGTTTGTGCAAACCTTTTTTAATTTAATGTAATCAAAGTTGTCCATTTAGCCTTTTTATTATTTTCACTAGTTCTTCTTTGGTCACAAATTCCCCCTTTCTCCAAAGATCTGACAGGTAAATTATTCCTTGTTTTGCTAATTTTTTATGGTATCATACTATATACCCAAATCATGGTTCCATTTTGATCTTATTTTGGTATGAGGTGTGAGATGTAGGTCTATGCCGAGTTTCTAACATATTATTTTCCAGCTTTCCCAGTAATTTTTGTCAAATATGAGTTCTTATTTCAGAAACTAGAATTTGGGGATTTTTCAAATACTTGATTGCTATAGTCTTTGATTATTGAGTAGTGTGTATCTAATATATTTCACTGATCTACCACTATTTCTTATCCAGTATCAAATGGTTTTAACTACTACTGCTTTATAATATAGTTTTAGATTTTGTACTCCTAAGCTACCATTGTTTGTGAATGTGTGTGTGTATGTGTGCATGTGTGTGTGTCTTTTTCATTAAAGGAATATGTATAATGACAGAGAGGGAATAAAGAGAAGAAGAATTAAATAAGGAGAAAAAAAGCAGGAAAGAAAAAATAATGAAATAATCAAAATTCCAAAGGTAAAAGGATAATAAATAGGGGAGGCAATTAGGATTAAGAGATCAAATCCCATGAGAATAAAACTGTTTAAAAAGATAAAGCTAAAGTAACTGATGAGAAAAAGTAGCATATTTATAGGAAGAAGAAAAAGTCATAACTTGAAAAAACAAGACAAATGGAGAAAAATATAAATTTAAATCTCATAATTTTAAATGTGAATGGATTGTTCCTCAAGATTTCCTGAAAACAAGATGACAGAATAAGTAGTAAATAGCCATAGTTCACTCATATTCACCAAAATTTTATAAAACAGTGCCCCTAAACAAATCTTTGAAAAACTAGACTAGCAAAAAGAATGGTGCAATAGCCCTTGAGCACGAGAAACTTTGAAGATCAACAGAAAGTCTGGATCACTTGAATAAAAGGGGGGGGGGTGCTGTCCTTGATAACAAGCATTCTATTAAGCTCCACCTCAGTAAACCAGCTGAAAAGCTTGAGCCCCAATATGGTGGAGAAAACAACATCAGTTCCAAGATTCTCCAAGTGTCTCAATTTAGCCAAGAGAACTGGCAGATTCTAGCTCTGAGAACCACCATTTGCTTCAGCAAGTCCAGAGCAAACAGACAATCTCCAATAACCATCTTCACTTGCATCAGTATATCTCAGGGAAGCCTAGTCTCTTCACATGTTAGACAACAGCATTAGGATTTTGAATTACCACTAGGTAAACTGATAGACTCCTACAGCCTCCAGTAGTGCGGGCCATTCTCACCTCCTCAGCTTAGCACCAGACATAAGAGCCTCCATAAACTCAGTGCAACATCAGGTAAACAGCCAGAGCCTAGAGTCCCTGGCACAAGAAACCTCAGACAGTATCCCTTCCACCTCAGGAGCAGAGCTCTTAAAAGAAAAAAAAGCCAAAAAGATGAGCAAAACAACAACAAACAAAAAAAGTATCTGACCGTTGAAAGTTAATATAGTGACAGGGAAAATCAAGACACAAACTCAGAAGGGGACAACAATGTTAAAACACTAAAGGCAAAACCTCCTTCCCTCTCTCCCCCCTGGAAAGAGAAGTAGTATCAAGTCAAGAGAGAACTCATAGGAAACCTTTAAAAGGAGCTTTAAAAAAGGATGCAAAAGATGCAAGAAAAACTGAGAAAAGAAATGAGAGTGATATAAAAGAATTATGGAAAAAAGAAAACTGCTTGAAAAGCAGAATTAGCCAAATGGAAGAGAAGATACAAAAACTGCCTGAAGAAAACAATTCCTTAAATAGGACAATTGGGGGCAGCTAGGTGGTGCAATGGATAGAGCACCAGCCCTGAAATTAGAAGGACCTGAGTTCAAATCTTGCCCTAGGCACTAAACACTTCCAAGTTGTATGACACCCTGGGCAAGTCACTTAACCCAATTGCCTCAGCAAAAAATAAAATAAAATAAATAAAATTTTAAAAAGGTTAATTAATGAAAATAACTCCATAAAAGTTAGAATTGGGCAAATGAAAGTTAATTACTCTATGAGACATCAAGAATCTGTCACTCAAATTCACAAGACTCAAGAAATAAAAGAAAATGCTGCAAAATATCTCATTGGAAAAAAAAAACAACTTACTTGAAAAAAAAGATACAAAAGAGATAATGTCAGCATCACTGGACTACTTAAAAGCCATAATCAAAAGGAGGACTTGGACAGAATTTTTCAAGAAATTATCAAAGAAAACTGTTGCAGTATCCTGGAACCAAAGGGCAAAGGAGACATTGAATGAAACCACTTATTACCTTGGAAAAGAGGTCTCAAAATAAGAACTCCAAAGAACATTATAGGCCAATTACAAATCAAAGAAAAATACTGCAAATGGCCAGAAAGAAATAATTCAAATATTGAGGAACACTAACCAGGATTACACAGGATTTAGCAATTGCAACATTAAAGAATTAGAGGTCATGGAACATGCTGTTCCAGAAGGAAAGAGGCTAGTGCTACAGCCAAGAATCATCTGGCTGGCAAAATTAAACATTAAAAAAAAAAAAGGTCATTCAATGAAATTGAAAGATTTCAAGCTTTCATAAGGAGAACAGAATTAAACAACAACAACAACAACAACAACAACAAAAACAACAACAACAACAACAAAAAAAAAAAACTGATCTCTAATATCAACACCTAAGAGAAGCCTATAAAGGAAAACAAAAGGGAAAAGAAAACATAAGGGATTCCATAGAGCTGAACTGTTTACATCCCTATATAGAAAGATAACACTTGCAAAACTTTAAAATTGTATCACTAATATCAGTATAGTTAGGATTATATGGATGGAGGGCATGTAATTATGTATGTGAATAGGATGAACTCCCCCATAATATAGAAGGAGATAGAAGAGAGGAGCAAAACCCAGAATCCTACAATATGTTGTTTACAAGAAATACATTTGAAAGAAAGACACACACAGAGCAAAGATAAGAAGCTAGAGCAAAATCTACTTTGAAAAAAAAAAAGCAAAACGGGATTAGAAATTTTGATCTCAAAGCAGAAGCAAAAATAAACTAATTAAAAGAGATAAGGAAGGGAACTACATCTTTTCAAAAGTACCATAAGCAATGAAGTAATTTCAAACTAATCATTTTCATTTTTATCCATACATATATTATTTATGTATGAAATACTAGTGAGTAATCTCCCTTTACCAATACAGACAGAATATTATGAAGACCATCTACAAGTTAAAATTTAAGAGTAACAATTGTATAAGTTTTGTCAGTATGCTTGTGTACACACTTTATATGTAAAAACAAGCAAATAAATAAGCAAAAAAAAATTGCCACATATAAGCATATTCTATGATTTTGTCCCATGGAAAAGAATATTACCGTCAATTGAAGGAGAGTCAAACTATAAGCAGAATATGAAGAGAAGTAGAAAATGGGTAGAAGATAGAAATCATCTGCTGGGCTGCAATTTTTATGAGTTACTCAATAAAAAATATTTATTAAGTGTCAACTATATGCTGGACACTTTTAAATTCTGAGGATGCAAAAAAGGTAAAAACTAATCTGTGCATTAGAGGATCTTACATTCTAATGGGGAAGATAACATGCAAACAAATATATACAGCAGAGAAAGCTATAAAAAGGATAAATAGGAACTAATTAAAAGGAAGCCCACTGGAATTAAGAGGAATTAAGAAAGACTTTCTATAGAAAGTGGGATTTTAGTTGGAAATTAATAGAAATCAGGGTGCAGTATTGTCAGGTCAGAGATGGGAGAATTCCTAGAGATTGGGAACAGCTGGAGAAAATGTCTGGATCCACAGTGCACCTTAAAGAATAGAAAAGCAAAGCTGATTATCAAAAAGGCAAAGTTTTATGGTAGGAAGAGAGCAAAAAGACCACAATATTCTAGAAACTAGAGTTATGTGGAATGATGGGAGAAGAATACAAAGGGAACACTATTTGAAAGTGCAAATCTATAGTTTTTTCTGCAAATCCAAGTCAATATAAAGACACAATGTCTCCAAAATCAGGGAAATCATAGACTGATACAGATATATGGAAGAATGTATGCTACTTACCCCCTCAGAATGTTACTTAAAACAATGCTATAAATTATGTATTCCATCCAGGTTTCAACAAAATCAGTGATCTCACTCTGTGTCACTGTCTCTGTATTTCTGTCTGTCTCTTTCTGTCTCTCTATCTAGTATCTCTCTGTCTCTGTTTCCCTCTCTCTCTGGGGGCAATGAGAAGATATCACATGAAGTAAGAGTTCTTCAAAGAATACTCAGGACTTTCCTTTTAGAAGGGAAATCTATATACTTAAATTTAATACCAGGAGATTTATTCATTGTGGCATGGTATTTATACTTTATGAGAAGACAAGCATATCATATAAGAAAGTTTTAAAGGCTCTGATAGACAGAAACACACAGTAGATGAACTCTCCAAAGCTTGTCTGGAGAATAAGATTATTCCTCCCAACTTCGCTCCCAATGTATTTTACTCAAATTTCTTCCCTAACAATTATTTTACCTTTTTTTTTTTTAAAAAAAATTATCTATGTGCATGTCAGATGTCCCTTATGAGATTATCCTGAAGGACAGAATCCATGTAGATTTTGTCTTTGTATGACATCCAGAATTAATCAAAGTTGCATAGGGCAAAGTTCTGAATTTCAAGTCAGAGGAAATGAGTTTCAATCCTAACCCTTCTGTTTTCTCCTTTCGTGATTTTGGAAAAGTCATAACCTCACTGGGTCTCAGTTTCATCATCTGTAAAATAAAAGAGACATTTTTGGATCCCTTCCAATTTGCTCTCTATGATATATATCCAGGATGGATGTATGTTATACGTTTATTGCATTTATTTGCTTAAAATACATATATACATAAATATACATGTAGATTTGTGCATGTACGTATGTATGTATTTGCAGCAAAGAATTAGAATGATATAGTGCTTAAGGTACTGATCTTTGAGTCTGAGTAATAGAGTTTCAAATCCTGCCTCAGATACTAGCATGTGACCCAAGGTGAACCATTTAACAGCTCTGTCCCTCAGTTTCCTCATTCCTAAAAAGAGGGAATTGGATTAAATAGCTTTAAAGATCCAACTTTTAACTTGTCATTTTATGAATAAACATTTGAAAACAAGTACTCCATAATGAAACATATGTGGGCACACATACAGAACTAAACAAAAATAATTTTCTTTGATGTTTAAAAAACAGACTATGGATTTCCTGTGATAATTTATCCCTTTGTGCATTATAAAGCCTTCAGTGAAATCTGAGACAATGATTGTTATCAAGCATACAGATGAATCATGGGAAAGGAGAGCTCATCTTTTTTCCAAATGTGGTTATTTTTAAAAACAAATTAATAAAAGTTTGAGGAATCACTGCAGAAAACGATTTAAATAGATTGTCATTGCTTCACATTAAAAAAGAGAAAGAAATATATGAACTACTTTTCATATAACTTTCATATATATATGTAATATATATATAATATATGTTATATATATAATGTATATATATATATGTATATATATATACATATACATACATATATATATATATATATATATATATATTAGGGTTTTAAGAATGAAAATAGAATGTGACTAATTTCCTAGAAAGTAAAATGAGAGAGAGAAATGGAAAGACACACACACACACAGAAAGAGAGACAGAGAGAAGGAAAGGAAAAGAGCAAGAGACAGAGAGAGACACAGATGAACAGAGACAGACACAGAGACAAAAAGAGAGACACAAAGAAACATATACAGAGATAGAGAAAGACAGAGACTGACAGAGAGAGAAGGAAAGGGGTCAGGGGAAAAGATAAAGATGAAAACAGTGTGTGCTTGTGTGTGTTTAACCAAACAGGCAGATAACCATATACTCTTTATTAACATCTTATGAAAATGTTGTGTTTTTTTTTTTTATTGTAAAAGGAAGGCTATGAAAGGAAAATCCACAAATTTTTAAACTAAAATATTTTTCCTTCCTATTGACACACACACACACACACACACACACACACACACACACACACACATCAACAGGTTTTCCTAACAGATTTGAGGATTCTCTTCCAAAAATCAAAAATAACAAGTGAGAGATTGACTTTGCATGATAGCAGAGATGATAAGGGCAGTCTATTAAGTTGTTGAATAGTGCAAGGAGTTTTGTAGAACCTGAGAACTAGCAAATAAAATCTACTTTGATTATTCAAGGATTTATAGTCTAGCATTTGGTCTTGTTTGTTACTCTACCCTTTTGTCCTATCACTATTTGTTAGATCCTAGTCTGGCACATAACATTTTCAGTCAAAGTCATTAAAATCTAAGCCACACTTTTTTGTGGAAACAAAAAATTGATTACAAAGTAGATGATCCTTTATCAATCAGGAAATGGCTAAACAAACTCTAGACCAATATTATGATTGAATATTATTATTTTAAGTTGATGAACATGAAAAATTCAGAAAAAAAACTTGGGAGGATATTTGAAATGATGCAAAATGGAATAAGAATAAGGAAAATAAAATATACAATAACTACAATGAATGTGAATAAATCTCCATTTTGTTCTCCAACAAAACAAATAAACAAAACATATCAGAATTAACTTGTATGAAAAGGTAATGTTTTAACTTGGCTCTGGAGATGAATTAAGAAAAATGTTCATCTGTTCTATTTTTTCAATTGAGGAAAGAGAGATATGAAGTGTTGCATATTCTATAAGACATTGCTGATATATTGATTGGTTATCTGAATTTTTCCTTCTTTTTATTTTTACAACAATGCATGGCTTCCTAAATAGGAGCAACTAGAAAGATATATTCAGAAATGGAGGTGATGAAAAACAAAGTATAAAAATAAAATCAACTCTGCTTTGTTGCCAATTTGAGTACAAATGCATTTACCAAGGTGGAATGTTGGAACAAGCAGATCTACATTGGTGTGGGTGTGTACTCTACATTTTCCAAGTTATCTTTCCATTCCTGTCTCCAGCATTCTCATAGAGAATGATGAATTGGTTCATCTTACATACAGTACTCTATCTTCCAATGAAATATTTGGCTCTTTTCACAAAGGCAATTATGTGCACAAATATACTCGGTACCTTCTGGCAAACAACCATTCTAGCCCAAGTGGATTATTGTTCTCTGGTATTCATCCTGCCTTCTTCTAAATCTCGGAATTTTTGCAGCCTATCCCAGATGTTTGGAACATTCCCATGCCTACATCCTCATCTGCACACACACACACACACACACACACACACACACACACACATACAGTCCCTGTTATAATCTTTCTCTTTTTTTCCAGGAAGCATACAATTCATCAAGAACTATTTTTAATTGTGTATTATGTGAAGATCACTTTGTTAGGCACTTGGGAAGTACAAAATTTAAACAGGAAATGGTCTGCACTCTCAAGCAGTTTATAGCAAAGGAAGAGAGAGGGTGAGAACCAATTCAGTTAGCTATAATACATAATCATATCTTTTAATTATAAAACAAATCTGAGGTCTGAGGGAGGTCATCCCTCAGGGATCAGGGGAGGCTTGCTGGAGAAGATTTTGTTTGGGGTGGGCTTTGAAAAGCAATTAAGAGAGAGAACCTCTCAGATCCCCCATGCAAATATCTAAGTCTTTAAAACATAGGTCCTATTGAATTGGTAGAAAGAGATTCGATATCATCTATATATTAATGAACTCACAGTTATAGACCAAAATTTAAAATTAATAAAGACCTTGACAGGCAAATACAAAGAAGGGGGGAATTATTTCATACTAAAGAACAAAGTGAGGCAGGTGAAAACAGTGAGTTTTTAGGAGGCAATAGCATTTTGCCCAACCCCGTTTGGGTCTGAGACTAAGAGCAGAAAACTTGAATATGAAATAAATCATAACATAAAAGTAGAAGGATTGTAGTAGGTTGTTGAGGGCCTTGTAAGTTGAGCAAAGAAGTTTAGGTTTTACTTAGGAAGAAAAAAGATAGCCCAAAGGGCACTTTCTTTGACGTCTTAATGAATCCCTCCCTATCCCATCCCACCAAACAGAAAATGAATCCTTTTTTCATAACCAATTCCTCATCTCTCTCTGTTTTACTTCTCCAATAAAAGCATTTCATTCTAAGACACATCTTAGCAATATAGTCACCCTTCATCATGAACACAAGTATATTAAATTGTATCCTTCATGTGGTTACAGGCTGCATCATGTTAAAATTTCATAGCCCCAGAGACACTCACAATGTGCAATAACAACAAAAACAATAACAGCAAGAGCTTAATAAATATTTATGGGATGTGGAATCAAGATGGTGAAGGAGCAAGAAGAAATTCGGTGAGCTCCCTACCACTCCTTCCCCCAAATTAAAAAAAAACAAAAACAAAAAAGCACTTCCTTTTCCTCTCTTTCCTTTTCTTCTTTCTTTTCTCCCTCTCTCCTTCTATTTCCTTCCTTCCTGCCTTCTGTCCTTCCCTTCCTTCCTTCCCTCCCTTCTTTCCCTCTTTTTCCTCTCTCTTTCTCTTTCCTTCCTTCCTTCCTTCCTTCCTTTCTTCCTTCACTCCTCCCTCCCTCCATCTTTCTTCCTTTTTTCCCTCCTCTACCTCTCTCCTTCCTTCCCTCCCTTCTTTCCCTCTTTTTCCTCTCTCTTTCTCTTTCCTTCCTTCCCTTCTCTCCTTTCTTCCCCTCACTTTTTTTCTTTCTTTACTTCCTTCCTCTTTCTTTTATTTCCTCCTGCTTTCCTCCCTTCCTCTTCTACTATCTCCTTTCTTCTTCCCTTCTTCTTTCCCTCTTTTCTTCCTTAAGGAAGTCACTTCACTGAACTCATTTTCTTCATCTAAAAAATGAAGAGGCTGAGATCAATAAGCTCTAAGGTCCCTTTCACTTTGAAAGCTATTATCCTAAATCTACTAAGCTGAAGCATGGTTGTAATCTTTATCGGTGATGGTACCATCCACACCAAGGAAATCATGGATCTTTCAGGTAGTAAAGTAGTCCAAAGCAAAGTAAAAATAGAACAAATGCCTTCTTCAAATAAGTCTTTTTTGCCTCAGGGAGTAAACTTGGCTATTGGAGAGGAATCATTACTCTTCCATCAGTGGGGTCTAGTGACAAGCTTGCTGAACTGGGAATTATCAGAGCTGGGTTCCCTTTTCTGCACTGGCTCTTAAGAGTCCTGGGATTGCTGACAAGTCATTTAGTCTCTCTCAACCTCAGTTCCTTAGCTGATAAAATGTGGAAAATAACACTAACATTTTCTTCCTCCCAGGGTTACTTTGAGGAGCAAACGAGAAATAAAATCTATGCAAAGGGCTCTGTAATCACAAAGTACTACAGAAATGTGAAATGATGATACTGTTGATTATCATCTACTGAGGTGTTAGTTTGGGGTAATAATAATAGCTAGTGTTTATATTATGCTTCATGATTTACAAAAAGTCTTTCATATAAAATTCCTTTTATCCTCTTAATAATCTCATATGATAAGTGCTATTATTACAACCATTTTACAGATGAGATGACTGAAGTAAACAGGAATATAAAAGTCATACAAGTGTTAGAACGTGAAGAACAATGCACATTTAGGTTTTCCTGACTCTAAGTTGTTCACTAAAGGGACTGCAGCATCAGACCATTTCTTTGGTAAAGAGAACTCTCAAATGAAAAAAAAATTCTCTTTTGCTGCAGCCCGGCATGTCTCTCTGATTCATATATTTATATTTTTGGACCAGGAATGATGATTTTAATTAATACTTTGCTGGGAAACAGTCAAAGAAGTTACCGGTTTTACATCGATTACCTACAATATGGTTTTTAAGCTTTTTATATACTATGAACCCTACTCACTGGTAGTAAATAAAAGCCTATGAAATAATATATTTCTATTTACTCAATAAAATGCATAGAATTACAATGTCTAGTATCTATTGATATGGAGACAAAGATCTAGATATTGACATATAAACTTGTTCATGCTTCACAGGTTATAAACTCCTGACATGGAAGATAATACACATATCACTATCAAGCCTGAGGCAGGGATAGAGGACTTCAGTGTGGTTAGAGAACTTTAAAAATAGCACCAACAGCCTACAACAAAATGCTCACAGTACATACATTGGTATGAAATGAAAAACCAATTGCTGAAACCAGACTCGAATCATTTCAGGGCCTTATATAATACAAATAAATTCACCTCAATTTCAACCATCCCTCTGGGTTTTTCTTTCTTTCTTTCTCCAACTTCTGCTTCATCTCACTAGCAGCTAGTACTGACCTCCATTTAGTTTAAAAATGTAATGATAACAGGCTGAGCTGTCAACCATGGTTGGATGGCTATAGTGTATGTAGCAGGTGCCCCATTGACCACCTTTTTAGTGTGTGAGCTGAGATTTATATCAATCATGTTTCTGAGTGCCACAATAGGAAATGAGAATATTCTCTCATTTTATAAAAGTCAAATCTGCGACCCAGGGGCAAAAGTCTTCCCAGTCATTTATGGGGCCCATTTTCCCCTAGTTATTTCCCCTACTGTGTCATCCCACTTGAGAATGTTACCACTCTCTCATCATTATGAATTGGCAGTGGCTTTCCTGGAACTTGTTTTATTAGTTTGTCCTCATAGCCTGGTCTCACCCCATCTCATCAATATAATTTTCTCATTATTCCCTCATAAAAATCCTCTTCTCCAGCCAAGCTAATCTAACTGCTCCCTCCTTTCTCCACCCCTGCCAGGTACATAAGTAGTCATCATAAATGAATTTCCCTCTCGCTTCCAATTCATGCTGATGACCACCTTCAAAGCTCTATCATAAAGGCCATTCAGATTAAACACATAAGAAGCACAGCATTAGGTCTTTTTTTTTTTTTTTTTAGTTTTTTTTTTTTGCTGAGCTTATACTTATGCTTCTATCATTACTACAATCACCATCATTATAAATGGTGATATTTATTTACTTTTGTTATTTACCAATGCACTAGATGGATAGAGTGCTGGGACTAAAGTCAGGAAGAACAGATTTCACATCTGGCCTAAGATACATATTACCTGTGTGACCCTGGGTAATTAGGGGGGAATTGTAACACAGGGTTTTGCAAGGGCTAGTGTTGAAGAATTACCCATGCATACGTTTTAAAAAATAAAAAAGCTTTCATTAAAAAATAAATAAATAAATAAAATGTTTATTCTATCTACTCCACTCATCTTTATTTAGATAAGAATGGTTCAAAAATCACTTTAAAATCTATTAGTTCATCCAATCTTTTCCAATAGTCATGCAAGATAGAATGTGTGTATACCTATACATACACACACACATATATATATAATGTACATACACACATGTATATGTAAATAGGTGTATACTCATCCTATCCATATCTCCATCCAGCCATCAATACATATATACATACATACACACATACATATATTTGGATTATACTTATGTTTTCATTGCTTTAGGGAATTTACAATGAGTAAACTCACTCTTATCAACACAGGTTAACTTCTCATTCTTAAAGAAATGTACACAGAAATGCTATTTTTTATACAGAGAGGATCTTATTAGATGATGTTTGTGAAGTATGTAATGTAAAAGCAGTAATAACAACAAAAAATAACCCATTAAAAGCATAGTAGATGACATACTTAGCATCTAAACAACTTAGTGTAGATTTAACATATAACAGCTTAAACTGAGCTAAGATTTTTGGGCCATGGTGTTTAAGTAAGGAGAATGATTGGTCTGGGATTTCATTGATATTTGTGATTCCTGGGTAGGGAAATTCTCTCTACCAAGGCAGGTTAATACCTTCTCTGTAAATTAAAATCTTAGAGTGTTGCCTAGATCACTGAAGTGCTAAATGACTTACTAGAGTATAAATTCAGCAAGTGTCCGAGGCAGGAATTGAACCCAAGGCTTCCTGATTTTAAAGCCGGATCTCTATTTACTAAGTCATGCTTCCTTTTGGGAATGATTATTCCCTTTTCCAGTTGAGGAAGTGGGTTCTGGATAGTTTATTTATGTATGTATCTTGGAAATTGGATTTTAATTCAGGTCTTTTAAACGCCAAGTCTCTTATTCTTTGTATTACTTTTCGTCTTCCAGCTGCATCATTTTCAGCTGCTCTGCAGGAGAGGTATCTATCTATAATCTCCTCAAATTGGAATGTGTGCTCCTTAAAATCTGGAAATGACTCTCTGCCCTTCAAGCCTCTATAGAGTATAGTGCTTTATATAGTGTAAGCAATTAATAAAATATTTTCATTCATTCATTCATTCACTTTGCTCTCAATAGTGACTATTGAGGGACATACACACAAATTTGCTCTGATCAATGTTTTGATATAACATCATAAATAAACAATAACAATCCATGATTAAGTTGTGATATATTATAATATCATTCAGTAATTGTTCATATAGTACAGTGTTTCAATGAAAATAAGGTCATTCCACTAATTTGTTGTTTCTCATGAAATCACACCTGTAAGACGTGGTATGGTTATACTTAGTTCATAGAATCTTAGAAATCATCTATCTAAATCATTATCATTATTATGTTACTTGGGAAATTATATTTGGTCCGGATTTATAATTTTCTTTAATGTTTGTGTGCTTTTCAAACCTCCTTTTGTATTATATTCAATAATTTGAATTTCTGAACACATCTTTTTTTGTTTATAACTTTCAAGTCATTGTTGTGATTTAAAATGAACAACTATTAGCTTATTCTTTATTTTACTTATTTACTTGTAAACATATATTAAACTGTTCAAACTTTTTGCAATAAAATACATTTTCCCCTGCAAAATAATGTTAAATTTAAAAAAACATATTTAATGTAAACATATATTTTACTCATTCTAAAGACGGGTACTTAGGAGCTATAGTGAATCATATTTAGTCAAGTAGACTTTAATATATAATATTTTATTTCATTCAAAGTAGATAGATTGTTAAATTACTCGGTGATAATCAAATAAAGTGATTTGATCCAAATGCCCAAAACTATACAGGGATCTTAAGGACAGTGTTACATACATCATTACTATAGGTATACTATTTCCTTCAGTACACTGTTTAGAATATTGGACTTTAAAGTTAAATAGGTCTTCAAGCGCTCCTTGAGATAAGTCCTGTGTGACTTTGGGCAGATAATTTATCCTTGTTTTCCTATGGTTTCCAATTCTATAAACTAAGAGAGCTGAACTGGATGGCCTCTAATGTTCTTGTCCCACTCTAAATCTATAATTCTATGACCAAATCATGCCTCTAATTATAGAATCAAAAGTTCCAAGAATAAAGTTTGACAAAGAAATCTACCTGGATGTGTTTATGACTGGGGGGAACAGGAAGAAAGCTTCACCAATGCAGTAAAAAAAAAGTTGTGAGAAGAGTTAATATGGGGAATATAAAAAGAAAATGACTCTTCTGTTGTGACCTCTACTATCTTGTTCAATTCATTTACTAAGGTAAAACTCTCAACAGCTCCTGAAGGGAAAAGGGGGAGGGAGAAGAGAAGGAATGGAAGTTAGTGATGGTTCATTTCTCACAGACAGAAGTATAGTATCCCTCTAAAGTACTTGCAAGTTCCTCTATCAGTTTTTCACAAAGGACTGATTAATGTACTCTTCTGTTCTGATTGTTCTGAGAGAAGTAATAGTTTACTGGGAAGTGAAATTAGTGCTCACTGGGAATCACATATAGAGAGAGTATTTATTTTAGAATGGTATGAGATGGTTTAACACCTTAATCAGTTCCATGTTCCTGCTTAATTGTTCTTTTTAACCAGATGTTATGTTGAACTTATTAGGTTTGATCAGGTTGAAGAAGCATTGGCAGGAGCTCATGAGCTATGATTTAAGTAGATGATTAGTCCCATCAAACCAAATAAAGAGAGTAGTATTACTGAGAGGCCTCAAGTGTGACATATATGCCTTATCAGTTTCTTTATCAAATGGAAAGTCTGGACTAAATGTCTTCTATGGTCACTTCTGGCTTGTCCATCCTATGACTGATTCTATGATTCCAAGGACTTAGTTTCCTAACAGCAGTGAGAATTCTATGCAACTAATTTTACAGTAATATTATGTAAGAAATAGCTGTTAAATCCTAAATATCTCGGGAGAAAAAAGGAACTGAATAAACCCAGTAATTTTGTTCAAATAACCACAATTTCCCCAGGTCTTAATTGATTGAAATGAGTTTAAGAATTATCTTAATTTCAAGTAAGTTTTACCTTTTCACTCTTTGGAAAGTTAAATTACCTTTTAACCATCAACTCTGTATCAGAGTCCAATGGCCCAAACAACTCTCAGTCTGACATCAATTCAAAATATCAATTTGTTTCTCAAGAGATTAAGATGTTGCTATTGTATATTCATTAAATTAGAATGGCAATTTTTTCCTCAAGAATCTTCTAATTTTGTTCCAATCACTAGAGTCATGTTTATGTATTTCCTTGCATATAGATACACTTTTCCTTTACAAAACTCTTGAGAATAAAACCTTTGTATCAGATGAGTGAATATCAAACAGGGACATGACTAGCCAGTTAGGTTAAAAATATAAAGATAGTTACATTTAAACATAAAGAAGATCATCTGAATGACAAATTATGTAGAAGGAAATATATGGAATAAGAAAACTTCTATATTTTTTCCAGTCTTTCTCTTTAAGCAAAAATATTGAATTGCAGCCTATTTTGATAATTTCCCATGTACTAGTCCAGACTGCTCTCTTCTTTCTCAATTCTGGGCCAAGTTTATTTTCTCTCTGCAGAGAGAGAGAGAAAGAGAGAGAGAGAGAGAGAGAGAGAGAGAGAGAGAGAAAGAGAGAGAGAGAGTGTGTGTGTGTGTATACTTGTGCACATATTGTCATGCATTTGTATGTATATATGTTAAAATATTGAGAGATATAAAGATCTGGCTTAATCATTAAGAATTATATTCAATTTCTGTGATTGTAAAAATTTGGGTTAATCACAACCCTTGAGTGATCTAGGAAACTCTCTAAAATTATATGTTGCTCACCAGACACCAAACTATATTGGAAGAGTTTCCATCATTTGCAAATTAACAATAAGTTAATCACAGAGCCTGTCTCTGCCCTTATATTCCTTTATATTATCTCCTCTGTATATGTTTATTTATACTCTTGGAGAAATTAAAGATCAAGATCATAGAATCCTAAAACTGGTCTTAGGATATCGTGGGTTCAAATCCAGCCCCAGATAGCTGCTATCTGGGAAAGTCACTTGACTTCTATCTACTTCAATTTTCTCATCTATGAATGGTGATTAAGAATAGAACCTATCTCCTAGGGTTCTTGAGAGGATTAAATGAGATCATATTTGTATAGCATGTTGCAAACTTTCAGGTGTTATATAAAACTTATTTTCAGTTGTTGTTGTTGTTGTTGTTATTTCTCCCTTTACCTAGCTTGGGAAGTTTTTGATAGTTTCCTTAGTCAATTATTCCAGTTGCTATAGTTGGCTGATGACACAGTTCTAATTAATTCCACCTTGCAGAGCCCTTCTAAATGAAATCTATAATCATCCTAATATCAACCCTAGGAAAATCAAATGGGATGAACTCTATTTGTAGTCCAGACTATAGTATTTTGACCAGATAATTGATTTCTTTAATTCAAGCAACTGCTTGCAAGTAAATTTCCTCCATTATTATGAATAATTAACTTGAGATGTAAGTGATTTGTTCAGGGTCATACCATGAAAATATGTCAGCCAGAGACAGAAGAACTTAAATCCAATTCTTATGAAATATACTATTGTAAGTAGACTTTAAACTGGTCTTGTATATAGTGGAAAGAAGAGAACAGGTTGAACTGAATACCTTTGAGGCATTTTAAAAAAAAAGTTATTTTAATGACCTCAAGCTTCTCTTTCAAACAATGATTCATTTTTTGAAGTAAGTGTTCTTTCTGTGGTGTTATACAGTTGCGAGTTGTGAAGCATTAGAATACGTTGGGAATTGATATTGAGGATCACTCCAAGAACAACGAGGAAAAGCATAATTGATATGAGCAGGCTGTGACACATTTTAGGTGCTGAATTATGCTGAAGTGGTATTGAAGGTAACATTAAGGAAATATATGACCAAAAGGAGGGGATAGCCTGAGCATGAAGGATAACTGATTGACAGCATGGATGCTTCATTGGTATAATTGAGATGTCAGAAGAATTCTAGGAAAGATGCCAGCATCCTGGGTGAAATCCTACAGTGACCTTATGGGAGGATTCAGATAATAGAAACATTGGATGAACAAGCATGAACAGTTTGGGACCTGATTCATTGGAGAAATTTCCTATATCCAAGAGAGACTGCACATTTGTAGAATTACTGAAGATTATATGAGCATAGGAAAACTGAAGGGTCAAGTCTTATCCCTTGTTAACACAAGGGATAACCTTGAAGAACAGCTATTTCTGAACAATTAGTTTCAGGCAAAAATTGGTTCACTGCTTCTTTTTAAATTGGCGAAAACAAGTTTGCAGTAGTGTTGTTGAGTGTACCGCTGTGTAGGCAGACTGTGGTTGATTGGTTCTATCAAAAGTTATGGTCAGAATTATTCTGTAATGACTCTGTTCCCAAGCACACAGCTAGAGGCTGAGCTTCTGGGAAAGCTTGTTGAAATGAATACAGAACCAAAATTGAGAAAAGAAAAATCTGGGTTTGAGAATTGAATCTACTCTGCCTGGCTTTACACCACATTAATTAATATGCAACATTACCCAAGAATGTTTCATAGCTGGGACATTTGTTCTCTTGCTATCAATGGCCACAGTGGCAACATCAAAAAGTCTTTTTTAAAGCATCTCTGCAAAGGATCAGACATAGAAATATTTGGTAATTTATTGACAAATAATATAAAGATTCAGATTTTAACCATTTTTACTGTTTTTGATTATAACCCAAACAATAAAAGTATAAGAGTATATGTTGCTATTATTGATTTCCTGAGGCTCTGGGCTGTATTATAGTGGAAAACTGACATTATTTTAAACATTTTGTTTTTCAGAAAGCCTTATAATAGTATATCAGTTTCAGTTCTTTGGATGCAGCTAGGTAGCTCAATGAATAGAGCATTGTACCTAGAGTCAAGAATACTTGGGTTCAAATGTGGCTTCAGACACCTAAAAATTGTGTGAACCTGGTTAAAAATTTAATTTTTCTGTTTGCCTTAATCTACATAGAAGGAAATAACAAACAACTCCAATATCTTGCCAAGGAACCCTCATGGATATCACAGGAGTACCAGTGTACACAGGGTCATGGAAAGTCAGATGTATGGAACAACTAATAATATTTTATACCTCTATTTCCCCTTATATCATGGTTGTGATTAACTTTATGAACTAGGCTCTGCATTTTTTACTATGTTCCTCTTCCTTACTTCTTTCTCCTTCTTTACCAAATTATGATAGTCTTCGAAAGTCTTATGGATCTGATCATCCCCAAATATATACATTGTCCTTGACCAATAGTGCAGTAATGTCATTTTGGACCTCTGAGAAAGGACAACAACCATACCCGACATTTCACTTCACTTTGCCTTGCCTCGCCTCTCAACTCCATCTCTACTTTGCCTGTTTAGTCTATCCCTCCACTTTTCTCTATTGCTTTTCTTTAGTGATGTCAATCATAATGCTATGTGAAATTTTCTTGCCAAGGATATTGAATTGATTTGCTATTTCTGTCACTATCTCATTTACAAATGAGGAAATTGAGGAAAACAGGGTAAATTAATTTGTCCAGAGTCACATAGCTAATGTCTGAAGCCAGATTTGAACTCACAAAGATAATTTTTCCTGCATCCAGTTCTGGTACTCCTATCTATTATTGAGGCATAAATTCTCGGCTGTACTGTAATATAGTATTCTATATTCAGTATTCTCCAGAATATTCAGTATTCATTGGAAATTAGACCTTTATATTGTTGATCATCCTCTTCTCCTTGATACTCTCTTCTCTTTATGGTTTTGTGACATTGCTATTTCTTGTTTTTCATATCACTTATCTTATTTTTCCTCATTCTCCTTTGATGGATCTTCATTCAGATCATATTTGCTAACTGTGGGTATTCACCAAAGATTTATCCTATCCCTTTGTGGTATTTTTAAAATCTCATCATTTCCCATGAATTCAGTGTTTATCTCTACATAGATAATTCTCACCTCTTTTTATTCCATCCCAATTTCATTTCTGGTTTACTTTTTTTTTAAATCTCCAATTGCATATTGGCCATATCAAATTGGATATCCTGTAGATACCTTCAACTTAGCATGCCTCTAGAATTGAATTCATTGTTACTATCCAACGAAACATTCTCTCTAACTGTTAAGACCACAATGATCATTTCCCATCACTCAACTTTGGAATCTAGAAGTCATTCCAACTCTTCGGTCTTTTTCAATCTCCACATCTAATCTGTTGCCAAGATATCTATCTTGACTCCATTTTTGTAAAATATCTTATGTATACTCCCTTTTTTGCACTGATATTGAAAATAACAAGCACTCAACACCTGAAATCTGCACTATTAAGTTAACCTATCATTGGTGTCTCAGGTATCCCCCACCAATCAGCTATCAAATTAATCTTTCTAGTTCAGATATGACCATGTTACTCTCTCATTTCTCATTTAATGAAATTTAGTGATTACTTAATTTCAGTATTCCATATTATTTTCTGTTTGGCTTTTAAAGCCCTTCATAAATTTGAACCTCTTTCTTTTTTTTTCTAGACTTTATTATTAAAACTTTTTATTTTGAAAATATATGCATAGATAATTTTCAAGATTCATCCTTATAAAACCTTATATTCCAATTTTTTTCCCTCTCTCTCTTCCCGCCATCTCCTCCTCTGGATGTAATCCAATATATGTCGCATTCTTCTATATACATTTCCACAATTATCATGCTGCACAAGAAAAATCAAATAAAAAACCGAGAAAGAAAACAAAATGCAAGAAAACTACAAGAAAAAAGTGAAAATACTATGTTTTGGTCCTCAATCCCAATAATCCTCTCTTTGGATCTTTGGAACTGGCCTGAATCACCTCACTGTTGAAAAGAGCCACGTCTGTCAAAATTGGTAACTGTAAAATCTTGATGTTTCTATGTATATCGATCTCCTGGTTCCACTCACTTCACTTAGCATCAGTTCATGTTAGTCTCTCCAGATATTTCTAAAATCATTCTGCTGATTGTTTCTTAGAGAACAATAATATTCCATAACATTCATATACTATAACTTGTTTAACTATTCTCCAACTGATGGGCATCCATTCAGTTTATAATTCCTTGCTTACAAAAAAAAAAAAAAAAAAAAAAGCTGCTACAAACATTTTGCACATGTGCACATGCGCATTTTTTTTTTTTTTTATCTCTTTGCAATACAGGCCTACTAGAAATGCTACTGGATTGATCAGCAGGGTATACATAGTCTGATAGCCTTTTGGGGATAGTTCCATATTGTTCTCCAGAATGGTTGGATTACTTCACAACTCCACCAACAATGTATTAGTATTTCACACATGCCCTCCATATTTCACACATGTCCTTCAACATTCATCATTATCTTTTCCTGTCATCTTAGCCAATATGAGAGGTGTGTAATGGTACCTCAGAGTTATCTTGATTTGCATTTCTGTAATCAATAGTAATTTAGAGCATTTTTTCATATGACAAGAAATGGTTTTAATTTACTTATCTGAAAATTGTCTGTTCATATCCTTTGACTATTTATCAGTTGGAGAATGGCATGTATTCTTATAAATTTGAGTCAATTTCTTATATATTTTAGAAATGAGACTTTTTATCAGAATCCTTGGATATACTTTCCCCCCTCCCCCTAGTTTACTGCTTCTCTTCTAATCTTGTCTGCATTGATTTTCTTTGTACAGAAACTTTTTAACTTAATATGATCAAAATTATCCAATTTGCATTCCATAATGTATTTTAGTTCTTCTTTGGCCTCAAATTTCTTCCTTCCCCAGAAATTTACAGTAGATTATCTTTTATGTCTATATCTTGAACCCATTTCTACCTTATATAGGTATGGGGTGTTAGATGTGGATCAATGGCTAGTTTCTGACATAGTAATTTCCAATTTTCTCATCAATTTTTTGTCAAGTAGTGAGTTCTTATCCCAGAAGCTGGAGTCTTTGGGTTTATCCAATGCTAGATTACTATAGTCACTTACGGTTGTATCTTGTGAACATAGCCTATTCCACAGCTGGACTACTCTATTTCTTTGCCAGTACCAAATGTTTTTGATAACTGTTAATTTTTAATATAGTTTTAGATCTGGTACAACTAGCCTATCTTCATTTCCATTTCCATTTTTTTCCATTAATTCCCTTGAAATTCTTGAACTTTTGTTCTTCTAGATGAACTTTGTTATTTTTTCCAGCTCTGTAAAATAAATTTCTTGGGAGTTTTATATGGCCCTGAATAAGTAGATAAATTTAAGTAGAATTGTCATTTTATTATATTAGCTCAGTCTACTCATGAGCACTTAATACTCTTCCAATTGATTAGATCTGAATTCATTTGTGAGGATCTAGACTTCTTAAATCTTAATTTCTTTCACATCATCTGTGATCCTGTGATTCCTTCCACCTTAAATAGAAATGCCATTTTTATATTTAGATTAAATGTTTGAATTCTGAGGTAGTTTGCTCCTATGTGGCCTGCAAAGGCCAGAAAAACCCTGGACAATCCACATTGCCTTCATGGGGATCCCGGAACTCCCTCCTCTCATTCCAGGAGGGTCAAGGAGTAGAGGGCAGAGGCAGGCAAGGAGGCATGATAAATACAATATGATAACAGTAATGTTGCAAGAACTTTTCAGCTTGTACCATTGGATTTTGAGGTTTGCAAGGAAGTGGCAAGTAGCATTGGAACAGATGGAAAACACCATCAGAGAAAAACCAAATCTTATTAGGGAAGCCAGAATTTACTGTAAATTCAAAAATCTTATGATTTAAATATTAATTGAACAATATATAGAAGATCACACAGAAAGAATTGAAATATGATTGTATTACCACAATATATATCCAAGTCTGTCTCCCATGACCTTCACTCCAATATAAAATCATGGACTTCAAAGTTAAGGAGAAGATTCAATTCACCTGTCTCCCATGACCTTCACTCCTATATAAGATCATGGATTTCAAAGTTAAGGAGAAGATAAGGAAACTGACCAAGTATCATATCTCAAGTTTCACAATGAAGTTTCTTAATCCAAGAAATAGGTTGTCTATATGAACTGTGAACCAGTAAGGGCATGTACAAACCAGATGATAAATCTTTTCTCCTTAACTTTAGTCAGAGAAAGAAATGGCAAATAATATAGTCTTTGATATAATTTCTCTTAAATATTTAAAAATTTGGGTTCTTAATTTCATAACATTAATTTATATATTCTTGAATTTAAAAGTGTGTTGCTACTAGATAGGAATATACTAACTTCCAAAGATGATTTCTAATAATGATCTTAGTAACATCCTTAGATCAAAATTAGAATATAGAAAGAATTGGGTTTAAATTTAAATTTGAAAAAAAACCATTTTCTTGGTGAAAATAACATAGCTGAATATACAGAGAAAACTGCAGAATAGAAACATGACAGGCCCCTTTTGCTGCTTGTCTTAGAAGTTCTTAAAATTACTATGAAAATCAAATTCTAGCCTCAGATTGTTAATCCATGTGGACTTTATTTTGTTTTGTATTAAGCTACAGATAGCTTTAAAACAAACCTTTTACATTTTATTTATTCTACTCTTGAAATTTTTTAGCTGTCTTGACTAAAAGATATACTTTTCATTAATATTCAAATAGGCTAGTTTTTCCTTTCCCACACTAGTGGAGTTCATCATATATATTGTAGTCCCATTACCCCTTTAACTGCTAGTGGAAAATATTATAATATCTCAGAGAACTTTGAGTGAGGAAGGAAATATCCCAAATTTTCAGGAACTGATGTAGTGTATTTAATTCTATCCATTAAAGACATACAATGTACAAACAAATTCTAAAATATGCGAGTTAAAATTCTGGTCTTAAAGCCTCGCTGCAAAATCATACTACAATAGGTAAAATTAATCACTATTTCTAATTGACAACACAATTGAAATATTACAAGCAGAAGAATATAGTCTATAAATTATATGGCTAGGCTGATTTTAAAATTATGTACAAATAGGAAAAGGAAAATCTAGATCAAAAGGAGAAAGGATTGTTCCTTTGTGATTAGCCAAGGGAAACCCACTGAGAGACATTATACACCAGTGCTTTTTTTTGTGTTCAAAAGTGATTAAAATTTTCAATAAAAATTGTTCATAAAGAAAGTTGGAACCCTTCTGACAGGCTGCTTATTCTAGCTTCTATTTATGCTGTGAACTCCAGAAAAACTAAATTAAGAGCTACAGGACTAAATGAGTCTAAATTCTTTTTCCTGATGGGAAGACCTGGGGATGTCCAGTAATCTAATGCCTATCTTCACGGGTTCACTTCACTGATTTAATTCTCATATGATGATTATCATCATTTTCAGAAATTCCTGATTTTATTTTCATATTCACAGTATTTATTCCAGTGTCATGCACTCAGTAGGTGCTTAAAAGATATTTAATTGATTAAATCCAATTTCACAATTATGTATTGTTTAGGATGGTGATAACAGAAGGCAGAAGAAATACTAAGAAAATTAAAAAAACAAACAAACAAACAAAAAAACCTTGTAATTATATAGAACTAAAGCCATCAAACATGTTATCCACTGACTACAACACTCTCAAGTGCTATCTGAACCAGATTAAAAATATAACTGGGAAACATTTGGAAAATAAAGAAAATATAATAGAACATAGATAATGTTAATATGTAATTTTTAGGTCAATATGCATCCATAGACATGGTTTCTTGGTCTCATTCCTATTTGAGTATGACATCTCTCAAAGAAGATAAATTCTAAGCCCTGAAAAAACACCTGGACATCACATCTACCTGCTTTCATTCATTTCTTTCTGTGTAAATAGTAGGTAATATTAAGTATAAAAATGTATATTCTGATCCAACTCTCACATAAGTGTGAATGTCATTCATTTCTGTAAGCAATTCTCAATTACAACAAAGGTTTTCCTGTAGTGCATACATCTTTTTTCTATATTCAGACAAAGAACACTCTGGTGTACTCAGTTCTTCTAATATCACCCATTTCATCACTTTTTTACTATAATTTTACTTCTAAAATATTAAGAGGTTCAACTGTGGTACATCATTGTACTAAAACTAAAAAAAAAAATTATCTCAAATGCTTTATAACTCTATTGCTTCTACTCTTTGGCAAATTAACCGTGGTTTGGGAAACAAACAAATGAATCAAGCAATACAGGATGTAAAAACAATTTTCAATAAATAGGACTTCATTTACTATTTAATCTCTTTTCTCCCACTGACTTAAAAACATCTGTCAGAAATAGGTATAAGCACCATCTTTCTCTGGTTACATAATGTTAATTATAATGGGATTTCACTACAAATAAAATCTTAATCATGTTGGCTATTCTCCTCTGTGTTCCTATTACTCATCCTCTGATTTCAAGCTCATTAAATCTACCACTTGACAGGGTAAAAACAGGGGGAGGCACAGGAAATGGAAAAATCGTTTGGTCCAAAGGTCACAATATAATAATTTTCTTGCAAAATTATTGAAAAGGTAATGGGAGAAATAACTTTTTTTGTTTCACATTCAATTCTTTGAAGACAGACCTATACATTTCATAGAAACTTGGAAGAATGTTTGACTAGAAGTTTAATGAAAGCTTTGCATTTGAATCCTCATTCTGACAATTGCTAGCCATGTGAGCATTGACACTGACTCCGAGCCAGTTTATTCATAAAAATTAAAAAAGCATAACAGGAGCACCTATCTCATAGTATTGTCAAGAGGAAACTTTTTTTTTCAAATGGTTTAAAGTATTTGGCAAAGCTGATAGCACTATCCAATGAATGTCAATGGTTATAATTAGCCATGAAAACAACTATAGTGAGTCAGACTCACATACAACACTTTAGCTAAGGAATCAATAGCTTGAGACTATTAGGGGAGGGAAGAATAAGTAGGCTTTTATTCTCAATGGCATTAACTTGTAACAAAAAAGGCTTTTAGACTGATAAGTTCTATCTTACTCTCAATAACATTGTGGGGTTCTATTATCCATGGATTAAAAAAAATCATTTAAAAATATACCAAATAACCATAAAAAACCAAAATTTGTGATTTCATGCTATAAACAATTTCCAGTGGGGAAATTTCTTGTATCAATGAAGATTACCACTTGTTCTATAATTTACAGTATTAATTACCAATGGTATTGAGAGTGATTCTTCTGGGATTATAGTCTATATATAAATATAGCCATTACCAGGCATCTTGACTTATAACTTAATACTGAATTTCAATGAATGGAACATGAAGTGAGACCAATGACTTTGTTCAGCTATGGCTCAGTTAAATCCAATTCAATCACAAGTGAAGGCATCACCCTCATGATGTCATTGGTCATTTTTTGAGAATGAAGGATGAGCTACAAATTCAGAATCTAGTAGCCATCTTCCTAGCCACTATACCATAATACCTCTTTGTGTGTTTAATTTTATTTTTTATTAGATCTTCATTTTCATTAATGTAAGGCACTTACAATGAGAAAACTTCTCTATCAATGAAGCCCCATATCTGATCTTCAAAAATCTGAAAAAAAGTGGTGTAGGACATTGAAGGGTTAAATGAATTATGCAAGGTCATACAATGAAATATCTCATTCAAAGACAGGGGGTGGAAATCAATGCTTTTATCAGCACAGTTCACCATCTATGTAGGGTCTTCTTCTAGTACTTAAACTTACAATCTATAATTTAGAAGATAAATCCTTCATCTAGCAGTAAGTGACTTGCTGAAGGTCACATAACTGTCAGAGTAAGATTTGAATTCAAGTTTTGTAGATGCCAAAAGCAGACCTCTCATTCCTAACTCAAGCAGTCTCAGTAAGCTATTAATAGTCCCAAATCACAACAAACTTTTTTTTTCTTTCATTTTATTATTTCATGGGACAAGAGATAAACACTGACATATTGAAAGTACTTCTTAAAGAAGCATGAATTTTTTAGACTACTTAATAATTATAGTCACATTGATGTATTAATTTTCAAACATTTACATGAATTAGGATTATAAATACATATATAAGCAGATTTTTACATATATACACATGCTTTTATGTGTATCAATCCCAAAATATATTGAAATAATTCCAAATTTACATAATGATTAAAATAATAGGACCTTTTTTTTAGTTTGTTTGGTTTTGTTGTTGTTGTTGTTGTTGTTGCTGCTGTTGTTGTTAAGACTTCTCTAGATAGGTTATTTGGATTTCTAATACACTAATAGCTGTCTAAATGACAGAATAACCAAATAACAGAAGCCTACAATTGGGGTATATTTTTGTCTAGTTTAATTTGTGTGTAAATAAGACTTTTTTTCTACTACATTTCATTATGAAAGTTTTGAATTTTTGGTCAAAGGAAGCCAAATAATTACTAGAACAGCTCATTCTTATTTGGGCTAGCTGTGATTATTAGGAAGATTTTTTCACTTTCAGTCACTCGCCGGCTCCCAGAGGCTTCCACATTTGCCCTTTAGGAACAAAAGGAAAAATCAAATTGATTTTCTACGTGGTCATTCTTTAAATAGTTGATAAATATTGTCATTTCCTGCTCCTTCTACCTCTGTCTCTATCCTTTTCATTTTTTGCCCCCTTATTCAACCTTTTTTTTTCTTCAGGTTCCAGACTCATGGTCCTCGTTAGGTCATGATTTTACTTCCCATTTTCCTCCAAAAGAAATTCTGACTTCATTTGTTGTTCAGTCATTTCAGTCACATCTGATTCTTTGAGACCCCAATGAGGGGTTTGCTCAGAGACTGCTGTATTTCTATTTTTGTATATCCAGTCACCAAGCATAGGATATTGTTATTTAGTCATTTCACTCAAGTTTTTGTGATCCTATTGGGGTTTTCTTGGCAAAGATACTGAAGTATGCTGTCATTTCCTTCTCCAGTTCATATTAAATATGGGGAAACTGAGGCAAATAAGAATAAGTGACTTTCCCAGGGATACACAGCTAGGAAGTATTTCAGGCTGGGTTTGAACTGAGGCCTTCTTGATATCAGGCATGATACTCTATCAAGTGTGTCATCTAGTTGCCTAAGCGTGGCATATAGGATAGGTTTAATGAATACTTGTTAATTATTCCTTTATAATTTAATATGCTAATCATCATTCTTTAATTCCAGAGCAGTTAGGTGCCACAATGAATAGAGTCCCAACTTTAAAATCAAAAAGATTTCTTTTCTCAAGTTCAAATCCTAAAAACAAACAAAAAAAATATTTCCATGGTTTATTGATTATAAGTAATCATATGTAAGTAATTATATAGAATACTAAGTGCTAAAATAGTACAGATGGTCATATACTTTCTTGATAGTGTAGACATTGTGTACAATTAGTAACATTAAAGAAGAGGGCATTAATGAAATTAATAACAATTCTAAGTAAATGTTTAGAGTACTTTCAATTTAACAATGCATTTAATCAATTTTTTCATTTGATTGAACCTTACTTTCAATAAAATTATCACTTAAATAATGCCTTGGTTGCTTTAATTGCCAGAAGAAATGATCAGAAGAATTTATGGACACATTATTTTAAATGGGTAGGTGGAATGTGGGAAGAATAAATATATGGCAATAATAATAATAATACAGGACCACACGTGAATGAATTCTTCTGTATGTCAATTTGGGCAGGGAATGTAGGTAGGTACAACAGTAAATATTTTCCTAAAAGAGTAAGACTTGAAATATGAATGAGAATGAAAAAATTTGCTTTTAAAATATCATATGTCTTTTCTTATGTTATATTTCTATATCTATATATATCAATATAATGTATATGCATAAATAAACACAAACACATACATGTATGTATCATACATACACACAGATATGTTTGTAATAGATTAAATGTAAATGAGTGTGTGTCTGTGTGAGTGTGTGTATACATAGACATTGATTATTGCAAGGGCATATAGAGAGGAAAATTTTTAAAATATAAGGTTAGGCAAAATTTCTCATTTTT
Organism: Antechinus flavipes; assembly: GCF_016432865.1. Taxonomy (NCBI): domain Eukaryota; kingdom Metazoa; phylum Chordata; class Mammalia; order Dasyuromorphia; family Dasyuridae; genus Antechinus; species Antechinus flavipes. Next base: position 39,933,502 of record NC_067398.1, on the reverse strand, counting down.
AAGTTGCCTTTTCGATTTTTTTTTAAAAGAAAACTAACAGATTGATATTGTTATACTCTTTGATCTATTATGATTTTATAATAATATTTTATCAGAAAATAAGAATGAAGAATTTACAAATTTTAAATGGTACACACTTTTTATAAAAACAAACCAACCCAGAGAAGGAAGATCTGTGATGTTACAAATAGAGTATATGAAAATAGATGAAAACTATTTTTTCTTAAACACACAATAACCACCACATTTATTAAAATCATAAAGACTTTGCCTTGAAGGAGATTTCAATGATTATCTAGTGCAAACATTCTTCTGAGATCCTTTTATGGAGGTCATGATGTCAATGATGATATTAAGATGTTTTAATTTCTAGTGCAGTAAATATCTATAGAACTGACATGAACAAAAGCTAAGGCAAAGAATACCATAATTTTTTTAAGAATGTGAAGGGATCTTGAGAGCAAAATGTTTGAGAACCACCAATTTTTCAACTAGTAAGAAAATATTAATCTAATACATTTAACAAGTATAATCATCTAAGTTGCAATTTATTTTTTATTGTTGTTTTGGTAGCTTTTTGTTTTCTAAAAGAATTAAAGTGAAAACTGGGGTCTTTTTGGCAGCACTGTGTCAGTACTCTATTGCTTTGCCCCTTCTTGGATCCAGATTAGTCCTGAGTGGCAGTCCCAAGGTGAGGAAGGGCACTAATACATCAGAGATTTCAGCCTTAGTAGAACCTCACAATTCCAGGAAAGAAAAAAGGATGCTTTTGGTCACTCACAGACAAGAACACAGGCCAGGAGAATAGAAAACACACCTCTCCTCAGATCATAATCAAAATTTATAGTCTCTAGAAGGATCTTTCAAAACAATTTTACAAAACCCTTGAAGCTTGGGATATTGTACTTCTATCCTAGAAACATCCAGGCTTTTAGAAAGAGTTAAAACAGACTGAGAAAATGAACAAACAACAGAAAAAAAATTGACTATAGAAATTTATTATGGTGACAAAGTACATCAAAACAAACACTCAAAAGAAGATAACAAAGTCAAAGTTCCTACCTACAAAGTTTCCAACAAAATTAAGAATTGACTTCAGACCATGAAAGAGCTCAAAAGGATTTTGAAAATCAAGTAAGAGAGATAGAAGGAAAAAATGGGAAGAGAAATGAAAGTTATGCAAAAAAAAATACAAAAAAAAAAAAAAAAACTAATGAGGAAAAGAATTCCTTAAAAAGAAAAATTGCTCAAATGGGAAAGAAGTTACAAAAGCTCACTGAGGAAAATAATTTGTTCAAAATTAACATTGAGCAAAATACAAGCCAATAACTTAATCAGAAATAAAAAAAAAAACAACAAAACAAAATAAAAAGAATGAAAAAGAAAGACAACTATCTCATTGGGAAAACAACTGATCAGGAAAGTAGATCCAGTAGAGATAATTTTAAAATTATCAAAAGTACTTAAAATCACAGATTTTAAAAAAGAGAGCCTAGACATCTTCTTTCAAGAAGTTGTTAGAGAAAATTCTCCTGATATCCAAAATTTTAAAGAATCTACCTGTTGGAATACACAAAAAACACCTGATAGTGGCTGCTGGAAATCCAACCCAGACCTGCAGAATGGATCTTGTGTGAGAGGATGATACAAGGAGACCGAGAGGCCATTGCTGTTCTCTGACAATCTCTGACTGAGAGGCTGTTGCATTGTCTGACTTCTCTCCTCTTCCTTCTGCATCCAATTTATTTCATTTCCAGTCTACAAGCAACACCTGTGTCAGTAAAGACTGCCCTGCAACTCCCTCAAGTATCACAATCCACAGCTGCGGAGGCTCTCAAATAATTGACCTGCCCTTTCACCCAGGCATGGTCCTTCACATCTACCAATCATATTCTGAAAGAGATCCCAAAAGGAAAACTCCAAGGGATAAGCCAAATTCCATAACTCCCAGGTCTAGGTGACAATATTGCAAGCATCCAGAAAGAAACAATTCAAATATTGTAGCGCCACATTCAGGATAACACAAGATTTATCAGCTTTTGCATAAAAGATAAGAGGGCTTGGAAGATGATATCCTGGAGAGCAAAGGAGTTAATATTTCAACCAAGAATCAAATCACACAGAACTAAGTATAATCCTTCAGGTGAAAAAAATGGATACTCAATAAAATAGAAAACTTTCAAGTATTTTAAATAAATTTTAAAAAAAAACAGAGCTGAATTTCAAATAAAAGACTCACGAGAAGCATAAGAAGATAATTAGAAAAGGGAAATCATGATGAGGTTAGACTGTTTCTATTCCTACATGGGAAGATAAGACTTGAAATTCATAAGAATTTCTCATCATTAGAGAGTATCTAGAGTACACTGACATGAGTTGAATATGAAGGGATCATATCTAAAAAATAAAAATAAAGGGTAAGATAGGAATGTACTGGGAGAAAAAGAAAGGGAAAGCAGAATGGCATAAATATCTGCAATAAAAATCTTTTGCAGTGGAGGGGAAAAGGAAGAAGGGAGGAGTGAATGAAGCATACTTTCATCAGAATTGGTTCAAAGAGAAAATAACATATACATTCAAGTGAGTATAGAAATTTGTTTTACCTTACAAGAAAGGAGGAAGGGAAGAGGATATAAAAGGTGGGGAGTTAATAGAAAGGAAAACAGATTAAACAAAGGGATATTCAGAAGCAAAACACTTTTGTGGAGGTAAGAGGGAAAGGAGAGAAAGAGAAAAAAAAATAAATAGGGTGAGAGATACAGTCAATGATGGTAAATGTGAAAATAATTTTCATCAAGAATGGAGATAATTATATAAGAATGGAGATAATTATCTATTTGATTGCACATAATATTATCCCTGCATTTATTATAAAAAGATACTATTCAAAGATGTATATTTTGTTTTGTTCTCTGGGACTGCAAGTTTTATGTGATTGAATATGTGTAATATGACAAACAATGGGTTAACACAATAACAGATGGATCAAAATGTTTTAATGTATATAACTGTATTATTTCATGATTCATGTCATTCATCTAGCAAGCAATGACAAATTACATGATGGACATGAAAAAGAAACAATATAATGCAAATAAGTAGATAGGCAATATTGTATAAATGATGTCAACAGTGAAAAATACCTTTTTTTTCCAATATACACATGCGTATACAGAGAGAGAAAGAGAATGTACAGATATATACATATAATATATACATATTTTTAAACAGGTTTACACAAACATGTTTATATTTGTATGTCTAGGTCACATATGACACATATGTATATCATAAAAAGAGAATGAACCTCCCCTACAAAGAAGACTTTTAAAATTAATTTCTTTAATAAAGGCTTTTTTAAAAATGAAGTCAAATTTATGAAAATAAGAGCCATTAAAAACTGATGAATCACCACAAGATAAAAACAATTCTCAAATGATATAATCAAAGCTATATATGAAAAAACAATAACAAAGAAAAAAATGCAAAATAATTCCAAGGTATTACCTCATCACTATGGAAAATGAAAAATGTTGGAGGGAATGTAGGAAAAATGAGACATTATGCATTGTTGGTGGAATTTTGAATTGCTTCAACCCTTGTGTTCCAAATTACTATGCCCAAAGGACCATTACGTTGTACATATCCTTTGAGCTAGCAACAACTACTAGGTCTATATTCCAAAAGAGATTTTTTTAAAAAGTAAAAAGGCATATATATGTGTGTGTATATATATGTACATATGATAGAAATTCTTTTCTTAGGGCAAATTTAGTAAATGCCCAGAAATTAGGGAATGGCTAAAGAAATTATGATATGTGATTATGATGAAATACTATTGTACCATACAAAATCATGAGTAAGATGCTCTCAGAAAACCTGTAAAGCCTTCAATAAACTCATGCAAAATAAATGTACTGTGTGCAAAGTAGGAACAAGATTATAAGATGATCATCTCTGAATGATTTGACTATTCTCTGCAATCCAATGATCTAAGACCATTCTATAGGATTTATGATGAACGATGCTATCCATACCCAAAGAAAGACCTGATTGCATCTGAATACAAATTGAAGCCTACTTTTTCTTTTCTTTTCTTGGGGGGGGGGGGTAGAAGAAGTATGTGTGTGGCCATATTTATTTTTTTCCCAACATGATTTTTATGGGAATGTTTTGCATGACTTCACATATGCTTTATCAGTGTGTGTCGAGGAGTGAAAGAGAGAATCTGAAATTCAAAGTTTTAAAATCAAATGTTAAAACTTATTTTACATGTAAATTGGGAAAAATCCTAAAAAGAAAAGAAAAAATGTTAGAAGACTCCTTGGAAAAGGAAACAGAATTATGTAGAGGCCAATAGACAAATCATCATTATTCTACATAGAAAAAAATAATATAGATGCAATGTAAAAGGAGGAGATATTGCTAAATGAAGGTGAAAAATGAAGGTCCAGAAGGGAAAGTGGTAATTAAGGAGTGGTCTAGATACAAACCATCCTCCATACCTTGCTTGAGATGAGGTATTTGAAGAGAATGGCTATGTATTCAATGTTATTCTTCTTTCATATCTATTCTTATCCTCCCACCCCCATCATTCACCCTCATATTCTAAATATTTTTTCCTCATCCCAATTAACTTTATTCTATCTTTCAAGTATGTTGTTGGTTTTGATTAGTACATCAATAAAATTTTTAATTGAAACTGCCCTAAGGAGCTAGCCTGAACAAATTTTAATCCCTCTTTTGCAAGGTTGTTTTTTTTTTAGATACCATTTCAGCTTCCATGTCTTTTTTCTTCCCTATCCTTTACTTCTCCTATGACAATGGAGTCTTCTCTTTTCCTGGTTAAACATTCATTATTTCTTGTTCTCTATAAAGCATACTACAGTGAGATTAGTGCCTTCTTATTCTTGGAACTTATCTCTCTTAATGATCATTACCATTTTTTTTTCCTGACAGCCATATAAAACTGAAAGAAATGATTATTTCTCTCATATTAAAAATCAATTATTGAATTGTCTGAGTTTGTTCCTTCTCTTATTACTTCATTAAGAAATCAGTTGTTGTAGGTTATCCAATCAGTCTAACAATAGGATGAAATATTCAGCATGACCCACCTAGAAACCCTAAACCTAAACCTAAACCTAAACTCACTTAGGAAAATTAAAATCTGATCAAAAGATAAAGAAATTCTTGTCTAGGTTAACTGGTGAATTCTAGTCCATTATTTTTTAGTCAGACAGGTTGAGTGGAAATGTATGCCCCCTTTTGTCTAGATTTCCCTGGGTTGGGAATATGGGTCTGGTTACAATAAATCTCTATGTCTAAGTGATAAATGAACAGAATCAAGTCCTCTCACCTTTCATTAGAGTAAGACCACTTCTCACTCTTTTCATTAATTGTTAACCAATCACAGTTGATTGATATCTGTTGGGAATACTCATTCTTTCAAGGACATATAAGCATCAATATGCCGATATTATCCATTTTTGGTTTAATAATGGCAAAATGGCCATCCTCTTAGTACTTGTTACTCATAATTAATAAAATGTTTAAGTACCAGAAATAATGCTTTTTGAACTGTTCATACTTCACAATACCAATATCATGTTAAGTTGAATTCAACCAGAAAAGCTTCAATCTTTTAAAGATGAGCTACTATCTATTCATGTTTCTCTCTAATATAATTGTGAAGCAGTGGTCAGCTTATGGGACAAATTACACTAATAAATTAACTGTAGCTCTACTTTCTTCCTAGAAAGCATATTTTGAAAGATCAATACAGTTTATAAATAAAAGGTTTTTTTTTTAATTTTTATTTTGGGATATATACAGCTTTTATCAATTAGTTTACACTGCATTAAGTTGGTAAGGCCTTCTGAGTTGATTTTTTTGGAAAGAGCACTGAGCTTGAATCCTGTATTAATCACTGTGTGAACTTGAGGAATCCATTCAACACCTTTGGCTTTTACTTTCCTAATCTGAAACATCAAGAGGTTGAAATAAATGGTTCCATCGAGATTTCCTGCTCTAGATTATATGATCTGATGATCAACGAATTCTCTATAAATGATACTTTCAGAGGAATGGACTAGGGCCATGAAAATGGAAAGGAATTTACTTAGGATGCATTTTACCTCTATGATCTCCATGTCTCTAATTTGTCATCATTTTCTTGGTAAAATGTGATGACTTGGGTTTCTGCCCAAAACATCCATAAACAATGATATTGCTCAAATCATGTTGAAATATGAATGATGATTATGAATACTGATTCAGTAAACAAAGCTGTAGTAATTTTATGTTGGCATAATGAAAACAAAATCAAATCAGCTTTCTGTTGTCTTTCATTGTTGAAATGGAGCAGGGATTAAAGAACCTGCCAAGGCAAAGTAACATTTAAAATTAAGCTAAAAGGAAATAGCTTTATGGGTCTAGGCACATATTGCTTTAGCAGACACTTCAAGAAATATTTCAGGGCATCTCAATAATAAACCGGAAAAAAGTAACAGTGAGTTAGAGAATTCCATGTAATTCTAATCATCACCTTTGGCAAAGCCAAGCAAAAGAACTACTTTCTGTAATAGTCCAGGAAAGACATGCATTGAGAGAGAAAAAAAATTACACAATAGAAATAAAGCTTAAGTTGCTGAGCACAACATCTGAAGGGTTCTTGCAAGTTTCCAGAAATGTGCTGTGATATTGGGGGTGAGGAAATTTATGAATTTGCCAGAAACACAGATATCCAAAACAAAGTACTGACTCTAGCCAAGACTGATGAAAATAACAAATAAGGATTCAATTAAAATAGTAAATCTACTTCAGATTTTCTACTAAAATTGCCATTCAGATTGGGAAAAGAAAAAAAAAAAGCTGGCATAATCAACTTATCTTTCCTAGCTTTTTCTACCCAGATGGATATTGATGTCATAGGAAAATGTGGGGAAGAAATCCAAATGTTTTTAGCCTGATTTGCAACTTTGAATAAAATAAGTTGAATCCAAATAAAACAATTTTATTATTAGTTTGATATTTTAATAACTTAACACCTACATCTATAGGACTGATTTCAACATTTTCCTATTATTTCATAGCATAGCTTCTTATGTCCTAAAGCACATAAAAGGAAATGATAAACTTTAATTCTGAACAAATTCTTAGGGACACTATGACTAACAAAAGCAAGCAAACAAACAATTACAATTCTTGTGGTCTATTTACAAAGTGTAGAGTTTATTATCAAATATACGGTTTAGAAATGAACTGTGATTACTCACTTAATTCCTATTACTGTGCATGCTATTTTGACTTCATCTTAAAGGACTGGGATTTCCCCAACTTAGTATTCTGGATCTGGAAAAACATGGAATTTAAATTTCAGATCCTTAAATGAGGGCCAGGATTGGAGTTAGAAAATATTACAAAGGTTTTCAGCCTCACAAATTATGTCCTTTGAGTCTGGAGTCAGTGATGTTTTCACTATACCACACAACCTCTCCCTGTTGAAGATTTTTTTCTACCTTCAAAGTCCAGGTAGTTCTTCCATCCTGGAATCTTCATTTGATTACTCCCATTTCCTTACTAAAGTAAAATGTGATTTGTATCACTTCAAATTTCTTATAAAATTTTACTTGGACTATTTCTAAACATCATACATCTTTAAATATCAGACTTATTCTCCATTCTCTCACTCCTATCAAAATATAAACTACATGTTAGAAAGATGTCTATCATATTTGTCTTTCTACTGGATTCAGATTCCATCTCTATCACTTGTTATAAAGGCAAAAAGATTTCCTTGATGGAGAGACGGGAGGAAGAATATAAATGGCAAGTCAAACTTTTATCACTATCCTGATTGCTATCTTCCCTTGGATCCAGATTGAGCCAGCCTAAGACTTTTCCAAGAACCTTGAAATCAACAATGATTCCTGTCCAGTGGTCTGAAATATCATTCTGAGAAGCAATCGTTGAAGAGAGGCAGTCTGATAAAGTTCTCGGCAGGTACCAGAACCAAAGCTATGAAAGACTGAAAATAAATTTTTTGGCATCAAATTCCATGTCATTTTAAAGGTTAGAAAAGTTAGGAACTAATATGATTTATATCATATTATAATAATAATAATCCTCATTATTAGGATTATTTCCATATGACTTGCAGATGAAATCTTCCATATTTGTTGTCTTTCCATTATCAGGTAAACTCACTGAAAACAAGAACCTTGTTTCCCAGACTCCTCATTTTTAATTGGGAGGATTAGAAAAGATGACTTTGACCTCAAAATCTCTGCTGTTTCTACTTCCATGCTTTTTTGATCCTATGATACACGTTATAAAACAATGTCTTCCATGTAGCAATCTTTTTATTATTTGCTTTATTGAGTATTAGTTGAGGGACCACTACATGAAAGGCAAAAATACTGATGTGTTACAGAACAAAATTAAAGGGAAAAAAGTCAAAAATAAATTCCAGACACTTTTAGAACTATAACAAAGGAAGGAAAATTACAAATGCCCAAGTATATAGATTAAACAAGGATGGGAGAGGGAAAAGAAAAGTAAATGAAAAAAAGAACATTTATTGTTTACATTAATAAATATTATGTTTAATATTTAATATCTCTGTTAGACATAATGGTAGATGCTAAAACTGGAAAGACTACTTCAATGACTCTCTGATATCTCTGTGATGTCATCAATGTAGGCATTCCATTCAATGAACTGATCACAACTTATACTTGCTTTAAAAGTCCTCTCCTAAATCTTTCAATAGGAGTCTATTCACCATACTGAAACCAATTATCTAATTCCTATTATATGTAAAGGGGATGTGAATACAGCTGCTTGCAATGCCCACCTATGAAGTGTAATGGAGTGTGAAGAATATTCTTTGGTTATCCTCATTCTTGTCACCTGACTGACCTAGATGATTTTCTAATCTTACATTTGTGTAATATCCTGTATGTCTTTTCCCATAAGTAACTCTTCATTGGCAATGGGAATCATACTCATATCCATTGTGTTCCTTTCAAAAAAAATTTTGGGTGATTCACAAATTTGAATTTTTAGACCGTAGTATTCTATATCTATATCTATATATTTATGTACTGGAAGAACATTGATATTCAAATGTAGACTTTTGTTTGAAAAATTAGGCTGGCATTGTTAAAAGTACTGCACAAATTCCCAAAGGCAATCTATCTTCTCCATCTTTTGTTAAGTTCCTAGGCACAATTTATTATCAGCAGCAGCATTTCTCCAAGTAGCAGGTACCAATAAAAGAACTAACATAAAGGAATTAGATGGTGGAAGAGGGCTGTTAGTTCTGGAACTCTACTGTCCTTGGGAAAGAGTTAATAGAGAAAAATATATACATATATGTATATATATATATATATATGTGTGTGTGTGTGTGTGTGTGTGTGTGTGTGTGTGTATAATGCATAAAAGTCTTTTCTCCATTCTACATTTTTTACATGTACAAACATAGTTTCTACATTTTTACACTATGAGACTTAAAAGATAAGGAGTGTAGAGAGAACACTCTATTCATTTCAGATCTGGGTTAAAGAGAGAACAACATATATAAAAGTCTTTTAAAGTTATAAAGAAATGAGGGTGAGGGAATAAGATAAAAGGGCATAGAAGAACAAGTGGATTAAAAGGAATGTGATAAAGAGGGAGCAAGATATACATCTGGAAGACTATGACAGTCTTCTAAATTCAAAAAGAAACAACAGGGAAGGGGAAAGGGTTGGGAAAGAAATAAGGGAAGGATCCTTGCAGAGGAAGTAACTTAAGTAATAAGAGAAAAATGTAGTAGGTAGAAGTAAAGCAGAAGAGGCAAGTGGGAAAGGAAATAAGAGACACAGACACAAAAAGATCAGGAGTAGAATTTATTAGGTTAAAAAAAAGTTGTAATCATGATCTCAAAGTTAAAGTGAAAATAGATTTAAGCAAAAGAGAAAAATAGGGAAAATACATCATATGTCAAGATATTAATCAATATCATTTCAGATTATTTAAAATAACTAGACAATATGAGATTGGAATATTGCTATGTTGTACAAAATAATGTAATGGTGGATTTAGAAAAAAAAATAAAGGAAAGACAGACTTCTTTATGAAGGAAAATGTTATTTGCCTTAAAAGAAACAGAGCACAAACAAGCATAGTACTGTGTTACTATCTATAATTATATATATATATGTATGATTAGTGATATTTATGTATGTTTGTCTATGTATGTGTGTATATGTATAGATATTGATGTATATGTATGCATAGATGTATGTGTAGCTGTGTATTAATACACACATATATACACATATATGCACATACACATGCATGGCATACTATATTATATATATATGTGTGTGTGTGTGTGTGTGTATATGTATATTTATATATCTCCATACTTAATTGTAGCCTTCTTGGGAGAGGGGAAGAGGAAAGTGGAGGGGAAAGAACAAAATAAATGAAGCGCACAGCAGAGAACAAAATAAACACTAAAAGGAAGCAAAGAAAACATAGTTCTGAACACAATTTCTAGTATTCATTATATAGGTTTTCTTGAAATGGAAGTTTATTCCTTTAAATTTTGAATCTTCCCTTATATTCTGCTGTGCACATGATAATTATTTTTATTTTTGTATTTTGTGTTTAAGTAATATTTTTAGTGGGAAAAAAAGTACTAATGAAGTTCTTGGTATTTTCTAAACAACCAAATATCAGAGTTTAAAAAATCACATAGCTTTTCTACATTTTTACAACAAAGACATTATTAGATTCAACTTTTGTGAGTGATAATTGATCTCAATCAATCAACAAACATATATTAAGTACATACTATATACCAGACAGTGTGTTAAGACTTAGGGAGAAAAATAAAAACAAAAACACAAAGTAAAACAAAACAAAAATAAAACTGTAACACAGAATCCTTCATTTCAAGAAGCTTACCATCTAATGTGGAGAGCCAATAATTTAAAAAAAAATGTATAAACAAAGTTATGTACAAGGTAAATAATAAATAAATAACAGAGTGAAGGCAATAGAATTAAGAGGGATTGGAAAAGACTTCCTGTAAAAGATTTAATTTTAGTTGGGACTTGAAGAAAGCTGAAGAAGTCAGGAGCTGGTACAAAGAGGAAAAATCTTTCGGGCAAGGGCAAGGGGAGACTGAGAAAATGTCTGGTGCCAAAAGATGGAACAACTAGTCACTATCACTGATTCAAGCAGTATCTGTTAGGAAGTATAGAAGACTGGAAAGGTAGAAGGAAGCTAGTTTATGAATGTATTTAAATGCCAAAAAGAGCTTTGTATTTGATTCTGGAGGCAATAATGAGCTTCTAGAGTTTGAGTAGGGAAATGATATGGTTAGATCTAGGTCTTCACTATTGGGGGCTGTTGGAGTGAAGGAAGTAAAAGCTTGAGACACACACACACACACACACACACTCATCATCATCCTATTTCAATAATTCATACATAAAGGAATGAGAGTTTACACTAGAGGGAAGTAATCCCCAAATTGCTAATCTGAGGGATTGGGAGGATGGTGTGGTCCTTCATGGTAATAAAGAGAATGAGGGATAATGAGTTCTCATTTGCAAATGTTGGATTTAAATATCTACTGGAATCCAATTTGAGATATCTGAAAGGCAATTGGAAATGAAAGTCAGGATGTCAGAAGAGAGGCTGAGACATATGAATTAGAATTGAGAATTAGCAACATGGATATGGTAATTATATCCATGGGACCCAATGAGATCCTCATGGAAAGCAGTATAAAGGGAGAAGAGAAGAGGGCCCAGGATAGAAACTTGAGAAACATAGCTTTGCATGTGGGTTTGAGATGAAAGAAGATCCTACAAGAGACTGATAAAAAGCACTTTGATAGTAAAAGGAAAAAAAAAGAAAAAAAATGGTTTCCTGAAAGCTTAGGGGGGAAGAGAGTATGAAGGAAAAGAAGCTGATTAAAAGTACTGAATGCTGTAGAAAAGTCGAGGAAAATGAGGATTGAAAAAGGCCAATTATTGGGCAACTTAGAGATCATTAATAACTTTGGAGAAAGTAGTATTAATGGAATGATAAAATCAAAAGCCAATTTATAAGAGGTTAGGAAGAGAGCAGGAGGAGAGAAAATAGAATTACTTAGTGTAGAGAGTATTTTTGCAAGTTTTTGCTCCAAAATAGAGAAGGTATAGAATGGTAAAGACATAGTTATAAATGTAGGCAGTAGTAGATTGGTCAAGAGACATAAAAAGTTGGAAATAATTAATAGGCTAGGGATAAGGGGGGCAATTTATTCAAGGGAATGAAATGGAATGAGTGCTTGAACAGATAGAGGTGTTAGCTGTTGTCAGGAGTAGAGTCACTTCATCATTTGACATAGACATGAAGGAGGAAAGTGAGAGAAAGTATTTGAGCGATAGAAAATGAGGAAGAAAGGAGAAGAGGAAGCTCGTGAGAAATGGTCTTAATTCTTCCAATAAAATCTGAGGGAAGAGATGCAAAACCAAGATGGCAGAGTAAAGGCAGGAACTTGCCCAACCTCTCCCCTAAACTGCTCCAAATTCCTTTAAATAATGGCTCTAAACACATTTTAGAGCATTAGAACACTCCAAAAGATGGAGTAGAACATTTTCCAACCAAAGGCAACTTAGATACATAGCAGAAAAGGTCTATGACAACAGGAGGGAGTCCTGGAGGCAGGCCCTGGTGCTGCCCTGACCCAGTCCTGGCCCCCCTAGGCCTAACCTCTGAATCACTGGCAGTAATGGTGCCATATAGACCTCTCATTCCAGAGACACCAAAGAGGATTGGGGAAGGTCAGCAGAAAATGTCTGTGGAACCAGAGTGGGAGTCCAGTGCATTCCCCCAGTGCTCTACCTCAGTGCAAGTTAGTCCCAGATCCGACCTGGACCCCAATTGCAGCAAGGCAGGACCTCTGGAACAGCAGAATTCTGGTCTCACAGAAAGGGGACATCCAGGGGGGACTCTGAAAGTCAATGGAGAGAATCTGTGGTAAAGAAGTGGAAGTCTAGTGTGCAGTCCCAGCACAGCCCGGAGCAGCACAGTTCTTACAGCGCCAGTGGGATAGGTCACTTCTAACAGCTCCAGACAGGAAAGAGTTCTTGTCAGGTTTCTAGAAGAATTTCTGAAAACAGCTGCACAAAACCACTGAAGCTTGGGACAATGCATCCCTTGGAAACAGAGTCTTACTTTAATTAAAAGTTTAAAGCTGAGTAATGCACAAGGAAAATGATCAAAGATTAAATTAAATTAAAATTAAACAAAGGAAAAACGTTTTTGACCATGGAAAGTTATTATAGTGACAAGGAGGATCAAAACACACACTCAGAAGATAACAAAGTCAAAACTCCTACATTCACTGCTTCCAAGAAATTAAAATTGGCTTAGGCCATGGAAGACTTCAAAAATGACTTTGAAAATCAAGTAAGAGAGACAGAGGAAAAATTAGGGAAAGAACTGAGAGAGGTAGAAAAGTAAATACAGAAAACTAACAAGGATAAGATTGCCTTAAAAAGCAAACCTGGCCAATTCCTTAAAAAAAAAAAAAAAAAACAGAATTGAGCAAATGGAAGCTAATGACTTTATGAGACATCAAGATACAATAGAGCAAAACCAAAAAAAAACTGAAAAAAAAATAGAGAAAAATGTGAAATATCTCATTGGAAAAACAATTGACCTGCAATAGAGTCAGGATAGATATTTTAAAAATTATTGGTCTACATGAAAGTCACGATGGAAAAAAGAACCTGGACATCTTCTTTTAAGAAACTGTCAAGAAAAGCTGTCTAGAGATTCTAGAACCAGAGGACCAAATAGAAATTGAAAGAATTCACCAATCACTTTCTGAAAGCGATCCCAAAATGAAAATTCTATTATATGATAGCCAAATCCCAAAACTTACACATCAAGGAGAAAATGTTGCAAGCATCCAGAAGGAAACAATTCAAGTATAGTGGAACCACAGTCAGGATAACACAAGATTTAGCACCTTCTACGTTACAGGATCAGAGGGGTTGGAATGTGATTTTTCTGAGAGCAATAGAGCTAGGTTTGCAACCAAGAATCACCTATCCAGCAAAATTGAATATAATGCTTTAGAGGGAAAGGTCATTATTCAATTAAACAGAGGATTTTCAAGCATTCATGATGGAAATATTAGAGATGAATGGAAAATATGATTTTCAATCACAGGACTCTGGAGAAGGAGGTAATCAGGAATAGATATCATAAAAGGACTTAAGTTTATCTGTTTACATTCTTACATGGGAGAATGATAACTCATTAGAATGTTTTCATTGCTATGACAATTAGAAGGAGTGTATATAGCCAGAGAGCATAGATGTGAGTTGAATATGAAGGGATAATATCTTTTTAAAAAAATAATGAATTTGAGGGATAAGTGAGGAATATACTGGGAGAAAGGGGAAGGGAGAAGTGGAATGGTGCAAATTATCTGTCATAAAAACAAGAAAATGTTTTTACAATGGATGGGAATATGGAGAGGAGATGGTGAGTTTGTGAACCTTACTCTCATCGGAATTGGCTTAAATAGGAAATAACACATACTCAATAGGGGTATAGAAATCTTTCTTACCCTGCAAGAAAATAGGATAGAAAAGGGAAATGGGAAGAGGGGAGAGAGTGGTAAAAGAGAGGGCATATTGGGGGAGGGAATGATAGTAGCAAAACACTTTTGAGGAGGGGCAGAGTGAAAGGAGAAAATAAATGGAAAATACAATTAGCAATAATATTTGTAAAAAAAGAAATTCGAAGCTCTTTTCTCTGATGAGATATTATTAATCTGTGGAATATAATAAGCAAGATGCTCTCAGGGGAAAAAAAAACTTTGTTCTTTATGAACAAAGTGAAATATAATGTGTACAAAGTAATAGCAATGTTCTGGGATGACCAGCTGTAAATAACTTTGTTATTCTCAGAAGTACAATCATCCACACCTACTCTGAAGGACTTATGATGAAAAATCCTATCCACACACAGAGAAATAATTGATTCAGTCAGTCTGAACATAATTTGGAACAATTTCTATTACTCTATCTTTATCTTTATTTTTAGCTTAATTTTTTGAGGGTTTTTACTTTTATTAGAGTAGGAGATCTATGTTTTCTTTTACAACTTGAATGTTATGGAAATTTTTAATATAAAATGTGATTTTTTAATCATGGGTGGAGATAAGGGAGAGAACTTAGAACTTAGAACTTAGGTAACAGCAGCATGATTGTGTCATAAAAGGAATCTGGTAGAATGAATTCTTTACCTATTTTTCAAATCATTTGCATAGTATTGGAATTAATTGTTCTTTAAATGTTTGGTAGACAGGATAGATAATTTAAGAATTACTGGACTACTCAAAAGCCATGATAATAATATAAAACTATGTAAAAAGAATCTATACAAGATCTTTCAAGACATTATCAAGGAAAACTACAAACTGTTCTGATATTCTAGAACCAGAGTATAAAAATAAGTAAATGAAAGTAACCATTGGCCAACTTCTGAAAAAGATCCCAACATGAAATCCTCAGAAATATTATAGCCAATTCCAGAATTCTCAGGTTTAGGAGAAAATACTGCAAACAGTCAGAAAGGCACACCAAATATTGAGAAATCACAGTAACAATTACATAAGATTTAGAAATTTCTGCATTAAGATATTATGAAATCAAAAGAGCTTGTATTACAAGCAAGAATCAACTATGTAGCAAAAGCGAATATAATCTTTCCAGAAATAAATGGAGATTTAATGAAATAAAGAACTTTCAAATATCCCTAATGAAAAGATAAACAAAAAAATTTAATTTCCAAATACAAAATTCAAGAGAAGAATAAAAAAGGTAAACATGGAAGAGAAATCATAAGGGATTCAGTCTAACTTTTTTTTTTGGCATTTCTTTCTTTTTCTTTTCTTTTCTTTTCTTTTTTTTTTTAATAATTCTAACTTTTTGAAAGAACCCATGCCAGGGTGATTTTTTACAACATTATTCCTTGCACTCACTTCTGTTCCAATTTTTCCCCTCCCTGCCTCCACCCTCTCTCCCATATGGCAAGCAGTCCTATACATGTTAAATATGTCACAGTATATCCTAGATACAATATATGTGTGCAGAACCAAACAGTTCTCTTGTTGCACAGGAAGAATTGGATTCAGAAGGTAAAAATAACCCGGGAAGAAAAACAAAAATGCAAACAGTTTACATTCATTTCCCAGTGTTCTTTCTTTGGGTGTAGCTGCTTCTGTCCATCATTGATCAATTGAATCAGTCTAACTTTTAAGAATTTTTTAGGGCAGTTAGGAGTATATATAGACTGTGGATTTTTTTATGGATGATCTAAAATAATTAAGAGGTAAGAAAGAAAATTACACTAGAATAAGGGGGAAGGGAGGGATAGAATAAGGGTAAATAATATCCCATGAAAAGGAATGAAAGACATTTTACAGTGGAGAGAAAGAAGAGAGGGAAAGGAACACATATGAAGCAGAGAGAAACACACAAAGCAAAGGTAAAAGGCTGAAACTGAATATATCATTTTTACCTGTTGTAAAAATAACATAAAAACAAACAAAAAACATAGCAATCCTGATCTCAGACAAACTAAAAGCAAAAATAGATCTAATTAAAAGATAGGGAAGAAAACTACATTTTGCTTAAAGGTACTATAAATAATTTTAAAATATCAAATGTTATACATATATATGTACAAACACACATATGTATGATATAGCTGGTATACCCACATGATTTAGTATCCAAATTTCTAAAGAAGTTAAAATGAGTACCTGGATGAAATAGGAAAACTGTGCTAGTGGAGGACCTCAACTTTCCTCTCTCAGAACCAAAGAAATTTAACAACAACAACAACAACAACAACAACTAAAAACAATAAAGAAAACTTTCTCATGCAATTGAAAAACCTAAAAAGAGAAAAAAAAAAAGAATGCCCATTATCTTTACTATTGTTCCAGGAATATTAGCTATAGCATGGAGAAGCTATAGCTAAAATAAATAGAAAGAAATAGAATAGACGAGTCAACCAAACTATCACTCTTTGCAAATGATATGATAGTATAATTAGAAAATGAACTAAAAACTACTTGAAATAATTAGCAACTTAAGCAAATTTGCTGGATATAAAATCAACTCACATAAATCATCTGTTACTTACAAAACCCAGCAGCAAGAGATAGAAATATAAATTCCACTTAAACTAATAGCAGACAATATAAAATATTTGGGAGTCTGCTTGCCAAAACAAGTTTATGAACTATATGAATACAAATACTAATCACTTTTTAACACAAATAAAAACAGATTTAAAGAATTGGGGAAAAAATTTGTTCATGAGAAGACTGAGCCAATATAATAAAAATGATAATTCTACTTAAATTAATTTATTTATTCAATGTCATATCAATTAAAGTACTGAAAACTATTTTATAGGTTTAGAAAAAATATTAACAAAATTAACCTGGAAGATAAAGTGGAGGAATTAATTTTTTTTTAATTCAAAGGAAAGTAGCCTACCTATACCAGATATCAAATTATATTATAAAGTGGCAATCATCAAAACTATCTAGTATTGTCTAAGAAATAGAGTGGCAAATCAGAAAGAAAAATTAGCCACACAGGATACATATTAATATAGTATTTGATCAAAACAAAGATCTCAACTTCTTGGATAAAAACCCATTATTTAATAAATAGTCCTGGGAAAACTGGATCACTGTGGCACAAACTAAGTTTAGACCAACGTATTACAATGTAAACCAAGATAAGGTGAAAATGGACACATGATTTAGACATAAAGGGTGATACCATAAACAAATTTTGAGAACAAAGAATGTTTTATCTATTAGATCTATGGAAAAAAGAAAGGCTTTTGATCAAACAAGAGATAGAGAGCATTATGAAATATAAAATGCTTAATTGCCTTAATTAAATGGTCTTAAATTAAAATGTTTTTTGCATAAATAAAACCAAGGTAACCAAGATTAGAAGGAAAGCATAAATCTGTGAAGTTTTTTATAGCAACTTTCTGTTGAAAAGGGTCTCATTTCTAAAGTAAATAGACAACTATGGCTAATGAATAAGAATACATATCATCTCCCAATTGATAGTCAAAGAATATTAATATGCAGTTTTCAGATGAATAAAGTAAAGCTATCTATAGCTAAATGAAAAAAAAATGCTCAAATCATTGTTGATGAGAGTAATAAAGTTGTGAACTGACCCAAATATTTTGGAGAGCAATTTGGAAATACCTCTGAAGTCCATTCAAACTGTGCATACTCTATGCTCTACCAATACCACTACTAAATCTGTATCTTGAAAAGACCATGAAAAAAGGAAAAATGACCAACATGCATGAAAATATTTGTAGCAGCTCTTTTTGTGGGAGCAAAAATGGAAATTCAGGGGATGTCCATCAATTGGGGAATGGGAAGACAACTTGTATATGAATATAAAGGATTACTATTGTAGTATAAGAAATTATGAGCTTATGGATTTAAGAAAAAGCTGGAAAGACATAACATGAATTAATGTAAAGTAAAATGAACAGAATCAGAAGATTGTACAGAGTAACAGCAATGTCATATGTATGATAATTATCTATGAATGACTTAGCTATTAGCAATAAAATGATCCAATAAAATTCCAAAGGACTCATGATGAAAAATGCTGTCCCTGTCCAGAGAAAGAACTAATAGAGTCTGAATGCAAATCAAAGCATACTACTTTCACTTTGTTTATTTTTTTACAGTGTTCCTCCCTCTCTTCTTTTTTTTTTTTTGGTCTATTTTTTTCTTTTATAACATAATTAATGTTATAATGACTAAGCATATTAAAATATGTTTAACATAACATATAAACATATAAATTGTTTACTATTTTAGGGAGGAAAGAGGAAAGGAAGGGATAAACATATTTCAAAAATGATTGTTAATTTTTACTTTACATTTAAATGGAAAATGTATTTTTTTCTTTAAAGCTTTTTATTGTCAAAAATACGCATGGATAAATTCCAACATTCATCCTTGAAAAACCCTGTGTTCCAAATTTTTCCATCCCTTCCCTCCACGCCCTCCCCTAGATGGCAAGTAATCCAATAGGAAATAAAATTTATTAAAAAATAGAAGTGTACAAGTACAGTGGGAATTCATAACAAGGAGTATTCACTTCTGAGTAATGTGAGCTAAATCTTGAAGGATGAATATGATTTCCACTGTCTAGATATGAATGCATTTTAGACAGGTAGAATAACATGAGCAAAAAGTTAAAGTAATAATAATAAAAATAATATAAGGCTTTTATCTAAGAAGGTGAGGAAACATGGAATCACATAAATTTTGAAAAGGCATGAACAAGTTTAGAAAAGCCTTTATGGGGAGCCACATGTTGAGTTGATAAAGAAAAAGGAGGAGGATTGACTAGTTTCATCATTGACCCAATCTTCATTCAGTAATATGCTGCATATGGAAATAACTCAAAGCTAAGGTTTGTCAGAATATGATTGATGATATAGTATGGGGTAGAGGGATTAAAAAAAAAAAGAGTCACTGTAGAGTTGAACTGGTTTAAGTAAAGGTCAAGATGGGAATAAAAGGAATAAATGATTAATCAAAGAAAATAGCCTATGAGGAATTTAAGAGGTCATAGGATCAGAAGTTACAGTATGAATAAAGAGAAAAAAAAATCTTGAGGGGATTATTTGTTTGTGTTGAAATCAGAGGCAAAGTGATGTTCTTGCCAATGGAGTTTGGAGATTGGGATAGACATAAATGTTTGTCCTGGTCAGATGGAAGGCCCAACTTCATTATTCTATTCCCTTCTGGTTAGCTAGGGAAAGGGTACAAAGGTGATTAAGATAGAGAGTGCACAGTAGAGAAAGTATTCTAATTCCCCACCATATTTCTTTTTCCTCTTCTTTCAAAGGACATGCACAGCAGGAAGTGGAAGGCCTGAAGTCAATGAAATGTTATTTTTCTTTGCCCAGAAGGCACCTCATTTCAATCAGGAATCAGCTCAACCCCACAAGTTGGAAGTTGTCTTAGACTGGCACAGATGGAAATCACTGTTTGGGGCAGGGGACAGTCATCTGAGGGAGATGTAAGATTCCTGCCCTGGCCTCTTACCTCCCTTCTCCACACACACACACACACACACACACACACACACACACACACACAATGTGTTCAGAAGGAGATGGAAGGCATAAGGAATGTGGTCAGAAGAATTCTTCTCATCTAAGGAGACTGAATGTTATTTAAGGGTCTTGATGTGCTAAGTGGAAATCCACAAATAGGATTACATGGAGTACTTTGCCATCTGTTGGAATTTTCTCTTGAATTCTGTTTTGTATGTTGGACATGGTCCGTGATGGTGGATACTGCCTCTGACAAATGGATATTACTATTTTATGCTTTACATCACAGTTATCTTTATTATTAAGTTTTTAAGGGGAACTTTTAAGATTTGGACATAGACCTTAGAATTATTTTTTTTAATTCTTTATATTCTTATAGGGAATTTGCTTTTATCAAAAATTCATTTGTGGGACCACATGTAGAACTATAATCTCCCTTAATGCTTTGCCCAATTCAACATTTATTGTTAAATATCTGTTATATCCATAGCACTATGTAATGTCCCAATGGTCCAAAAATAGAAAAAAAAAGTAGATTCTTCTCAAGAAGCTTCTAATCATAGTAACTTCTAGTAAGTAGTAAGAGAGCATCACTATAACCCTAAGCTACTCAGGAATATGTATTAAAGTGTAAAGAACAACAAGGACAAAAGTAGGACTTGTTATACTTGTTTGTTTTTTTTTTTTTAATTTTTGAGTTCTAGGTTCTGTACAGTATCATCACCAAACACTTTCAAAAAAGGAAAGTGTGAAAGAAAACATAGATCTCCCATTCTAAAAAAAAAAAAACTTGAGAAAAATTAAGTTAAAAAAAAAGAGAAAGAAAAAAGGAATGCTTCAATCTGAATTCAGACACAATCAGTTCCTTCTCTGGGCATGGACATGATTTTTCATCATAAGTTTTCAGCGTTCTCATGGATTATTTTACTACTGAGAATAGTAAAACCATTTATAGCTAGACATCCCAGAATATTGCCATTACTTTGTATATAGTTCATTTCACTTTGTTTGAGTTCATAGAGGATTTGCCAGTATATTTTTTTTCTGAGAGGATCCTGCTCATTATTTCCTATAGAACAATGATATTCCATCACAAACACACTTTATTTAGCCATTCCCCAATTGATGGACATCTTTTCAATTTTCAATTTTTTTTAGCCCTGAGAAGAGAGCTGCTATAAGGATTTTTTGTACATGTAGGTCATTTTCCCTTTTTGAAAACCTCTTTTGGTATTCATGCCTAGTAGTGGTGTTGTTAGGTCAAAAGTTTTGCATGGTTTTTATCCTTTGGGCACAGATTTTATCTTTTGATCATTCATCAATTGAAACATGGTTCTTATTTTTTATAAATTGCACTCAATTCACTCTATGTTTGAGAAATGAGACGTTATCAGAGAAAATTGCTTCAAAATTCTTTTGACAATGACCATTGCTAACTGTCTTTCCCCCCAATTTCTCTCTTTTCACCCTGTCCCTTCTCGAAAGTATTTTGTTACTGAAAATGCCTCCCCCTTTTTATCACCATCCCCCTTTCCCATATCTCATTCCCCTTCTATTTTCTTGCAGGGTAAGATAGATTTCTAAACCTATATTCCATATGTATGTTATTTCCTATTTGAGCCAATTTTGATGAGAATAAGGTTCACTAACTCTCCTCTCCTTCCCTTGTTCCTCTCTACTGTAAAATCTTTTTTTTTGCCTCTTTTTTATGGCAGATAATTTGTCCAATCCCATTTCTCTCTTTCCCTTTCTTCCAGTACTTTCCTTTCTCATCATTAATTTCATCATTTTTTTTTAAAGATGCTAACTCTTCTTATTCAACTCACACCCATGTTCTCTCTGTCTATATATAATTCCTTCTAACTGCCTTAATGATGATAAAATTCTAATGAATTACAATATCATTTTGCCATGTAGAAATATAAGATTTTCCACTCAGTTGTGGTCTTTTCATTATGAATGCTTGAAAATTCTCTGTTCCATTGAATGACGACTTCTTCCTTTGAAGGATTATACTCAGTTTTGCTGGTTAGGTGATTCTGGGTTGCATCAGAGCTCCATTGCTCTCTACAATATCTTATTCCTAGCTCTCTAGTCTTGTAATATAGAACCTGCTAAATCTTGTGTTATTCTGACTGTAGCTCCATTATACCTAAAGTACTTCTTGCACCTTTTTCTCCTTGATCTGGAAGTTCTGGAATTTGGCTATAATATTCCTGGG
Organism: Antechinus flavipes; assembly: GCF_016432865.1. Classification (NCBI taxonomy): domain Eukaryota; kingdom Metazoa; phylum Chordata; class Mammalia; order Dasyuromorphia; family Dasyuridae; genus Antechinus; species Antechinus flavipes. The sequence continues at coordinate 39,911,082 of NC_067398.1, read as the reverse complement.
AGTTTTCATTTTGGTATCATTTTCAAGAGATGATTGCTGGATTTGTTCGATGTCTATCTTACCTTCTGATTCTAGAATATCGGGAAAGATTTCCTTGATGATTTCTTGAAAAATGATGTCCATGCTCTTTTTTTTTACATCATGACTTTCTGATAGAGCAGTAATTTTAAAATTATCTCTACTGGATCTATTTTGCAGGTCATTTGTTTTTCCCATAAGATATTTCACATTTTTTCTATTATTTATTTATTTTTATTTTGTTTATCATATCTTTATTTCTCCTAAAGTCAATAATTCATTTATATTTTCTTAATTATTTTCCAAGGGATACAGAGCCAAGATAGTGGAGAACAGATGTCTCTATCTGACCTCATCCAAGCTTCCCTCAAATCAAGAGCAGATTAAATCTCTGAACTGATTTTAGAGTGACAGAGCCAACAAATATTTGGAGTACAGTACATTTCAGAAGAATATACTTTGGAAGTACTTCAGAAAAAGTCTATTTCAATGAAGCAGGGGGAAAGGCTTCTGAGCCCAGAGCACAGCAGAAAAAACATAGGGCAAGGAGCTGGGATGGGGCGTCAGAGCATTGTGGCCTCTATGCACTGTGGGGCTCTTAGGTTACTCTTTCCTAGTTATAAGATAGGTGGTTCAGCAAATTTGCTGTAAGACACCCAAATCAAATACAAATGACAATTGGGATCCTCTCAACCCCAGAATCCCAGAAAAATGGGGACCTGTCCAGACCTATACAGCACCAGAAGTCAGTTAGTATCACTAGCCAAAAGGCAAATTAAAGTATTTTTCTCCCTTTGTCTTAAGAGACCTCAACCCTTAAAAATGAATAAAAAAGCAAAAATAACTCTGACCATAGACAGATTTCATGGAGAAAGAGAAGAACAGAACTCAAAGCCTGAGGATTCTAAAGGCAAATCAGCTCCAGATGAAGCCCCAAAGGGTGACATGTGCTGGTCCCAATTTCAAGGCTGTCTTGGTAGAATTCAGAAAAGGATCTTAAAAGAGAATTTGAAGAAAATGGAGACAGGAAATGAAATCTTTGCAAGAGGGTATGGAAAAGGAAAAAAAAAAACAGAAATTATCTGAAGAAAACTGAAAAATAGGTCTGATGAAATGGGAAAAGCATGTAACTCCCTACAAAATAGATATGAAAAAGAAACAGTTCATTAAAAACAGAATTTGTGAAATGGAAAAAAAAAAGTACAATGAACAAAATGCCCTCTTTAAAAGTTTGATTGGCCAAATGAGAAGAGAGATTAAAAAAAGATAACTGAAGAAAATAATTCACTAAAAATTAAAATTGAACAAGTGGAAGTGAATGACTCAGTGAGACTTCAAGAATCAGTCAAACAAAATCCCCCAAATGAAAAGATAGCTGAAAATGTAAAATACCTCATTGGAAAAACAACTGACTTAGAGAATTGATCTAGAATTATTGGATTTCCTGAAAACCATAATGAATAAAAGAACATAGATATCATCTTTCAATAATTCATCAAGGAAAACTGTCCTGATATCCTAGAATCAGAGGGTATAATAGCCCTTGAAAGAATTCAATGATCACCTCCTGAAAAAGATCCCAAAATGAGACTCCATTTAGCATCATAGCTAAATTTCAGAATTATCAAATCAAATAGAAAATAGCCAGAAAGAAACAATTTAAATATCAAGGAACCATAATCAGCATTACTCAGGACCAACAGTTTCCACTTTAAAAGATAAAAGAATCATGGAATCTGATATTTTGAAAAACAAAGGAACTTGGATTGCAGTCAAAACTCAACTATCCAGCAAAATTGGGCATCATCTTTCAGGAAAAAAAAAGATGGACATTAAATGAAACAGTTGAATTTCATCTATTTCCGATGAAAAGACCAGAGCTGAATAGAAAATTTGATCTTCAAATACATTTTCCTTAAAATGATGAGTAGTACCTATTTAAAACTATGAGCAAGAATCATCTGTAATGGGGATAAACTAGAATTGAACATTGGAAATGTCCAATAAAATGAAGGATGAAACAAGTTTAACCACTATCACATTACTATTCAATATCGAGTTATAAGTGTTAGGTTTGGCAATAAGAGAAGAAAAAGAGATGAAAGGAATTGGAGTAGGTAATGAGGAAACCAAATGATCACTCTTTGCAGATGATATGATGAGTACTTGGAGAACCCTAGAGAATCAACTAAAAAACTACTAGATACAATTCACAACTTTATCAGAGTTGCAAGATACAAAATAAATCCACATAAACCATCAGCATTTTTAAAAATTACTAACAAAGTGCAACAGCAAGAGATACAAAAAGAAATTGCATTTAAAATAATTATCAATGATATAAAATATTTGAGAGTCTACTTTCCAATCCAAAGTCAGGAACTATATGAACACAACCACAAAACACTTTCTACATGAATAAAGTCAGATCTAATCAATTAGAGAAATATCAAATGCTCATGGGTAGATTGAGAGAATAAAATAAAAGTGATAATACTACCTAAATAAATCTACTTATTCTGTCATACCAATCAAACCACCAAGAAATTATTTTTAAAATCTAGAAAAAAATTTATAATAAACATCATCTGGGAGAACAAAAGGTCAAGAATTTCAAGGTAATTAATAAAAATGCAAATGAAGGTGGCCTAGCTGTGCCAGACTTAAAACTATATTATTAAGCAGCTGTCATCAACACCATTTGGTACTGGCTAAGCAATAGAGAAGTTGATCAGTGGAATAGGTTAGGTTCACAGGGCAAAATATTCAATAACTGTAGAAATCCAGTGTTCAACAAATCCAGAGACCCCAGTTTTGGGGATAAGAACTCACTATCTGACAAAAACTGCTAGGAAAATTGGAAATCAGTATGGTAGAAACTAGGCACTGACCCACACCTAACACCATGTACCAAGATAAAGTTGAAATGCATTTATGATTTAGACATAAAAAGTGATCTTGTAAGCAAATTAGAAGAACAAATGATAGTTTATCTCTCAGATTCTGTGGAGAAGGAAGGAATTTTTGGCCAAAGAAGAATTGGAGATCATTATTAAACACAAAATAGAAAATTTTTATTATATTATGGTAAAAAGTTTTTGTACAAATAAAACTAATGCAAAAAAGACTGGAAAGGAAGCAATAAACTGGGAAAACATTATGACATTCAAAGATTCTGATAAAGGCCTCATTTCTCAAATATATAGACAACTGACTTAAATTTATAAGAATTCAAGCCATTATCCAATTGATAAATGGTCAAATGATATGAAGAGACAATTTTTAGATGAAGAAATTGAAACCATTTCTAATTGTATGAAAAGATGCTCTAAATCACTACTGATGAAGAAATCAAATTAAGACAACTCTGAGATACCACTAAACACTTCTCAGATTGGCTAAGATGAAAGAAAAAGATAATGATGAATATTGGAGGGAATGTAGGAAAAGTGGGACATTGATACATTGTTGGTGGAATTGTGCACAGCTATTCTGGAGAGCAATTTGAAACAATGCCCAGAGTTATCAAACTATGCATACCCTTTGACTCAGCAGTATTTCTACTGACTTATATCCCAAAGAGATCTTAAGGTAAAGAAAGGGACCCACATGTGTAAAAATGTTTGTGGTAGCCCTTTTTGTAGTGTCTAGAAACTGGAAACTGAGTGGATGCCCATTAGTTGGAGAATGGCTAAATAAATTATGAGATATGAATATTATGGAATATTATTGTTCTATAATAAACAAGCAACAGGATGATTTCAGAGAGGCCTGAAGAGACTTATATGAACTGATGCTAAGTAAAATGAGCAGAATCAGGAGATCATTGGACACATCAAAAAGATAATATGATGATTAATTCTGATGGATGTGGCTCTTTTCAACAATGAGATGATTCAGATTAGTCCTAATGATCTGATGATGAAGAGAGCCATCTAAACCCAGACAGAGTATTGTGGGAACCTGTATGGATGACAACATAGCATATTCACTCATTGGTTGTTTGCTTGGATTTTATTTTCCTTTTCATTTTTTTTTTCTTTTTGATCTGATTTTTCTTGTACAACAAGATAATTTTATAAATATTTATGCATATAGTGGATTTAACATATATTTTTACCATGTTTAAAATATATTGGATTACTTGCCATCTAGGTGAGAAGGTGGGGGGAAGGAGGGAAAACTGGAACACAAGGTTTTGCAAGGGTCAATGTTGAAAAATTATTCATGCATTTGTTTTGAAAATAAAAAGCTTTAATTAATTTTTAAAAAGATATGAATTTTTTACCTCCTTTTACAATTGGCCAATTTTGGTTTTAAGTCATTCTTCATCAGCATTTTTTTATTTCCTTCTGCACCACTTTTAATTGTTTCCCTAATTTTTCCTCTGTCTCTCAATTAATTTTTAAAATCCCTTTTGACTCTGATTAATAGACAGAATGAGCAAGAAGCTGAAGAGGACTTTAACCCTAGACAGCTTCTACACAGATAGAGAGCAGACTCTAAATCCTGAGGAGACTAAAAACAGGCAGTCCCCAGGTGATTCCCCAAAGGAGGAGATCGTCTGTTCCTCAGCACAGATGAACCTCATAGAAGTGATTAAAAAGGCTCTCACAAGGGAGCTAGAAGAAAAATGGGGAAAGCAGAGTGAGGCTTGGCAAAAGGAGAAGGAAGCTTGGGAAAAGGAGAGGGAGGCTTGGCAAAAGAGCCTGGAGAAGTCAGTTAAAGAGAGAGTGGATAAAGAAGTAAAATCCTTGAAAAATAGGATTAGTGAACTGGAAAACAAAATTGGCGAAATGGAAAAAAATTCCACAGAACAAAAGAACTCAATTGGACAATTAGAGAAAGATTTTAAAAAAGTGAGTGAAGAGAATACTTCACTGAAAATCAGAATTGAACAAGTGGAATTGAATGACTCGAGGAGACAAGAAGAATCAGTCAAGCAAATCCAAAAAAATCAAACAATGGAGAAAAATGTGAAATACCTTCTGGGAAAGACAACAGACCTGGAAAACAGATCCAGGAGAGACAATCTGAGAATCATTGGACTCCCAGAAAAACATGATGAAAAAAAGAGCCTGGACACTGTCTTCCAGGAAATTATCAAAGAGAACTGCCCAGAAGTCATAGGAACAGAGGAAAAAATAAACATTGAAAGGATTCATCGATCACCCACTGAAAGGGATCCTAAAATCAAAACACCAAGGAATATAGTGGCCAAATGCCAGAACCCACAGATGAAAGAAAAAATATTGCAAGCGGCTAGAAAAACCCAATTCAAGTATCAAGGAGCCACAATAAGGATCACCCAGGATCTGGCAGCATCCACATTAAAAGATCGAAGGGCCTGGAATATGATATTCCGAAAGGCTAAGGAACTTGGTATGCAACCAAAAATAACTTACCCAGCGAGAATGAGCATCTTTTTCCAGGGAAGAAGATGGACATTCAACGAAGTAAGCGAATTTCATCTATTTCTGATGAAAAAACCAGAACTTAACAAAAAGTTTGATCTACATATATAGAACTCAAGAGAAATCTAAAAAGGTAAAGATTAATCTTGGGAACTATATTTTAACTATATAGATGCATAAAGAATACATGTATACCTTGTTCTAGAAATTGATGTGGAAAGGACATTGTACCAGAAAAAGGGTAAAGTGGGGGTAGTACATCTCATGAAGAGGCATAGGAAACCTATTATATCTGAGAGAAAGAATGGAGGGGGATGAATATAGTGGGTATCTTACTGCCTTCAGAATTGGCTTTAAGTGAAAAATCTTAAGACATATTCAATCTATGGTGAAACTTCTCCCATCTCATTGAAAAGTGAGAAGGGAAAAGTGGAAAGGGAAGGAATAAGCTAAGCGGAAGGGAATACGGGAACTGGGAGGGAAAGGGGTAAGATAGGGGGAGGAACTCTAAGGCGGGGGGAGGGACACTAAAAAGGGAGGGCTGTGAGAAACAAGGGGTGCTCACAAGCTTAATACTGGAAGGGGGGGAAAGGGGAAAGAAGGGAGGAAAGCATAAACCGGGGTTAACAAGATGGCAAGTAATACAGAATTGGTCATTCTAACCATAAATGTGAACGGGGTAAACTCCCCATAAAGAGGAAGCGGTTAGCAGAATGGATTAAAAGCCAGAATCCTACAATATGTTGTTTACAGGAAACACACCTGAAGCGGGGAGATACATGCAGGTTAAAGGTAAAAGGTTGGAGCAAAATCTACTATGCTTCAGGTGAAGTCAAAAAAGCAGGGGTAGCCATCCTGATCTCAGATCAAGCTAAAGCAAAAATTGACCTAATTAAAAGAGATAAGGAAGGACACTATATCTTGCTAAAGGGTAGCATGGATAATGAAGCACTATCTATATTAAACATATATGCACCAAGTGGGGTAGCATCTAAATTCTTAAAAGAGAAACTAAGAGAGCTGCAAGAAGAAATAGACAGTAAAACTATAACAGTGGGAGATCTTAACCTTGCACTCTCAGAATTAGATAAATCAAACCAGAAAATAAATAAGAAAGAAGTCAAAGAGGTAAACAGAATACTAGAAAAGCTAGATATGATAGATCTCTGGAGAAAATGTAATGGAGACAGAAAGGAATACACTTTCTTTTCAGCAGTTCATGGAACCTATACAAAAATTGACCATATATTAGGACATAAAAACCTCAAACTCAAATGTAGTAAGGCAGAAATAGTAAGTGCATCCTTTTCAGACCACGATGCAATGAAAATTACATTCAACAAAAAAGCAGGGGGAAGTAGACCAAAAAATAATTGGAAACTAAATAATCTCATACTAAAGAATGATTGGGTAAAACAGCAAATCATAGACATAATTAATAACTTCACCCAAGAAAACGATAATAATGAGACATCATACCAAAATGTATGGGATGCAGCCAAAGCGGTAATAAGGGGAAATTTCATATCTCTAGAGGCCTATTTGTATAAAATAGAGAAAGAGAAGGTCAATGAATTGGGTTTGCAATTAAAAATGCTAGAAAAGGAACAAATTAAAAACCCCCAGTCAAACACTAAACTTGAAATTCTAAAAGTAAAAGGTGAGATCAATAAAATTGAAAGTAAAAAAACTATTGAATTGATTAATAAAACTAAGAGTTGGTTCTATGAAAAAACCAACAAAATAGACAAACCCTTAGTAAATCTGATTAAAAAAAGGAAAGAGGAAAATCAAATTGTTAGTCTTAAAAATGAAAAGGGAGAACTCACCACTAACGAAGAGGAAATTAGAGCAATAATTAGGAGTTACTTTGCCCAACTTTATGCCAATAAATTCGACAACTTAAATGAAATAGAAAAATACCTCCAAAAATACAGCTTGCCCAAACTAACAGAGGAAGAAGTAAATATCCTAAACAGTCCCATCTCAGAAAAAGAAATAGAACAAACTATCAATCAACTCCCTAAGAAAAAATCCCCAGGACCAGATGGATTTACATGTGAATTCTACCAAACATTTAAAGAACAATTAACTCCAATGTTATATAAACTATTTGAAAAAATAGGGATTGAAGGAGTCCTACCAAACTCCTTTTATGACACAGATATGGTACTGATACCTAAACCAGGTAGGCTGAAAACAGAGAAAGAAAATTATAGACCAATCTCCCTAATGAATATTGATGCTAAAATCTTAAATAAAATATTAGCAAAAAGATTACAGAAAATTGTCACCAGGATAATACACTATGACCAAGTAGGATTTATACCAGGAATGCAGGGCTGGTTCAATATTAGGAAAACTATTAGCATAATTGACTATATCAATAACCAAACAAACAAAAACCACATGATCATCTCAATAGATGCAGAAAAAGCATTTGATAAAATCCAACATCCATTCCTAATAAAAACACTTGAAAGCATAGGAATAAATGGACTTTTCCTTAAAATAGTCAGGAGCATATATTTAAAACCATCAGTAAGCATCATGTGCAATGGGGAAAAACTGGAACCTTTCCCAGTAAGATCTGGAGTGAAGCAAGGTTGCCCACTATCACCATTATTATTTAATATCGTATTAGAAACACTAGCCTCGGCAATAAGAGTCGAGAAAGATATAAAAGGAATTAGAGTAGGCAATGAGGAAACCAAACTATCACTCTTTGCAGATGATATGATGGTATACCTAGAGAACCCCAGAGATTCTACCAAAAAGCTATTGGAAATAATTCATAATTTTAGCAAAGTAGCTGGCTACAAAATAAATCCCCATAAATCCTCAGCATTTTTATACATCACCAACAAAACCCAACAGCAAGAGATACAAAGAGAAATTCCATTCAGAATAACTGTTGATACCATAAAATATTTGGGAATCTATCTACCAAAGGAAAGTCAGGAATTATATGAGCAAAATTATAAAAAAGTCTCCACACAAATAAAGTCAGACTTAAATAATTGGAAAAATATTAAGTGCTCTTGGATTGACCGAGCGAACATAATAAAGATGACAATACTCCCTAAACTAATCTATTTATTCAGTGCTATACCAATCAGACTTCCAAGAAAATATTTTATTGATCTAGAAAAAATAACAACAAAATTCATATGGAACAATAAAAAGTCGAGAATCTCAAGGGAACTAATGAAAAAAAAATCAAATGAAGGTGGCCTAGCTGTACCTGATCTAAAATTATATTATAAAGCAGCAGTCACCAAAACCATTTGGTATTGGCTAAGAAATAGATTAGTGGATCAGTGGAAAAGGCTAGGCTCACAAGACAGAATAGTCAATTATAGCAATCTAGTGTTTGACAAGCCCAAAGCCCCTAACTTCTGGGAAAAGAATTCAATATTTGATAAAAACTGCTGGGATAATTGGAAATTAGTATGGCAGAAATTAGGCATGGACCCACACTTAACACCATATACCAAGATAAGATCAAAATGGGTCTATGACCTAGGCATAAAGAACGAGACTATAAATAAATTAGAGGAACATAGAATAGTTTATCTCTCAGACTTGTGGAGGAGAAAGAAATTTGTGACCAAAGATGAACTAGAGACCATTACTGATCACAGAATAGAAAATTTCGATTACATCAAATTAAAAAGCCTTTGTACAAATAAAACTAATGCAAACAAGATTAGAAGGGAAGCAACAAACTGGGAAAACATTTTCACAGTTAAAGGTTCTGATAAAGGCCTCATTTCCAAAATATATAGAGAACTGACTCAAATTTATAAGAAATCAAGCCATTCTCCAATTGATAAATGGTCAAAGGATATGAACAGACAATTTTCAGAGGATGAGATTGAAACTATTACCACTCATATGAAAGAGTGTTCCAAATCATTATTGATCAGAGAAATGCAAATTAAGACAACTCTGAGATACCACTACACACCTGTCAGATTGGCTAAGATGACAGGAAAAAATAATGATGAATGTTGGAGGGGATGCGGGAAAACTGGGACACTAATGCATTGTTGGTGGAGTTGTGAACGAATCCAACCATTCTGGAGAGCAATCTGGAATTATGCCCAAAAAATTATCAAAATGTGCATATCCTTTGATCCAGCAGTGTTTCTATTGGGCTTATATCCCAAAGAAATACTAAAGAAGGGAAAGGGACCTGTATGTGCCAAAATGTTTGTAGCAGCCCTGTTTGTAGTGGCTAGAAACTGGAAAATGAATGGATGCCCATCAATTGGAGAATGGCTGGGTAAATTGTGGTATATGAATGTTATGGAATATTATTGTTCTGTAAGAAATGACCAGCAGGATGAATACAGAGAGGCTTGGAGAGACCTTCATGAACTGATGCTAAGTGAAATGAGCAGAACCAGGAGATCATTATACACTTCGACAACGATATTGTATGAGGACATATTTTGATGGAAGTGGATTTCTTTGACAAAGAGATCTGAGTTTCAATTGATAAATGACGGACAAAAGCAGCTACACCCAAAGAAAGAACACTGGGAAACGAATGTGAACTATCTGCATTTTTGTTTTTCTTCCCGGATTATTTATACCTTCTGAATCCAATTCTCCCTACGCAACAAGAGAACTGTTCGGTTCTGCAAACATATATTGTATCTAGGATATACTGCAACATATCCAACATATAAAGGACTGCTTGCCATCTAGGGGAGGGGGTGGAGGGAGGGAGGGGAAAAAAATCGGAACAGAAATGAGTGTCAATATAATGTAATTATTAAATAAAAAAAAAAAAAAAAAAAAAAAGAAGGAAGGAAGGAAGGAATATTCTTCAAGGGAACAAGAAAGAATATTACCTTAGGTAGAAAATTTGCATAAAACAATCTTATCTCACTGAAAAAAAAAATAAAATAAAATAAAATCCCTTTTGAGCCTGAGTTCAATTCTTAGTTTGTTTTGAAGACTTTGGATGTAGGACCTTTGACTTTTTTTATTATCTTCTGTCTGTGTTTTGAACTTCTCTGTCACCACAATAACTTTCAATGGTCAGAATTTTTGTTTTCTGTTTTCTGCTTATTTTCCTAACCTATTACTTGGCTTTTCAGCTTTTGTTAAAGTAGGGCTCTGTTTCCAGGGTGGAAGGTGGACTGTCCCAAGCTTCAGGGCTTTGGTGCAGTTGTTTTCAGAAATCATTTTAGGAAGCTGGCCACAGGTTCTGCCCAGGACCTATTAGGATTGGCCTTGCCCTATATAGTTATAAGAGCTAGTGTGCTAAAGTAACCGAGTTCTGCTTTGCTGAAGCCAACATTTTGTGGCTGGGGCTGAGCTGATGCAACTTGCTTTGGAACTGCTCACTGGACTCTCATCCTGCTGCCACAGACCCTCTCCACTGACCTTCCTAGTCCTCTCTTGGTGTCTCAGGGCTGAGAAGTCCAGAAGCCTCCAGAACTTCTGCTGATTCAGAGTTCCTGTCTCACTGACAATGAGTTTATCTGGCCTAGGCTGGGGCTGAGGCAGCATGGTTGAAACCTGTGCAGGGATTATGCACTAGACCTTTTTTTGCTGACCTTCCAAGTGCATTTTAGTGTCCCTGGGTTGAATGGTCTGAAGCCATCAGGATTGATGTTGATTTAGAGACTGAGCCGGACCTGGGGCTTTGCAGACCCTGCCTACACCAGGACTGCATGCTAGACTCCCATCTTCATGTCACAGACCTGTTCTGCTGAGCTGAAAAAGATTCTGCTGTGTTTTGGGATATTCTAATGTTCTAAAATTTGTTTAGAGTCATTACTTAAAGGAATTTTTGAGCAGTTTGTGGGAGGGGTTGTGCAAGTTCTTGCCTTTTTTTCTGTCATATTGGCTCTATCTCAGAATTAGGACTTTTAAAAATGAAATAGCTAGCAGAAAATCACTTTTGCAAGTAGAACAAACCAGGTTTTTTTTTTTTTAATGTCAAAATTTAATGGCTCAGATGATTTCAGAAAGGCCTGGAGAGACTTACATGAACTGATGTTGAGTGAAATGAGCAGGACCAGAAGATCATTATTTACTTCAACAACAATACTATATGATGATTAATTCTGATAGACGTGGCCCACTTCAACAATAAGATGAACTAAATCAGTTCCAATAGAGCAGTAATGAACTGAACCAGTTACACCCAGGGAAAGAACTCTGGGAGATGACTATGAACCACTACATAGAATTCCCAATCCCTCTATTTTTGTCTGCCTGCATTTTTGATTTCCTTCACAGGCTAATTGTACACTACTTCAAAGTCCAAACCTTTTTATACAGCAAAATAACTGTTTGGTTATGTGTATATATATATATATATATATATATATATATATAGTATTTAACTTATACTTTAACATATTTAACATGTATTGGTCAACCTACCTGGAACAAAAGGATTTGCAACTGTCAATGCTAAAAAAAATATTTATGCATATATTTGTAAATAAAAAGCTATTAAAAAAGGAAAAAAAAACCCAGAAAATTAAAAAATAATAATAATAGCTCATTTCTAGGCATCAAACAATTGATTTTCTCCTTTATTTTCTTTTTCAGCTGTCATTTTAATGAGTTGATTAGGAAATATTATTGTTATAATCTCAGAAGACTAGACTGTATCTTCCCCTACCCTTTACCTCTTTTGTACCCTTTTCTTTCTTCCTCTGATTATTCTGTGTGAAATATAATATCTGTCTCTATATATTTATCTATAAATACACATAAATTTTGTATTTGATGTAATGAAGTACATGGCTAACACTTTCCTCCATGAACTAAGTATATTCTATAAAACTTTTATTATATATACAGCTGATATAATTCCTCTGGAATCTATCTCATCTTTTCCATTGATACTGCAAACTGCCTAATCTAATCTTCTTTTTAATTCTTAGAATTATTAGTTAATTAATCTATTGGCATTTATTTTGATCTTTCTGTCTCATTGTATCACAGACACAGATATACACTCTTCAATGCTTTGGTCCTGTGCTTAAGTATACCTCTTATTATTCCAATTCTTCTATATAATGAAGGTCATACGTAGGTCAGCTTCTTAATTGCTTATAGGTCTCCTTATCTACACTCAGATTGCCTCGTTTTTACCTTCATTTCATTTCACTTTGACTAATCAAAAAGTCTTGTATAATTGGTCTCTCTGCTTCAAAGCCTCTCTCCAACTCAATCAGTCCTTTCTGCCCCTCGAGTTTTAGCATAGTGACTGACACATAGTTAGCAATTTAAAAGTATTTGTTGATGGACTGAATGACTAATGGGTATCTAATAAAACCTCCAATTTAAAAGATGAGAAAATGGAAGTTCAGAGAGGGTAAGAATTTTTTTTCCCAGGCACAATAATAGCAGAGCCAAACCTTAAATTTATATTTTCTAACTCCAAATCTGGCCCTCAGCCCACTGCCTTTTAAGCATTTGATCCAGAATATATCTAAATCCCTTCAAAAGTAAACCACATTGATGTTAGTGTAATTTTTATTTGTTTGTTTTTTTTTCTTTTATGATGTCCTAGAAGAATTATATTTTTTAATTTGATAAATTTTCAGTTGTATCTTTGCACTGTCAGCACTTAACCAGTTTCACATAGTAGCATTTTATTATTCTCAAAAAGTATTTATTAAGTGCTTACTGTGTATAAACCACTGCACAAACAATGAAGGGCACAATGACAAAGAACACTTTCTAATTAGGGAGGCAATATGCAAACAATCATATTCATATATGTTAATAAATCATCTTGAATTTAATTGAAATATATACAGTATTAATTCTGGGTATCTGAAATTATTCAATTATCCATCATATATATATATATTTCTAATTTCTATCACCTAAGAGTATATATAAGATTTTACATTCGGAGGACTGTTATTAAAAAAAAAAAAAAAGAAAAAAGCAACAAGCCCCCAAACAAACAAACAAAAATACCACTGGCTTCTCAATGAGGAAGAAAGCAAAAAATTGTGTTATCGATTGATCAATTATATGGAGCAAGTCTTCCTACCAGCCAGACACCATTCAAGATTCCAAATCCAATCCTGGCCAAATGGAGGAGAGAGTGCTAAATGCACTGAGCTGGAGAGTGGCGTGAGGATGTAGACATATGTTTGAGCCTGAGATTGAAGAAATTGTACTTGTATCCTCTTAAGCCACATTGAAGCCGACTTCGACACTTGAAAGGCTAATGTATTTAAACCACATTACTACCTTATCTCCAGTGAAAAACCTTAAGTAAAACTGCCTTTAAATAAATATCAAGGATAGCTTTCATTCACAGCTTTAAACTCAGGTGGGAAACATAGCAGATTTTTGGACTAGGAAATTACAAGAAAAGCACAATATTCCACTACATGACATTATGGGATGCATTGCCAAGAGAACTAAAGCTGGAAATATCAATGCATTTTCTCGGCTTGGGGCTGCACATAAGGACAGCAATACTATGGAAAGAAGTCTGCTTTCAGACGCAATGGAAAATGACAACCTGTCATGGCCACCATTTCCCAAAGAGTCTTTTCTCATCATATATACCATGGGAAAAATACACACGCACTTTCACACACACACATATTAGATGAATTCATTGATGTATTTAACATATATCCATACATACACGCAGATATGTGTGTATGGAGCTAATGTAGTGTAGAACAAAGAGAACTTAAAAATAGAAAGTCTGAATTCAAAACAACTTTATTATTGATTTTGTGATTCTTATTTAACATTTTTAAACATCAGCATCCTCATATGTAAAATGGAGATAATACTTTCATCCTGTTATAACAATATTTAGAGTTGCTATGTTATAATAATACAATATGCTGCCTCTAACATCAGGACTAATATTAAGGTTCTATTTATCTCTTATTCATGTTAGTTTTGTAATTATGAGCAAAATAATCAAGCTCCTTACTTATTTTCCCCTAGCTTTAAATTACCTAACTGAGCCTCAGTTTCCTAATTTAGAAAGGAAAGGAATTGTACTAGACAGCTTTTAATTTCTTGTCTATCTCTAAATAGATTAATGTTCTATCTAGTCTAAAGACATCAAACTCAAATAAAAATGGATCCCTGTGGATAACTTATTAACTGAGAAAACTACAAATTAACAATATTTTTGTTCTATTATATTTTTAAATTTAAGGATTTTTCTTAGTCTTCTTGGCTCTCACTTGAGTTAGATTGCATTCTCATCTATTTTTTCATGATACTGATTGGCAAATGAGGCCCAAAGAAGGTTAATTATAAGATGAGATATTGTAGATTGGAAGCAATCTCCAAAATTCCTGTTACGCCAGTTACCTAATAAGGAGTTTGTGATTACCATGGGCCACACAATAATTAACCATCATAGGTAAGACTCAATGCATATTCTCTGACTCCAGTTTTAGGATTTTTTTCCATAATAACACAAAAAGAAGACACCATGAAGTAGAGTAAAAATTTGAACCCATGTTCCTTGGTTAAAGGATTAGTTCTCTGTCTATAAAATCATCCTGAGATCACCTAGCAACTAACAGATCTGGAAACTGAAGGCAGGTCCTCTGACTCCAAACCCAGTTCTCTATCTTCCTCAAAATGTTGGCATCATTATCAGTAAAGAGCATTGAAAACTTTTCATTCACTTTTAGCAATTGTGAGGTGTGATTATTAAAAATGACTCAGAATCCAGTGACTGAGAAATCCTCAAAATGAGCTGTCTCAGTTAACCAAGTGTACCATTTCACTGCACAAACCCCAGAGTGCATCTTCAGAGAAGGCAGCTTTAGGGGTAACAGGCCACTGGGAGTGCTGATAAGGCTTCTGGGTGCACTGTCAACAGAATTCCTTACATGGTTCTTTGCATCAGCGAAATCTGAGAACTTGCCAACTTAAGGTCACCATTTTTTGCTGATTGTGGCTTCTCAGTGAAGAAGAAATACAGGTGTAGATCACATCTTTTTCTCTGCCTTTCTCACACCACCCCTCACCCAACAAAAAATTCCACATCTGTTCTGTGTAATGTAATTAGTTGAAGGTAATTAAAATGAGGCATTTAGAAGTTGATTTAGAAAAAAAACTGGATTTTTAGGTATGTCATAGAAAGATCCATCATAAAGGAAAACAAAACATTATCAAGGTCTTGGGGTGGTGAAGAGGGGGCATAGTTGAGATGTGTCAGCCTAAATTTATAAAGACAAGATCTGAAAACACAGGCAACCTTTTTTTCGGGTTATAGATTCTTTTGATGAGATAAAAAACAGCCTTTATGTAGACCTGGAACCTAAATCTGTGGTAAAGGCACTGAATCTGGTAAGATTCTAATGAATTCTATAAGTATATAGTTTAAAGGTAAATTATTACTACAAATAATAGTATCCTATAAACACATCAGAAGGACATTCTCTATGATGGGCAACTCTGCAAGTTCTCCCTCTATCATTTGAATATATTCCTTTTTCTCTTCCAACACATTAGGAATAAGTCAACCCTTCATCATCTGAATTATTGAAACAGACTCCTAATTGGTCTTTGCTGCCACAAATTTCTCCATCCTCTAAACCACTATTTGAACAGCTGCCAAAAGTTGTATTCTTACACCATAAGTCTTACCATGTCATTCCCCTACTCAATAAACCCCAGTGGTTCCTTATTGTCTCATATAAAACATTAACACTGTTGTCAAAATCTGGCTCAAACCTTTCTTTCCTGGTAGATTTCATATTCCTATTCTTCAAAGGCTTTACTAAAAGACATGAATAAAGACAACCATCCCAGCATGTTAAATTATTGATATATAACATAAATCCTCTATTTTTATTATTGATAAGAGAAACAATTTTTTCAATTAGCATCATAATTAAATATTCTCAGAATTTCATTCATGATCTTTTCTAATATTTTTTTAATCAGGAATGCTTTAAAATCTTTTATTTCATTCAATTTCAATATTTTCCATTGAAGAACTCTTAGTTTTAGTTGTAAATCCAACTCTTTTGCTTCCATTAATATCATATCCCAAACCATCTACTCCTTAAACAGGGCAGCTCCTAAATCTTGTGTGATTATGTCCATGATTCCATAATATTTCAATGGATTCTTTCTGGCTGCTTGAAATCATTTTTCTTTGCAAAGAGAAATTTATGTAATTTGGATATCATATTCTTGAGAGTTTTCATTTTGTGATATCTTTTAGAAGATAATTGGTGGATTCAACTTCCATCTGAATATATGGATTTTGTATCCAGATTTTATATCAGGGAAGGATTTTTTGTGATAATTTCTTAATATATGATGTCCAATCTCTTTCTTTGATCATGTCTTTTAGGTAGTTCAATAATATTTAAATTATCTCTCTTTCATCTATAGTTTAGATCAGTTTTGTGTTGCTGATGAGCTATTTCACATTCTTTTTATTCTTTTAATTTTTTTTCATTTTCCCCTCTATGTTTTATTGTTTCATGATGTCTCATAGTCATTGACATCTATTTGCCCAGTTCAAATTTTTAATGAATTATTTTCTTTATTGAGTGTAGGATTTGTGAATTGAAAAAAGAAAATAACTCATCAAAAAAATTAGCAAAATGAAAAAAAAAATTCCATAGAGCAGAACAACTCATTTAAAAACTCAATTGGACATATACAAAAAGAAGTAAAAAAAAAGTTAATGAAGAAAATAACTCATTAAAAATCAGAACTGAACAAATAAGAAATAAATGATTCTTTGAGACAACATTCATTGAGCATCAGTCAAACAAAACGAAAAATGAAAAAAAAAATGTTAAATATCTACTTGGAAAAACAACAGACCTGGAAAATAGATCTTGGAAAGTTAACATGAGGATTACTGGACTTCCTGAAAACTAGGATGAAAAAAAGAACTTAGACACTATTTTAAAGGAGATCATCAAAGAGAACTGCCCAGATGTAATGAAATCAGAAGGTAAAATAGGCATTGAAAGAGACCACAAAATTAAAACTCCAAGGAATATTGTGGCTAATTTTCAGAGCTATCAGACTAAGGAAAAAATATTACAAGCAGCCAGAAAAAAAACAAAAAACAAAACAAAACAAAACAAAACAAACAAACAAACAAACAAACAAAACCAATTCAAATACCAAGGAGCCACAATAAGAATCACTCAGGATCTAGCAGCTTCCACATTAAAGGATTGAAGGGCCTGAAATCTGATATTCAGAAAGGCAAAAGAACTTGGAATGCAGCCAAGAATAAACTAGCCAGCAAAGCTGAGAATTTTTTTCCAAGGAAGAAGATGGACATTCAGCGAAACAGGTGAATTCCATTTATTCCTAATGAAAAAACCAGAGCTAAACAAACAATTTGACTTCCAAATATAGAGCTCAAGAGAAGCATAAAAGATAAAAAGAACTCTTGAGAACTGTATTTCTATTACAGGCATACATAAAGAGCACATATATAATTTGATTTTACTATTATAATATTAAAGAGGGGAACTAGAAGTGCAAAGGGGATTGTATCAGAAAAAGGGAAGATAAAAAAAGTGAAATTACATCCCACTAAGAGGCAAAGGAAACTTATCATATCTGAGGGAATTAAGGGCAGGGAAGGGAACATTGTTTGAACCTTATTCTCATCAGATTTGGCTCAAAGAGAAAATATTAGACATATTTGATTAACAGAGAATTTTCTCTCACCTCATTAAAAAGTTAGAGAGGAAAAGGGAAAAGGAAAAGAGTGAGCTGAATAGAAGGGAATGCAGAAAAAATAAGGGAAATGTATAAGAAATGGGGAGGGACTCAAAGGAGTGGAGGGATTCTAAAAAGGGATAGCTGTGTGAGGCAAGTAGTGCCCATAAGTTTAATACTGAGTAAGGGATAAGGGGGGAAAGAAAAAAACAGTATAATCTGGGGATAATAAGATGGCAGGAAAAACAGATTTCATAGTTTTAACTGTAAATGTGAATGGATGAACTGTCCCATAAAGCAGAGGTGGGTAGCAGACTGGATCAAAAGCCAGAATCCTCCAATATGTTGTTTATTACTGTAAACACATTTAAAGCAGGTGATACATACAAAATAAAGATAAAAAGTTAGAGCAGAATCTATTATGCTTCAGATGAAGTAAAAAAAAAAAAAAACAGGGGTAGCCATCCTTATCTCAGATCAAGCAAAAGCAAAAATTGATCTAATCAAAAGAGATAAGGAAGGAAACTATAACTTGGTAATGGATAGCACAATGAAGCAATATTAATACTAAACATATATGCACCAAGTGGTATAGTATTTATATCCCTAAAGAAGAAGTTAAGAGAGTTGCAAGAAGAAATAGACAGCAAAACCATAATAGCGGGAGATCTCAACCTTGCACTCTCAGAATTAGGTAAATCAAACCACAAAACAAATAAGAAAGAAGTTAAAGAGGTAAATAGAATATCAGAAAAGTCAGGTATGACAGATCTTTGGAGAAAACTGAATGGAGACAGAAAAGAGTACACTTTCTTCTTAGCAGTTTGTGGAACCTATACAAAAATGGACAATATATTAGGACATAAAGACCTCAAAATTAAATGCAGAAAGGCAGAAATAGTGAATGCATTATTTTCAGATCAAAATGCAGTAAAAACTACATTCACCAAAAAGCTAGGGGTAAATAGATCAAAAAATAACTGGAAACCAAATAATCTCATCCGAAAGCATGAATGGATGAAACAGCAAATCATAGACACAATTAATAATTTCACCCAAGAGAATGACAACAATGAGACAACATACCAAAATTTGTGGGATGCAGCCAAAATGATAATAAGGGGAAATTTTATATCTCTACAGGCTTATTTGAATAAAATAGAGAAAGAGAAGATCAATGAATTGGGCTTGTAACTTAAAAAGCTAAAAAAAAAAAAAAAAGAGCAAATTAAAAAAAAATTAAATACTAAGCTTGAAATTCTAAAATTAAAAGAAGAAATTAATAAAATTGAAAGTAAAAAATACTGAATTAATAAATAAAACTGAGAGTTGGTTTTATGAAAAAAACAGCAAAATAGATAAACCTTTGATTAGAAAAAGGAAAGAGGAAAATCAAATTGCTAAGCTTAAAAATAAAAGTGAACAACTTTCCACCAATTAAGAGGAAATTAGATCAATAATTAGGAATTACTTTGCCCAACTTTATGCCAACAAATTTGATAACCTAAGTGAAATGGATAACTATCTTCAAAAATATAGGCTGCCCAAATTAACATAGAAAGAAGTAAATTGCTTAAATAGTCCCATTTTAGAAAAAAAAAAAAAGAACAAGCTATTAATCAGCTCCCTAAGAAAAAATCCCCAGGACCAGATGGATTTATATGTGAATTCTACCAAACATTTAAAGAACAATTAACTCCAATGTTATATAAATGATCTGAAAAAATAGGGGATGTAGGACTCCTACTAAATTCCTTTTATGACACAAATATGGTATCAGGTGGGTTGAAAACAGAGAGAGAAAATTATAGGCCAATCTCCCTAATGAATATTGATGCAAAAATCTTAAATAAAATATTAGCAAAAAGATTACTGAAAATCACCCCTGGAATAATACACCACAACCAAGTAGGATTTATACCAGGAATGCAGGGCTGGTTCAATATTAGGAAAACTATTGGCATAATTGACTATATCAATAACCAAATTAACAACAACAACAAAAAAAGATCATTTCAATAGATGCAGAAAAAGCATTTGATAAAATCCAACATCCATTCCTATTAAAAACACTTGAGAGTATAGGATTAAATGGACTTTTCCTTAAAATAATCAGTAGCATCTAATTAAAACCATCAGTGGGCATCATATGTGATGGGGATAAACTGGAACCATTTCCAGTAAGATCAGGAGTGCAACAAGGTTGCCCCCTATCACCATTACTATTCAATATTGCATTTAAAATGCTAGCTTCAGCAATAAGAGTTGAAAAAGATAATAAAAGAATTAGAGTAGGTAATGAGGAAACCAAATTATGGTTTTCTTTGTAGATGATATGATGGTATACTTAGAGAACCCCAGAGATTCTACTAAAAAGCTATTAGAAATAATCCATAACTTTAGCAGAAAAAAAATAAACCCACATAAGTCATCAGCATTGTTATATATCACTAACAAAATCTAACAGTTAGAGTTACAGAGAGAAATTCCATTTAAAGTAACTGCTGATAGTATAAAATATTTGGGAATCTATTTGCCAAGGGAAAGTCAGTAACTATATGAGCAAAACTACAAAACACTTTCCACACAAATAAAGTCAAATCTAACCAACTGAAAAAATATTTAGTGCTCTTGGATAGGTAGAGCAAATATAATAAAGATGACATGACTACCTAAACTAATCTATTTATTTAGTGCTATACCAATCTGACTCCCAAAAAAACCTATTTTAATGACCTAGAAAAAAATAACAACAAAATTCACCTGGAAGGACAAAAGGTCAAGACTTTCAAGGGAACTAATGAAAAAAAAAATCAAATGAAGGTGGCCTACTTGTACCAGATCTAAAATTATTTTATAAAGTAATGGCCACCAAAACCATTTGGTATTGGCTAAGCAATAGAATAGTTGATCAGTGGAATAGGTTAGGTTCAAAGGACAAAACAGTCAATAACTGTAATAATCTAGTGTTTGACAAACCCAAAGCTTTTGGGATAAGAATTCACTGTTTGACAAAAACTGCTGGAAAAATTGGAAATTAGGATGGCAGGAATTAGGCATTAACCCACACTTAACACCTATGCAAAGATAAGGTCAAAATGTGTTCATGAGCTAGGCATAAAGAATGAAATTATAAATAAATTAGAAGAACATAGGATAGTTTACCTCTCAGACATGTGGAAGAGGAAGGAATTTGTGACTAAAGAATAACTAGAAATTGTTGATCACAAAATAGAAAAGTTTGATTATATCAAATTAAAAAAGCTTTTGTACAAACAAAACTAATGCAAACAAGACTAGAAGGGAAGCAATAAACTGGGAAAACATTTTTACAGTCAAAAGTTCTTGTAAAGACCTCATTTCCAAAATATATAGAGAATAGACTCTAATTTATAAGAAATCAAGCCATTCTCCAATTGATAAATGGTCAAAGGATATGAACAGACAATTTTTGGATGAAAAAATGGAAACTATTTTTAGCCATATGAAAAGATGCTCCAAGTCATTATTAATCAGAGAAATGCAAATTAAGACACCTCTGAGATACCACTACACACCTCTCAGATTGGCTAGGATGACAGGGAAATATAATGCTGAATGTTGGCAGGGATGTGGGAAAACTGGGACACTGATACATTGTTGGTGGAATTGTGAATACATCAGCCATTCTGGAGAGCAATTTGAAACTATGCTCAAAAAGTTATCAAACGGTGCATACCTTTGATCCAGCAATATTACTATTGGGATTATATCCCAAAGACGTGATGACCATGTTAGCACCCTGGATACTTTAAAATCAGCCAGAGTCATGTTCAGCAAAAGTCCTTGATCTTTATTCTTTGTGGACATGAACAGAATGGCGACAGGAAGTGAGAGGACTTGGGACACAAATCTGGCCAGGAGTCACTCTGGCTTTCTTACTCCACCTCTTTTTTTTCCCCTCCTCTTCATCTCTCTATACATCAACAGATTGAGCTAGCATACAATGGTGGGGCTGGCCATTTTCCAAACAAATGCTAATAGAGCATTGTCCAATGGGTAATTAGCCTTAAGTGCTTGTTTGTCCGAACCTCAATGCATCTGCTCAGTTTCAGCCCATTACACAAAAATATCTTAAAGAAGGGAAAGGGACCTGTACATGCAAGATTTTTTTGTGGCAGCCATCTTTGTAGTGGCCAGAAACTGTAAGAAATGACCAGCAAGATGACGTCAGAAAGGCCTGGTGAGACTTACATGAACTGATGCTGAATAAGATGAGCAGGACCAAAAGATCATCATATACTTCAACAACAATACTATATGATGATCAATTCTGATGGACGTGACTCTCTTCAACAATAAGATGAACCAAATCAGTTCTGTTTGTTCAATAATGAAGAGAACCAGCTACATCCAGTGAAAGAACTATGGGAAATGACTGTGAACTACAACATAGCATTTCCACTCCCTCTGTTTTTGTCTGCTTGCGGTTTTTATTTCTTTCTCAGGGTATTTTTTTACCTCATTTCTCAATCTGATTTTTCTTTTGCAGCAAAATAACTGTATGGATGTGTATACATATATTGTATTTAACATATACTTTAACATATTTATCATGTATTGGTCTACCTGCCATCTAGGAAAGGGGGTAGGGGAAAAGAGGGGAAAGTTGGAACAGAAGGTTTTGCAAGGGTCAATGCTGAAAAATTACTCATGCATTTTTTTTGTAAATAAAAAGCTATAATAATAAAAAAGTAAAATATTTTAAAAAATTAAAAAGGGAATACCAATACTTGTTGATTTGATTTGTATGATTCTGTCAACTTTTTAAAAATAGAATTTCTCTACCTTTTCCATGTTTTGAAAAAAATAATGTCAGTCTTACTAGGACAAAAGGGGTGTTCAGCCCAACTCAAATAAACTCTGGGAAAGCTGGTGAGAGAGAGCCTTAACCACAGCAAAGCAGCAACTAAGCCCCTCAGTTCTGGCTCAGTGGAGAGTAGATTAGTGGGTCAGTTTCCAGTTCCAGATCAGAAGGCAAACTCTGGGAAAGTGAGCTGTTTTCTTAACCAAGCAAGCAAAGCTACTCCTGCAAACATATGGGGCCCCTGTGTTCAAAGTCAAGGCACTGAGCTCCATAGGATGCTTGGGACAGCACTCCCTTTACCCCAGGAGCAGGGCTCTACCTTAAAAAGGAAAAAAAAAGGAAAAACCAAAAAAAGGAAAGAAAATGAGCAGAAGAGAAGAGAGAAGCAGAAAAGAACCTTGACCTTGACCTATGATGATAGGACAGAAAAGAGCAGGAAATACTCATTGAAAGAATCTATTGATCACCTTCATAAAGGGATACCACAATGAAAGTTCCAAGGATCATTGTTGCAAAACTGCAAAATGACATTCTCAAAAAAAAAGTACTTCAAGTTAACAGACAAAAAACAATTCATATATCAAGCGGCAAGAGTCAGGATCACACAGGACCTGGCAGCTTCTACAATAACGGACTGGAGGACCTGGGATACCATATTCTAGAAAACAAAGGGCTAAGATTACAACCAAGAATTAACTACCCATGGAGATTCAGTATCATATTTTAGGGGAGAAGATGGAGCTTCAATGAAGTAAGAGACTTTCAATAATTTCTATTGAAAAAAAAAAACAGAACTAAACAGAAATTTTAATCTATAAAGACAGGACTTATGGCAAACAGGGGAAAAATATATTATTTAAAGGATAAACTGTTTACACCCCTAGATGGGAAAAGGATATTTATAATTTTTGAGAACTGTATCTGACACTGGGGCAGACAGAGGGGGATATGACATGGACTGAGGGTGTAGTTGTGAATGGTCCCTGATGTGATGAGATCAAAGAAAAAAATAAAAGATTAGGGGCTGGGAAACAGTCTGTAGTAGAAAAAGAGGAAAGGGAAGATACAATTAGTTCACATGAAGAGGTGCAAAAGACTTATTGCAATGAAGGAGGAAAAGAGAAGGAGATAAACATTGTCTGAAGGTTGATTCCATCAGTTTGGGCTCTAAGAGAGAATAACTACTTAATTATGTAGTTGGATATAGAAATTTATCTAACCCTATAAAGAAGTATGAGGAGGAAGAGGAAAGAAAAGGGAGGAGCAGGATGGAAAGGAGGGCAGAAACATTGGGTAAAAATATAAGAGAAGGGATGCTGAGTGATAGAAGGCAAGGGTTTGGGTGGAGTGGGCCAAAAAAACACATAACTAAGGACAGGGTGGAAAGAGAGAACAAAAGTATATACTGAGGACAAAATAGGATGGGGGAATATAAAAATGGTAATAATAAACATGGATGTGAATGGGATGTAAAGGTAAAGGTAAAAGGCAGGAATAGAATTTATTATACTTCAGCTAAAGTAAAAAAAAAAAAAAAAAAAAGCCAGGGTAGGCATTTTCATCTCACATAAAGCAAAAGTAAAAATAGAACTTATTAAAAGAGATAAGGGAAGAAAGTACCTCTTGATAAAGGACATCATAAATAATGAAGTAGTAATGATACTAAATATGTATAAACCAAGTGGTATAGCAGTCAAATTCCTAGAGAAGATTTTACGCCAGTTACAGGAAGTAACAGACAGCAAAACTTTACTAGTGGAGGACCTCAACCTTTCCTTCTCAGAATCAGACAAATCTAACCACAAAATAAAGAAGAAAGAAAATAGGGAGATTAATAGGATCATGGAAAACCTAGATATGATAAACCTTGGGAGAAAATTGAATAGGGAAATAAAATAATACACTTTTTTTCAGCAGTACATGGCATCTTCACAAAAATTGACCATGTATTAGGGCATAAAAACCTCACAGCAAATGCAAAAAAGGCAGAAGTATTAAATATTTCTTTTTCTCATGGCAATTAAAAAAATTATATTTAATAAAGGGGCAGGGAACAATAGACTAAAAACTAATTGGAAATTAAATATTCTAATTCTAAAAAAATCAGTGGTCAAACAACGTCACATAAACAATCCATAATTTCATCCAAGAGAATGACAATAATGAAACAACATACCAAACCTCATGAGATTCAGCCAAAATCATTATTAGGGCAAATTTCATATTTCTAAATAGCTACATGAATAAATAGAGAATGAAGAGTTAAGTGAATTGGGCATGCAATTAGAAAAACATAGAAAAAGAACAAATTAAAAACCCCTAATTAAATACCAAATTAGAAACTCTGAAACTCAAAGGAGAGATTAATAAAATTGAAACTAAGAAAACTACTGAACAAATAAATAAAACTGAGTAGGTTTTATTACAAAATAGATAATTTTTTTAGTAAATTTGATTAGCAAAAAGAAGCAAAAACCAAATCACCAGCATCAAAAATGAAAAGGGTGAACTTATCTCCAATAACAAGGAAATTAAAGCAATAATTAAGAGCTATTTTGCTCAACTGTATAGCAGCATGCCTGACAATTAAGGGAAATGAATGAATATTTACAAAAATACAAATTGCCCAGATTAACATAAAAGGAAATAAATTACTTAAATAGTCCTATTTTAGAAAGGAAAAGAAATTGAGCCATTAAGGAACTCCCCAAGAAAAAGTTTCCAGGGACAGATAGATTCACAAGTAAATTCTACAAAACATTTAAAGAACAATTAATTCTAATACTATATAAAGTATTTGGAAAAAATAGTTAAAGAAGGAGTCCTGTCAAATTCCTAATATGACACAAATATAGTAATGATACATAACTCAGGAAGAACCAAAACAGAGAAAGAAAATTACAGACCAATCTCCCTATTGAATATTGATGCAGCAGTTTTAAATAAAATATTAGCAAAGAGATTGCAGCAATTTAGCAGCAGGATAAAACACTATGGCCAAGTGATAATTAAACCAGGAATGCAGGACTAGTCCAATATCAGGAAAAAACTATCACCATAATCGTTCATATCAATAATAAAACCAATAGCAATCACATGATAATCTCAATAGGTGCAGAAAAAGCTTTTGATAAAATACTTCACCTTTTCTTATTAAAAACACTAGAAAGCATAAGGACATAGGGATAAAGGTAGCTTTCCTTAAAATAATAAAAAGTATTTGTCTAAAATGAACAGCAAGCATTATTTATAATGGCAAGAAGCTGGACGTTTTCACAATATAGCAAGGATGAAATAATTCTGCCCATTATAACCATTATTATTCAGGATTATTCTAGAAATGTTGGCTTTAGCAAGAAGAGAAGAAGAAGAAGTTAAAGAAATTAGAGTAGCCAATGAGGAAATAAAACTATTATTCCTTGCAGATGATATACTTAGAAAATCCCAGAAAATTATCCAAAAACCTACTGGAAACAACTAACATGTTTAGTAAAATTGCAGGAAATAAAATAAAGCAACATAAATCATCAGCATTTCTGCATTTTACTGACAAAGTCCATCAACAAGAGATAAAAAGAGAAATTCCAATGTAAAGTACTATAGACAAAGTAAAATACATAGGAGGCTACTGCCAAGACAAATCCAGGAAGTATACAAATACAAGTATAAAACACTTCTCACACAAATAAAGTCAACTCCAAATAATTAGAAAAATACCAATTGCTCATGCATAGCCTAACTTAATATAATAAAAATGATAATTCTGCATAAATTGATCTACTTTTCAGTGTTATACCAATCAAACTGATAAAAAATATTTTATAGAACTAGAAAAAAATAATAGCAAAATTTATTTGGAAGAAGAAAAGGTCAAAAATATCAGGGAATTAATGAAAAAAAATATATATATAAAGAACGGTGACTTAACAGTACCAGACCTAAAACTATATTATAAAGCAGGAGTCATCAGAACCATTTGGTGCTGGATTAGAAATAGAATGGTAGATCAATGAAATAGATTAGTTATACATGACACAATAATCAAGACCTATAATAGTCTAGTACTTGATAAACTCCCAAACAACAGCTTCTGGAAAAATAACTTATTACTTGACAAAAATTGCTGGGAAAACTGGAAAATAATGTCAGAAACTCAGCATAGACCTCTATCTCACACCCCATTCCAAAATAAGTTCAAAATGGATACATAATTTGGTTATTAAGACACCACAAATGAATTAGAACATCAAGGGATAATTTGCCTATTAGATGTTTAGAAAAAGAAGAATTTGTGACCAAAAAAGAAGTAGAGAACATTGTGAAAGGTAAAAGGGGCAACTTTAATTATATTAAATTAAAAAGGTTTTGCACAAACTAAACCAACAGAAACAAGATTAAAAGAGAAATACAAAGCTGGGGAATTTTTTTTTACAGTGTTTCTCATAAAAGTGTCATTTCTAAAATATATAAAGAATTCTGTTAAGTTTATATGAATACAAGTCATTTCTCAATTGATAAATGGTAAAAGGATACAAATAGACAATTTTAAGATAAGAAAATTAAAGCCATATTTAGTTTTATGAAAAAAATGCTCTAAATCAAAATTGATTAGAGAAATGCAATTTAACTCTGAGGTACCACCTCATATCTCTAATATTGGCTAAAATGAGAGGAAAAGGTAATGATACATGTTGGAGAGGATAGGGGAAAACAGGACACTAATACATAGTTGATGGAATTATGAAATAATCTAACCATTCTGGAGAGCAATCTGGAATTATGTTTAAAGAGCCATCAAACTGTGCATATTCTTTGACCCAGCAGTGCCATCACTGGGTCTATAATCCAAGGAAATATTAAAGGAGGGAAAAAGACCCACATTTGCAAAAAAAAAAAAAATGTAGCAACTCTTTTTGTGGTAGCAAAGAATTGGAAAATGAGTAGATGGCCATCAATTGGGAAATGGCTGAACAAGATGTGTTACATGAAGGTAATGGGATATTATTGTTTTGATGATGAACAAGTAGATTATACAAAGGCCTGAAAAGATTTACATGAACTGATACTGAGCAAAACAAGCTGAACCAGGAATACATTGTACATAATAACAGCAAGAATGTGCCATGATCAACTATGACAGAACGGGTTCTTCTCAGTGGTTCAGTGATCCAAAGCAATCCCAACAGACTTTGAATAGAAAATGCCATCTGCATTCAGAAAAAGAACTAAGAAGCTTGAATGTAAGCAATATATAACATGTTCTCTTCTTCTTTTTCTTTTTTTTTTTTATCCCTCCCATGTTTTTTCCCCTTTTGCTCTGATTTTTTTTTCTCTTAACATGATTCATAAAGTAATGTGCATTAAAAATTCATAAATTTACTAGGAAAAACATTGTAACTAGGTCCAGGTTCATTTATTGTTGTTTATTTTTCTATGTCATTTCTTACTTTCTAACTTCTATGTTATATATTACTATATTCAAGTTGGGCTCTGTTCTCAGTATGGGTGGGGAAAGGGCACTATCACAACCTCTAGGCTTTTTCTGCTGTTTTTAGAGATAATTCTGGGAACTTAGAAGCTTTTGATGCTTCCGATGTGGGAAGCTATATAATCACTGTTCTCCTGGCATATATTCTGTTCCTCTTCCAAAAAGGGCCCCTGATTGGTTGGGATTGCAACTGAAATTGCTCTGTAGGCTCTCTGATCCCTTGGTAGTAGAAGTGATCTTGTTTTTCAATCCCTAATGTGATTTTATAAGGGCGTAATACCACACTATTATAATTATACATCTTATTGTTTCCTGTGGTTTCTGGGACATTATTCCTCCTCACTAGATTAATTATTAGGACATTTCATCTGGAAGTTCACCACAGCAGTCCGTGGGGATTTTAAATCACCTCATTCTCTTCCCATATCTAGCCACCTGGAATTTCACTTAACTAATGAATCCATATGAAATAATTCCAAGTGTCCAAATTCAAGTTGGAAGGCACTATATACATTGTTGTTGTTGCTATCATCATCTTTATTATTATTATTTACTTCTTATAAGAAACAGATATCATCAATCTAAAATCTAGCTGTGGCTTTTAACTTCTCATTGTAAAAACAGAATCTGTTAAAAATATTCTTTTTACAGATATAGGATATAGGAGGAACCTTGCATTCTTTATTTGGAGAACACTTGCACAAATGTATATTGATCGCTAGGTTTTATAATGAAATTTGCTTGACATAGCTTGCTTCACAAATGAAATGAACATTGACCTGCCTGATTGCATATTGACAACGGAATCATCCCTAGATACAAGAAGTCTTTGTAGATACTGTCAAAGAAACTTAGAGCTGACAGACCTGAGGTCTGGGTTCCTTTGTAAATGGAGGACATTAGCTTTGACGCTAACTTTGAGTCTCTTCTAAGGATTGGGAATGGAACAATAAGTAAGCATCCTTTTCTGCTGGCTCTTCTTCAAAAACATCCTATTTTAGAAATGGAGGTGCCAGTTGGAGGAGGAGAAAGAAGTCTTATCTGCTGAAAAAAAATACAAGTATAAAACATTCTCAACCTATCAGAGGAAACTGATGTTACTTGAAGAATGTGGTTGGAGTAGAGGTCAGCTTAATTTCCTCATCTTTTTAATAAAATGACATTTAAAAGGGGCTAAACTCAAGATTAATTATTTAAAGGGAAGTTTGTTGTTTAAAAGCAAAAAAAAAAGTACCTATTTTTTTTTTTTGGTAAACTCCAATTTCTAAAGCATTCATTTTCAGGTGAACCATTATTTTTGTATCCATCCAGGTAGAAATATCTAATATTAGAATATGCCTGATTATCTTTTCCTTAAAGCCCATAGCCTATTTTGAACTTTCTGATTACTCTCTAGTGCCTCAGCATCATTCTATTGACTCAGGACCCCAACCTTAATGAGGCCTCAATATCACTCTCAATACTTATTTCACATATCTAATCTGTTGTCAGATTCTGTGGTTTTCATCTTTGCAGCACTATTCCTATATATTTTCTTCTCTATACATATAAGGTTATCTCTATAACAGAAACACTTAAAACTTCTTGTCTGGATTATTGCAATTTCCATGTTTATTAAAATAACTTTATTAATATTATTTTCTGATTTTATGTCACCTTAATTTCCTCTATAATCCTTTCCCCTTCCCTTCTAGAGAGCTATGTCTTATAATAAAGTTATTTTTTCCCTAGAGAAGAAAAAAGACTTAAAAAACAAACAACAAAATTGAACAATATATCTTTTTAAAATGGGAAGGTAGCCTGGAAGTTGAGGGGAGGGGGAATGGTGGAATCTAAATACAGTGCTTCATCATTTTATATATTTCTCTAATTGCCTGTTGAAACCGACCCTAACCAACCCTTCTAACCTTATTCTACTTATTCCTCAAACTGGACTCTATAGTCAAGCCAAATTTATTTTTTTCTCTTTCCCCACCCTGACATTCATTTCCCTCTCCCATTTTTGTACCTTGCTTTTCTTTCTCCTCAATATATCTTGGAATCCCGAGACTTAGCTTTAAGACGCCACTAATGTGGAGTGAGATCTTTGAGTAAGGTCTTTCATTCCTCAAGCCCAGTTGATAGGATTTTCATTTCTTATTGTGTCTTGAATTTGCTTTATATGTTACATGTTAACCTATTGTATGAATGTTTGTGTGTGTGTAAAAACATATGTGTTAAAATGTAAGTTCCTTGAGAGAAGAAACTGTATTGCTTTGATTTGTATCCCTAGAATTTAACATAGTGTCTGCTA
This sequence comes from Antechinus flavipes, assembly GCF_016432865.1. Lineage (NCBI taxonomy): Eukaryota > Metazoa > Chordata > Mammalia > Dasyuromorphia > Dasyuridae > Antechinus > Antechinus flavipes. The sequence goes on along the minus strand of NC_067398.1, from coordinate 39,880,339 downwards.
TATAAAGGTTGTTAAATTCTTGCTTACTATCTGTTTGCAAAACAGGGAAAGTTAGTATAATATACTGGATGTGTATCTGACAATGGAATAATTAAAATTCATAGCATAAGAAGTGTAGCTAGAAAGGAACTTGGAAAATAACTCATGTAACTCTATTATTAGTTCAAGAGAAGAAGGACCAAATGAGTTAAGCAATTTACCCACTGTAGTATTTATCATAGTCAAAAATTTGAAATCAGGTTTTCTGAATCGAGAATCTAATCTACTTGGAAAAAAGTTGCATTCTAAACATGCTCATGGGGAAAATGATGAACCTGTTAAATCTCTAAATCACTTGAAAACTTTTTGTTGGAAATGAACAATTTGACCTATATTATATAAGGTAGAACTGCAAAATCTCAATTTTCAGATTGCTAGATTGGTTATGTCTATATGGCATTGAACTAGAAAGTAGGAGAGATTACATTATAGAGTTGCCATTTAAAACCTCAGTACCTTCTTAATCCACTACCATTTTAATGCTAAAAAAAAAAGATGTATGGTTTCACTGATATAAAGAGTCCCTCTGCTAGCACCAACCAAAAAGCTTTCACAGTTTGCCAACTTGATAATTCACTAAGGCCAAAACAAATTATATCAGCTAATTGACAACCATTCCACAATAACTGTCTCTAAAATTATCAAACTAGTCCTCAAATACCAGTCCCATTACATTACAGACAATGTGTTCAGAACCTTTTTGGCTTGATAGGTCCAAAGAGAGCTTTTAATTCACTGGCCTAGGCTTCAGGAATGGAGGGTAATTTTCTACCACATAATGGCAGTTCAAAGGAAGACCATGGGAGTATTGTACTCTCTGAACCAATTTAATGAAATAACCTCTCTGCATATTCTTTGACCCAGCAATACCATTACTAGGTCAGTAAAGAGATAATAAAAATGGGAAGGACCTACATGTGCAAAAAGTATTTATAGACCCCTTTTCATAAAGGGAAAATATTGGAAACTGAGGAGAATGCCATTCATTGGGGAATGACTGAACAAATTAGAAATAAATATAATGGAATACTATTGGACAATAAAAAATAATGAACAGGCAGATTTCAGAAAAACCCCAAAAGGCTTGTATGAATTGATGCAAATATAATAAACAAAACCATGAAAACATTGTACACGATATCAATGATTTTGTGTGAGGATTAAGTATCTTTGACTCAATTCTTCTCGGCAACACATTGATATAAGACGAATACAAAGGGCTTGCCAAGGGAAATGCTATCCATGACCAAGCAAAAAACCTGATAGTTTGGGAATGCAGATCAAAGCACATTTTTTCCACTTACTTTATTTTTTCTTGTGTTTTTTCCCTTTTGTTCTTTTTCTTCTATCACAATTGTGACCAATATGGATACTGTGTTTTACATGATGGCACATGTATAATTTATACAATCTTTCTACCAACTTCAGAAGAATAGAGGAAAAGAGGGAGAAAGAACAATTTGGAACTCAAAAAGTCTTGTAAAAATGAATGCTAATTTTTTTTGACCTGTGATTAGGCAAAAATTAAAAAAAAAAACATAAAAATAATAAAAATCCTTAGAATATTTATTAACAGTACCTTTAATAAGGAACTTGTTAAATTCCATATAAAGTGATGTACTCAGTATATTCTATTAAAAAACAGTCAAATTATTACCAGGTTAATGGTACTAAAATTTGAAAATTTTATACAGGACAAAAAAGTTTTAACAAAGATTTCTACTTCCAGTGTTAAATACTATGGTATTTCCCCACATGAAGAAATGCATTTCCAACTATTTTTAATGTCGCATATAGTTTTTTAACACTATGTACACAAAGCCAGGAATTTCTAAGGTTATAACTCTCATTTTTAGTCTGTAATTAGCTTTTATTCTTTTCTTTTTAATTAAATCTTTTTATTTTCAAAATATATGCATAGATAATTTTCGACATTCACCCTTGCAAAATCTTGTGTTACAAACTTTTCCCTTCTTTCCCCACTACTTCTACATCTAAATAGCAAGTAATCCAATATATGTTAAACGTGTAATTCTTCTATACATATTTTCACAATTATCATGCTGCAAAAGAAAAATCAGATCAAAAAGAAAAAAATGAAAAAGAAAACAAAATTCAGACAATAAAAAAGGTCAAAATACTATATTTTCATCTACACTCAGTTCCTGGAGTCCTCTCTCTTGGTACAGATGTCTCTCTTCATCACAAGAACATTGGAACTGGTCTGAATCATGTCAGTGTTGAAAAGAGTCATGTCCATCAGAATTGATCATTACAATTTTGTTGATACTGTGCACAATATTCTCTTGGTACTACTCACTTCACTCAGCATCACTTCCTGTAATTTTCTCCAGGCCTTTCTGAAATCATCCTGCTGATCATTTCTTATAGAACAATAATATTTCATAACATTCATATACCATAACTTATTCAGCCATTCTCCAACTGATGGGCATCCACTTAGTTTTCAGTTCCTTGCCACTACAAAACAGACTGCTACAAACATTTTTGCCCATGGAGGTCCCTTTCCTTTTTATGATTTCTTTGGGATATATGCACAGTAGAAACACTGCTGGATCAAAGGGTAAGCATAGTTTGAGAGCCTTTTGGCCATAGTTCCAAATTGTTCTCGAGAATAATTGATCAGTTCACAATTCCACTAAAAATGTATATATCACAGTTTTCCCACATCCCCTCCAACATTCATTATCTTTTCTTGTCATATTGGACAATATGAAAGGTGTATAGTGGTACCTCAGAGTTGTTTCAATTTGCATTTCTCTGATCACTTGTGATTTAGAATATTTTCTCATATGACTACAGATGGTTTTAATTTTTTCATCTGAAAATAGTCTGTTCACATACTTTGACCATTTCTCAATTGGAGATGTTCTTTCATGTTTCTGTCTTCTGAAACCTGCATGATGATTCTGGTAGTCATGATCAGAAAAGCAAAATGTTCACTTTTTACTCAGGTTTCCAATTCCTAAATTCTCTCAGATTGTCCATTCATTCATTTCCTTAGTAAATCTATCACAGGAAATGCCCTACTTATTTTTACCCTTTTACAGGAAGGTAATTTTTTTTTCCATAAGAGAAAAGCATGGCCAAGAAAAGCTAGCAGGGGCAGATAAAGCTATTTGTAGTATCTCTTATGGGTATAATTGTTGGCTATTAAAAGTTCGAGGAGGAGCAGTAGTCAGAAGCTGTCACTATTTCCTAGAAGAGAAGTGTTTAACTTTTTATTGTGTCATGGATTTCTTTGGTAGTCTGATGAAGTATCCCTTTTCATAAAATGTTTATTGCCTTCATTCACAAAAAAAAAAAAAAATGAAATGTTAAATTTCAGTTTCCAGTTTGGCTCAGGGAAAATAAAGTCCCTTTCTCAGCCTTCCTCCCCCTGTAAGTTCAGGGATCTGAACTCTTTTCTTCAGACTTCTTAGATCTCACATTATAAAGCCCTCTCCTAGAGTTTTATAGAGAAACTTTCAAGTGCTTTAAGATCCTTTGAAGAAAAATACCCTATTAATCTTTGAATGATGTTCATGATAACAACCTGACTAAGCAAAAATAATTTTCAAAATACTTTATTTCATCTTGAGGGAAAAAAAGTCACTAGCCTTACTCCCTATAAGGGAGGTATTAATCCCACCGTGAAAATCAGACAGATTATTTCTAAAGGGTCAACATTCTTTATCAAATTACAGAAAGGGTTTCCTCCTTAACTTTGTAGTTTAGAAGTCTTAGCCTTATTGGCAGGCAACTATGAGGAATCTTCTCTGATACCTGTGGGCACAGTAATCTCTTCCTTACATTCATTCTTATATATCTGTGAATATGTTGTAGTTTCTCTCCCCCCCAGTGGAATATAAACTCCTTGAAGGAGGGCCTGATATTCATTTTGTTTTTTCCTGCACACATTATCTTTCATGCTGTAGAAACTTTTCATATCTATTGATTTAACCAAGCCATCATCAGTTAATTCGCATTTTACTTTTATATGTCTAGATGCATATTAAACTTGGTCTAAATACTTTTTTGGTTGTTCCCATTGAAAATAAGCATTGATTTAGTTGTTTTATCCCTTGTGGAGTTCTTTTTGTACCATTGCATGTTTTTGAAATGTAAATTTTGGTCAGCATAAAGCTTATTTATAAGTCTATAGTAAGCCATAGAATCTATTTTGCTAAACAAGAATATGTACCAAGGTCCAAAAATCCAAATAGAAAATATGAATAAAGCCCATAGTTGCAAAGGAGATAGCTTAATTACCTATTTTCTGGATCAAAAGAGAAATTTGCAATTATTTTTCTGAGTAGCTGCATATGACTTCATTAAATGTGTATGCAATACTATCAAAGGAATTAAGTCAGTTGTAAGGTTTGGATGAATTTTGAAGTTGTAGGAAAATTAGAAATGGATAAAATATTTTCTTATGAATAAATGTACATATCAAGACAATTTTAGGAGAAATAATAATAACTATGGAACATGGAAATTATCTTGGAATCTATCCTCAGTTCTTAGCAGGAAATACCTTAACTCTGATGTGATAAATCCCCTTACCAAATATAGGATGTTCTCCTAATCTTAATACCTGGTTTATGAACACATTGATGTAGTACCTATTGATGTGGAACCAGAAGTAGAATCAGTAACTTTAATTCACGCAACCTTTTTGTCATACAAAAACACAACAACTTCTTATAGCATACCTTTAGACAAGGCTAGTGTCCAGTCAGTTAGACAGATTCTACCTGGATCCTACCTGGCCCTTCTCCAACTCCTCCTAAATACTCTTAACTGCCCACATGCTGCCCTGGCTCCTTCTCTCCCCCTAGCTTTAAAAAGTTCCCCAACCTGGAAGCACTTCACACAATCGTATATGATTCTGTCTTGCTTAGTCATATTTGATTAAATCCATGAGTTATTTCACATGATAAGTGGCAGACCTTTGTGACCTGTGATAAATCTCATGTGATTATTTCATATCTGTTGAATCACTATTCTAAAATTATGTTCTCCCAATCTATTTCAGTATGATGGAGCAAAAGGTTTTTTTTTTTTTTTCACATTATTAGGTTGTATTTTTATCAAACCTTAACAGAGGCTGTGCAGCATACAGAAAATAATAAAATATTTTTTTTTCAAATAAAGGCAAGATGACTACCCACTGATGATGTCATAATGAGAAATCCAGTTGAGGTCAAGCACAGTTCAGATGGCATCTTAAGCTATTCCTTGCTCTGAAATTTTGAAGTTTTGAACATTATGTCACACAGAGGGATGAATGCATGCTCTCTCTATCCCCCCCATCTCACACAATATCCAATTGCCATACCAATACATATATACATATGTATATGTGTGCACATACATGTGTATACATGTGTACACATATATGCATGCGTGCACATAAATGTGTGCATGTGTATATGTATATATGTATGCCTATATAGACCTGGAAAAAAGCTCAAAATCCATCTAGTGTGCTAATCTCATTTTACAGAGCAGAAAACCGAGGCCCTGAAAAGTTTTATTTTTTTTTTCCAAAATCACATAACTAGTAAGTAGCAAAGGTCAGGTTGAACCCAGGTCTTCTGAAGCCAAAACCAGTGCTCTTTCCATTATAATAAAATCTCAATTGACAAGTAATTGATTTTCCCAAAAGTTTGATTTCTTCATTTTTAAAATAGGAACAAGAATGCAAGAATATTATCATGAAAGTATCTGTAGATGTGTTTATTTTGTTCCATATTTAGATCCTTTTTTGTATTTTTTTGAAATGTATTTTTTGTAAATTTAAAACCTATTTATAATTATATAATAAGCCATATTCATTACACTATTGTTAAGACTGAATTAGAATATTTTTAAATATTTTGAAAACCTTTGAGCACTCTAAAATTTAGCTAGTTACTTAAATATTTTTAGAAGAGTATATTATTAAAGATGAGAATATTACCTAAACTAATCTATTTATTTAGTGCTATACTAATCAGACTCCCAAAAAACTATTTTAATGACCTAGAAAAAAATAACAACAAAATTCATCTGGAAGAACAAAAGGTCAAGACTTTCAAGGGAAATGATGAAGAAAAAATCAAATGAAGGCAGTATAGCTGTGCCTGATCTAAAATTATATTATAAAGCAGTGGTCACCAAAACCATTTGGTAATGGCTAAGAAATAGACTAGTTGATCAGTGGAATAGATTAGGTTCACAGGACAAAATAGCCAATAACTTTAATAATCTAGTGTTTGACAAACTCAAAGACCCCAGCTTTTGGGATAAGAATTCACTATTTGACAAAAACTGCTGGGAAAATTGGAAATTAGTGTGGCAGAAACTAGGCATTGACCCACACTTAACACCATACACCAAGATAAGGTCAAAATGGGTTCATGATCTAGGCATAAAGAAAGAAATTATAAATAAATTAGATCGTTTACCTCTCAGAAGGCAAACTGAAGGAGGAAGGAATTTGTGACCAAAGAAGAATTAGAGGTCATTATTGATCACAAAATAGAAAATTTTGATTATATCAAATTGAAAAGCTTTTGTACAAACAAAACTAATGCAGACAAGATTAGAAGGGAAACAATAAATTGGGAAAACATTTTTACAGTCAAAAGTTCTTATAAAGGCCTCATTTCCAAGATATATTGAGAACTGACTCTAATTTATAAGAAATTAAGTCATTCTCCAATTGATAAATCATCAAAGGATATGAACAGACAATTTTTGGATGAAAAAATAGAAACTATTTCTAGCCATATGAAAAGATGTTCCAAGTCATTATTAATCAGAGAAATGTAAATTAAGACAATTCTGAGATACCACTACATACCTGTCAGATTGGCTAGGATGACAGGGAAATATAATGCTGAATATTTGAGGAGATTTGGGAAAACTGATGCATTGTTGGTGGAATTGTGAATGCATCCTACCATTCTGGAGAGCAATATGGATCTATGCTCAAAAAGCTATCAAACTGTGCATTCCCTTTGATCCAGCAGTGTTTCTACTGGGCTTATATCCCAAAGAGATCTTTTTAAAAAAATTTTATAATAACTTTTTATTGACAGAACCCATGGCAGGGTAATTTTTTACAATATTATCCCTTGCACTCACTTCTGTTCCAATTTTTCCCCTCCCTCCCTCCACCCCCTCCCCTCGATGGCAAGCAGTCCTATATATGTTAAATATGTTGCAATATATCCTAGATACAATATATGTATGCAGAACCGAACAGTTCTCTTGTTGCAGAGGAAGAATTGGTTTCAGAAGATAAAAATAATCTGGGAAGAAAAACAAAAATGTAAATAGTTTACATTCCCAAAGAGATCTTAAAGAAGGGAAAGGGACCCACATGTGTAAAAATGTTTGTGGCAGCCCTTTGTGTAGTGTAAAGAAATTGGAAAATGAAGGGATGCCCATCAATTGGAGGATGGCTGAATAAATTGTGGTATATGAATGTTATGGAATATTATTGTTCTGTAAGACATGACCAGCAGGATGAATACAGAGAGGACTGGCGAGACTTACATGAACTGATGCTGAGTGAGATGAGCAGGCCCAGAAGATCATTATATACTTCAACAACAATACTGTATGATGATCAATTCTGATGGATGTGGCTCTCTTCAACAATGAGATGAATGAAATCAGTTCCATTTGTTCAATAATGAAGAGAACCAGCTACACCCAGAGAAAGAACTCTGGGAAATGAGTGTAACCTCTACATAGCATTTCCACTCCCTCTGTTTTTCCCTGCTTGCATTTTTTATTTCTTTCTCAGGTTAATTTCTAAGGACAATTTTTCTTGTGCAGCAAAATAACATATATTGTATTTAACATATACTTTAACATATTTAACATGTATTGGTGTACCTGCCATCTAGGGGAGGGGGTGGGGGGAAGGAGGGGGAAAATTGGAACAGAAGATTTTGCAAGGGTCAATACTGAAAAATTACCCATGCATATATCTTATAAATAAAAAGCTATAATAAAAAATAAACTAAAAATTAATTAACTAATTAAAGAATAGTATATTATTTATAATTTTGGAGGAGGAGTCAATATGGCAGAATAAAAGGCAAAAGTACAATAAACTCCATGACTCCAATAAAATTCCCCCAAATAGGTTTAGAAAATACATGAGACTAAATCTGCACAAAGGCATCCAAAAAAAAAGTCACATTTGGTCATTTCTACAACCCCAGTGAACAAAGGAAGACAGAGCGGTCCATGGAATTAAAGTAGGCAGGAGCACATTGGGTAGAGCAAGCCAATGCTCACTGTCTGAAACAGCCCTAAACTCATGCAGTGAGTTAAGATAAGGTCCCAGGAGCATGGGGGAACCATATTCTTGTGCAGGATGCAGAAATGGTTGACCAGTGGCAGCTTTTTTGCTTGCAAATGAAGATGTGACTTGCAGATATAAATCAGACTGAGGAAGAGGCCTAAGCAAATGGCTGAAGAGGAGAGTAGTTTTATTGTCTCAGTGATCTTAGAGGAAAGGAAAGGGAATAGAAGAGGAATACAATGACGATCAGGATAAGGGAGAGGAAAATTAGAGGAATTATATCTCAGAATCAGGATGCCAAGGGCATGGAAGGAGCAACTGACAGCTGAAAACTATTCTTATCTAAATTAGTCAAAGGAGGAAAGCCTGTACATAAACACAAAGATAGTTACAGATACTTATTTCCTTCAATAGGGAAATAAGATATTAAAGGTCAGAATGTGGAATTTAAAAGGTCCTAGATTAAAAGAAGGGATTCTAAGCAAAACAAACTAAAGATTAATGAAAAAAAATATGATTTTGTATGATGGCAAAGAACTAGAAACTGAGGGGAAAGGTCAATCAATTGGGGAATACTTCAACAAGTTATGGCACGTAAATGTGTTTGAATACTATTGTGCTTTAAGAAATGATGAAAGGAAGAGATTCAGGGAAATCTGAGAAATCTTGTATAGGCTTATATTGAGTGAAGTAAAAGAACAGCTTGTTACAAAGACGATAGCTTAAAGTTAAACTTTGAAAGATTTAGGAACTCTGATCAGCATGATGATCAACCAGGATTCCTGAGGATTGATGATAAAACATGCTACTCATCTCTTGAGAGAGAGATGAAAAGTCTCCGATTACAAACCGAGACTTGTTTGCTTTTGGACATAGTCAATGTCAAAATTTATTTAGCTAGATTGTGACAGAGGTTTTGTTTTTCTTTCTCATTTAGGGCTTGAGCACTCAGAGGGATGGGAAGGAGAAAATTTTTTTTACTGTTTTAAAAAGTAACATTTAACTTGAATATGTATATAAATATATATTATGTAATATTCTTTGATAATAATTATTAGAGAAAAAATAGGAGGGCCAGAGTCTTAAATCAGAAATTTCACAACATTGGGATTGGTTTGAATGAAAGCTATCAGCTCTTTCAACCATTGTATATATAATTTTCTAAAACACTCTTTTGGATTCATAAGTAGGCAAGTAGCAACCTGGGGATATGGCTATGTGTTATTTGGTTTAAGAATCCAAAAGAGGGTTGAAATGATATTTCGGGAACAATAATAATAGCTAGCTGGCATTTATACAGCTCTTTAGGACTTACAAAGTACTTTACATATGTTATTTCATTTGACCCTGACAAAGATGTGCTATTATTAACACCATTTTACTGAAGCTGACAGAGATTAAATGACATGTCCAGGGCTACATAGCTAGTATTCTTCTAGGACAGGATTTTAACTCATCTTCCTGACTTCAAGTCCAATACTCTGTCCATTTAGCTGCTAACAATAATAACAAAAGGATCCCTACAGTATAATTTTAACACATAATGAAGATTAGCGATGATAATGATATAACAGTATCAGTCTACATTTACATAATACTAAATATACTTACAAAATGCTTTCATATGTGGTATTTCATTTGAGTCTTACAGACTGGAAAATGATATTCCATTTTAAAAATGAGAAGTGGAAGCTCCCAGAATAGAAATCCTATTTTCATAACTTCTTGGAAGGCTAAAAATCAGTACCCAGTAGTCCACTGCTCTTTTCACTACAACATTCATAATAACAAAATTAATGTAAATATTTATTTGTTTTTCCTTCTTTATGGAATGACCAAGAAGAGAAGGGAGAGTACAATGATTGGAATAGGTAGGCAAACAACTGAAGAATATCTTTTAAACCAAATCTCTCAGAATTTATATACTTCTTGAAATAAAAAAAAATAATAAAAAAAACACAGCTTAACAGGGACAGTGAGTAGAGGAAGAAACATAAAATGTTTCCTGAACAAAAGAGATATAATTCTTTCAAAAAAAAAAACATGATAAAATTGGCTATTGGATCCACTTTGGGCATTAGCAGGTGATGAGGACTTAATAAATAGTCAATGGTTTTTATTCTCAATAAGTATCCTGTAGGTTTCTAACCATGTAGTACATGTTTATATCTATGGATGTATGTAGTATGTTTCTGTATGTAAGCATGTATGAAAGTTTATGTAAGGATACAATATATCCCCAAAGTTTTAGTTTAAACTATGATAGCTTAAAATTGCACTGACTTTTGGAACTTCCTATATATTCACATGAGTATATATACACTATGCATGTCACACGTATGCTATAGATATACCTCTATCTATCTCTCTATCCACCACTCTATGTATAGAAGCCTGCAGAATATCCAGAAACAATTTCAGGGAATGAGTTTTGTGAAAGAAAAAAAACCAAGCCTGCTAACATCTATTCATTGACTAGAGTTAGAAACCAAACCAATCAATCAAACAAGCAAACAAATAAAAAACAGGATATGCTTTACACTAAGAAGTTCCCAACTGAGAAGAATAATGGTGACTAATTGCCTGAAGATCCCTAACAACCTCACAAGGAACAAAATATAATTCCTTCTACAGGGAAAGAATTTACAATGGATATTAAACAAAGGGATTTCTTGGAATTTTCAGTATCTGACACATAACCTTTAAAAGAGTAGGTGTTTAATGAATGTTTCTACATGTTCTACAAGGAAGCCATAGTGTATTGTCCTTTGTCCCATTTCTCTCTATCTTCCCTCCTTTCCCAAACAATTCCCATAAATTCCCATCTTCTTATCTTTGTTATATAGTTGTAAAGATGAGAAATGGAGGTTCTTAGACCAAAAATTCACTCTCCACAACTTGTTTGAAGGCTGAAAATCAGTATCTCCTAGACCACTAGCAATTGATATCTATGATATTCAATCTCACCATTTTCTTTTGTTGACATCTATCTCATGTTTTCAGTACCTAGCTTATTTTCTGCTTCACTCAAATGTTTTTTTCCCCCCTCTTATTCCAGGTGAAGGCAATTTCTCCATCATATTTTCTCACAGATTTTTAAATTCCTTTTATACTTAACACTTTCATTTATATTTACTGGTATATATTTCATATCTCAAACTATAAGTTTTTATTAATCACCTACTGCATAACAGGCATTATCCTAGAACTGCTAGATTGTAGACATGCTTTATAGATCCATAATTTGTTATGTTTCCTTTGGAAAACATACACTCTACCCATACATTTTGCACCTAGAAAACTGAAAGTTAAATGACTTGAGACAATTTGGTAAGCTGCATAATTACATATGGCTGAAATGTCTTGTCTGTTTCTGCATCCTTCCTTAGAATAAAATGACAAAAAAACTAAATCTTTATATAATTCATTATCACCTAACATTCACCACCTTGAAAAAGAAACATTTCTTTTGACTAAAAGGTATAAATTTCCTACAAATGTTTAAATAGGCAATAATACTAGAACAAGGTAAATCTGGAACTAATTGGCAATTTTTTTTTTGCTGCTTGTGTATTTTCAGTCCCTCATTTGGAATTCATCTCTTGTTTATCCGAATTGCTGATTTAGTGATTTTTCTGGTGGTTAATGTATGCATCCACCTCACCATTGATTACTTCCAATGACTGCCTTGAATATTTACTGCTGGTTAAATATTTTAAACTTTTATCAACATTATCTTGTACCCAATTAAGAACTCATTGAGGGAGTTTTTTAAGGACCTTTCTTTTATTGTAGGATATAGCCTGGGGATTAATTACAGCCAAGCCTAACTCTCTTCTGGTTTTTCCACTATGGCATAGCTTTTACAGGGCTGTGACCATGTCTTCTACTTCATTTGCCACAGTAAACTGTGAGTAGACTAGGTTTCAGTTTATGTTTGTTTATTAAATACTATCAACTGGCATTTTTTGAAGAAATGGACAAAGCAGGGAACTAGTGTGCTCTCTCTCTCTCTTTCTCTCCCATCTCCCTCCCTCCTTTCTCTTCTTTCCTCTCTTTTCCTCTCTCTCCCTCCTTTTTCTCTCCCCTCCATTTCTGTCTTTCTCTCATATTTTCTCATTCTCTCTCTATGTCTCTATCTCTGTCTCTCTGTCTCTCTTTCTCTTCTCCCTCACTCTCTTTTTCCCTTCCTCCCGTCACCTCTCTCTCTCTCTCTCTCTGGCCCTTCTGTCTCTTCTCCCTGGCTAGGGGAGAACAAAGGGGGAAATGTTGATTTTTACCTGTAATGATGATAGCTAATGTTTTTATAATGAGGAATGTGTGAAACTGAATTAATTTTTATAATTCCAACAAATCACATCACTGAACTTTTTTGGATCTATGATTAATATGATTGGACATCAAATAGTACTTCTATTATGAACAGGGGTTGGAGTCATTTTTTTTGACAATGTGAGAAGAATTATGCAAATCTGAGTGCTTGGAGATATTAACTGAAGTTAGAATTTTTAAAGGGCTGGAACTCTTGAGTTGATGCACTGAGATTGGACAACCGAGCACTTAAGACTAATTACCGATTGGCCAATACTCTGTAAGGATATACTTGGAAACTGGCCCTTCCCATTATTCTGTGCTGGCTCGATAATTGGTATATACAGAGAATTATAGGATGGACTAGGGGGTGGAATAAGACTAGCCAGAGTCACTTCTGGATAGAAGACAAAAAGGAGAGGTCATGGAGATTCTGCATCTATTCAATTCACTTCTATCCCTAAAGACCAAGAATAAAGATCAAGGACTTTTGCTTATACTGACTCCGGCTGATCTAAGGTATCCAGAGTGCTAATTCGGTCATCACAAACATTATTATTTTAACAAATTTGTCCACCATAATTCAATGGTCTGTGATAGGCACACCTACTTAATGAAGAATATAAATCAAAGTCATATAAGAATAAGAAACTGTGAATGTTTTTTTTTTTTCTTGCAATATTGGGAGGAATATGTTTACTTAAATGAAATTACAGATCCCTAGAATCTTTGAATTTTTATACACATACATATATATACACACATACATACATACATACATATATATGTATTATTATGTATGTTTTGGACATACATAGGACAAACAGATAAATACACCCATACATATGTGTGTATACACACATGTATCTTTTTTAGTATCTGTTCTATATGGACACTTCTCTTTGTCTTTAATAAGTAATCTTGGAAGTTCAAAAAGAAATAAAACAAATCCCCTGTGTAGTTCTCTTTCTCCTACCAACTCAAATGAGATATTTGTAAAATCCTTAGCACAAAGTCTGACACATAGTAGATGCTATATAAATGTTTCTTCCCTTCCCTCCTACCAGCCTCTCCACCCACTTCCCCTTATAATCAAACAGAATTTACTCTCAACCACATCTCTAATAAATTTGCCAGCATTCTGTTTGGTAAAGAAAAATTGTGACAATTTCACACTAAAATAATTTTTTTGGGGAGGAAGGATGAAGTAACTGATAAGAAAAACATCTAATTTGTGCTCTGTCTTATTTTGCAGGACCAGATTCAAGTGAAAACTCTTTCTTTTTCTTCCTATCCTACTATATTCCCCCTGCAATATGAAAAGAAGTTGGGAGGGGTATTTCATCAGCTCTTTGTAAGAATTCTTTGAGTTTGTTATTTTGTATTTTTTTCTTTTTTATATAGTAAACATTGTGAAATAAATACCAAACAGCAGGCAATCATCATTTCAGCTTTTAGAGGCTCCTTTCATTTATTGGTGCCACTGAGAAGTATGAATTAAGAATGCTAAGTAAGAGAAAACAAACATTTTGTCTGTGGGCTAATTACATAGCTCCTGTGCATTATGCAGACATTCTGACATCTCTTGGCAAGACTTGGATGACCTGAAGGGACGTCCCTTTCTTCTAGGAGGGAAATGGTGATTTGGCTTCAGTGCTAATGTCTTTCTGTGCTGGCTCAGAACAAAAGCTGTCATCTGTGCTGAACATCTCCAGCGTGGCCCTTGGCTGTGATATTGGAGCAGTCACTGAATGAGATGAGCACATGAAACTATCTTTTGTGATCAGAATAATTTAAGGACTTGGGACCCAGGACAATAAAGACAGAAAATGATAACATCAGGCTTTTGAATAAAGTATAATGAGTGGGATGAAAAAGAACATAGCTTGGAAATGAGTTTCTAATGGAAATTAATTATCTGAAGTTTCTGCAAGGTATATATTTTTCATTGATTTGGGGTTTGGGTGAGAGAAAAATATACTGATTCCCCACTACATCATCTACAAGTGTTCTCATTTTGTTAATTCTCTATTATTTCTTTTCATTTCTTTCATTGTCTACATATTGTTTTCACCCCCATTAGAATGTAAGCTCATTGAGGGTAAGGCTGTTTGGTTTTCTTTATGTTTTTTGCCTTTGCCTTTCCATTATGTAATATACTGGTTTGCACATGATCTAGAATTAGTGTTTATTGAACTGAATTTGTTGAATTAAACTCCAGTTTTAGCTTATTTCCCACCTGTTGTACTGTTTAAACCCTACCATTTATCATCCATGGGTGTTACTGTTTTCATTCATTATTGTTTCCTTCCCCCTCCTCCCCATTGTGGATTGTTTGGTATAATGATAGGAAAGGGAAAATGCTATGCAAATCTTGATGAAATTGATAGTTACCCAGAAAGGAGGAACTTCTCAGAAAAATTTCCAAAGCCAAAAAAAAAAATCATTAAACAGTAAAATCAGTCTATATCCCTGCCTAACAGAATGCAGAAAATTATTGTTCAATTCAATTTTACCACTAATCACCAATTCTATGCTGTGAAACATATTGTTTCCATAGAAGTCTTACAATGCTGAACATCCTTTTTTTTAATTTCCCTAACTGATGACTTCAATTTCTCACAGAAATGATGCTTCTTACAGTAGAATAACTTGTCACTATTCTTTCGAGGTTTCTTCTTTCATGAATGACACTAAATGGCTTCATGCTCTATCTCATTTTCATCCTAGTAAACCAATATAGGATGTAATACAGATTCATATGTATGTAGGATGACAACCTCTGCATTTAAAGATGGAACTGACTCATAGCAAAGTCGCCTGTGTGAGTCTGACTAAAACGACAGATGCCTGCCTTTTGCCTCTTTCTAAATGTGTTATTAGAAGATTCAGTATGACATAATAGGTGTTGCTAAGGCCCTTTCTTTCCTAATCAATTCCATCACCATTGCTGACCTCATAGATTGATCTGTGCTTTTAACATTTGCTATTGCCAGTGTAGATGCTCCCTTTACCAATGCAGATCTCGCTTATGATTTTGCAAATAAATATAGACTTTGTCTGATGAACATTCAGGTCAATTGACTTGTTCAGGGTCACCCAAGGAATATTTGAGGCAGTAGCTGAGTTTTTCTTTCTGATTCCAAGCTTATTACTCTACTCACCAAACCAGGCTACCTCTATATTTGTCCTCATAAATGAAATTGTATATTTCTTAGTTATATACCAATTCTGTCATGGTTCTGGCAGATCTCTTTGTTTCTTTCTGTTTATCTCTCTGTCTCTCTTCCATGATATCATATATATATTGAGAAAATAGGAGAAAACCAGATGGATATACCTGTCTTTTCTATCTATCATCTATCTTTTGATGTAACTATATATCTTTATGTAGGTCCAGAAAGATGATAGATCATTAAATAAATCAATAGATCAATTGAAAAATGGATAGATGGATGGATGGATAGATGGAGGATGGACAGACAGACAGATACATAGATTAAGACAGAGGGACAGAGACAAAGAGACAGAAATAGATAGATAGATAAGATAAAGAGACACAGACAGATAGATAATAAAAGAGAGAGAAACCAAGAGACAGAGACAGAGAAACAGAGACAGAAAAACAGATAGATAGATAAGACTGAGAGACAGAGACAAAGAGACAGACAAGCAGATAAACAAAGAGAGAGAGACAGAGAAACAAAGAGACAGAAACAGACAGATAGACATACAGACAGATAGATGAATGTGTAGAGAGAGAGATAAGAAAGAGAAGCTTGAATTTAAAGAAGGCTTTTTGTGTATGTGTGTGTGTGTATGTGTGTAAACATGCACATACATAAGTGCTGTGATACAAACTTGATATTTCATTTTTCTAGTGAACTTTCAATGTAAGGAAATTCCCTCAATGTCATTTTTCCTATTTCCCAAATTGTTATCAGTCTATACTTCCTGAAATATCTTTATATTATATTTCAGTATTGTTGTACATGCTGTTTCTCCTGCAGTAAAATGAAATTAATATAATTATGATCTGCAATTTCTAGACTTAGCAACTCGCTTGGGTCAGTGAAAAGCCATGTGGCTTGCCCAGAGTGACACAGGTAGTGGGTGTCAAAGGGAAAACTTAAACCCAGGTCTTCTTGACTCTAAAACTGGATCATGATGTAATACCACTCTCCCTGCCTCATCAGTAAAATGGGCATAATTTTTTTTTTCCTAGCTGCCTTGCAGGAGTGTTGTAAGGAAGATGCTTCGTAAATTGTACAAATAATTTATTCCTAGCATTGCACTTCTCCTTTAAAAGGTTTGTGCACTTATTTCTTTTTTTATTTCAAAATTACATAATTTTAGCAACTTTCATTGGGTTGATTGGGAATAATTTCCTACAGTTTTAAGTCTTTCATTGATGACAACTAGATGACAACAGCACTGAAGGCAGCAGGACCTGAGCTGAAATCTGGCCTCAGACACCTAGCACTTGCTAATTATGTGAACCTGAGCAAGTCACTTAATCCTAATTGTCTTTCAAAAAGAAACCAAAAAACACAAAGAAGTGACTTTCAATCCAAATCAGATGTTTGGGAAGTGAGTGAAGTCTAGCTAAACAATATTAAGTTCCACCTATTTGCCAGGGAGTGTATTAAAGACTGAGTGTGAGATAAGTAAAGGGTATGGCAGTGATTTTTTTCTGCAAATAGTACAATTTAATCATGGCACAGTAGGGACATTTTGGTCCAGTGAAGGTGAGAAGCAAATAGGAAGCTCATGGTGACAGAGATGTCTTTGGATATTTTGCTACTTCTGGGAAGAGTTAAAACAGTTCTGATTAAGTTAGCCATTCTGCTAGGGTACAAGTGATCCATAGAATAGGCCTTTTTGTTATGGTATTATGAGAAAATTAATCTATATTTAATTGTGAAGAGTAAAAAAAAAAAGTGCTTAGTGAGAGTTATTAAAATATAAGTAAAAGAGAGTGGCATAGTACCCATAATGCTGTGCTTGGATTTCTAAGTCTTTTTCTTCTTGTGTTGTCTTGATAAGGAATCTATTCTATGAAGGGGCACAGGATTAAAACAATTAATTTGAAATAGAAAGGTCCTTAGAAGTTAGGGATTCCAATGTTTTCATTCTACAGATGAGGAAACATAATCAAGGAGGTAACTTTCTCAAGACAATACTTCTCAATCCATGAATTAAAAGGCATTTATTAAGTACCCTAATAGTGCTGGTTTTACAAAAACAAACATAAAATAACTCATGTCCTCAAAGAGTTTATATTTAGTGTAGGATGGAATAATATAAACTTAGCTCTAAGTAGATGCACAAACACATATCCATACTTTATATATACACAAACACACATGTGAGGATGGGATACCAAGGTAATGAATGAAATAATTGTCATTTGAACTTAGATTTTCTGACTCCAAATTCAATATTTTGGCTCCTATACAATACTGCCTCCCTGTGACCATTATTTCCCTTGTTCTACTGGTCAAACATATTTGCGCCATCATAAAATGACTAAGCTATAATAAGATCAAGTCTTGTCTAGCTCTGTTTAATTAATGGACAAAATTATGAAAAAAAATTATGGGCTTATGGACAAAATTACAGAAAGAACAAGAGCTGCATTTTTTTTAACGTGACAGTTTCATATGACAAAAAAAGTAAAAACTGAGGCTGAGAGGTAAAGAGCTACAATAGCCAATTTACTCCTGAGTTTCTTTTTCATACTGTGTAACATTCATATACCATTGGATTATGGGGATGATTAGAGATTGATATAAACAATCTATCTAATTTGTGTATCTCTTATTATATGCCAGACATTGTGCTAAGCGCTTAACAAAATTTATCTCATTTGATGTTCACAATAATTCAGAAAGTATGTGCTGTTATTATCTCTATTTTACAGAGAAAGAAACTAAAGTAAATATAGCTCAAGTGACTTGTCTAAAATCACACACTTACTAGCTGGATTAGAACTCAGGTTTTCTTAACTACAGTCTGGCAGTCTACCTATTGTGTCATTTATGATGCACTTTGACAACAGAGATGTAGATTCTATTGTGCTGGTCAATAAACTGACATTACTTTTTTTGTCTTCATTTCTTCATAATTTTTATTTCTGTGAAGAGACTGAGAAGGATGTAGAAATTTTCCATAGTCCCTGAATCCTCCATCTTCCTGACACCATGCTCATTTTGATCTAATAGACAAAGTAAGTATTTAATAAATCTTATGAATTTCCTTTTCTGCAAAGACAATGAAATCCATAACAAATCTGACTTTGTTCATTATAGCACAAGGACAGTTACTAGGAGAGCTTAGTGAATAAAAGCAATGATATTCAGGAAAAAAAGTAAAAGTGAATCTGTTCAACATCCCTCCTTGACATATATTCTTTCACACTTTCCATATGGTCTGTGGCAAGTGATAATCTTAACAAAATCGTGTCCGCGTGGTTGTCTGTGCTCACGATTTCAGCCTTCCTAAGGTGCTCCGACATTACTGGTGGCAAGCTGCAAGTGGGCTGAGATTACACAATTCACAGAGCAGAAATACTCTGCCCCTCACGTGACTAGTTTTGAGAAAAAAAACAATCCAGACATCTTCTGAGGAAAGTTGGAAGGGAATATTAGAGAGCATTGATCCAGAATACAAGACTAGGGATACTCTCAATAGAGTAATATACCATCAAGTTAAAATTTGAACGTTCATACTATATAATCTCTGATGTTTATTGTCAAAGCACTCACGAAAACTTCAAGGTGAAAGATATCACTGATAGAGGAAGGACTTTGCTAAATGGAGGCAGATGAGGGATTGGCATCCAACCAAAATGTAGCATACTAGAGTTCTACCTTGTACAATCCATTGCCCCTATCATTAACATTGTTTCCGAAAAATTATCCCCTTGAGTTCTATCTTGTGCTATCCATTGCCCCTATCACTAACATTGTCTCCAAAAATCATCCCCTTGTCTCTAGTTTTCCTTTCATACTTTGGCTCTCCTTCCCTTTTATTTATTGATTATCTCCAATTTATCCTAAGACATTTTGTTTTTAATTTCCATGTCATCTCCTCCAATAGACTGGGAGATCCTTAAGATTTAGGGATTTTTTTTTTGCTATTCTCTGTATTTCTAGCCTAGAACTATGCCAGAATATTACAGGCAGTTAATTAATAAATGCTGATTATTTGTCTAACTCCATATATAGCAGTGACTCCATGATTTTCCAGTTTAATATTTCACCAACAATTAAACTAGAATATCTTGCCTCACTGACTCATGGGCCTTCTTGGCCTGTGAATCTCTATTCCCATATACAACCCATGAACTAAAAACACTCCATTATTCATGAAGTGTGAAGAAGATCTGAATTTTAATTCCATCTCAGGCATGTGATGCTAGGCAAGTCCCTTTACTAATGTGAGCCTCAGTTTCCTCATCTCTTAAATGAGAGTGTTGGATTCAATTGCCTTTAAGGTAATTAAGTCTCCACTCTCAATCTGTGAACCTGTTCTGAATCTAATTTCACCCACTACAAACATAAATAATATTATGGGATTGATAGTCAAAAGAGCTAAGTTAAAATCCTGTTTTTGACATATTCTGCAACCTGTCTGGGACTTAGTTTCTTCATCTGTAAAATTAAGAAATTTCTAAGAGCTTCACTGTCAGTTTAAATATGTGCAGTACCCAAACTAATTTTATCATTACAAAAACTGTATTCAGAACACACATGTTCAAATCCCAAGTCAGCTGCTTACTACCTGTGTGACTATGGCCAAATAACTTTACTTACCTGGGTCACAGGTTCTTTTCTACTTCCAAGGAAGATGGTAGAGTAGGTAAGAAAATTCTAAGTTCTCCAGATTTCTCCCACAAAGAAAATAAAATTCCTCCTCAGGGTAAACATGGATGGGTGAAAAATAAATAAGACTTGGGGCAGAACAGGGGTGGATTCACCTGGGATAACCCAAGAAAACTTGAATAAAGATGCAGGAGGATGGTTTAGCTTGTGTGAAGTGCAAACACATTCAAGCTAGCTCTTCAGAAACAGCAAGTAAGACCTTTAGGACTGACTAGGTTCAGAGGAAATCTCTTTTCAAACCAGATGAATTTTTATCTTCTGGACAGAGTAAGGAGTCAGGGGTCTGAGTCTGGAAAGACAGAAGGAACTTCTGATGATTAGAATCGTCAAAGCCCAACTATACTGCCGAGACAGAGCCCTGGGCAAAAGGAAATAAACACACAGGGACTGCAGAAGCTTGGGGGGGGGGGAGGGCAGGGAGCCTACTGGTTTTAGTCACTTACAGGAGTTGGGAGCTCTTGGTTTGGGGTTTCAGGTCAGAGGGGAGAGCTCAAGTGTTACCATAAAAAAGGTAAAGAAGACAGGATCCAACCACAGAAACTTACTGTGGGAATCAAGAAGACTGGGATTCATCTTTAGATTACAATAGTAAAATTAAAACAAACAAACAACAACAACAAAAAAAGAACCATTCAAAAAAATTATGAAAATAAAGCCAACCATCAATAAAAGGAGATCCAAAGTGTTAAAGAAGAAAACAATTCTTTGAAAATCAGAATTGGGCAAGGGGAATTCAGTGAAGCTATTAGAAATGAAGAAATAAAATATAAAAATTGAAAAACTAGAAAACAATGTGAAACATAAAAAAAAAAGATGTAGAGAATAGCTTGAGAAGAAAGAAACAATAATTGGACTATCTGAATGCTATGACAAAAGAAAGAAACTTGACACAATATTGTAATAAAGAATCAGATGCAATTGTTTGAAGGAATAGAACAAGAGGGGAAAATAGGAAAAGAAAAAAAATTCATCAATCACTACCTCAAAGAGATCCTACAAGGAAAACACAGAGGGATAGTATTGCTAAATTTTGAAACCTCTAGATCAAAGAGAAAATTTTATAAGAAATAAACAAAAAACAATTAAATTATGTTGGATCTACAATTAGAATTATACAGAATTTATCAGCATCTACAATAAAAGACCACAGGTCCTGCAATATTATATATGGACAATCAAAAGAAGTAGATCTGAGACCAAAAATCTTATATCCAGCAAAACTAATTATAATATTGAATGAAAAAAAGTGGACATTCCACAGAACTTATAGATTTTCAAGATTTTGTTTCAACAAAATCTGAACTCAATGAAAAATTTAACATAGAAGAATCAATATCAAAGTCTAATTTTAAGGGATTCAACAAGGGTAAACTATATATGTTTTACATTTAGAAATGTAAACCATATGTCTAAGACTGAAATCAATAACTGAGTGGTTCAAAAGAAAGTCTGGAGTTGAGATAAGTATAATATAACTAAAACATAAAGTTGTCTAGGAAAAGGTTTAAAAAAAAAGTAAATTATGCTATATGAATGAGGTGCAGAGGAAAAATTGACCCAGAAACATCAGATGGCAGAGGAGCACTGGTAGCTTTGAAAATCTACTCATTTCAGAAATGGATTAAATAGGGAACCATATATATAGATACATAAGAACTCTCTCTCTCTCTCTCTCTCTCTCTCTCTCTCTCTCTCTCTCTCTCTCTCTCTCTCTCTCTCTCTTTCTCTCTCTTTCTCTCTCTATCCTCACCCCTTATTTCTTGATAGATCTTGGCATATAAGGTGGGATGCAGAAGGATGTTTAGATTAATGGGAGTGAGATAAGATACGCAGATTAATGAGAATGGGATAAAGAGAGAGGAAATGGGTTAGGGGGAAAGATAAGGGATTCATGGATTGAATTAAGTAATAGCAAGGCAAGTTAAAGAGTAGATCTAAAGAAGAAAAGTTAGCAGGGATAGGGAATAGGTGATATAAACAAACACAATTACAAAGATCAGTGGTGGAAATTATTAGGAACAAAAAGAATTCAAGAAAGAGAGAAATATATATTGTATGTCAGCCATATTAATCCTGTGTTAGATGCATATTTATGCCTATGTAAATGTATAGGTATAGATAAGTGTGTATATATGCATGAGGGGGTATGAATGTGTGAATATAGATATATGTGTGTAGACAAGTGAGTGGATGTGAACAGATATAGAGATAAAAATATTATATATATATATATATACACACACACACACACATATATATGAAGAGAGGGACAGACAGACAGAGACAGAGACAGAGACACACACATACCCAGAGATGTAGAGTGATATAGCTAAATATATTCAATTTAACTGTAGCTATCTTGGAGAATTTGAAGGGAGGGGGGTATCAGGATGAAAGAGACAAAAAGAATAAAGTAAAAAGTGCACAACAGAGAACAAAAGAATAAACTACAAAGAAGCAAAGCAAAGAGGACCAGTCATGAATATCATGTCTTCTATTGTATATACTTTCTAGAAATGGAAATTTATTGTTACATATATAGAATCCTCCCTTATGTTCTATTGGATACATGACAATTTTTTTTAATTTCCTTTTTCTGTCTTTATCTTATTTTGTATTTAGTTCCAAATATATATTTTAAAAATTATTACTTTCATGGAAAATATTGGTTTTTTCTAACCATAACAAGAACTAAAGTTTGAATTCAGCCTTTTACAAGTCTACTTGGCTTTTTTTGCTCTACCTATAATGTGTCTGTTCCATTCACTCATACATATCTTGACGCTTTGACTGATTATTTATAGGAAATTCCTATTTGGAATTTCTGCAATAGTCTCTTTCCCAGACCACTATCTACTTCACAAAATGCATTCATTTTTCATCTTCAGTCCCCAAACTCATGTCTAAAGATATTTTCCCCCTGATGCTTTCATTTGAATGTTAGATGAGGTTTTTTTCCCCTTTTAAAATTTACTGTCTACATTTTCCCCCAAATGATTTTATATCATAACCATTTTTGGTATATCTTTTTCAAAACACCTAATCCTTTTTTTGCAACTACAACAACACACAATATAAAGTTTTGATAGCATATGCAATATTAAACATCTATGGCAAATACCCTCATACCTCATTACCATAGATTCTTTAAAACATTTTTATGGATATGACATATTTTCTTTCTTTGATTAATTTTTTCTTGCAATGCCTTATTAACTCAACATAGACAAAGGTTGGCAAAAAGGATTAGACTTGCTTTATGTAATTCTAGGGGAAGGAAGAAAGGTGGAAAGACAGAGTGAGTCAAAGACAGAGAAAAGAGAAACTAAGATCAAAGAGGGGAAGTGTCAAGTGGAACCCAGAATACTTTTATTCCAGTCCTGGTTGATATCCCCCCTACCCATTGTGGAAAATATCATGTTACTCCAAACAATTATGGACAGTTTCAGATGACACATCAAATGAGGAATTGCTTTCTAGCTAAACATTTTTATAAAAATGTAAAATATTATTATTATCATGGTTATTGTCATTATTATCTATTAAACTCATCCACAAAGAGCAGGAGCTTCTTTGCAAAGGAATGATTTCCCTGGCACATTTCAGAGTATGGATGACCATTTATCCAGGATGTTGTTCATAGGATATCTGTATTAGTAGATGTACTAAATTTCCTATCAAGCCTTTCCAAATAAAGAAATTGAGAGTATGCATTTGATTCTTAATAGGCATTTATCTTTTAAGAATAATGCATTGTAAAAAGGCTCTTGGAGCCAACTTTCTGAAACATGCAGACAGGATCCTGGTTTATTTTCTTTTAATTCTTTTGTATTGATTTCCCCCATCCTCTTTTTAGTCAGCACTTGATTTCTGCAATTAGCTTTGCTTACCCTAATTTGATCTTAGCCTCCTCCCATGTCTTCTTTCCCCCTCCCTCTTCTTTATTTGCCATATTCCAAGTTATTTGAGTTTAATAATAACACTTTCATTTCCTTTAAAAAAATTTGGAAATGGAAACTTTTATGACTAAGCCTCCCACTACAACTCATTCTTTACATTTAAGTCATTTATTTATATTATCTTTTTTTATGAAGTAACAATTTATTAAGTTGCCCTTCTAATTTCTTTTCTATTTTACTTTGTTGTTAAATGAATCTCATATTCATGAATTCTACACTTATATGCTATATCTTTTTCTA
Source organism: Antechinus flavipes (assembly GCF_016432865.1). NCBI lineage: Eukaryota > Metazoa > Chordata > Mammalia > Dasyuromorphia > Dasyuridae > Antechinus > Antechinus flavipes. The sequence goes on along the minus strand of NC_067398.1, from coordinate 39,855,596 downwards.
TAAATTGGCAACTCATTCATGATAGAGCTTCTGGGGGATATAGCTCTAATTAAGATTTTATATCATCTATTGGTTAGTGCATTCCCAGAGTACACTCATTCCTTTCCCCATTTTCCTATCTTTGTTTTCAGTGAGCTTTTTCTAAAGAATCTAACTCCCTAAAATCTCAATTAATTAAAGCAGCAGTGTGGTACAGTGGGTGAAATACCTGGGAGATAATCCAACTCTATGTTTTTATTAGACTATGGTGAAGCTCAGAATCAACTCCTTCCTGTGTCTTGCCTCCCTTTTCTTTTATTTTTTTTAAATAGCTTTTTATTTACAAGATATATGCATGGGTAATTTTTCAGCATTGACAGCTGCAAAACCTTTTCTTCTAATTTTTCCCCTCCTTCTCCGCACCCCTTCCCCCAAATGGCAGGTAGACCAATACATGTTAAATATGTTAAAGTATATGTTAAATACAATATATGTATACATGTCCATATAGTTCTTTTGTTGCACAAAAAAGAATTGGACTTTGAAACAGTGTACAATTAACCTGTGAAGGAAATCAAACACACAGGTGGACAAAAATAGAGGGATTGAGGATTCTATATGGTGGTTCACATTCATTTCCCTGAGTTCTTTCGCTGGGTGTAGCTGGTTCAATTCATTACTGTTCTATTGGAGCTGATTTGGTTCATCTCATTGTTGAAGAGGGCCAGGCCCATCAGAATTGGTCATCATCTAGTGTTGTTGATGAAGTATATAATGATCTCCTAGTCATGCTCATTTCACTCAATATCAGTTCATGTAAGTCTCTCCAGGCCTTTCTTAAATCATCCTGCTGGTCATTTTTTACAGAACAGTTATATTCCATAACATCCATATGCTATAATTTATTCAGCCATTCTCTAATTGAGGAGCATCCACTCAGTCTCCAGTTTCTGGACACTACAAAGAGTTGCCTCCCTTTTCTTAACCTCGTCTACCTTTTGACATACTCCACTGTCACTTCTTACAAAGGTATATAAAGAAAAGAAACATTTGCTTGGGAAATAATGTTGTTTTTAGTCCTTAGATTGTTATTTCGATTATTTTTTTCCCTTTCCCTGACATTTATCCTTCTTAAAAATTAGACTAACATTTCATTTTGTCCTTTGATGAATTATTTTTTGTTTTACACACACACACACACACACACACACACACATGCATATATATATATATATATATATATATATATATATTTGTGTGTACACAAATGTCTATATTTGTCTAGGTTTAATATCAAGATAGAGCCTATTTCATTGTGTGTGTGTGTGTGTGTGTGTGTGTGTGTGTGTGTATGTTTCATTCATATAAATTGTAATTATATGCCACTTATGTGTTTTTCTTCTTTCTTCTACCATTGTTTACATGACAAATACTCCAATTACCTGTTTTTAAAAGATATGTGTATTTTAAGTTTTGCTTAAAGAATTTTTCTTTAATCTATGTAGAAGCAACTTTACAGAATCTTCAAGTTCATAATACTGTATTCTTTGTTTTCTTATACAGAATAATTCTAGGCTAATCAAATTTATTTTCCTTGATAGCTAATGCCTTTACTCTAGCTGATTATAATGTTTACTGTTTGGCATTGGAATTTGGAGATTTAATTACCATGTTTTTTGATGACTGGAGCTTGGAACAACTTTGTGTCAATAAGTGTGTAGTCTATCAACCAGTAATTTCCTCTCTATTTGTGATAGTTTCAGGGCTATATCTTCCTCTCATTTGGGGAGGATACCTATAACATGCAAAATAACTGCCTCAATATATTCCTAAATATAAATCACCGATTATTGTGAAATTTAATGGGTTTTTCCTAATGTTTGACTTTGATATTTTTACCTGAATCTCATTTTTTTTTAAAGTTTAATAACCATCATTGCTTTTTCAGGATCTCTCTATATATTAAAGCAATTCTATCATGCGTTCTAAAATGTTTACTCTTTCACTTGTCTTACTAAGTTCCTCTTGGTGAGTTCTGACTCCGCCTCTGACTTCAGTCCTAACTTTTATCTTTATTTTAGTTTTTAATATTCTTGTTTCTATTTTTAAATGGCTATTGAGGTTGCTGAGAAATCCACAGAATATATGGTTTTGCTTCATTTTTCCTTTCATTGGCAGCTTTACCCCATTTTCTCTCATAAGATAATGGTTTATTCACTGTATTGTGGACGTTCCTTCTATATTTTGTCATTTTCACATTTTTTAGTACCTAAATTTGCTCTCTAGTAAGTTAGGCTTTTTGGTGGGTTAACATCTTCTGCATTAGTTTTCTCAACTGTTTGGCTTTAATTTCAAACATTGATTATATAGTTTCTCCTGCACTAATTGGATATTTGGATATTCACAAGAAACAAATCCAGCTGGGGCAGATTCAAAATAGCAGAGTCAAGTCAGGAACTTGCACAACCTCTCCCCCCAACTGCCCCAATTCTTTTAAATAATGATTTTAAACAAATTTTAGGACATCAAAACACTCCAAAAGTTGAAGGCAATTTAGAATGTCAGCAGAAAAAATCTGTGACACTGGAGTGGGAGTCCAGCACAGAGGCACAATTATCAGAGATGCATTCTGGAACTCTTATCCCAAGGACACCAGAGTAGATTTGGAAGGTCAGCTTAGAGGGTCTGTGACAATGGGAGTGGAGTCTGGAGTGCAGCCCCAACACAGCCCTGGCCCTGGCTCCATTGTTCAGTCATCAAAGCAGGACTCTATTGCTTTACACACTGGATCTTACACCTACAGTGGAGTAGGATCACGCTTAACAGTTCCAGGGCAAAAAAAGAAGGCTAGTGGTCAGGTCCCTAAAAGGATCTTTGAAAATAGCTACACAAAACCCCTGAAGCTCTGGACAGTGCAACCTCCATCTCTAGAAACAGAGTCCTACTTAGCAAAGAGTAAAAAGCAAGTAATAGATTAGGGGGAAAAAAGCAGAAGAGAGAAAAAATTTCTGATTATTGAAAGTTATTATGATGATAAGAAAAATCAAAACACAGACCAGAAGATGATAACAAAGTCAAAGCTCCTACATTCAAGATCTCCAGGAAAAATAAGAATTGGGGTCAGGCCATGGCTCAAAAGGGAATTTGAAAATCAAGGAAGAAGAATAGAGGCAAAATTAGGAAAACAATTGAGAATAGTGCAAAAGAAAATTCAAAAACCTAATGAAAAGAAGAATGCCTTAGCAAAATTGGCCAAGTGGGAAAGGAGATACAAAAACTCATAATCCCTTAAAAATAGAAATGAACAAATGCCAGCTAATGACTTTATGAGAAATCAAGATGTAATAAAGAAAAAAAAATAAAAATTAAAAATGTGAAATATCTCATTGAAAAAACAACTGACCTGGAAAATACATCCAGGAGAAATAATTTTAAAAATATTGCTCCACCTGAAAATCATGATTTAAAAAAAGAACCTGTACATCATCTTTCAAGAAATTATCAAGGGAAACTGCCTGGATATTCTAGTATCAGAGGGTAAGGTAGAAAGTGAAAGATTTCACTGATCACTTCCCGAAAGAGATGCAAATTGAAAACTCTCTGGAATAGTATAGCCAAAGTTTGAAGTCACAGGACAAGAAGAAAATATTGCAAGCATCCACAAAGAAATAATTCAAGTGTGATGGAGCCACAGTCAGGATAACACAGGATTTAGCAGCTTCTACATTAAAGAACCAGAGGGCTAGGAATATGATATTCTGGAGAGCAATGAAGCTAGGATTGCAACAAAGAATCACCTACCAAGAAATATGAGTATAATCCTTCAGAGGAAAAGGGGATCAACCAATAAAATAGAATATTTTTCAATATTTATGATGAAAAGACCAAGAGATGAATAGGAATTTTGAATTTTAGGAGAAGCATAAGGAGATAATAAAGTGATATTATAAGGGACTTAATAAGGTTTATTTGTTTACATTCCTACAGGAAAGGATGATATTTGTAACTCATTAGACCATTCTCATAATAATAGTTAGAAAGAGTATATATAGACAGAGGGCACAGTGTATGAGTTGAATATGAAGGGATAATGTCTTTTTTTAAAAAGGATGAAATTAAGACTGAGAGAAAAATGTACTGGGGAGATAACTGGAACAAAGGAAAAAGAGAAGTTGAATGGTGCAAATTACCTGCCTTAACAAAGAGGCAGGAAAAATCTTTCAAAGGGAAGTGGGAAGAGAAGGTGAGGGAATGAATCTCACTCTTATTAGAATTAGCTCAAAGAGGAATTAACAATTAATTCCTTATTAATATTAAATATGGTTAGAGAAATCTATCTTACCTTGGAGAAGAATAGGAGGAGAATGGGATATGGGAGGGGGGGTGATAAAAGAGAAGGCATTTTGGGGGAGAAGTGGTCAGTAGCAAAACACTTCAGGAAGGACAGGGTGAAAGCAGAGAGAGAATAAATTGGGGAAAGTAAAATTAGCAAAAGTATATGTAAGAATGATTTTGAAGCAAGTTTCTCTGATAAGCCACATTTCTCAAATAGAGAAAACAGAGTCAAATTTATAAAAAATAAGAGCCATGCCCCAATTGTTAAATGATTAAAAGAAATATGTGCCCAAAGGGCTATATATTCATGCATATCCTTTGATGTAACAATACCATTACTAGGCATGAAAACAAAAAAGATTTTTAAAAAATAAAGGAAAATGGCTTATATATACAAAAAATATTTATAATGGTTCTCTTTTAAAGGCAAAAAGAAGGAAATTAAGGTTATGCTATCAACTGCGGAATGGTTCAATAAACTGATGGACTATTAATTTTCTATGGGAAATGATGAGCAGGATGCTCTCAGAAAAAAAAAAAAATATATATATATAATTCTGGGAAGTCCTCCATGAACTCAAGCAAAGTGAAATATATTGCTTAAAAAGTAATATCAGTGTTCTGAGATGACCAACTTTAACAGTTGTCATTGACTGACTTTGCTCTTGTCAGTAGTATGATGGTCCATGCATACTCTGAATGAATGACTCATGATGAAAAATCCTAAACATATCCAGAGAAAGAACTGATTTTGTCTGAATACAGATGGAAGCATTCTCTTTTTTTACCTCTATAGCTCTCTCTTTTTAAAACAACTTTATCTTGTGGGTTTTTATTTTTATTAGTATGGGAGATTTATGTTTTCTTTCACAACATGACTCTTATGGAAATATTTTGCATAACTTCACTTGTAGTTTCTTAATTGAGGATGGGGATAAGAGAGAATCTAGAACACAAAAATGTAAAAACAAATGTAAATTTTAAAAAGTGTAACTGGGGGAAATATTAAACAAACAAATAAAATTGTTTTAAAAGAAACAAATACAGCTGTATTTATGCCGTAACCTTTTTTTCTTCCCCATCACCAAATCACTGTGCATGAATGAATTCAGGACTTCTAGCTCTCTTCACCACCACAGAGTTGTCTCATCTCTAATCACAGGGCTACATACGGAATACCAAACACTCATTACCACTTGCCTTCACTGTAAAAGGGTAGAGATTAGACTAATTGGGGTTTAATATTTATGTTTATTCCAAACCAAAACCAAATTTTTATATTTATTGCAATCCCTTTGTTCCAACCAAAACTTCTAAGGAGCCCAGAAAAACCCAACTTAATGCTTGTGTAGCAAGCAGAAGCAGACATTGCTAAAACAAAATACTAAAATGTTCTAGGATTCAACTTACCCTGCCACTTAGCTACCAGGAACTATATATTTGGTTGATTTCAGGTGATGAGTTCTAAACTGCTAAAACTCAGTTTACTATGATATCTTCTAATTTGTCATTGTAAGATAAGAAAATGAGCAGTTGTAACTTTATCAACAATTCTACATTGAAAAATTGATGAGACTTCTTAAAAATGCCCTATGATTTAGAGGACATACTTTCATACATTTAAAGTTATAAAAGTCCTTATAAGCCATTTAATGCAACATTCTCATTTTAGAGGTGAAGCTAAAAACTTGGAAGAAAACTTAGAAGTCATTTAAGCCAAATTCCTCATTTTAATTATGAGAAAACTAAGGTATAGTAGTTAAGTGAATTGTCCATGGAGACAATCGTAATGAATCTTCTTCTCTCTCTCTTTTTTTTTAATCATATAGGCAGTTATTTATCTTTTATTCACAAAGAGGGCTAATGACACTTAGGGGATGAGGTCTTGATTTGCAAGTGAATTGGATTTAAATGAGGCAAAGCAGGATAGTCATCAACCTCAGTCTCTCCTCCAAGATCACCTGAACCCGGTAGCAAAACATAATTCAGGACAACCGGAGATGACTCCAGATATAATGGGGGACCTTGGTTTTTTAAAGATAAGGTGTCAATTTGTATGATGCAACATCCATTCAATGATTAAAGTCTAGGTAAACAATGAGGCAAAAGATGTATATTTAAAAAAAAAAAATCAACCTCGGAGGGCAAAACCTTTATAGTCTCTAGACAGAACAGAAACAATTGTTATTCTCTTTGAATCATCAGACCTCAAAGACCAAGTGAGTCTTTGATTGGGACCTATTATTGATCAATCAGTGAGAGCCAAAGTGATTTGGGTTTAAGGCATAGTCAAGTATCTCCATTGAATTCCAATGGATTCTTATTAATGCCTAGTTTACCAATGCTCTATTACAAGAAATCATAAATGAAACTACATATGACAAAAGGGTTAATTTCCCATTTTTTAATGATAGCATAAATAAGTAGAGAAGAGAAAATAAAATCTCACCCCCAAATCCCAAGCTTCAGAAATCAAAATTCATATTCCTTTGGGCAGAGCAATCATATGTGAAGATATGATTACTCATATAGACAGAGGAAGAGGAGGGAGGGAAGGATAGAAAGAAGGAAGAAGGTAGGACAGAAGGAAGGAAGGAAGGAAGGAAAAAGGAAGGAAAAAGGAAAAAAGGAAGGAATAGAGAGAGGGAGGAAGAAAGGGAGGAAGGGCGGGAGAGAAGGAAGGTGGGAGGAAGGAAAGGAGGGATGAAAGATTTGCCCAATTGAAACTGGTCAGTGTAAATGTGCTAAACACATAAGGCAATAAATGTGGTTGATGTTGACATTAGTCACATTAATCCATAACATATGTATTCTCATTTAAATGTATGGATATATTCATGATCCATTTAGGCTAATATACATAATCTTTGTTTAAAAATTTGTATAATTTCCTCCATAAATGAAGTTTAAAACACATGGTACAAATAAAATGAATGCAATTTAAGTTTGAAAGTTACTGTATTTAAAGATACTGAGAAAATTTTCTTTTTTTATTCAGGCATCATCCTTGTTTGGGACAGTTTGTCTTTATCTGTTTATTTAAGTCCTTTATTAGCCCTTATTAATTTTCTCTTATCACCAGCATATCTAAATTATTATCTTTTGGGCATAGACTGAATTGCTTTCAATTAACAAGGATTTCCTACTCTTTTCTTACCAACAATATGGTATACTGGATAGAATTCTGCAGTGGTAGTTAGGAAGTGCTAGGTTCAAATCTTGCCTGGAGGATTAATGATTGTGATTCTAGGTAAATACCTTACTTTTTCCAGGTGGTAGCTGCCTCCTCTTTTAAAGTTAAAGGAATGAATCTAATGAAGTCCTTAGAATCCTTGACAATGCTGCCTTCAATAGAAGTGGTTAAAATTGGTATGTGGTATTGCTCAAGAATTATTTGTTAAGCCACAGTTAAAAAAAATGGGGGACAGGGAAAGAAAGATTCCCGAGTAAACATTTACTTAAAATAATCTAGCAAAACTACAAGATGGTATGGTATTAATCACAAAAAATCTCATTTAAGGTATTCAGAATTTGTTCAGATTTTTCTTTAGAGCCTAGCATGAATTGGAGCCAACAATTTTATGCTTCTACCATGTGCACAAAAATTTTCCTAATCCAACTTTTTATAGTTGATTATTCAATATTTTCAGCTCCAGAAATGTGTTCTTCACTACTCAAAACAAGGAAGAGAGTGTCTGCCATTAAGTACAGTCAATTGAAATTGAACAAAGTAAATGAACATTGGGCTGGAGATTTGATTTCAGGATAACAGTAATTAGGAAAAGTGATAGCAAGAAGATCCATTTAGAAAATCGTCTGTAAATCACTATTATTAATCAAAGATGGGATGAGAGGATAGGTAATGGTAACACTATTCAATATTCTACTAGTCATATCTTCATTTCAAGGTAGTAAAGATTTTTCATAATGTGTAGATTAGAGCTATCTACATCAATCATGTAGGTAACATGGAATAGAAGGTAAATTTCATAGTAGGGGGAAAATGCAGACATATATTCAAAAGACCACCATTCAAATTCCATATCTCCTGCTTATTAAGTGACCTTGGGTAAGTCATTAACCTATACAAATATCAATTATTATTAAGGGAAATGGCCTTTAAATTTAATTCAGTAGGAATTTACTAAATACCTACTCTCTACTATGCCCTGGGGACTAAAAAGACAATGAAAAGAAAAAGCAAATAAAGTCAAAAAGCTGTCTCTGACTTCAAAGTGATTTCATTTTACTGGATTTGTATAGCATTTTTATGTGAAGAAATAAAGAAATTAAGATGCCCTTGATTTCTTCAGGCCTCTGGTTAGGTCTATGGATCCTTTCTCCAAATGCTTTAAATATATAACATAAACATAACATGTCAGGATGAATAAATTATATAACAATATTTTAAATTTATACTTGATGTACTCCAGTTTAAGAACTCTAGAAGATAATTCCTAAAGGTTTTTCTTACTCTAAATATTACAACCTAATATTGGTGGAATCTCAGGGAATGGTTGACTAAATAATACAAAGTTGATAGCTTTTAGTTAGTTACATTACTTCTCCCAAAATTCACCATTATTAAAAGCAATTTGTTGTGACTACTCAAATTATCAGTAGAAAATTATATTCTATTATTGTCATAGATGGGGAGTGGGGAGATAGTGAAGTTAAATTCTAAAATGGAGTTCTGTGGGTTTATATTTTGATGTGCTTTACCAACAGAAAAAAAAAATGTGACATATTTGCAGCCACTAGGCCTTATTTCTGTAGGTGTAGGTGTAGGTAGACTGTAGACTTGAGCTGATACTTGCACACACACTTTAAACATACAATTCATCTTCTGACCAAGAGAATACATTTTCTAAAGTCCAACTTGGATGTAAGTTTATTGTCTGTAAATGCACACTGACTCATAAGAGACTTGACTTTATGATAACTATGTTCTTATCAACTCACAGGATATTATATTTATGTATAATAAATGATACATGCAGAGCAATATTCTAGTGGGGAAAATACTAGTTTGGGAGTCACAGCTTGTCCATTCCACAAGGGAAAGTTTTCACATGCTTTGGGTAAACATCTCCCTACAATCTGTCATTCACTCTTAATCAGGTTTAGTCCACCTGTCAAGTTGGGTTATTGATACATGGCCACTGCACATGTTATAGTTTCTTGGAGCCATAGGTGAGATTTTGGTGACAGTTGCCTGTCCTGAAAAGGGCTCAGCAAGCCCTCACACTAGGGGTCCTAGTCCTCCACTAAGTTGTCAAATATGTCACTTAATTTCTATGATCTTCAATTTTCTCATCTTAAAAAAAAATATGTTCAGTTTAAGTAATTTCTTAGATCCTTTCAGGCTCTCATAATTTCTCATAATCTCGTAATTTGACCTCTTCCAAGATCCTTTCAGTTTTATTCTGTAATTTTATTTAACAAGTCTTCAGCTACTGATTATATGCCTAGCACTGTGCTTATGTTCTTTCATGTTGTGGTCCCTAGCACTGTGCTTATGTTCTTTCATGTTGTGATCCGAATATGGGTACTCCCTTTGATTGGTAAATATAATAACACATTCCTGCCTTCTTATTCTGGGTTCTTATGACCTGTTCACCATGAAAGTGCTATAAACAATTTGAACAACAAATTAAAACTATTTGCCAAGGTTCTTTAACATTTATGATATTTAAGTTAAAGAAAAAATTTGGTACAATGTCCAGAGCATTAACTTTGCAATGAGGAAGGCCTAAGATGGTATCAAGTCTCAGATATTAAGTATGAATCCTAGGGCAAAACATGTAAGCCATTACTTTTACTGTAAAATGAGGGAGTTGTTTTTCATGGCTTTCAGCTCTAAATCTCTGGTCTCTCCCTATGCTCATGTGATTATATCCTACCTTCTTTTCTGAGCTTCCATTTCCTAGGTGATAACTTTTAAATTAAAGTATCTATCTATTTATGTCATAAGATGTGTGTAGTTGGGGTGTGTGTGTGTGTGTGTGTGTATGTGTGTGTATGAATGTGAGTGTGTAACATCTAGGAGGTACAGTGAATACAGTGCTGATTCTGGAGTCAGGAATACCTCTTTCTTTGTTCAAATTTTGCCTCAATCAAAATCAGTTCCAATTGATCAGTAATGAACAGAACCAGCTACACCTAGCGAAAGAACACTGGGAAATGAGTGTGGACCACAACATAGCATTTATACTCTTTCTGTTATTCTGTTATTGTTTTTTATTCTTCTTCCCAGATTATTTTTTACCTTCTTTGTAAATCTGATTTTTCTTGTGCAGCAAGATAACTGTATAAATATTTATACGTATGTTGTAAAAAAAAAATGCCTCAGACACTAGCTGTGTGACCCTAAGCAAGTCACTTAACTCTGTTTGTATCAATTTCTCATCTGAAAAATATGCCAGAGGAGGAAACCATTGTAGTACCTTTTGCTAAGAAAACCCCAATGGGGTAATGAAGAGTAGAACATAACTCAACTAAACAACAATATTATACACACACATGATATGATACACAGAACTACATGGAGTTAGAAAGACCAAATTCATAAACTTTGCTCCGTTAGAAGCTGACTATGTGACTAGAAATAAATACTTTTACTCTCTAAGATTATAAGTGACAGATAAATTATCAATTCACCTTGGTGGAGATAGTTTCCACATAATGTGTTACTTATTCTGATTAAAGATAGGTCTAGAATAAAACCATCTTTTTATATAATTCCGTGTATGCAAGTCATCATTGGGGTAATATGTTGCAGCCGACTACTCGTACCCCCTGCCTATCTCTCCAATGCCCTTTACCTTGCCACCCACAATTTGGATTCTCTAGGGACTGCAGCATCCCATGATTCACAGCCATATAGCATCCCTGAATGAATGCTAGTGTTTAAAAAAAATGAGTGCTTACCTCAGATGGAAAAATAATGTAACTCAAAAACAGAAGATAAATTACTTAGGAGGAACGTGCTCTATTTTTCCCTCAAAAATAACTTTAAATATAGATTGTCACAGAGCAATACCTACATATATCTATTTATATTTAGTTGTTTGCAGAAGCTGACCTTTGAATATCTCCGTGGAATTTAAGGACTTTAATGCTTTGTAACACACCACAAAATCTTGCACAAAGTCAATCTGGTGTCAGAGGATCTGAGTTCAATCATGTACACTGACATCACTTGTGTGATCTTGCGCTAATCATTTAAAATATTTGCGCTTCAGCTTCCTTATGTAGAAAATAAGGAGCTTGGTCTTACATAGCCTTTCAGATGCCTTCCAGGTTTAGCTATCATGCAAAAATCCTCTGAATTTAATTGAATATCCATGATATTCAGAATTTTTGAATATCAGTGCTAATTGGGCTTTTGTTTGTTTTCATTTTTTTTTTCCTTTTCTTTTCTTTCCTTTTTTTAATCATTACTGTTCAAGTTAAAACCCATCAAGGCTTGAGGGTCATATTCTGGGTTCTGACTCTATCTCCCACGTATCATACCAGTCACTTAAGTGATGTGGAAACAGTTTGAAACATGAGTGGAAAAATGCCCCTCAATAAAACAGCAGCATATGAATATAGTGGGCCGGTTTTTGAAGGTCACAATTTTGGAAGCATTCTGCTTGCAGTTTTATAGGTTTAATTTTAAGCAGACTCATTTTTGTGTTAGCAGATAAACAGTATATTTTAGCAATAAGATAAAAATAAACCACTGTGCTTTCCATGTAGGGGACATCCAGTAAGATGTGAAATATAAGAAGTCCAGACTCATCATGAGTAGTAACCAGATGGCTGGGCAATATTTGATGCATGATTTATCTGTCAATGTTTATCACCACGTACCTCATTCATTTTAGATTTGACCTTGATCATCTCATAGACTCTGTCAATCACAATGGCATACTATTTTTCAATCCAAGGTAAATTTCCTCTATAACCACAAACAGAAGGTTGCTAAGAAGATATTGACACCAAGGATGGGCCTACCATACTTAACAATGCAAGAGCACATAATGATCACAAAGCATATCATGGAAAATTATCCTGAATAACACCATGTTTTCTACTAATTTACACATCCTTGCATATCAAGACATAACAACTTTAAGAAAATTTATTTGGATTTATATTTTAGCAAGAAAAAAAGGTCGATAGTTTTGTTAAACATCTTGCTAATTAGAGCCTATGTTCCCTTCAAATTTGTAGTACAATATTAAAAGATAAACATGATCAACCCCGACACAAAACTAACCAATCAAAATACCACCACAGCAAGTTATCCAGGATTTGATTCAGTGCTTAGGAACATTTTTTTCCCATTACAATAGGAAGTAGACAAAATTTAGAGCCAGAAAAACCTCACTTTGAAAACTGTCTCCATCACACTACATGTGTTGTGTTAAGAAAGTAATTTTATTTTTCTAAGTCTCAATTTTTTTCTGTTAAAAAAAAAAGAAAGACTTAGATGACCTTGGAGATACCTTCCAGCTATAAACTTGGAGGGTTGAGTTTTTAAAGTCAAAATAATATCCTATTCTTTAAAAATGAGTTAAATTCATGCATAGAATTTTTCCATCTGAGAGAATTTTGAACATCCATGATGAAGGATGCTCTGAGAGGAATGGGTATACATCTACTTCTGATAATTTTTAAGTTATAGTTTTTGGATTACTCAAAACATGCATTAGCTAAAGGAATATTAGAATTTTTATGGAACACAAACTATAAAAAAATCAGAATTCCCATTAATGGTATTGAAAACTCAAAGCACATTGCCCTCAATGATATTCATAGTATATACCTTAATAGTGTAATATTGTTTGTATTCATCCATGGTGAAATTCATCCATCTCATCTGATGTACAAGGAATTCTATTAATGAAATCCAAATTTCCCCTTTCCTTATCAACACATCTTTTTTTTTTTTTTTCCAGAATTATGGCTATGTCAACCTACCAACAGTCCTTTACACAGAGAAGGAAAAAAAAAAAAAAAAAAGATAGTGTTCTCTGTTTTTCATAATTCTGAGAACTACAGATAATTTTTGGACAGAAATATTTTAATCATGTGAACACTTAATAAGGTACAAATAATTATGCACAATTACATGATAATTACTTTCAGAGTAATTACAGTGCCCAAGAAGCTTTGTTAAGTGATAATCAGATGGTTACTTGTGAACTGTAAATTAATTGATAACAGGAAATTTACAATTGCAAATTATACTTGGAGTGCTTTAGGTAAATTAGCAATGGGAGGAACATGGCACTGGAAGCTGGGACTTCACTTAACTGTACTATCAAATAATAAGGTGGTAACTTATATCTATCTATATGTCTGGGCTTGTGTGAGAAGACTTACAACTAGCACCTTCTCATCTAGATTTTTTTTTTCAAATATCACAATGTCTAATTGTGTTAATTACCCTTAAAACAGATTTTCCTCATATTAATGACAACTGCATAGAATTCTGATTACTAAGTTTATTTAAATGAAAGAATAAGGCATAAAATAATAGCAGTTGACATATATAGTGATTTAACATAGGATAAACATAATCTCATTTGGACTTCATAATAACTTCATAAGATAAATACTCTAAGTCTTGTTTTACAGATGTAGGTTTTAATGCTCAGAGGTTAATCTGTAATCTTATAAGTTCAGTGACTTTTGAGCAAAATATTAAACCATTCTGGGACCTGGTATCCTCAAATGTAAAATGAAATAGTTGGACTGCATGATCTGAAAGCCTTTTTCTATTTGTAAAAGATGTTGTAGTAGACAGAATGACAAATTTATACTCAGGAATCCTCTTCTCAATAAGTATTCTTCCTCAACACTCTTCAGTCTTTGAGAGGGTTGTAAAATTTGGATTTTTTCTTAGATATTTTCTCTTCTTTCAATCTTCAAGATGCTGTCTTCTTATGGTTCTCCTCTTTTTAGATTTTTGTTTTGTTGTTGATCTTCATCACACCCTCTAATTGTATTTGTTTGCTAAAAATTGGTCCAGAGCGCTTTTCTCTTATACTATAACTGTAGCTATTCCCTAAATCTTGATCCTGGGCTCTTTTCTTTTCTGTTGCTTAATGATCTCATCAGTTCCCATGTTATTATCCCATGTTATATAGTTATCATCTCTATGCAGATAATTCTCAGATCAACAGACTGAACCTTAGTTTATCTCTAGAGCTTCATTTTTGCATCACAAACTACTGTTTGAACATTTCGAACTCTATGTCTTATAAGCATCTAACAATTATCACGTCCAAAAGAAAAAGAAAAAAAAAACATTTAAGGAGAACAAAACAGAACTCATTATCTCTTCCCCCTTGCCAACTTTTTCTCTTACTGCTGGTGTTACCATCATCCTCCCAGTCATTCAGGCAAATCAGAGCCATTTTCCGTAACTCACATTTTCCCATATATCCAAAAAAAGTCAATAAATCCTTTGGTTTCTATCTTCACATTATCTCTTATATATAATGTTTTCTATTAACATAGCCATGACTATAATACAGAAAGTCATCACCACTTCCTTGGGCTACTGTGATAGCCTTCTAATTGGTTTCTGACTTACCTTTTCTCATGGGAATCTATTCTAGCCTTAGCTGACAAAACAATGGTCCTAATGCAGAGCTGAATATGACACAGTAAACTTCCATGACTCCTTTTTACCTCTAGGAGCAACTATAATGCCTTTTATTTGGCATTTAAATCCCTTTACAACTTGTCCCCTTCCTAGCTTTCCAATCATACACTTTGTTCCATAAACTCTCAGTTCTAATTTCACTGCTTTACTTGCAGTTCCCCTGACAAAACAAAAAGAGAGAGTTCCCCTCTCTAAGACTTTGAAATGATTACGTCTCATGCCTAACATACATTTTACTCCTACATTTTCTCACCTGATTTCTACACCTAGTTTAAATTCTGAAATTCTTCTAGAATATTTTCCCAGTTTTCTTTTTACTCTTTAACTTTACCTCTGAGACTACCTTCCATTAACTTTATGCTATCTGATATATTTATGGTCATTTAAATGTTGTCAACCCCATAAGAATCTGAGCTTCCTGAAATATGAAACAATGTTTGTCTAGCAGCTTTTTTTTTTTTACATTACCTTTTATTACATTACCAAATTGAATGATTGAATAGGGTTCTAGTATTCTGGCTTCGTGATTAGGCAAGTGTGAAAAGGGGATTTGAATCCAGATCTTGGTGGTTTTAAATTCAGCCACTTATGTACTGTACCATGCCTTTGAATAAAAAGATGTTCAGCTGATCAACTAATCAAACTACTTTATTTTGTAGCTGAATAAAAAATGGCAAATGGAGATTTAAAATCAATACAATGATAATAAATCTAAACAAGATTTCCCATTTTCCTACTTCTCAATGAGTGTTCCTTTTTTTAATATCATTTTTTAAACCAAAATTCAAAATTAAACAATGGTTCTTAATTTAGGCAATGTGAACTTTGTTTTCAGCAATTTTTGTAACTATTTCAATACAATTGATTTCTTATGTGATCATGTGAATTTTATTTTAGCCATTTAAAACTTTATTCTAAGAAGGGTTCCATAGGGGTCACCACATTTCTAAAGTGGGTCATAAAACTCATATGAAAAAAGTTGAAAACCTCTGATCTAGCATAATACATTCATTCTTCAAGATATAGTTGTCTTAGAAGTGAAACTGGCTCCCTTTGCTGGTTTCTTGAGTCAAGATACATTTACTGAATGGTTGTTTTGTGCATGGCATTTGGCTGTACACTAAAGGGAATAGAAAATAGTTCAAATCATGGTGCCCCAACTTCAACCAGCTTATTATCTAGTTGGGCAAGTCAGATGTATATGCAGATAATTCCATCGTAAGGCACTATGCAACAGCCTGCAAAGAATCATGATGGGCTTTCAGTGATATATCAGGTCACTTTGGGCTGGGGTGAGAAATTTTGAAGAAGGAAATTTAAAGAAGGACCTTGCAAGAATAGTGGGACTTAAGTGTAAATAGTATGGTGAGTACATGAATTAGGAAAAAAATATTCTAAGTAGAAATGATTACATGGCCAAAAACACAATTATTCTGAAATAGTAAGCATCATCATTTAAAGCAAGTGTAAGTTAGTTTGGGGAACTATAGAAAATAAGTTGAAGCCAAATTATAGGGGATTTGAATACAATATTGATGATTTTTTATTTTATTTGCTTGGCAAATAGGAAGCTACTGAATTATGTACTATATCAGAACCATAGTTAGAATTTCCAGGAAGCAAAGTTATCAACACAAAATATGTAATAAAGCAGAAAAGAAGGTAATCACAAATCAATTTAAGATAAAAATGAATTGTGTTGAAGAGACTTGAGAAAAAAAACCCAAAAACAAAAAACAAAAAACTTAGACTTCAAGGTCCTGAAAGGGCCATTGAATTGATTGATGAGAAATCTGCCATTGGGGGATTATCAAACATCATTTGAAGACTTCTTATTTTAAGCAATTGTTTTCTCTTAACTAGGTGCTAACTTTACTTGTTTTAATTTGAGAAAGGACTACAAGTGCTGTCAGCTCCCTCTATATTTCAATACCCCTGTTCAAAGTTCCAGTGTCCTGTCCTAGTTATAAACCAGAGAGATAATGGAATATGTGTTTAGGAAAACTAACAAGGAAACAGCATGTCTGATGCATTGGATAAGGGAAGACTAGATCTTGAGAATCCAGTTAATTTAGAGAAAGTTTAAGAACTCTTTCTTTGTTTCTCATTGTGTCTCTGCCTCCGTCCCTCTCTCCTTCCCTTCCTCCTTTCCTCCTCTCTCTCTCTCTCTCTCTTTCTCTGTCTATCTCTGTCTCTTTATCTCTGCCTCAGTCTCTTTCTCTTCTCTGTCTCTCAGTCTCTCTCTGTCTCTTGTCTGTCTCTTCTTTTATTGATCTTATCATTGCCATTGGCTAAGAATTCCCATAAAGACTTCCTCTCTCAGTGTAGAAAGGTACCTTCTCTGCCAATTATATTCTTAGTGTTGTCTGGGACACTGACAAATTAAATGTATTAAATACAGACAGTATATCTGGCTGTAAGGCAGGACTTGAGCTATCTCTGAGACCATTATATCCACTAGGCTATACTGCCCCCTTTAAACATAAAATATATGCAAAGTAAATAAAAAGTTAGTTCAGGGTATTGGAAGAACACTAAGAACGGGGAGGAAAAGCATTAAGAAGGAACTGGGTTTTAGGGAGAGGTTCCAAGAAATAGGGATAGGCATAATTATCAGCCTACACAAAATATGTAGGTGGGAGATGGAATACAATATAGGGGAAAGCAAGGAAAGGAGTCCTGTTTAGTTGGAATAGATAGTCTGAAGGAATAGAAAGAAACAATATGAAATCAGTGTCAAATTTTAAGTTAGAAGTAGATTGTGAAGAGCTTTAAATGATAGAGAAATAGATATTTTACTCTAGAGGCAATAGGGAACCAGCAAAAGCTCTTGAGTAGAGGAGTAATATGATCATATCTCTGTTTTATGAATATCTATGTGGCAGACTTTTAAAAGAAGTATTAGAGAAGAGAAAATATAGATCAGGGAATCCAAATGTGAGGCTATTGATGGAATTCATTTGAGAGGAAATGAGTCCTAAAACTAAGGCTATGACTGTATAAGAAAAAAAAAAGATGGGAGAATATTTGGGATGTGTTGTAGAAGTGTAACAAATGAGTTTTATGACAATTATATTACTTATTAATATTAAGTGTTTAATTATGTATTTTTGTTGAAGATTTCTTTTTCTGCTCAGTCCTCAGATTTGCAGCCTGAGTCTTAAGTTTTGTGTTTCTATTGCCTCAGTATTTAAATACCCTTCCATACCAACATTCTCATCACAATATTGTATTTCTGATTAGGATTTCCCTCTCTGTGTGTGTGTGTCTTCCTTGGTCTCTTTCTTCTCTTCTTCTTTAGGATTTCTCTCTCTCTCTCTTCTCTTCTTCTTTAGGATTTCTCTCTCTCTCCCCTTCTCCCTTTCTCTTTCTTTTTGTCTGTCTCTGTATCTCTCTCTCTCTCTCTCTCTCTCTCTCTCTCTCTCTCTCTCTCTCTCTCTCTCACATACACATGCATGCATGTCCATACTAATAATCTTCCCAATTTTATGAGATGATTAATATTTTACGCATAGCTCCCCAAAATGACCCCACTTAAAAAAATCCAAATCCCATATGATTGTGTGTCTGTGTGTTTATGTGTGTAATTACATGTCTTTATGTTCCATATCATATATCTTCAGAGTTTCTTGAACAATTGTAAGGTTAAGGATGGCTCTGGAAGATGTTTGTTGATTTTCTATTGACTTTTGTTTGAGGCAAGAGGCATTTCCTCATCACTTACTTATAATTCAGCGAAGGGACCAATTTCACCATATTGACCTTGTAATGATGCGTCTTTCTTTCTTTTATTAGTGCTGGTGCTGAGCACAGCTATTATTGCTTTCCTCATACATGCCTTCTTTTAAAGCTAAGCCTTTCTGCTTCCTGTATGGCATAAAATAGGTCACAGGTACAGCAGTACCCATTTACTGTGTTCTATATCCAAGTGCCCCTGGGTCCAATTGGACAATGACACATTAAACCTAACTCCTTTTATTCAAGACAAAGAACTATGTCCTTGGGTCATACATGTCTCCCTCGTGGATATTTACCTCTAAAATGTGCATGCCACAAGTATTCATCATCTGCTGTTTTTCTATTCTAGTGTCTCATTTGTTTGCTGTCCAACGAGACTTTTGCAAACCACTGAAAATACTGACAGCCTTGAGACAAACACCGACAGCTTCCCATCTTGAAGAGGCAACAAGTGTACCTAACAGAGCCTGTGGCAGACACTGTGAGAGTTCTGCCCTTCCTTGATATTTTAGGCAGAACAATGTAGCACTTTGAGAATATCAGGATGATTATATAAACTTACATTATGTTTTAGACATAAGATTTGTGGGGGTAAAAAGTAGAACTGACCTTAATTTTATTCCAAATCATGACCACCAGGGTTTATACTACTGATTCCTTCAATAAATATACATTAATGGTCTAGTACACAGAAAAAAAATGTAAAAAATCATGCTCAGTTCTACAAAAGATACAAAAATATATCCTGCTCTCAATGTTCTTATTCTCTGGTAAAGGGAATAAGCTTAACAGTAATATCAGTTATCTGATAAATAACACTTTATCTCTTATCTCATCAGAGTGTTAACATTATAGGTAATAATCATGACTTATCCATTGCTTTTCAATCTAATTATTCTATGGGAAATAAAGTAGTATAATAGAATGAGAGAAGTCTTTTTCAGTTAGCAAAACCAGGCTTCCAATCATAATTACCTTTTGGCCATTTTGATTCTGGCCAAGATATTGAAATTCTCAGTGTCCTAGCCAATTCTCTACAAAATAGCAAAGTAATACAAACAACAACTAAAGCTCAGTAGCGAAAAAGGTGCTGCTATTAATAATATAAAATAACTTAATGTTTTTATAATGTGCTAGGTACTTTGCTATATGTTTTAGTTGCAAAATATAAATATTATTTCTTTGTCTCTCATAACAATCTTGGGAGGTAGATGCTCTTATTATTCCCATTTTGCAGATGAGAAAACTGAAGCAAATAGAAGTCCAGTGGCTTCCTTAGCATCACATAAGTAGTAAATATCTGAAGCCAGATTTGAACTCACATATTTCTGACTCCAATCTTGGTACTCTCTCCACTGTACTGTCATGTGGCTCAATTAATATTGGTAAAGAAATTCTCTTTTTCCTAATTTAGAGTTCCACATATTAATGAAATCATAGGTTTAGCTCATAAAATATTCTGTGTAGTTCTCCTTTATATCTTCTACAAAGAATCTGCTGTAAAAACATTTCCTCTGGGTTATTTTGCATCCTGTGGACCAGCACAATGCTCTGATTATCAACTATTCCTTATTTTAGAGATACAGAACCTGGTCCCCTTTTGTAAAAAAAAAAAAAAATCATTCAGTTCTTACATTATAATCTTTCTGAAGCTTGGAAAGTCATGTACATAGATTACTATATGAGAGATATAAAGGGAGCTTTGAGAACTCTAAGGAATTTTAAATAACACCCAGGTAGGGAGAAATCAGGGGAAAAAATGAGGGAATGAAAGCATTTGAGAAAACTCTTATCACAATACTACATATATACATTCAATAAAGTAGAACATTGTCCCACACAGAACTATGTAAAGATATAAAACAACCTCAACAACAGCAATAATTTCAATAGTAAGCCATTCAATATTATTATGAAATACTACTTCTCATGCTTCTTATTTTCCTCTCACAATTCCTTAGTGTCAATTCAAGTTAATTTAACTTTTACCAGTCTTCTAGCTTACAGTTTCTTACTTTCTGGGTCATGATTCCATATGAGGTCACATAACTAAATGTGGAGGTCTTGAAATTATGATTTATCATCAGCTAATATTTGATTTGTATATCCCTTTTATATACCTATATATTGAGTTTGCATAAAACTTTCTTGGACAAAATGGGATCACAAGTGAAACAAATTAAAAAAAAAAAACAAAAACAAAAAAACCAAAACAACAACAACAAAAAAAAAAACATGTTCCAGCTCAACATCTGTTAGTCTGGAGAAAGGGTTTGAGAACCAGAGCATATGCTGCCTACTTTCTCATGGGGTTGGTTTGTCCAGAAATGGACCTCTGAGAATTGTAGCAAATTGTCATGTCAAGATTAATGTGTTTTGAATATGCTTTGAAAGTCAAACAAATTTTTAAAATTTAAAAATTAAAACTAAATAAATAGAAAACCAACTAAATATGCAGGTACATAAACACCTGTGCACACAAATAGTAACAACACAAAAGATAGGATTAAAAATTTAAAGCTGGAAATGACTCTGGAGGTCACCTTGGAAGCCTATTCCGCTGAAGCAGCCAGTTTAACATCACAGATGGACTGACTCTTGTGATTCCAAATGATTGTGCTCATTTTCACAGACATTATAGACTAAGATTTCTTTATGTTCCTCTTTTAGTGAGATAGTAATCTGTGGTGAAAGCAACCGAGTTGTGTTCACCAATCTACAGTGAAAGAGGACATAGCCAAGTTGAGGTCACTCAGATTTCTCCTGGCTTGTGATGAGATCAGTGTCTGTGTTTCTCAAAATTTTAATGTTTCATGGACATGAATCAGCTCATGATTCCCATCATTCATGTATTGCGATCATGTTAACATTACTGTTAAGATAAATAATCTGTTTGTTTAGTCAGAGAGTATATCCTCATTATGAGATTTTTGTAGACCAAAATGGTATTTGATAAATTTAGTAAAGTATTAAATTATACTTATGTTTACTCTTTTATTCTAACGCTAACTGTTGGATATTTAAATATCCCATTGATGTGATTGATAGAAATTACAATAGGAAGAATTAAATAAATATTTGAGAATAGAAGCGCAACCCAGATCCATTTAGAGATCTTTGTTGGCTAATAGAACATAACTGCCTCATCAGAACCCTTAGATTTGTGGAATAATCTCAAGAAAATCCTCCAGATGTATTTCACCCCTAATTTCAAATCAGTAGTAATGAGCATATAGGTGAATAATTTTTTCTGTTGGATCAGAATAAAATTAATATGTCTTTGAATGGTGTTGTCAATCAACAGAAAAATAAAGGAACAAAAATGACTATTAGAAAGTATACAGTATATATCAATTCAATTCGAGAAACAATAATTAAGTGCTTTATGCAAAGCACTGTGTTAGGTTCTTAGGAGGCATAATGTTTAGATAAAACCTAATTCCTGCTGTCATGGTGATTAGAATCTAGTAGGAGAGTATGGCACATATATAAATAATTAATGCAAAAATAAGACATCTGCATAATAGAGAAATGCAAAATATTGTTTAAAGTTTAAAAAGGAAAAGGTCATTACTGACTTAAGGAGTATTGTGGTAAAGGCTTTAAAGTATGAGTGGGACTTTCCACTTACACTGGCAAAGAGAAGACTTTGGAAACATTGAGAACAATGTGAGGAAAGAAACACAGAGGAAAGTCTAAAGTGACCTTAGCATTTAGTAAGTAACTAGAATATGGAAATGAGGAGTACCAGAAAAGACTGGAAAGGTACAGTGTCTTCAGGTTGTGCTGAGCTTTGAGTGCCAAGTAACAAATAGGTTTGAACATGAAGTGATTTTTGAGCAAATAAATGATTTCATCAAATTTATACTTATGAAAATTATTCTGGCAGTGGTATAAAAGGCCCATTGAAGAATGGAGATGATGGAAGTGGGAGGACCTATTAGAAATCTATTGTAAACAGATTAATAGAACAGGTAGATTAATACCTATATTAGAATAAAGGCAATTGTAAATGAGAAAGAAAATGGATGGGAGAAAGATTTCAGAGGTGGAATCAGCAGGTACTTATTTGGTGATAAGAGGTAAAGGAGGGAATTTTTTAAAAATCACTTGAGTTGCCCATTAGAATGCCATTACTGATCCTTAAGTGAGTTGATTTAGTATTTTTTTGATAATAGAATCCAAAAGAGCTGAAGTTAGATTAGGTGACAAGGCAATAAAGTTGCATTAGTAGGAAACACCTCTGAAAGATTTTTCAGCAGAAGGGTAGAGAAATAGGAGAGAAATTAAATATGCTAGAATGGCCAAGACAAGGCTTTTTTTTAAGGTTGCTTTTTTGCTGAGGCAATTGGGGTTAAGTAACTTGCCCAGGGTCACACAGCTAAGAAGTGTTAAGTGTCTGAGGTCAAATTTGAACACAGGTCCTCCTGATTTCAGGGCTAGTGCTCTATCCACTGTACCACCTAACTGCCCCCTATTTTTTTTTTAAATTTTAGAGAGATCTGAACATGATTCTATAATCCAGACAGATTGGCCTTCTTGTCACACCTTATACAATGTGTTCAATCTCTCATCTCCATGAATTAGAACTTTTTCTCCACCAACCCCCTCTTCCCAATGTCTGGAATACATTTCTTCACTTCTGTCTCCCTCTTGGAATCTTTCCTTCCACTTAATAACATCTTTGTAGTTATATGAATATACCAATAGTGTTCAACATGAATTTTATAAGATTTCGAGTTCAAAATTTTTCTGCCTTCTCTCCAACCTCTACCCAAGACAGCAAGCAACTGATATGTAATATATGTACAATCATACTAAATATATTTCCATATTAAACATGTTATGAAAGAAGAATCAGTACAAAAGGGAAAATCATAAAGAGGAAAACAAGAAACAAACACACACACACACACACACAAAAAAAAAAAAAACACACAAAAAGTGAACACAATATGCTTTGACCTGCACTGAGACTCCATAATTCTTTCCCTGAATGTGGATGGGATTTTCCTTCATGAGTCTTTTAGAATTTTTTTTGGATTATTATATTGCTGAGAATTAAGTTTATCATAGTTGGTCATTGCACGGTGTTGCTGTTACTGTACTGGTCATTGCACGGTGTTGCTGTTACTGTATATAATGTTCTCCTGCTTCTGCTCACTTCAGTTTGTACAAGTTTTTCTAGGTTTGTTTGTTTATTTTTTTCTTCATTATGTCTTATAGAACAAGAGTGTTCCATTACATTCATGTACTACAACTTGTTTAGTCATTCCCCAGTTGATGGATATGCCTCAATTTTTAATTCTTTGCCACCATTAAAAGCTGTTATAAATAAATTTTATACATGTGGATACTTTCCCCTTTTTAATTATCTCTTTGGGATACAGGCAAAATAGTGGTATTTCTAGAACAAAGGCAATGTACACCTTGATAGCCTTTTAGGCATAATTCCAAGTTGTTCTTCAGAATAGATGGATCAATTTATAATTCCAGCAACAATACATTACTGTTCCAATTTTCCCACATCTTCTCCAACATTTTTCTGTCATATCAGCTAATTTGATGAGTGTGAGGTGATATCTCAAATGTTTTCATTTGAATTTCTCTAATCAAGAGTGATTTAGTGTATTTTTCATATGATGATATATACTTTTGGTTTATTTAACTAACAGCTGCTTGATCATATCTTTTGACCACATCAATTGGGGAATGACTAGTATTCTTAAAAAAATGTGACTTAGTTCTCTACATATTTGAGAAATGTGCCTTAGAATATTTAGCTTCATTTAATGTTCAGCTCCTCCATGAGTACTTTCCTAATCACAGATACCATTCAATCCTTGGTCCCCCAAAACTCCTTATATCTATATATACACACACATGTAGAAATACAGACTATACACAAAATTCTACATGTACATACTATATGTGCTGATGCTATGTAAGCTGAATATTATATATATACATGTATACACACATATATATATTTTTTCCATACATAGTTACCCTGATGGAATGTAAGCTTCTTGACTGAAAGGGGTATTTACCTTTTGTTTTTGAAACAGTACTTTATGCCAAGCATATCGTAAACTCTTAATAAATAGCATTTGGTTGACTAATTGTAATGTTAAACTCTCTGAATCTTCAGTAAGGACCAGTAAAAATAATTCAATAAAATTCTATCTAAAAATAATAGGTCTTATTGAAGGGTGTTACAGTGAAAAGAATATAAAATATGCTGTCAAATTATTTCAGTTCAAATGACTATTCTGCCATCTATTTGACCTTACCCAATGTACTTCATCCCCATGGTCTTAGTTTCTTTATCTACCTAGTTAGCATTAGATGGACTTTAATGTATCTTCCAGATCTAGAGCTATGAACATATTGTAGGGAGTTTATTTATGGTAGGGGGCTTATTTCTGGCTTATTTACCTAATTTCCCCTCACACCAGAAGCTCAGTTTTCAGAATTTTGCTGCTCCTTTAGGTTCTAAAAATAAGCCTATAACACAGTCCCCTTAATACTGTAGCTAAAAAAAGGCAGTGGTGTTCTCAAATCAACAATTAGCCATTTAGTTATCATTATCTCTTAGTAAAAATATTAAACAAAATGGCATAACACAAGCAATAATTATGAGTTGTTATTTTTGTTAGTAAGTCATTTCAGGGAGTATGACTCTGACCCCATTTGGAATTCTCTTGGAAAAGATGCTAAAGTGGTTTAGCTTGCCTTCTCCGTCTCTCCATCCTCCAGATGACCAACCCAGGCAAACAGGGTTAAGTTTGCCCTATTGTCATACAGCTAGTAAGTACTCGAAGCCCAATTTGAACTCAGGCCTGTTGATTTCAGAGTCATATTCTATCTACTGTGCTACCTAGCTGCTAGCTAGAATAAAATACCCTGTCCTCCCATAAAACTGAGGTAAAAGTGGGAAAATACACTAAGGACAGAATAGTCTCACATATGGACAAATGTGTAGGATACACATATGGCAAAGATTACTCATAACACCTGATATTTCAGGCCCTGGATGTCATTGTGTTCTAAAAGTTTTTACTTAGGTTGCCTTGGATATAATATTTTTGCTGGGTGGGTTGCTGATATGAGTTCTCAAGATTTGTTTTTCTCCACTATCCAAAGCTGCCTGGGTATTACAGCTCCTCAAAGTAGTATTCTACCTCAAGGAAATGTTTCTATGTATAAATAGGATAGAAAGATAGATCTATAACTATACCTACAGATAAATAGATCTATTTCTATCTATATCTGAATTTGTTGATTCCAGTAGTTCCCCTTCACATATACATGTTTAGGGGGTATATGCTGAAGTAGAAGAAATGCCCCATTTCTAAATTCTACTCTACTGTTAGTTCCTGAATACAATAAGTACAAAAGCTGATATTTCTCTAGGGTTTAGCTATTTAAAGACCTTGGAGGAACCACTCAGCCAATGGCATTGTCCCTTTGTTGATTCAGAGAGGTGTTCACAGCTCAAAAAGGCATCAGGGCATAGAGCGTCTCTACACTCAATTTAATACCTCATTAACACCTTGTGATTACATTCTAAATCTTTTCTGACTATATCAACTGAAGGGAGAGGGTAGAAATCCCCTCCCTTTCTCTATAATCCTAACAAAGAGAATCTGAAAGAGTTTAAGGAATACTTGGCCTTTTTTGTATCTTTTGAAAAGAATCCTACTTTTCCAATACCGGGAATAATAGTGATAGCGCAGTTCACATATAAAGTTTTTGTTTTCTTCACAAATATCCTGAAAAATAGAGAATTAAATTACAATCACCATTTTGCAGATAAGGAAACAGAGGCTCAGAATATAAGAAATGCTCAGAATTACACAACTAATACATATCATAAGTGGATTTCATACCTCATTTTTTTCTGATTCTAAGATGATCTTTCAATTAGACCATTACATTGTCTAATTCGTTAAAATGCCCTAGTAGCCCTATTTGTTTAGCCTTTTAAGTAGTAGAATGAAATGTGATCATGGATCAGAATATGCAATTTTCAATTTAGTACACACCACTCTATTCTTACAAATGCAAAGAGCTTCTCTCTGTACAAATTGGCAACTATGTTCAGTATTGAATAGATAGTAAAGCTGGTGAATAAAAAGAATATGGGTGGAATAAGGGAATTGAGAATGAGAAGAAAAATAAATCAAACTAAAAAGATCTTGGGAAGATCAATGCTTCAAAAGTAAAAGCAAAGCAATAGATATTTGTTCTCATTTAAAACATCTAACAAAAAAGGTAGGTAGATTAAGGTCAACAACCATGAATGATTTTTTCAAAAAAGTATGAACTAATTGTTAGTAATATCAGGCTGAATTCAATTAATCTTGCTCTTATTGGGACATAGTGGGACAGCCACAGTGAACTTAGAAGAGGGCTTTCCAAATGAGGAGTGGTATTTTTAACTAGCATTTAAAACTACCTCATAGTGCAAATTACCCCTAATAGCATCCTGCAGCAGATGACAGGAGGGAACACTATAGAAAGAGCTGTACAATAACCTTCCAAGAGAGGCTGTGAAAAGAGGGATCATTAAAATGCTTATCAGATTCACAGAACACTCTCAGAATAGCCAGACAGAGGAATAGAATGTCCTTATTAATGCTGATATGGGAGCTAATTTGTTCAATATGTAGATTCTCTTGCTTAGACAAACTAAAGTGATTTGATATTGGCAATATTAATGTCTAATGGCAAGTTTGATGAAGACTGACAAGAAATTGCCCAGATTAAGTGTACATACTTATATTTCTTTAGATCTTATTATTTTTTAAATAATAGCTTTTTATTTTCAAAATATATGCAAAGATAATTTTCAACACTCACCCTTGCAAAACCCTCTGTTCCAATGTTTTTCTCCCTCTCTTCCTGCATTGCACCCAGAGAGCAAGTAATCCAATATATGTTAAACATGCGCAATTCTTCTATAGACATTTTTATAATGATCATACTACACAAGAAAACCAGGTCTAAAAGGAAAAAAAAAAGGTTAGAAAGAAAACAAAAAGCAAACACATGACAACAAAAAGGTGAAAATACTATGTTGTGATCCACATTCACTTCTCATAGTTGTCTTTCTGGATGCAGATGGCTCTGATCATCCCAAGTCTATTGGAATTGTAGGCCTTGTTAATTTTAAGACACAATACATATATACATATAAAATATGTTCCATAGTCAAGATTTAAATCTTTCTAATATAAGGTCATTTTTTCCTTTGTGATACTATTCTTCCTTGAAGTTAGTAGACTAAAAATTAAGATAATAGAGATATAGGTAGATAGATTTAGATAAGAATGTGTGTGTGTGTGTATGTTTGTGTGTACACATATATATTGTATGTGTATATGCATATGTGTGTGTCAGAGAGAAAGAGAGAGACAAAGAGAATTAATTAATTTCTTCTAAAATAAGGGTGTTTATTTAGCATTTGACATACTTTTATTTCATGCTAAAGAGGAAAGAGAACCACATAAGAATTTAAGTTCAAATGCTACTCAGTTTTCTCATCTGTAGAATGAGATAGATAAGGAAATATCAAATCAATCCAGTATTCCTGCCAAGAAAACATTAAAACAAACAGCTGGACATGACTGAGGCAATAGAACAAAACCACTACTTTTGACCCTTCTTAACTCTCTGTTATGGAATGACTGTCCCTTGGAGTCAGTTTTCTTATCTGTTCACTGAGGGCTGGGGGCACATCCCTTTCTAGACAGACCAAATAATTATCTTTCACTTCTAGACTTATGATCACTTTGAAGAACTACATAATGTTAAAGAAACACAGCTACTATTATCATTCTTATTTTGCTGAAGGAGGACTCTTAAGAGGCTACATGATTTTTCCACAATCCCCAATTAATGAGTCCCCAATGTAATATCTGGATCATGTCTTCCTTTATTCTAATTTTATTACTTTACCCAGTATACTTACCTGCTTCTGCAAATACCCATTGTATCCCAGACTCATTTAGGAAATGATTTCACACACACATTTCCCAATTGAAACTTGAATTTCAGTAACACTACATGTTCAGAAAATGGAATGTATTTCCCCAAACAAACAATGCTTTACACAGCATTTTAAATGCCAAGACAAGGAGACTGAAAACTAATCCATAATGTGCCTTATATACAATACAATGCAAATATAGTCACCAAACATAACAAGCACATGTAATAACTTTTTTTTGGTAGAAAATGTATTTAGAGGTCCAGTTTTACAAACTAGAAATAGTTAGGTCTCCTCCCTTCTTTCTTGTAGGAGAGAGAGGTGACTCAAATAGTCCATCTATTGTAATAATTTCCATCCAAAGGTAGTAAAAACAGTTTATATTGTGGAAAGGTATTGGATCAAAAACACTCAGTCAGAAAATCTGGATTTAAATCCCAGAATGCCTTCATCCTAGCTATGTGATAACAGGCAAATCTCTGGTCTCCATTTTTTCATCTGTAAAATTAGTAGGAACCACATATGACCCATCTTTAGAATCCTATCATTTAATTTCTAATGTTATTTGTGAGAACACAGACCTTTTTATTAGGGATAGATGGATTTTGGATGTGTTATGTTACAAAATCTTGTCAGCTGAAATTGCTATTTCAAAATATCTAATTTCTTTGAGTGGGGACTGAGGTAGGATCATCTGTAGACAGAGTATAAAAATCTGTACAAATAGAGCATAATATACATGAAATAAAACTAGAATCCTAGGGGAATTAAGGATTACTACAGATCCAAATTACTGTTAATAGTTTTCTAGGTTGGAGTAGAGTTTCACCCAAAAAAGGGTTATTGTCATCATTTTTATTTGAAGGATTTGATGTTTCATGATTTGAGGAACTAGATAAAGGGTGTAGACCCACTAGAGATAATTTTTTAGTAATGAACTGGCTCTCAATTCCCATCTTTCTTTCCTTTTAAAAAATATTATGATAGCTTTTTTGTTTTTCAAAAGACATGAAAAGATAATTTTCAACATTCACTCTTGCAAAACCTGGTGGTTCCAATTTTTTCTTCCTCCTCCCTACTTCCCCTAAACAGCAAGCAATCCAACATATTTCCTTTCCTTTTTAAGTTGCAGATATGAGTCTATTTCCTTTTCCATGTTCAGAAGTTTAAAGTCTCTTTGAACCTCACCCTTTCTCCATCCTTTACTTCTTACATCAAGTAGAGTAATAGGAAGAATTTTACAGAAATGCTAATTGGATCTCTGGGTATACAAATAAATCACAGTATCATTTGAATCCCATCTCTGACATTCATAGCTAGTGGACATCCTAATTTTTTGTTGGCCTTTTACAACTCCTAGGATATCCTGAGATCAAAACCTAAGTAAGGAGTGATATCTCAATAGCTTCATTTATCCATCCCTCACAACAGACACCCATTCAGATTATTTTTCCCACAATCAATATTTTATATATAGCATCCCTCCACCCAGAATGTGTTTCTTTTCTTAAAGGATGTTATTAGATCATAACATGATTGATTTAGAACACAAAAAGACTTTAGATTTCATGTAATCCAATCCCCTCATTCTACCAATGAGTAAAAACTAATTTTTGTACTCTTGTCCAGGATCACATTTTAATGAGCAGAGATGAAATTTGAACATAGTTCTTAGGAATTGTAATTCTTGCCACTGCACAACACTGCCTGCCTGGGAAAAGAGACTGAATAAGGAGACCTTTATTCCATTCTCTGACCAATAAAGGAGTTGATTTTAGAGGATCATGAATCATCTATTTCCAGAAGAGACAGCTTCCTACCAGAATCTCTAAGGTATGGATGATCAGCAGAAGCAAAGTGCCTAAATGTGATTTCTTTGAAGACAAGATCTATTTCATTTTTACTTTGATTTGCAGAGGGCTTGGCAGATAGTAGACAATTAATACATGTTTGTCATAATTTGATGGAAATTCTTCAAGTTGTGGTAATCCAATTTCTGGTTCTCTCCCTCTATAAGTAACTAAGGAGACTCAGGGTTTTCTGTAAACAAAAGATCATATATGTGAATCCAGCATATGTTATTGTGAGGGAGTTAGTGAATGGATGTGGAAGGTGGCAACAAAAAATTACATAAAGATGATGGGAAATTCCACATAAGTTCACACCCCATTCCTTCCCTCAACAATAATAAATAGATTTTCTACAAAGATTAATATGTTACAACTAAATCTACATGAGGGAAGAAAAGACAAAGATGAATAATTGAGCTGGCCATATCCAAAGCCTGCATTTTATACCTAGATGCTGAAATGACACTTCAACAAAGAAAAAAAGACAGATGACGAGAACTAAGTTCATTTCACATCTAGGGCACTGGGATTTCCTACTTAACTTTACATCTATCAAATCTTTTTTATCATGAATGTGGCTGCTTTCACAAGTTCCATCATACATGGAACTAAGGGATTGGAATTACTTCTCTATCTTTATATTTACAGGCTTATTAACTAATCATGCAAACATATGATTTAATGGTTTTTGCTTTTCTTGTGTGATCCTTGACAATGAACATTAAGCATACGTATTGCTGGAGGATCTAAATCATCAGACATTGTAAACAAATTCAAAAGAAAGAAGGAGGTTGTAGGTAAAAGGAAAGATGGTTCATTGCATTCCTTGAAGAAAGGGCGGGGAAAGAGCCTCAGAGCAGGTTTTCATCAAGTACCCCAACCTATAAGACATTTCATGGGAAATGAATTATATTACTGTGCTATGCCATAGTTCTCTTTTATTGTCTTGACTCATTTTCCCTAATCATCTTGACCCAGTCCTGACTCAGTTTCCCTTATTGTTCTGCTTCAGTTTATAATTGTCAGTTCAAAGTTTAGTCCTGTAAAACCTCCCCTCCCTCTTTATCAGAGTATTTGATAAGGATAAAAGATCTTATGTTTTAGAATATCAGAATGCCTCTTCCCATCCCAAGCTATTGGAATATCAGATATCGTCTTATCAAGAATGCTCTCCTCATCTCTGGGGTTCCTCACCCCATTAGGTCATCCCATCTCCTATGTCATCCCATCCCCCATGCCCTGTCAGAACCGGACTGTCAGAGTCCCATTCCTGGCCTCAACACCCTGACTTCACCCCTGCCTCGGTCTACCCCCTGAGTCTGAGCCACATGTATATATGTCATTGAGAACTCATATTGTTTGCTGGATTCTTGGAGACAATAGTCTCATTCAACCCTGGGACCAAACCATGGATCCATTTGGTCCCAGTATATCTCTCCCTTTTAAACAAAGAATTAAATACTCTCTAATCTCTATCTTGCCTCAGTTTCTCCAGCATTGTAACTGTGGATAGTAATTTTCATTAAAACATTAAAACATCACTTTGAAAATAATTACATCATATTAATCACTGTAATTTACGGAGGGCAAAATGGTAGAAAAAATTCTGTCAAGAACCTATTAAGGACCTTTGATATCAACATATGGACTCATGCTTGGTTATTTTAGGGGGAAGGCAAGAATAAAGAGAAATATTATGGAAAATATGCTTTGAGAAAAAGAATGATAGAGATGAAGCACTTGAATAGATTTAAGAATAGGCACATCATGCATTAGTTATTGATGCTGTGAAGTCACTGAAGACTGTTATTTGAGGCAAAAATGTTATTTGAGGCAAGGGTATGAGAAAAAAAAAAGATAATGGGGAAAATATCAGCAACTATTGACCTGCATTCTTACTTTTCCTACAATCCAACATCTTTTTGAGGATGTAGAATGAACTATATACAATTTGAGAGCATCTTCAAAGAATGTATTAGTGGGGAAATCTCAAGCTTAGTATTCATTAGTATTCCATAATGGACCATCTTAGAATTGACTGAAAAAAGAAAAATATATATCTATCTATACATATATAAACAATACATATATATACCACACACACATACACAAGCACACGCACTTCATATCATATTATTGTTGATTTTGAAAAAAACAAAGCTTATCTCCACAGAACAAAAAAACTACTTTACAAGTTCTTTTATAATAATGTATTTATCATCTATATAGCAAGATCATTCAAGATACCTTAGCCGACTTAACCTTAGAAAACCCTAGTTAGTAATTATCTAATAAACCTTAAGCATAACCCATGCCTCTGTAAAGGAAGAAATCAAGTACAGAGTTTATATTAAAGAAGAAATCTTTTTTTAAGGTGAGGTCCTTTAGATTTTTTTTTTTTCATTTCGAAATTAAAATCTTCAAGTGATATAGAAAATGGCAGAAGTTAAAGAAAGTTCAAAATCTGTTAGGAAAAAACCGGAGATGATGGGAACTTACATTCAAGTCTTTCTCAGCTGATTAAACAGAGAATGAGGAATGTACATAAAAGAGTCTGTCCACAGTGTTTACTTGCCTTACTTTTTCATTTCCCCCAATGTGGACCCTTGTGTCTTAACTTTAAAATTGAAATGACTATCCTACCCTAATCTCCCTCCTGAATTTATGTTTGAAGTCAGAGATTTTCTAGAGATTTCTTTTAAAAAATCATTGTGTAGTTATCTGCATATAATGAATCCTCAGCCTGACTTTCAATAGGCTAGGAAGTTTCCTTTCCCATTATCACCTGATTGTATTCACAGAACTATGTGAATATAACTGGGTGATAATGAGGAGA
Organism: Antechinus flavipes; assembly: GCF_016432865.1. Taxonomy (NCBI): domain Eukaryota; kingdom Metazoa; phylum Chordata; class Mammalia; order Dasyuromorphia; family Dasyuridae; genus Antechinus; species Antechinus flavipes. Next base: position 39,822,201 of record NC_067398.1, on the reverse strand, counting down.
TCAAGTCTAGTCCCTTCTGATTTGCAGGTTTGAATATCATATGTTGGCAGGCAACTGGTTGCTCTTGCCTTTTACTGAATGTGAAATAAAACTAAACAGTTAAAAGGAGAGTTAATTTTAAATCACAGGACAGATTCAATGGTATCTTTTTGCATAAATATACATGGAAATGTAATTCAATTTAACAAACATTTGTTAAGCATCGAAGACATGCAAAGAACCAAGTTAGGAACGCATTAGTTGAAAAATTAAAACAAAAACAAACAAAAATATATTTCTGACTTCAAGGAGCTTATATTAAGTTTGACAATAGATATACAGATAAAAACTTAAAATCTATCAAAATGAATATAAAATGATTTGTAGTCATTAAATCTCTATATTGTTAAACACATATGAGTAATTGCATTCTATATTTAAGATGTTAAATGTAGTGTTTTATTTGTCTGTTACCAAAACTATGATTTTATCCCCAAAACAACTCCTGGTGAGCAATTCTTCCTACCATGTAATTTTTCACAGTTTATATAGTCTCACAAGAGTGTGTAGTCTAACATTACCCTAAAGATCATAGTAAGGAAATAAAAAAAGGTCTGGATTTAGAATCAGAATTTTCTCTGTACTTGCCTGGATAACAGTTGAAAGTGATGTAAGAAAGCATATAGTTAAACTCTCATGTTTTACACATGAGATAGTTGAAACCTAAAGAGAATGAGAAATTGTCATAGGTCGGGGAAGGAGTTAATTGAAGAAGGAAAATGGAAACTCTGTCAGTTGTTTTTTTTTTTTTTTTTTACTTATACATTGATGCTTCTCTTGACATAAGGTAAGAGACACTAATTGACAACTACTTTTTAAAAAATATTTTCCATTGTCAACTCACATTTCTTCCTGAAATTTTGTTACAAAAGAGTATTCTGTGAATTCTCTTTCATTTTTTTACAGAGATAGGGGACCATGGATCTTAATGAAAATCTAGAATACTTTCCTCATGTTATAGATGAAAAAAAACAAAAACAAAAACAAAAAACTGTGGCTTTTATGTGTTAATTTTTTTTCTAAAGTTGCACATGTAATAAGGAATATAGAAAAATTTGAACCTATGTTTTCTGACTTCTGTTATTCCACAAGTAGAGTGTGGTAAAGAAGTATAATAAATTAGTAAAATATCTAGACTTAAACTTTGCTAATCAGCTTATATTATCTGATTGATCCTGGGAATCACTGCACTTCACAGTATTCTGGATATCCCTCTAAAATAAGAAGTTGCAGGGCTAATATTCTGTTTCAATACTAGGGAAAGCTTCACCAGAGCTTTATAGAGAAAATTATAAATCTGGGTAAAATAATAACAATTATAACAAATTATAACTTCTTTATAAGGGTCTATTTTATACCTGGTGGGAATTTAATAAATATATGTTGTCTTATATTTACTTTGTGTGTGTGTATATATAACATTTTCTTACCTGTTTATGAGGCTGCATGGTAAAAAAAAAAAAAAAAAAATTGAGAGCTGATAATGATTGATGTCAGAAAAATCTGAGCTCAAATCTACTTCTAAAAAGTATTGAGTATGAGAATTTGGATGATTCACTTACCCATTCAGTGCATCAAACATACAGCTGGATCCCGTGCTCCAGAGTGCTTCCTGGACCATATTAAAATGTAAATGGATATAGGGATTTAGCTAAGATGGCTGAGTAATGGCAAAGTCACTCTAACTCCTTCAAATCCTCCTCCAAACAACTTTAATACAACACTTCAAAACAAATTCAGGGGTAACAGAGTCAACTAAAGAATGGGATGAAACAATTTTTCCAGACCAAGAACAACTTAGGAGTTTGGCAAGGGGTCTTTCCACTGTGGTGGTGGTTGGTTCTGGAATATAGCATAAAAAGCACTGAAACAACACTATCTCCAGGTGTTACAGATAACTGTAACAGCCACAACAGATCTTCAGCAGCTCTCAGCCTTTGAATGTCAAGGAAGTCAGACAACTGGTCAAAATAAGAATACAGGGGACACTTTGAAGGTGATGGTCTCAGTACTTTGTTACATTGAATAGATGCAGTAGGGCAAAGAAGAATAACTTCAGGGGAGTGGGAGTCTTGGCAATGTTTCAGGGTGGAAAGGAGTGATCATGATCACCCACAAAGGAGCAGGGGTCCTTGTCTCACTTCCCAGCCATTAACTAATACTACTTCATATAATCACTAGAGAACAGCGAGACCTAAAGTCACAGTTCCAGGGTCAAAAGGAGTGTCTTGGTTAATTAAATAAAAATAAAGTGAGATACATTCTCCAAAGGAAAATAAGTTTATTAACAGTGAAACCTTTAACTATTAACAAAGCAGGTCAGTCTGGTTAGTTAATAAAATGAACAAACTAAATAAGAAGGAGAGGACTCTCTTTAATGACAAAGAAGAAAAAGGTTTGTCTGGGTATTATGACTAGCTATTCCAAGATAAGTGGCCTGGTGTTCAGGTTAGGCTAATCACTCATCTCTCTGGCTATATGGGAGGTTACTTATTTTATGGGACCCATTTTAATCTTGTAATTTTTGTTAGGAAATTAAAACTACCAGATTTGCTACTTCTTGGAAGAGATAAAGTCTATCTTAATTATATAAGGACTGGTGAGAATAGACAACATTTTTTTAAGGATTGTACTATTAACATTTTGTAGTTTAAAGATAACAAATTAGTCTCTAAGAGCTGAAGATATGGTAGATATTAACTTTTTAAAAATATATATACTTTTGGGGCAGGTAGGTGGCATAGTGGATCGAGAACCAACCCTGAAATCAAGAGGTCCTGAGTTCAAATTTGGCCTCAAACACTTAATACTTCCTAATTGTGTGACTCTGGGCAAGTCACTTAACCCCAATTGCCTCAGCAAAAAAACAAAAAAAGTATACTTTTAAATTAACTCATAAAGAAAGCTCAATTCCTGAACTCAACTCAAAGAAATAGACTGGTGTCTTCAAGCAAAAGAAGACACAAATTATAAAATTAATATAACAAAAAATCAGTCCCATGATGGAAATAAGACATTAAAAATCAGAAGAATAGAAATTCAAGGTAATTGAATATTTATCTTTTCAGGACTGAAAGCACTTTTGGCTACAGATCCAGGGCAGAGTGCAGTGCTTATGGTTACTCACAAAGGTGTAGGTCCAGTGGTGCTTAGCACAGATGAAAACAAGGAAGACTAAAGCATACAAAAAGTTTCCTAAAGCACGTATTGACTTGGTTTTAAGGTGTAATATTATCAATGCTTTTGCATTTTTAGTTTCTTAAAACAAAGTTTTAGTCTGTTACATTTTAATTTGGTTCCCCCAGACCCAGGAGAGTTGAGATTTTTGTAAATTTATGATCATTTGCATTGGAAAGAAGTTTCTTCTTAGCAATGCTCCTTATAGCAATGAAATCACGAAGTTGGTTATGTTCAGGGAGGACTAGTACATTTGGTGGCAGGACTGCCTTCCACTTTTGGTCTCTACCCGATTCACCTAACTCTTCCCTGTGGCTCCAAGTAGATGTAACATGGACAGCAGCCACAACCCAGTAAACCTTTTCAGCAGACAGGCTAAAATAGGTTGAAGGTAACTGGGAAAGGAGTCTCAAACTCATCTGCAAGTTAGAGAGATGTCTACCCCGTGTGAAGACTTCCCCTGGGGCAATAGGCGGATGAAAACAATTGTTGCAGCATCCGTGAAGACTGATTAATCAGGTGATGTGGAGTACTGAGAGTTTGGTTAGATACCAAAAAATGCCAAAGACACTCATCACATCTTTAGCTATCACCTGCCACGTTGACTCTGCCTTACCACTGAACTGTGACAGCTCTGGAAGAGAGAGTAAGGCTCTCATGCAATACTACCTCACTTAAATCCATTGGATGCATTAATCAAAAGACATCATCCATATCACCCTTCCTACCTATTTTAAAGTCCTTTGGTGCCAGACTAGTGATGAAATAGTGGCTTCAGATATACTAAGAGCTGTAATCACAGCCTCTGCACATAGGTGACCCAGCCCACAAGGTTATCTTTTTGCTGGGAGCATCAGTGGGATTCAGCAGCCCCTTGAATATCTGGCCACACTGCTCACCTCCTTCTATGAGGAATGGGCCAGAAAAGGTGCCAATTAAAAAAAAAAAAGTTTTGCTTACCCAATCCTGGACTGATTATTGCAGCAGATGGAGATCCTACTCCGCAGTCAAAACATATATGCAAAAAATGTACAAAACTTCTGCAAAAATGATTTCACTCACCATCAGTCCATGGAATGTGTGTACACTTATAGGCAACACAAAATCCAATAGCCACGAGACTCAAACAGCCCTTATTGTTAGAGAATTCAGCAGCTATCACATTCAAATAACAGCCCTGAGTGAAACAATGCTGGTAAGGTCAGCATGCTGAAGTTGGAGCAGGAAATGTGCTTTTCTGTGTGGCTGCAGTGAAGGGCAGTGCCATGAAGCAATCAGAACTAATCTAGTCAACAAGCTGTATGTTGCCAAAAGAAGTGGATGACAGTTTCATGACAACACAATTGACACTTTCAGGAAAATGTCACGCCACTATCATCAGTTCTTATATTCCCACCATGAGAAATCTTGATGAAGTCCAAGAAAAATTTTATAAAACCTGGAGACCCTTATCATCCCTGTGCCAAAAGAGGAAAAACACAATTCTGAGTGACTTTGATGGTAGAGTACGATAGATTACCAAATGTGGCAGAGAATCCTTGGGAGGAATGGAATTGGAAAAAGCAACAGCAGTTGTAATTTATTATTGAAGACCTGTGCATCTCATGATCTTTCATCACCAACATTGTTTTCTGTTCATCTAAATGAAATAAAACTTTGTAGATATACCCTCACAGCAAACATTGGCATTTAATAGACTATGCCATTGTAAACAGGAGAGAGAAACAGGCTGTGAGGGAAAGAAAGGCAATGCATGGTGTAGAGTGCTACAGTAATCAGAGATTTATCCAATATTCATGCTTAACAAGAGATGGCTCCAGAGCAAAATGACTTCCAGAAGATTTAATGTCAACAGAAGAGAGTACTTTTCAGAGTAGGAACAGCTTGTTGCTGACTTGGTAGGAAAACTGAGTAAACATATATTTGATAACAATAAAGCAGAAAAGAAATGGATAATTTTCAGAGATTTGATGTACAGTGAAACATTTACTCATCTTGGTAAAAAACACTTGCAATCATCAACACAAGTTTGATGAAAAGGAGAACGAAATTCAGAAGCTGTTAAATGAAAAACGAGAACTCCACAGGATTTTTCAGCAGGATGTTCATCCATTTCTAAGAAGGGAACATTCCATTCCATCAAAAGTAAAGTAGAAGTAAAGTTCTCTATTAAAGAGATGCAGAATTCTTGGCTCATCAAGAAGGCAGATGAAATCAATTTTATGCTGATAGTAACAATTTAAAGTATTTTTTATGAATCCTGAAGGCTATTTACGGGTCAAAGATATATGTGCAACTCAACTTCTCAGTGATGATGGAGCCACATTGACTAGTGATAAGGACATGATCCTAAAGAGACTGAACATTTCCATGGTGTTTTCAATAGACCATAATCAGTAAATGCTGAAACTACTGACCATTTACTACAGGTAGAAGTCAATCCCTCTTTAGACAAATTTACAATTGAAGAAGTTTTGAATACCATTTGTCTTCTCTCCTGTAGCAAAGCATTTGGTGCTAATTCTATCTGAGATGAGATTTATAAAGTGGGGAGTCCATTGGTCATACAAAAGCTGACTGAAACTTTGTGGGTTATGTAGCAAGGGGAAATTATTCCCCAAGAACTCAAGGATGCCTCCATAGTTCATCTCTATAAAGTTAAAAGGAAGAGATTAGCCTGTGACAATCATGAGGGTGTTTCTTTTAGACTGGCAATATTCTTATCAGACTTCTCCTTAATATGTTGATTTCATACCAGAGAGATGGTCATTTATATGAGAGACAGTGTGTTTTCAGGAAAGACTGAGAAACAGTCAATCAATAGAGTGTTTGTTATCTGACAACTCCAGGAGAAATGCCAAAAGCATTCTAGGAACCTGTACATAAAGTTTGTAGATATGACTTTGGTCAGCTTTTAATATTGTTGGTTGTGAAGGGCTATGGAAAATTATGTCAAACTTAGCATCCTTACATAAATGAAGATTTTGTAGAAGACTCTGAGATAGTTTGTTTAAGGATAAGGTTCCTCAGGTGATCTCACCTTAGTGTTAAAAGGCATATTTAGAAGGACCAGTGTTACTGGGTTTGTGGCTAAGACAGATTGTATGTAGGCCTGTGTACTTTTATTTTTCTAAGGAAATAATGCTAGAGAATCTAAGTGGTTTGTTACAGGATTACAGGTCATAAGCACACAGCACTGCAGAGATCTGAACTCAGGTCTTCTGATGTGAAATTTGATGGTTTTTCCTTTAGTTTGACAGTTTTATTTTGTTTTAACCTGTGGAGCAAGGCTGTATCTCCAAGAGGCTTGAACTTTTTCCTCTTTCATTCAAAGGCAAAATAAAATTAAATAAAAGAACAATATACGAATATTTGATGGCCTGGGGAAGTTAATCAATATTTTATATCAATTTCATGACAGCATGCTTGCCTGAGTTCTGGATAATTGATGATGCTCTCATGAATTTTCAATTCCCAATGGAATGAAACAAGGCTGTATGCTTGCTTCCCATGATTTTTAACATGGTATTTTCAGGCATTTTATCAAGTGTCTTCAGTGAGGATGAATATAGCATCAAAGTCAGCTATTACACTGATGGTAAATTCTTCAACTTGAAAAGGCTATGAGCAAAGAAAAATAGTGGAGGAGTCTTGGTGCATGGTTTTCTGTTTGTAGATGATGATGCACTCAATGCAGCCTCTGAAGTTGAGATGCAAGAAAGTAAGGATTGATTCTCTATTATTTATTCTAATTTTGGCCTAATAATTAACACCAAGAAATCAGCCAGCACTACAGCATTCATACATGGAACCATCAGATAAAGTAAGTGGAGAAGATTTGAATGCTGTGGATAAGTATATTACCTTGGAGGTGTACCTTCCAAGGATGAAAACATTGCTCATAAGTTTGACACATGCATTCCCAGGGATAACTCAGTATTTGGGAGATTTTGAAGGAAAAATGTGGGAGAGAAAAGCTGTTGCACTGATTATCAAACTGAAAGTCTAAAGAGCTATTGTGCTGACCTCATTGATGTATACCTGTGAAAACTGGACAGTATACCAGTGCCATGCCAAGAAATGGAATCTTTTTCATTTGAGTTGTCTTAGGAAGATTCTAAAGATCATTTATCAGAATAAAATACCACAAACTGACTTTTTTTTTCAAAGTAAAATGCCAAGTAATAAAACTATATTATAGAGAGCACAACTCTAAGGGACTGGCCACATTATTCAAATGCCAAATGTATACTTGCCAAAAGACTATTTTATGGAGAACGCACTCATGGCAAGTACTTAAGTGATAATCTGAGAAAATTTGTAGAACATTCTCAAGATCTCTCTTAATAACTGGGATTGATCATGTGATATGGGAGACATTTCCACAGAGCTTCCCAGAATGATGTGCCCTCATCAGAGAAGATCCTGTACTCTATGACCAAAGCAGAATTGAAGTAGCTCAAAAACGCAAGATGCACCAATTTAGAGAATCCACCCCAAATATTCAGATGGACAATATGTGCCCAACCTAAAATTAAGTATTTCGAACTCATTACACTGATCAGCCATCGTCAGACAAGATACATTTGTAATTGACTCTAATATAATGATCTTGCTTTAATACTCAAAAATATAAACATGTATACATATAGTAATGAAACCATAGATCTAGTTCTTATCTCTTCCTTTCTGTAGAAACAAATGAGACACTAAAATCAATGATTTTTTTGCCCCTCTTAATAATCACCAGTTCACCAGTATCCTTTTTAAACTGAGATGTTTCATTCTCCAGATGAAGTCTGACAAGGACAGAGTACATTGAGAATCTTACCTTCCTCTTGCTGGAAGAAATGGAACTCTTAATACAACCCAACTTGTATCCTCTTGTTTGCTTTTCACTTCACACTGCTGACCTAGATTGAGCTTTCAGTCCACTAAAACCTCTAGATCATTTTCATAAAAACTAAACAAAACTATTTTCTCACCATCATTCTCTTATTTCATACCTGTAAAGTGTTTTTTTTTTTCTTTTGAACTCAATTTTAAGGCTTTTCATTTATCCTTATTGAATTTCATCTCCTTAGATTTAACCCAATGCTCTAGCTGTCAAGCTCTTTTTAAATCTTGACTTTATGGTCCAGTAAATAAACTATCCCTCCCAGCTTTCTATCATCTGCAAATTTGATAAGCACTCCATTTATGCTTTTTAGCCATAGAATAACTTGGGAGTTAGATACCTCTCAGAAACTGCAATCTAAGAGAAAAATCTAACAAAAAAGTCACGGTTTAAATATGAGAAGCTCACCTGATGTATAAAGGTTAAAATGGGGAGGAAAAGTAGACTCAAGTAGTCTAATGTTAAGTATACTAAATGTCAGTGCCTACCCTTATGATTTCTAAGGTGAAATGGGAATCCAGATATCAGTCTAGGTCAGCAAGTAAGGAAAGCAAACCTCATCTAAGGGAAAAAAATTGAACCTTAAAACAAGAAAGTGTCATTATTCTAGGTAAGACAAAAAAAGACAGAAAAGTCAAGGATATTGCCAGAAACTATGGTAACAAAAACTTCCAGAGTGATAAAACAAGATTCTATTAATCATTGAAAGCAAGACTAATAATTTTTAAAGGTTAAATAAACAAACAAAAAAAAACTTTTCTTAGTCAAAAAGTCTTCAATTTATTTTTTCTTCCTTTTTTCTTTTCTGATTTAAAGATCTAGAAGTTTTAATATCTTTAGGGGGATGGAGACAAAAATAAGACCCTTAAACACCATGTGGAAAACCACAATAGGAATTCAAGAAGAATATTTTAAATAGAAACACTGGATTAAGTATTAGATGTTTATGATGACAATGATGAAGATGGTAACATTACTACTACTACTACTACTACCACTACCATCACTACTACTACTGCTTCCTCTCTTCTAAGAATTTATATTCTACTGGGATTGGATTTAGAGATGATAATCTTAAAAGCAAAAGAAAAGAAACCACTTGCAAATTGGGAGTACTTTAATTGGACATAAGATTGGAAAGTAAATTCTAAAAGATTTGAGATCCCTAGCAAGATAAGCAAATCAAATTTGCTTTGGATTGAACCATAAATCTAACTTGGTTTGTCCTTAGAAAAGATAGTAATCAGCTGATTAAAGGGATAAAATCATAGAGGCTATAGGGAGAAGAGTTAAAAAAAAAAAAAAAAACCTGAGGTTTATTTCACTGTACATTTGTAATGAATAATAGAGTTAATTCTTAGGAGTTAAATAATTCATTTTTTTCCTGTTCTTTTTGATCTCTTTTCTTGTATCAATACTAGTTTAAAGAGCAAAACCTAAAGAAATATGTGTTTAAGAAAGAGTGAGGCAGATAATACGTAAAAACATTTATTTTTCTACAAAGGCAGTATTGGGTAAGGACAGACAGAATGGGATATGGAATAATATGGATAATAATAGAAAAGACAATAATAAATCTACATTTATGCAGTTTCTTAGTGAGCAAGGAAGGGCTTGTAGATACAAGAAATATAGTTTATGGGGTTGGATGGTAGAAGGTTCATGACTAAACAGTTATATTTAGTTTTTCTAAGGATTTGAGATCACTGACATGTGTACTGTGTCTCCCAAGAACAACTTATCTATTATGCTTTAGTATATATATATTTTTTTTCTCTGAGACAATTGGGATTAAGTGACTTTCCCAGAGTCACACAGTTAGGAAGTATTAAGTGTCTGAGGACAGATTTGAACTCAGGTCCTTCTGACTTCAGGGCTGGTGCTCTATCTACTGCATCATCTAGCTGCCCCTACTTTAGTATATATTTGTTCATGTATATGTCCAAATACCATATGAGCATGCTGTTTCCCTTACAGAATGAGAAAGTTCTTAAGAACTAGGATTTTTTTGTTATGTCTTTGAACATTCAGAAAGATAACACAATTCTTGGCATTGAGTAGGCCCTTAATAAATGCTTATTGATTGCCTTCTTGATTATATACATTGAGGCAGAAGCTTGGGAGGAATCAGATATCCTCTTGCTAACAATGTAGTCTAGAATTGGCAAGAGAGTCAATTCCTGCTCATAGGAGAAAGAATAAGATTTAGCACATGGAATTTTAAAAAGGAAGAGAGTCCACTTTTTTCTCTTAGTCAGGCTCTATTTTTCAATCAGAAAACAAGAAAGTGACTTAAATTGAAGGAGAGGGATGAATTTTTAACTATTTGGGAACTAATCATCTAAGATTTCAAATCTCATAGTTTCTCATAATCTGTTTGTTAGGATCCCTGTAATTCTATTTAAGGCACTTGGTTGATAAGTGAAGGAAGATAATACATAAAAGAAAGCTGAAAAGTTAGGAGGCATAAGGCTCCTAAGTGAGGGATGTGATGGAGAAGTTCAGTGGCTGACGAATGAAGAGATGACTTATTTTGAGCACTCCTGTTAAATAGAAGTTCTAGGAAGAGCTAAGGTCACTCACCTCTTCTCCTCATAACAGAAAAAGGGAGAGGTCCAGGGACACCAAAAACAATTGCTGCTGTCCATCAAGACTTAGACACTGTTGATGTTTGTTCAAGAACTAGACCTAGTTAGAAGTAGAAAGATGTAAGGCAGACAGAACTCGCACAAAGAGGAAAAACTACTCATATTTCACCACTTCTGTCAAGAGGTGGATGCAGTAAGCTAGCAGCCTAATAAAACACATGGTAGAGTACAAAGCCTCTTGAGCTGATCTACAAGTAAGTAGGATAAATAGAATATACAAAATGTCACAAAGCAGTTTAAAACAACAATACAAAGTCTTTTTACATTTAAAAGATTTTAGAATCTACACTAGAATTTGGGAGGATGAGGGGAAGGATTGGGAGGTCCAGTTTAATTGGCAGTGAATATTCAGAAATGGTAATGAGCTAAGGATTAGAAACTGTTAGATACATATTTCAGGGGAAATTGCATTTATTCCTGACCTTTGCTTACTTATTATTTGGTCCACACATAATTAACACATTCATAATATTATATAAATGCCACTTATTGATACTATCCCAAGGGCACCTAGTTATCTAGAAGGATATGGACACATTAACATTTACTGACTCATTTAGCTTATTTCCCACGTGAAACTCATTGGCAAGTTTCATAAAATATGTACAAACTGAATAATCTTGCCCTAGCACAGGACAGAGGAGACTAAGGAACTAAAAGACAAAACCCAAAGTTTATTTCTGTTTCCCTGAATATATTCCCATTTCAGTCTTTAATTTCATTGCTATGCAGCACTTAACATAGTGCTTCAAAGACAGGAGGTGTTTGTTTTCTCTTTAGCACCCCAGAACATACATGAGTCAAGATATTTCAACTTTTTTTTCTGAATCAGCCCCAGTCAGTGCTGGACTATTGTTCTTCTCTACTCCTACTCCAGAGCCTGAGAATATTGATGAAAGATCTCTCAGAACCACATAGAGCCACTACAAAGTCCTGTTCTCAGTTTTATATGGAAATCTTTTCATTCTTCACATGTCAGCTTCACATACATTCCTTCTAGTAATAATTGTTGACTTTCTCCTCTCTCCATAATGCTTCAGTAATCTTTCTTTCATGAACAGCTAAATGGCATGGTATGTAGAGCACCAGGTCCGGAATCAAGAGAACTTATATTCTGAAGTTCAAATCTGACCTCAAACAGTTACAAGTTATATGACCCTAAACAAGACATTTAATCCTGTTCATCTCAGTATCTGCTTTGTAAAAATGTGCTGTAGAAATATGAGACAAAACACTCTTGTGTTTTTGCCAAGAAAACTCCAAAGGAGTCAGAAAAAAATTAGATATATTGAAATTACTGAACAATAACAACTTCCATCCCTCTATTCATATGATTATGTATTTGAAATTTGAAGATGGAATTAGGTACCACAGAACTTGATCTCTTTAATTTACAAAAGAAGAAAATGATATATGAAGAAGTCACAGAGTTGTAGGTGTCGGAGTTATGATCACAGGCCTTCATGGCTCTAAGAGAGATGCCTTAATCAATTGTGCTAGACTGATTACATTTATTTTAGAAAGTAGACTTAGATCATGTTGTATGTGAATCTTTGTTTTTAATTTTTATTTTTAATAGGTTATTTTATTACACATTACTTCATGAATCATGTTGGGAGAGAAAAATCAGAACAAAAGGGGAAACCATGGGGGTAGAAAAAAGAAAAAAAGGAGTGAACATAGCATGTGTTGATTTACACTCAATCTCAATAGTGTTTTTTCTACATGTAGATGACATTTTCTGTCCAAAGTCTATTAAGATTGCTTGGGATCACTGAACCATAGAGAACAAAGTTTTTCATAGCTGATCGTCATACATTCTTGCTATTACTGTGTACAATGTATTACGGTTCTGCTTTTTTCAGTCAGTAATAGTTCACGTCAATTTTTCCAGGTCCTTCTAAAATCAGCTTGTTCAACATTTTTATAGAATAATAATATTCCACTCATAAAGGACAGCTTATTTAGGCATTCCCCAATTGATGAGAATCTACTTGTTTTCCAATTTTTGTCACTGCCAAAAGAGCTGCTACAAACATTTTTGCACATACAGGTCTTTTCCTCTCCTTTAGGATTTCCTTGGGATACAGACCTAATAATGATACTGCTGAGTTTAAAGGGTATGAACAGGTTTTTAGTCCTTTGGGGATAGTTCCAGATTGCTTTCCAGAATAGTTGGATTATTTAATCACTCTAAAAACAATGCATTAATGTCCCAGTTTCCCCATATCCCCTTCAACATATATCATTATCTTTTCCTGTCATCTTAGCCAATCTGAGATGTGTGAGGTGATAACTCAGAGTTATTTTAATTTGCATTTCTCTAATCAATAGTGATATAGAACATTTTTTTTTCATATGACTATAGATGGCTTTTTGTCTGTTCATATCCTTTGACCATTTATCAATTGGGGAATGACTTATATTCTTGCAAATATGACACAGTTCTTTATATATTTTAGAGATGAGACCTTTAACAGAAACACTGGCTGTAAAGATTTTGTCCAAGCTTTGTACTTCCATTTTAATCTTGTTTCTATTGACATTGTGTCTGTGCAACCCCTTTTTAATTTAATGTAATTAGAATTGTCCATTTTGCTTTTCATAATGTGTTTTAGTTCTTTTTTGGGCATAAATTTTCAAAGATCATATAAGTAAATTATTTATCTCATGATGTAATTTGTTAATGTTATCATACTTCATGCCCAAATTATGTGCCCATTTTAACCTTATTTTAGTAGAGGGGGTGAGAATGTAGCTTTATGCCAACTTTCAGACATATTATTTTCCTCTTATCAGAGAAATTTTTCTCAAATAGTGAGTTCTTATTCCAGAAGATGGAGTTTGAGGGTTTATCAAATATTAGATTACTATAGGCTTTGATTATTGTGTCATGTGTATCTAATCTATTCCACTGGTACTCCATTCAATATCTTAGCCAGTACCAAATGGCTTTGATGACTGCTGTTTTATAAGATAGCTTTAAATTGGTACTGCTAAACCCCCATGCTTTGTAATTTTTTTTGCATTAATTTCTTTGTTATTCTTGACCTTTTATTCTTCCAGATTAATTTTATTATTTTTCTAGTTATATAAAATAATATTTTGGCATTTTGATATGGCATTAAACAAGTAGACCAAGTTAGGCAGAATTGTCATTTTGATTATATTAGCTCCTTCCAGCCTGAATAATTGACATTTTCCCAGTTATTTAGATCTAATTTTATTTGTGTGAGAAGTATTTTGTAATTGTGTTTATATAGGTCTTAGGTTTGTCTTGGCAAATAGACCCCCAGTAATTTTATTTTGTCTACAGAGATTTTAAATAGACTTTCCCATTCTATCTCTTATTGACGGGCTTTGTCAGTAACATATAGAAATGCTGATGATCTGTGTGGCTTTATTTTATGTCTTGCAACTTTGTTAAAGCTGTTAATTGTTTCCAAAAGGCTTTTGCATGATTTTCTAGGATTCTCTAAGTATATCATCATATTATCTGCAAAGAGTGATACTTTTATTTACTCACTGCCTATTATAATTCCTTTTTTTTTTCATTTTCTTATTGCTAAAGCCAACATTTTTAATACAATGTTGAATAATAGTGGTGATAATGAACATCCTTGTTTTACCCCTGATCTTACTGAGAATGCGTCCAGCTTCTCTGAATTATAAATAATGCTTGCTATTTTATATAGATATTACTTATTATTTTAAGGAAAGCTCCCTTTATCCCTATGCTCTCTAGTATTTTTAGTAGGTATAGATGCTGTATTTTGTCAAAAAATTTTTTTTCATCTTTGAGATTATCATATGATTTCTGTTGATTTTATTATTGATATGGTCAATGATGGTAATAGTTTTCTTGATATTGAAAAAAAACAACATTCCTCATATAAATTGTACTCGGTCATAGTCTATATCCTGCTAATAAGTTGTTATAATCTCTTTGCTAATATTTTATTTAAAATTTTTGCATCAATAGTCATTAAGAAGATTGATCTGTAATTTTCTTTCTCTGTTTTGGCTCTTCCTGATTTAGGTATCAGTACCATATTTGTGTCATAGAAGGAATTTGGCAGGACTCCTTTAACTATTTCCCCAAATTGTTTACAAAGTATTGGAATTGTTTTTTAAATGTTTGATAGAATTCATTTTTTTAATCCATCTGGTCCTGGAGATTTTTTTTTTCTTAGTGAGTTCATTAATGGCTTGTTCAATTTCTTCTTCTTTTTTTTTTTTAATGGGACATTTAAGTCACTTTTATTTCCTCTTTGGTTAATCTGGGCAATTTTATGTATTTTTGTAAATATTCCTCCAAATTAGTTAGATTGTAGGATTTGATTCCATACAGTTGGGCAAAATAGCTCCTTAATTATTGCTTAAGTTTCTTTTCCATTGTTGGTAATTTCTCTCTTTTTTGATGCTGCTTAATTTTTTTTTCCTTTCCCTTTTCTAATCAAATTAAACAAAGGTTTGTCAATTTTGTTGGTTTTCTCATAAAATCGGCTCTTAGTTTTATTAATTGTTCAATAGTTTTTTTTAGTTTCATTTTTATTAATCTCTCCTTTGAGTTTCAGAAATTCTGAAACTCAAAGGAGAGATTAATAAAAAATGAAACTAAAAACAATTAGATCAGAATTAGTAATTTGGTATTTAATTGGGTGTTTTTAATTTGTTCTTTTTCTAGCTTTTTCCATTACATTCCTAGTTCATTGATCTCTTCTTTCTCTATTTAAATAAAATTTCCCCTAAAAAGTACTTTAGCTACATCCCACAAGTTTTGACATGTTGTTTTATTATTGTCATTCTCTTGAGTGAAATATGTATTGTTTCTGTGATTTGTTATTTGACCCACTCCTTTTTTAGACTTAGATTCCAATTTTGTTGTCTTTCTCTAGCCTTTTATTGAATACATTTTTAATTGCATTGTGGTCTGAAAACAAAGTATTTACTATTTCTTTCTTTCTGCATTTGATTGTGAGATTTTTATGCCCCAATACATGGTCATTTTTTTTGTAGGTCCCATGAACCTGCCATGAAAAAGGTGTATTTTTTTTTTTTTTTGTTTGTTTCTATTCAATTTTTTCCCCGGATCTATAACATAACTAGGTTTTTTAGGATCCTACTAACCTCTCTAATTTTTTTTTTTTGTTTCTTTTGTGGTTAGGTTTGTCTGATTCTGACAGAAGAAGGTTGAGATCTCCTATGACTATTGTTTTCCTGTCTATTTCTTCTTGTAATTGACTTTAATATATTCTCTAGAAATATATATACTCTACCACTTGGTGCATACACATTTAATATTCTAACTACATCATTGTTTATGGTATCCTTTGATAAGATATATTTTCCTTCCTTATGTCTTTTAACTAGATCTATTTTTACTTTTACTTTATCTGACACCAGAAAGGCTATTACTGCTTTTTGTTTTTGCTTCAGTTGAATCATAACAAATTCTATTCCAACCTTTGATTTTACTCTGTAGATGTCTCTTTGTGTTAAATGTGTTTTTTGTAAAAAGATATTGTAGAATATTGTTTTTTAATCATTCTGCTATTTGCTTCTGATTTATGGGAGAGTTCATCCCATTCACATTCACTGTTCTGATTATGAGCTCTGTATTTCACTCCATCCTATTTTCTCCTCTCTATATAATTTAGTTCTTTCTTTCCATCCTGTTTTTAGTAATTTTATTTTTGACCCATCCCCCACTACCTTATCTTCTATTATCCCTCTCTCCTTCTCTTTATAGTAGTTTTTTTTTTAAAACCCATCTCACCTACCAACTTATCTTCTATCATGTTCCCTCATTCTCTTACCTTTTTCCCTAGTGTTTCTACTAACTTTTTTATCCAGCCCCTCCCTTTTCTTTCTTATTTCTCCTCCTACTTCTTTATAGTGTTAGATAAATTTCTATACCCAACTTAATGACTGTTATTCCCTCTTAGAACCCAAACTGATGAGATAAAGCTTCAGGCAATGCTCATTCCCCCTCCCTTTTTTTCCTCAATTGTAATAGACATTTTATGTCACCTCATGTGATCTAATTTATTTCATTATACCTCCTCTTTCCTCTTTTCTAGTACAGATCTTTTTCTGTACATTAAGGTCTTTTTCTTTGATATCATCACATCAGAGTCCATTCACAACTATACCCTCTGTCCATATGATATCTCCTCTACCTGACCCAGTAACAGATACAATTCTCAAGAGTTACAGGTATTATTTTCCCATCTAGGGCTGTAAGATTTTAATTTTTAAATAATACATATTTTCCCCTGTTTACCTTTCTATGCTTCTCTTGAATACTTTGTTTGTAAATTAAATTTTCTGTTCATTTTTTCTCAATAAAAATGATTGAAACATCCTTTATATTATGGTATTCCAGGCCTTCTGGTCCTTTACTTTAGAAGCTGCCAGATCCTTGGTAATCCTGATTGTTGCTCCTTTATATTTGAGTTGTTTTTGTCTGACAGCTTGTAATACTTTTTTCCTTGAGATCATAGTTTTGGAGTTTCGCAAAAATGTTCCTTGGGGTTTTCCTTGTGGGGTCTTTTTCCAGAGGTGACTAATAGATTTTTTCAATGAGTATTTCCCCTCTGTTTCTAGAATATTGGGGCAATTTTCCTTGATTATCTCTTGAAGAATGCTATTCAGACAAGTAGATTTGTGATAGAAAATGCCATCTGTATCTAGAGATAGAACTATGAATACTGAATGTGTATGAAAGCATAGTATTTTCAAATTTTGTTGTTGTTTGTTTTGGTTTTTGCTGGGGTTTTTTTCTGTTCTTTCTCAAGGTATTTTCCCCTTTTGATCAGATTTTTCTTGACCAGCATGATTAATATAGAAATATGTTTAGAAGGATTGCATGTTTAACCTATATTGGATTGCTTGTTGCCTTGGTGGGGAGGTAGAAAAATCTGGAACACAAGGTTTTGCAACATTGAATGTTGAAAACTATCTATGCATATATCTGAAAAAATAAAATACTATTAAAAAGGACACTTTTGGCAGCAGTAATGGGTTTCTAATTGCAAAGATCAAAAATTAATTTAAAATCAAACCCATAACAAATCCAAGGTGTTTCTGGCAGTGCTTGCCCATGTTGCATCATATGACTTCACTGCAGTCTTGCTTTTGAAAACACAACATTTGCACTTTGCACTGCACATTCATAAATACTACCAGCAAAACATCAGCTCAGATCTGAAATGGAGTTGGCCAAAAAATTCCTCAGGGGAAAGGAGTCATGAATGGGAAAGAGATTAAGAAGCCCTATTCTAATGTACCTATTCTGGAAGTCTTGAAATAAACTACACAATTCTTCCCTAAGAAAGGCCAATCCCACCTCTACCCAATTCCCCTTCATATACTTGAAGAGTAGGAAATGTTGAATTTTAAAACAGTGATTTATTATGAACTTATTAAATTTCAATACAGCTAATTAAATTTTCCTTATAACAATTTCCCTTTAGCTAAATTAATTTTAACACCTAAGAAGTTATAACTTTTTAATCATCACCTTTCAATTTCCATCATGGTTCTTGATCCATTTATTCTCATTCATTGTCTGGTTTTTTTTTTTTTTTTTGCATGATATAATAAATATCGTGTTATATTTCTATATACTCTCCATATTTATCCATCTTAATTAAATCATTGCATTCCATTACATTTAGTCTCCTTCTTATTCTTTTTATCACCAATTACTTTAAACAACACCAAATTTACACCTGCTATCCCCTATCCTTACCCATCTGTTCGTTTCTTAATCTCACAATCTGGAATCTATCTCCTCTTAAAGGTCACTACAAAATTTCTTCTGGAGAGGACTGATAGTTTTGTATCAGCACTTCTCAATTCTTCTGTGCAACTGGACACATTACTACATTTTTTAGCATTGGATACTATGATTGAAAAAGGTTCTAAAACCTAAGTGATTCTATACTCTCTTATGTTTCCCCCAACATCTCTGATATCTTTTCCTATCACTTTTCCTAACAATTCCTCTCAAGAAGTATGTTTAGAAAAATTTTACATTTATATATATGTATATATACACATATATATATATATACATATATATATATATATATTGTGTGTGTATACATAAGTATATGTAGGAATACACACACATGCCTAAATATATATGTGTATGTATGTATATATATACAAACATATCTACATATATACCTACCTACCAACCTACATAATTGTTTGTGTCTAATGGTAGCTGTCTCTGAGGTAGGGGGCAGGAAGGGAAAAAACAGGAAAAAAGAAAATTTACATGAAAACTATAATATATTTAAAAAGAAAAGCAGGTTATATACCATAGAGAGTTTGCAGTTTTGTATATAGTCATCTTTTTTGTAGTATTATGCCATAAAAATGCTTGTTTTAGTCCATTAGTTACAAAAATATACATTAAAGAAAAAATCCTAATTGATGAAACCAGAAATCTGTTTCAAAATGTACACATGTGCAAGTATATGCTTTAATTTACTGAAAAATTAATGTTGTGTTTATTAATGTAGCTTTTTGAATTAAAAATTTTAAGAGTGATGTGATGATATTCCATCTGCATTTCTGTATTTCTTAATTCATACTACTTTCTCAATTCTTCTGTTCTTTTTCTAAAAGTCTCCTTCATTTGACTTTTTAAAAAAGAATTAAGAGCTCTTTAAGGTTCCCCATGATTATATTTCCCAACATTGGCCCTGTACCTCTGAGTGGCACAGGCTCCAGCTGTCTCCATTCTGATGGATTAATGGGAGCAAGGCAAGTGGGGAGAGATTTAAAGTGACAAGGGCCAGAGTTACCATGCCAAAAATGTCACTGACTATACCTTAAAATTTCCTGAATGCTTCCTGTGCCTCGGTGTGATGAATGTATGAACCTCTTTCTAATGAATAGCATAATGGTGATGTGCTTCCAAGCAGATATAGAATGTTACCTAGGCTAATTCTGTGAAGTGACAGTAGAGTCTGGTTTTTAGTTGCAGGTCAGAAATTCTCATCACTTTTATCCTTCTACATTCCCCTAGTACAGAAGAAGAAGTGAACTTGACAAGATGTCATTCACTTTGGGAAAATCAGGAAAAACAGGCTAAGAGCAATTTGTATAACACTACACCTACCTTCCCACCCTCATCTCAGTGTTTTCCCAGCCAAAGCTAGACATCAGCCATCAGGCTTGACTCTGGCACTGATTTTAAGATTACAGTCTCTTACAACAACAACAAAAACTTGGCGCATATGCTTTGGAGGTCTGGGAGTTATATATCTCATATTTCTGCATGTAAAATAAGACTGACTGGTTGACACATATAATAGTTTCAGTTGTGAGTAAACTATATTGATTAAGCAGATTACCAAGAAAAAGTGTGAACAGATTTAAATCTAATATTAATAAATGACTATGTGAACATTACTTCACATTTTTCTATGTACTAATTTTTACCCCTCTGTGTAATGAGATATGGAGGAAGGTTATCTCTAAAATGCATCAACAATATATCATGGTACATTTTTATTTCTTCAACTTCCAAACAAAAAGAAAAACCAGATATAGGAAGAAATGTAGCACAGTGAATATAATGCCTGGAAGGGTCAGGATAAACTGAGTTCAAATTCTCTCTCAGACTTGAATAAGTCAGCCTTAGTATCTGTAAAATGGAAGTTTAAAATTGTGGCCACCACAGAGGGTTCTTAAAATGACCAAAAGAGACTTTATGGACAGAGATAAATATTAAAATAGATATCTCTATATAGATATATAGTTCTAGATATATCTATAAAGTAATCTATAGTTTATCCATACCCAAATTTGATAATTGGTCCCAAGGCAATGGAAATATTGTAGTTAAAGTTTGAGTAATGTAACTTCTTCAGGAGATTCATTATTCACAATAATCATGATCTTAATTAAGTATATATTAGCTACTATTATTTCTACATGATCTCTAAAGACCCTTCTATTTCTATATCCTATTATCCTATGGTTTTGTAGATTATATGTATTATTATAGACAAATTATTAAATACTATTTGAGATAAAATTTCTAGAGTATCAATGCCTGGAACAATTCATATTTCTTAGCATTTTTCCTGTATTTTGAAATTCTGGTAACTGTGGTCTTGGAAGACTTTACTGGGGACTAATATTCCAGCACAAACATGGCATGTTAGAAGGGAAACACTACTGAATTTGGAGGAAGGGGAATTCATCACAAATATCAGATCTATAGTTAATAACCCACATAATCTTTACCTTCTCTGGGATTACATTTTCTCATCTATAATATAGAGTGTTGGAATAAATGCTCATTAATGTCCTTTTCACCTCTATGTCTATGGTCTTAAGATATTTCAATCTTAGGTCAGAGTTCTAAATGTTTTTCTATGTCATGATCCCCTTTAACAGTCTGATAAATTCTGTTATCTCCTCAGAATTATGTGTTAAAATGTGTAACATAAAAAACTTAGAATCACCACCGGAATTACACATATTGGAATATAGTTATCAGGTTTTTTTTTTTTAATATTTGTAAAGATTCTTGGGGCAGCTAGTTGGTGCAGTGGATAGAGCACCAGCCCTGAAGTCAGGAGGACTTGAGTTCAAATTTGACCTGAGACACTTAACACTTCCTAGCTGTGTGACCTTGGGCAAATCACTTAACCCTAATTGTCTCAACCAAAAAACAAACAAACAAACAAACCAAAAAAAAAATTTCATCATAAAAACTTCTGATCTAGAGGCTATGGTGAAGGAGATCTTCTATTTCTTATTAAATTGGGGTAGTTGATTGTTGCAAAGTTTTCCCTCTCATATAATAATGCATCCATCTTAGTGCTGTAATAGAAGAAAAAAGGTTTATTTAACCTTCTCTTACCTGCCTTAGACAACATTTTGATTAGGATTTTCTATTGCTATCCTCTTCCTGTTCTCATCGAGCAAGAAATGAAAAAGAAACCTATAATAGGATTGGGGTGGGAACTTTTATGCTCTGATATTATTATTGAAAATGAGTCTTCAGTTAGTCAATAAGAACCTAATAATAGTAGTATGGACATAGAGTTGCAGTAAAACTTTGTGGCAGAATTACAAATTCTTTCTTGATATAGATCATCTATTTTTTAGATAAAATATCCCTCTACTTCCTAGAAATTATTTCTAACTTGCCCTGCTTTGTACCAAGTTCATATTCTTCCTAACTAGAAACCCCCTGCACCTACACTAGCTGCCTGCCTGTTAGATGGGAGGTAGACAGCCAGTCATCAGTGCCTAATAAAGACTCATCACTTCATTTGTTCATTCATTTGTTCTTTCTTTCCTTCCTCCATCTTTCCCTCTCTTCTCTTCTTCCCTCACTCCCTCCCTTTTTTTCTGGGTCAGCCCTGATGCAATGATTTGTAGAGGGCTGGAACTCTGGAAAGGGGTACTTGAATCTAAAAACAGCAGAGTGCTAAGGCTAAGTATCTACTCAATGTGAGATAATGATTCTATAAACAGATATTTAGATGATATAGTGAAGTGATGGCTCTCCATACCATTGGTGCTGAGCTAATCATAGGCAAGGTTTGGAGGGCCGAGGAGAGAAAACTTCAGACTCCAGAGTCCAGGACTCATCTTTACAGAGCCACTTGGCAGCTTGCCTGCCTCCTTCACTTCTCCTCCTTTACTTCTCCTCCTAAAGACCAAGGACTCTGACTGATCCTGACTCTCATCCTGAGGCCCTTCAGAGAGCTAGCCCAGACACTATACTGAATGGTAATGAATTCAGGATTCCCATCCATTACACTCAATTTTGCATAGAGTATTTTATACCACAATAAATGAACAAATAAATAAAGAAAGAAAATAAATTTATAAATTTATTACCATTTTCAAAATACTATGATTATCACTGGCCATATGATTAGAAAAGTAATATAGAAACTCTCTCAAGGAAGGAACATTCAGCTGCAAATCATATGGAAAGCTCTGGTGGTGATTAGGAATCAGTGGCAAAACAATTTTTAATTCTTTTGATGCTGATCCAAGTAATGGAAACAATCTATCTCAGGATTTTCCATAAACTTCTTTTCCCTCTTACCATGTCTTAAAGAAGATGTACTCGAGGCTTTGCCAATAGTTTATGTTATATCCCTTTCTTATTCTAATCCAGGGGTCCTCAAACTACAACCAGTGGGCCAGATGCAGCAGCTGAGGATATTTATCCCCCTCACCCAGGGCTATGAAGTTTCTTTATTTAAAGGCCCACAAAACAAAGTTTTTGTTTTTATTATAGTCTGGCCTTCCAACAGTCTGAGGGACAGTGAACTGGCCCCCTATTTAAAAAGTTTGAGGACCCCTGTTCTAATCCTTCTTCATCTCATTGGAGAGGTAACCACTACTTCACTAGGATTTTTTAATGGGGGATTGCTAGTTATGTTCTATTTCAGCTTTGATTTTAGGGCATTAACTAATATACTAGATTTTGAAGTGAATACTGTCTGAGTGTCTTTCCACAGCTGATCCTGTATTTTCTGCTGTGTTCTATGTTTTATGTGTCTGTAGTTTAAGCATGCTTCCCAAGCTTTCCTTTATGCAACAAGTGAAAACCCACTAATTTTTACCAGTGAATAATAGTTCTAATTCTGTGAAACACATTGGTAGCCCCATTGCCATTAGACTCAGATACATAGTTAAAGAACTAAAGCATAATCCCAAATTCACTAGAATACTAGAATTTTCTATGTAATGAATTATGAATACTGCTTTTAAAAGCCTTGGCTTTTAATAGCTTACAATAGTTAAAATTAATCTAAAATATTGACTTTGCTATGCTGTATTATGAGATGATGAGAACATACCCATCTGCTGCTTGGAATCTCAAAATTGGAGTGATGAGTTTTCTGTAGCAAAAATGACTTGAATTAAAGATTTTATTCATAAGTATTCCTAAACATAAAGAAACCAGGACTGATGTCTCTCAAAAAGAAAAAAAAATTAACATGACAAAAGATCTAATCCAAAGAAAATTAATATGTATCCTTAAACTACGAGCTGCTAGACTCATAAAGCAACAATACCAGGTATGATAGAAGTAAAGACATTATACTATTCAGAAGGAAAGAGGGGTGAACTGATTTTAAGATCAGTGCCTTTTGGGATGTAAGTATACAGTATAGCTACACAGTTTAATCTACTTGGAAGAGAAAGAAGAAAAGGGGTTAAGGTTTTCATGCTTTCCTTCTGTGCCTTGCCTGTTCAGAGGTGAACAGGACTAAAACACTTTCTGACTGCCTTACAATTGCAGGAATAAAGAAGGCAGCCCTGTGCTGCAGCAACAAAAATTTGAAAGCCACAGGAAAACTTGACCCTAAAATTCTCTCTTCAGATCTTTCATTAAATGCCTGACAATGAATCTACATTTTTCTATGACCAGCTTATTCTTTTACTTAAAAAGTCCATTGGAAAGGAGAGCTCTCCGTGATTCTGAATTGGTAAAAAAGAGAGCATAACTGGAGGAAGAAATGCACCACATTTCAAAAGAAAGGTATCAAGACAAGTAGAGCCCATATTTCTGCTACACTGAGGAAGAGGCAATAACTTAAGGAAGAGAATACCAGAAAGATACAGAGAACCAGCTGGGAGCCAAGACATTATTATAACTGATTTAAGGTTTGTATATATATTCTACTGTTATCTCATTTTATCATCAATCAATCAATATTTATTAAATGGGAGATTTTTAAACTAACTTTCCATATACATATATATATATGTATATGGAAAGTTAGTTTAAAAACTATATATATATATACATATATATATATATATGGATAACCAGAGAGAGACAAAGTTTAAATTATTTAACCAAATTCACAAGTAGATTACTAAGGTAGGATTTCAACTCAAATCTTTCTAACTCCAGATGTAGTACTCCAGTGGGAATCCAGTCGACTCCAGAAAGCAAGTTATATCCAAAGCTCTGTAAGTGATCATAATAGATGCTGCTTTTGCTGTTGCTACTGATAGAACTTTAAGGTTTGGAAAACACTTTCCTAATTTTAATACATTTTATCTTCAAAATAACTCAATAAGGTAAGTGCTGTTATACTCCTTTTACAAATCAGGGAACTGAGGTAGAAAACAGTTAAAAGGATCATACAGCTAGAAATTGTCTTAGGCCAGATTTGAACTAAAGTCTTTGTGATTTCAGATTCACTGGGTAATCTAGATATTATGCTTCTCCTTTTTCCTGATGTCCCCTTACTCATAGATTTAGGGGTTTAAAATAAAATGTACAGGTAATCAATTATACAATTATTTTTAGCATTGTGAGAAAATTTGTGTTTTCTATGTAGAAATCGTTAGTCTTCAAAGAGAACCACTAACAGATTGGGACACTGAATCTCCAAATGGTTTAATGCAAATTGGCCGGGACACAAAGGACTGAGGTAATTTGGATTTTATTTTTCTGTAAGATGCTTTCTCAATTGTTCTGACAGTTACTGATACAGTTATCCTTAGAGTGAACACTAAATATACTTCTCAGTAGATCCATGTGGGCAGTGCAACAGGGCCAAGTGACCTGAGGCTTCATACTGGGAGACCTGAATTAGCTTTTGCCTCTATGACAATGGTCTGTCACTTAAGGCATTTCTGCATATTTCTTCTTCACCACAATTTCCATGTTCATAAAGTTAGTATGCATGTCAGGAGCTTATAACATTGCTAGGAGGAATGATTCGAAAACAATCAGACCCATGATGAGAGAACATCTAAAGGAAATACAAAGATGGCACATATCTGTTTTATGTTATGAGAAGCCCCATGCTGCAAAGAGCATGCCAATTTAGTAATCAGTTTGAGATGTCAACTGGATGTCTCTCATGTAGATGAGTGAGAGGTGACCTTCAGAAGGCGTAATGAACATTATCTGAACCATTGCTCTTTAACAATCTCATGAAAAGAAGTTGAAACCCAAAGCATAACTGGCATTCTCAAACTGTACTACAGCCAGCCTGATTTTGCTGGAAATACATAGGTCATTTTTTATTTCTGCACTAAAGGAATAGTGTCCAGAAATTAAGGAGTAGCTAATAGCTACTATCCTAAATCAGGGCCTGATTGCCCTGATCTTTAAATTCTTCCCCACACTATTCTTCCTCCACACAGATGCTAAAGTGGTTTTCCTAAATAGGCCTGAATGTGTCACTTTCCACTCAGTGAACATCAATGTTTTTTCCTTACCCATAATGCAAAGCATCATACTACCTGAATCCTCCCTATATTTTAGTTTTTTTACATTATATAGAATATACACACATACATACATATTCATGTGTAGATAGATTGGTTGTTTTATTTTCCTAATAAGAATGCTTATTTTTTGATGATGATGATGATGAACATGACAAAATAATAATAGAAGTAACTAGATAGTTGATTGGATAGAATGCTGATCTAATAGTCAGGAAAGCTGACTATTGATCTCAGATACTTTACTAACTGTGTGATCCTGGGCAATTAACTTAATCTCTGCTTAGCTTAATCAGTGAAAAAGGAAATGACATACTGCTCTGCTATCTTTGCTGAGAAAACCCTATTGACAATCTGGTACACAGGGTCACAAAGAGTCAGTGATAATTGAACAAAAATAAAAACTAATCTATTTAGTGTAGATATTTTTAAATTTGCAAAGTGTGTGAGAAACATTATCTCATATGATCCTCTAAACAATATTGAAAGTTGTGAGTTAGTGCTTTATTACATTTTATCAAAAGGAGAAACTGAGGTGAATAAAAGTTAAATATCTGCTAGGTATGGGATTGTATTTGAACTCAGGTCTTTCTATAGCAGTTCCATTGCTGACTCCACTGTGCTATTTAGCTACTTATACTCTAGCATTGGAATACTTTCTCCCACACTTCCCCTGTTAGAAAAGCTTACTTGTTAAATACACAGTTTAAGTGGTCTATTCTCCAGCAGATCTCTCCAAGTCTCCCCAGCTACTCATGACATTCCGTTATATTACTTTCTATTTAACTAGTATATATCACACACATTCTGAGTGCCATCCCCTCCGTTAGAATGCAAGCTTTATAAGAGCAGAGAGTAATTTTGACTTTTCTTTACAGCTTGAATACTTATTTCAATGTCTGGTACATTGTCTGGTACAGTGTCAGATAAGCACTTAATAAATGCCTGTTAGTTGACTGATGGTATGGCTGTATTCTGACCTGATCAGAACTCATCTCAAACACTGTATGCAATTATGGATATCAGACTTTAGGGGGGAAATATTACTAAGCTGGTAACCATGAAGAGGTTGGTAATTAAAAATACTCCTAAAGCTATGTTATAAAAGAACTGGGAATGTTTTGTCTAGAAAAGATTTAGGGAGTAGGAAGCAAGAGAACTGTCATCAAGTATATACAAGGATGATCCAAGGAAGAGAGATTAGACTTTTTCTGTTTGGCCCAAGTGAGTAGAAATGGAAGCAGTGAGTGAAAACTACAGGGAATAAATTTTGATTAGCTATCAGGAAAAACTTCCTAAACATAAGAGCTATCCTAAAATGGAAAAGTAAACATTTTTGCACTGTTGCTAGATGAATTTTGGAAAAAATGATATGGAAAAGGCTTTACTTTTTTTAAAAATTTGGGCTAGATTTGATAGTCAATGTGGTCCCTTCCAATTCAGAAATTCTATGAGACTGAGATTCCCAATGAGTGTTCAATCCAGCTTGGAGATTACAAAAGACAAGATTAGAAAAAGACAAAAGGGGAAAACAAGATATGGCATTCTTACAAAAGTGAAGATCACAGGGCAACTATCTGTTATTTTAAATAAAGTATGTCCAATTGAAGATTAAATAACTGCACAGCTCAGACAAATAGAAATCAGGATCTACGGTTCTTTTGTGTTCCTAAGCATTAACCACAGTCTTCATTAGTCATCAGACCCTATGTCTGATTATAATAGTAAAAGGCATCACTGGTGATAACCTTCCAGCAGTTTAGAGGCTCTTTAAAATAGAGACACATCCTTTTCTCCCCTTTGGAAGCAATGACCTTTTTTGACTTTTTATGCCATTAAATGAACATTAGTGAACCACATAAATCACTGAGACTTCTTTCCCCACAAATATTCTGGTATCATTTTGCATTATAGTTATATGTGAACACATCCCATTTCCCTACAAAATTATGAGTTCCATATGGTCAGGTACTATATTGGATTTAATCTTTATATCTCACTTAAACATAGGGAAATGAACTACCTGTATTCATTGATTTTTTTTTTTTTTGGAAGTTGTAGGTTGATAAAGCTCTCAACTTGGAATGAAAAAAAAATATGATTTCAAGTTTTAGTTCTGACAGTTAATGTCTGCATCATTCAACAAACATTTATTAAGGGCAGCCTCTTGTGCTAGATACTATGCTAAGATCTGGACAAAGAAAACAAAAGTCATGACCCATCCTCTGAAGGAACTCCCAGTAGATAAGGGGAAGCAAAACAGAAACAACCACATACATCAAAGATATGATTAAAAATGTAAATGAAAGTTAATCTCCAAAGGAAAGCACTATTGCTGATAGGGCCCAGGAAATGACTTCTGCAGAAGGAGGTATCGGGGTTTCCTCATCTGTGAAATGATGAAGTGGTAAATAATAATAATAATAATAATAATAATAATAATAATAATAATAATAATAATGAAAAAGAATGATGATGAAGGTGCTAACGTACAGAAGTACTAATGAAATAGACACTGCTTTAAAAAGCAATAATAAAAGGTAATAAAAGTCTCAGAGGATTTCAGGAAAGTTAGAAGTAAAGAGAAATGCATTCCATATAAGGGGATCAGCCAGTATACATGCACATGTCTAGGAGATGCAAAGGCATGGGTAAGGAGAAACTCAAAAAAGCTAAGTCCTTTCCTCATGTGTCTTGGTTTATTCATTAATCAAATATAGTTTTAGAATAATAAAAATAAATAATGGTTAATGGTAATGATGATGACAATTATAAGTTATAGAAATACTCAAAACAGACACAACTTCAAAAAGCAACAGAAAGTGTAATCATTATTAGTTTAGTTCTGATTCAACATCTAAAATGGTTAATGTACAACTAGAATGCAAGAGAGTTCATGTGTAACATCCATGTAAAACATAACCAATTAAATGATTATAATGAAGTATTGAATATAGTATAGTGTCTTGTAGAATCTTTGTAGAATTCCTCATAGAAACAAAGGAATTTGTGACAGTAATTTAGGACCAACCAGGTTGTAGTTATCAGAAATTTCATAAACATTATGCTCAGAGGATTGGACTTAATGATTGCTGTAGATTGGGCAAAAACATTATAAGATTTACATAGTACATCAAAAAGTACCTGCTACATAGTAAGGTACTTATTAAATACCTGTTGGTTAATGAGTTCTTATGTTGCAAAAATTTAGCACTTACTGAATAGGTAGGAATATATAACAATATGACTAGAATTATATGCCAGAACGAACTTCCATAAACTAATGGATAAAGAAATCCTGTTCTACAAAGAGAGGAAAAAAGGGAAAGGAGAAGAAAGGGAGAAAGAGGGAGAAAGAGGAGGGAGGGAAGAGGGGAAAGGAAGGAGGGAGGGAGAGAAAGAGAGAGAAAATGAGGGAGAGAGTGAAAGAGGGAGAGAGGAAGAGGGAAGAGAAGGAGACAAAGAGGATGAAGAGGAGAGGGAGAGTAGGAGGGAAGGGGCAAGGAAACAGAGAACCAGAGAGAGAGAGAGAGAGAGAGAGAGATGAAAAGAGAGACAGAGAGAGTCAGAGACAGAGACAGAGAAAGAAAGAGACAGAGACAGAGAGACAGAGAGACAGATATAGACAGAGAAAGAAACAGAGAAAACCATCTTTGAGAATTCACCAAAAAAAGCTATACTGGAATTATACCATCATCATAGAAAAAATAGTTGCCTAGATACAGTACTGACCCACAAAATTTCCAGAAGAATGTTTTTAATAGGTATCACCAGATCAACAAATACTCACATAATCACATGGGTACGGAATCAAAAGCTCTCCAAGTACAGAGTCCCAACAGAAGAAAGCAAAGCATATAGGAGCAGGTATATATTACCAACCATCATCCTCCTTGCCAATAGTGTTGCCCAGAAGATTCTGTGTGTGAATCTACAAAGACGTGTTTGCTTCCCAATAGCTTTATTCAACTACAAAAAGCCATTGTTTTATCCACCTGCCCAATATTCTGCTGAACAGTAATGTAAAAGAATACTAACACAATAGTGACCAGTCCCAGATTGGTTTCTAGATGATATCCAGTGATTATAGTAGAATAATGAGAATATTAATAGTGTAATCATTTGTTCTGGTATCCCAAATCTTACAAAGGACTTTCTATGCATTAGCTTTCTTAAGTCTCATAACAATGTTATAAAGTAAGTAATATAGCTATTAGAATTACTACTTTACAAAGAACTGTGGCTCCAAGACATGCAATGATTTGCCCAACATTACACAGTTACAGCAAAATACTGATGGCTGCTAAGGCTTCTTTCAGTTCTGTCAAACTAAGATGCCATGAGATTTAGGTCTTCTCTTGAGTCTGGTACTGTGCATGGGCCTCTGATACGCCCTTGCTCATTCTCTCTGGAAGTTAATCAGCCCATGCGACCCTTTTAGCAAGTAGTTCATTTGGAAGAAGACTTAAATCATCATCTATCTTATTGGGAAGCTAATATAAACTTAATTAGAGCCATACAAGATGTGCCATGATAATATATAGAAATGACATTTCACATCTACTTTAATCACAGTCAGATGACCTTAGACTAGAAATGAGAATTTGTGTGATATACAATTTTATTTTTCAATAGATGAGTTTTATAACTAGAATATTTATCTTCATTAGATATGAAACCAAATATGATCTCCCTGAGTACTTTGATTCAATATCTTTGGATCTTTTGGAAATGTTCTCCCATTCCCTGAAGATAATTTCTATACAAATGTTCCTACTTCCTTTATTTTGTTTTTACTTCAGCATTCTCTTGGTGCTCTCAACATTTCCCCTAATTTCAATTGTCATCTTTCTATAGATGACTCTCAGAATTATTCTAGTTTTTCTTCTAAACTTCAATCACCCATCTCCAACTGCCTTAGAATTAAATAACATTTACACCTCTTAAATATTAGGCACCATGCTAAGCCCTTTACAATTTTGGTTCTTATGGAAGTAAGTGATATTATCTCCATTTTTTACAGATGAGGAAAATGAAACAGAACAATTAAGTGACTTCCAAGATAACACAGCTACTAAATGTCTGATTCTCAATTTGAAAGTAGGTCTTCCTGATTCCAGGCCGGTGTCTCAATCCACTGTGACACCTAACTGCCATATTTGAAACTAGAGATAATTAACATATACTTTTGGTGGAGTTATAAATTGATCCAACAATTTTGAAGAGTAATTTGGCAAAATTGTTTGATGATAAACTATTAATGATTTAAGTTATTTTCAACAGTAAAACAATCCAAGACAATTCCAAAGGACATATGATAAAAAAAAAATGTTATCTACTTCCAGAGAAAGACATGATGGAATCTGAATGCAGATCGAAACATACTTAAAAAAACAACAACAACAACAAAAAAAAAAAAAACTCTAGGGGGTAGTGATCTATGTTTTTTTTAATAACCTTCTAATGGGTGGTTTAACTAATTTTACTTGACTGACTGACAAGTAGTTCTTATCCTATGCATGTAGAATGAAACATACAGAAATGTCCAGAACGACCTCTATTCTCACATCTTACTCATAGAAAACTTAGTTGTCCCAAAGCTTAACCAAGTGCCTCCAATCCTATGGAATTCCTCTGATGTATCCAGTTCTTAGTGCTTTCCCCTCTCCCACATTTAAAACCACTTTGTATACATTTGTATTTGTCCAAGACAGAGGGCAAGGTTTAAATATGCTTTAAGAAGAGGGAACCTAATAGAAAGCAAAGTCATGCAAAGCTGTTACATAAGTTGTTTTGCAAAATAGCCAAAAGTTCACAGAAAATTGTGGGGAACTTTGGGTGGTGGTGACAACTGACCAGAACAGAGCTCCTCATGTTCAAGAGAGGAGAGTCTCCAAAGAGACCATAATACCAGTTTTAAGTCCTGGTTTGGACTAGCTCTACAATCTTCAAGCAATTTGTAGCTCTGGGTTCAGGATAATGTCAGCTCATAGCCAGCTGTACTCAACAATTGCTAAGTAAATGGAGAAGACCCCTTCCAAAGCACTCAAGGGAAAAGGTGAGATTAAATATAGTGTGGATTAAAGGCTTTTAATCCAGGGTCCATAAACAGTCAACCTGCCTTTAGAAACATTCCAAAATATCCTGAAAAATAAATTATACCTTTATTTTCATTAATATCTACATGAAAATTTGTATTATTGTCTTAATTATTTAAAGCCATTATTCTGAGAGGAGGCAATAGGCTTCACCAGATTGCCAAAGGGATTCATGATAAACAAAATTAATAAAAAATAAAAAAGTTAAATTCTTCTGGCCTAGATACATTTTCAAGAGACAGACACTTGAAAAATTTATAAAATGAAAGACAAATTCATGAGAAATATCTTAAATAAGAACAGAAATTTTCCCCTAATTTTTCTTATTCTTTGGCAAAATTCATTGCACTATAATATAACCTGGGGGTCATGTATAGTTGATCTATGCATCATAATACTTAACTGTTTATCTCATCTGATCCTGTGCCTAAGGGATAAAATATGCCATTCTTAGACTCCTCACAAATCTGCCATTTGGCATAATCTCTTCTTTAATATTCCAAATTTTGTCTCTCCATGATTGGCAAGGCAAGGAGGTATTTGAGTTCCACAATATAAAGAAAATAGATTTCTTTCAAAATAGAGCTTACTTTGTTCTATTTTTCAGATTACACATAATTTCATATTTTAAGGAGTTTCTAACAATATAGTCATTTTTGTTACTTATTTACAAATGTGCTCATTTGTGAAGTTACAATACTGGGAGGTGTCATCAAGCTAGTATTCTTTATCAGAAGATTAAGTTGTTCTGATAGTAGCTATAGGCCTAAGGTATAAATATATATATATATTTTCCAATCCTCTCCAATAAGGCCTTCAAGCCAAGGAAATCATTGCATATTTTGCTTGTCTATTCTATTTTTCTATTTCTACATATTATTACTGTTTATTATCAACTTGTCATTATTATCTCAGTATTCGCATCTCTTTTGAGAGTGTTATTATCATCTTCATTTTATTATTATTAACTTCTTCATCTTTAGTGAGGATATTATTATTTTTTCACCATTAACCTTGAAAAATCACTTCAGAAACAAGGTGGTGATGGGTTTAAATTGCAGACAAAAGAATCAACCCCAGAGAAACACACTTCATCAGCCAGATCAGTCAGAAGTAAAACAATAACATTTTGTATCTGATACTGAAAGGTGACTATTAATAAATAAAAAAGTTGTTAAAATCCCTAGCAAGTGAGAA
The DNA here is from genome assembly GCF_016432865.1 of Antechinus flavipes. Classification (NCBI taxonomy): domain Eukaryota; kingdom Metazoa; phylum Chordata; class Mammalia; order Dasyuromorphia; family Dasyuridae; genus Antechinus; species Antechinus flavipes. Next base: position 39,788,893 of record NC_067398.1, on the reverse strand, counting down.
TTGAAGGAAGAGAGTAAAGCTTGCAGAAATATCCAAAATACCACCCAGAAAAATCCCATGAAAATAAAATCTAGAAGCAGCAAGGTACATTCCCTCTGTTGCCTCATCAAAATATGGTCAAAGATCACTATCCCTGTGTCTAGTCTTTTGTGCACAGTATCCTAAAAGATAAGAATACACAGTATTCAAATAGATTTCTCATCTCATATCTAGGTATTTGTATGTTCCTTATAATGATATAAGGTGAAATTCATTCCTAGTTCCTATCCTGCTTGATACTTGTTAATATCCTCCCATGAGTTCACCAGGAATGAAGGAGAGATCTATCCAACAAACTGATAGCTTTCTTTTTCTTTTCTTTTCTTTTCTTTTTTTTTTTTTTCTTTTTTCTTTTTTTTTTTTTTTTCTTTTTTCTTTTTTTTTTTTCTTTTTTCTTTTTTCTTTTTTTTTTTTGATTTAGGGGAACATAAATGGTGGATTTAGCTGGACATATCATATAACCAATGAGGAATTTTGAATAATAGGAATTTAAAGATGCATTCAGGGAAATGCCCAATAGGATTAGAAGTCAGGCTTATCACATGTTTAGAATAAAGAATTGTAAGTGTACACCCCAAGTGTTCCATTAGTATTCCGCTGGTGTCAGAAGAAACACTAAAATTCCAGTAAATATCAAGCTCAGTATATAAGGCTATGTGACATAGTGAATGTGGGTCTGTACTTTGAGACAAGAAGACCTGAGTTAATAACTTGCCTCTAAAACATTGTATCTATGGGACCCTGGGAAAATCACTTAATCTCTCAGTACCCCTAGTCAATTCTCTAAAACCATAATTTACAGACAAGTCATCTATCTATTCTGCTGGAAAGATTTTTTGTCTGGGGAGTTCCCTACAACCATGAAATCACAGAGCCAAACAATTTTCCCCCAAAATTTGCTAAAAAAGAGAGCTATATTTATATATGTGTTTGTAAAAATTATCATACAAGTATAGGTAATGTGACAGAATGAATCAATGTCAGAATGTTTTTGTCTCTATTCTATTTGTGGGAGACAATTTTTATCTTTTGAGAACCTGTTTCTAATAAGTCATGAAATTGATGGTAACTATATTTGATAAGACACTAAAAGAATTCTTAAATATAGTCATTTAGCAATAGCACTTAAATATAAATATGGGAAAATAGACTTTATAAAGTGGCTTGCAATTTCAAATAAACACTAATAAAATGAAAAAAAAAGAACCCAGGGCAGGTCTTTTCAGGTCTTTCTACAATAAGGACACAAACACAATGAGACTTGAGTTAACTACAAATCAGAAGTAGCAAAAACTATTATATATTGTAGTCCCCAACCAACTTATCTTGTTTATGTTTTTCTTTGCTCAGTTCCTCCCATAAAACCTACCACTGATTGCTTTGTTGTTCACATATCTAGTCCCCCATTCTTCTCCCTACTGCCTCTTCAACTTTGTTCTACTTCTTTCTGTTGTCTCCATTTCATTATCTGCTTGCTCAGTAGTCTTAGCAAAGGAAGCAATTTTTTCTTTACGTTCACTCCAGGGACTTTTCCCAAACCTGACTGATTGTTCTTTCAGTCTTACCAATACTTTTTTCACGATCTACTGCATCTCTCTGTCTCTTCTTGTATGAGGCAGACAAAGAGTTACTGAAAATACAAGGATGGGGGAGTGTCATTTAAAATATGTTTTTTTATTTATATGTGGTAATGAGATTTCCAGTGATGATTTCACTGGGGCAGGGAGCATGATGTTTGTGGAGTCAAAATTAAGCAAGGCTCCTGATGCTGAAAAACATAATGTCAAACTATGGATGTAAATTTTATGACAAATGCAATAGGAAGTGATCTATCCCTTCGACTGGATGACATGCTCAGACCTGTGCTTTTGGAAGATTCTTTTGGTAACTGTTGGGTTGCATTCAGAAGAGACTAGAACCAAGAAGAACAATTAAGGATCTATTACAATAATTCAAATGAGAGTTTTTGAAGGACTGAACTGGGAAGATAACAGTGTAAATAGAGAAGAGACAGATGTGGGAGGTGTAACAGAGGCAGAATGAATAAAAGGTGCCAATTGGATGTGGGTGTTGAGAGGGGAAATTCAAGGATAATTATGAGATTGAAAATACAGATGATGCAGAAATTGCAAATTTACAGAAATTGGAAAGTTACAAAGTAAGATAGGTTTGCAGGAAAAAGAAGCACACTAAGATTAGTTTAAAAATATTGAATCAAAGAAATGTATTGGACATTTAGTGACAGATGTGACAATTGTGCATAGGAGAAAGATTATGATTTAGAATTGACTTTGCTTCAGGTCCCACTCATGACTCACTGAACTTTTTTTTTCTTTTTTTGAGAGAAGGCATCTCATCCTAGAAATCCTTCTGCTATTGTCCTCAGATTAGTGATTTCTTAGCCTAACAACTATTTCTTTCTTTGTTTTTCTTAAAAAAAATTTTTTTTTAATTGAAAATGGCTGTCTTGGATGTTGGAGGAGATGTGGGAAAACTGAGACACTGATACATTGTTGGTGGAATTGTGAATGAATCCAACCATTCTGGAAAGCAATTTGGAACTATGCTCAAGAAGTTATCAAACTGTGCACACCCTTTGACTCAGCAGTGTTACTACTGGACTTATTATCCCAAAGAGATTTTAAAGGAGGGAAAGGGACCCACATATGCAAAAATGTTTGTGGCAGCCCTTTTCATAGTGGCTAGAAAGTGGAAACTGAATGGATGCCCGTCAATTGCAGAATGGCTGAATAAATTATGGTATATGAATGTTATGGAACACTATTGTTCTGTAAGCAATGACCAACAGCATGATTTCAGAGGCCTGGAGAGATTTACATGAACTGATGCTGAGTGAAACGAGCAGAACCAGGAGATCATTGTACATGGCAACAAGAAGACTATACAATGATCAATTCTGATGGGCGTGGCTCTCTTGAACAATAAATTGATTCAGAGAAGTTCCAATTATTCAATAATGAAGAGATCCATTTACACTTAGGGAGAGGACTGTGGGAACTGAGTGTGGACCACAACATAGCATTTTGACTCTATTTGTTATTGTTTGGTTGCATTATTGTTTTTCTTCTTAGCTTTGTTTTTACTTTCTAGATACAATTTTTCTTGTGCAGCAAGATAACTCTATGGATATATCTATCTGTCTATCTATACCTATATCTATATAAATACACACATATATTGGATTTAACACATATTTTAACATGTATTGGGATACGTGCCATTTAGGGGAGGGGATGGGGAGAAGGAGGAAAAATTTGGAACAGAAGGTTTTGCAAGGGTCAGTGTTGAAAAATTACCCAAGCATATGTTTTGTGAATAAAAGCTATAATAAAAAAATGGCTGTCTTGCTTTTATACCACCTCCATTTTCCAATATTTCTCCTCCTAACAACCAAAATCTAGTTTGCATGTTATCCATGCTTATTTTTCTCTGACTATGATTGTGATTTTTTGGATTTTCTAACTTATCCCTTGTGTGAGATTTGCACTTATTTTTAAGTTCCTTTCATGACATTTATTCCCCCATTATAATACAAGCCATTTAATAGTAGACACTTTTTTTTTGCTTATAATTTTATTAGTAGTAAATAGTAGTACACTGTTAGATATATAGTAAATCCTTAATACATGTTACATTGTATGTGAAAATTATCCTAGTCCTAGTGACAGATACTTATAATCTCTGGTAGTAGGGAAGTTGAGAGTGTTTGGTCAGTTGACCTCAGGAATTCTGAGCTGAAATGTGATGTGTCTATATTAATCCCAATACCAATAGGATAAGCCCCTGATAGAATGGGACTAATGAGCTGCCTAGGAAAGAAAAAAAAAAACAAATCATGCAAAAAGAGAGCAAGTCAAAACCTTAATTCTGATAATTTGAGATTAGGTTAAGGAAGAAGCTATATTTATTCTCTCAACTATAAATATGGGACCATAGTTATTTTAGGTTGGATGAGATACAGAGATATAGTCTCAAAATTATTTGTCTATTTGCCTATCAAAATAAATACAAACAAACAAATAAATAATCATCTACAAAAAGGAGATTATTGAATCAAGAAAGAGAGACATATAAGATCATAAAGAGTGAGAGAAAACAAAGAGAAGAGGCTCAAGACACATTCTGGGATACACTCAGATATAATGTGAATAACAATGTAGCAAAGATTATTGGGAGACAGTTGTTAGATAATATGAGAACTAAGAGACAGCAATTATCATTAAGAGAAGTCAAATGTATAAGTTATTACTTATTTTGCATTTAGCAGAGGGAGACAATGCGCTTCAGAATATAATCAGCTGGGTGGTCTCACCCCACTAGCATACTATATCTCTGTGCGAGTAATGTGATCTATTTCCACAGCTCATTATTTCCTTGTTTTAGTGTGTATTTCCTTTAGCATATATTTTCATCCTGCTATAATTTGGCTTTACATTTTCTCTTTATTGATGCTTATTCAAATCTTTTCCACATGTCTCCCAATGTCCTCCAGAAATATTTATCCCTTAGATTCATGGATGTTCTCATACATTTTCATAATAGCCAATTCTTCAACTACCTTTTTATCCAATCTATACTTTTTGAACACACACATATCTGTATATATATGCACCACATTGCTGAACTAATCTAGATTTCAATGCACTAAATCAAAGAAATACTTTTAAGTTGAAATTTGAATTCAACATATCAAGTTCTATGTTACCTCTAAATTTGTAGCTGGACTCCTGATTCTCTTTAGATATTGTATCCTTAGAACTATGACAAAATTAATTGACACTATTCTTTCTTTCATTTGCTACTCTCTAAAATGTCAATAAACTGTATGGTTTAATGGCAAGTATGGAAAATGGATTCAGGAAAAAAACAAAACAAAACAAAACAAAACAACAATCTGTGACTTTATCTATTAAATTATCACAACTTTGTAGATGATTTGCACATCTCTTTACAATCTTTTTCCTATACATTTTAAACTATCAATTTGATCTTTTACCATTTCTTCTAAGCCCTGACATCTTTGTAATTTCACTTTGTAATTTCTTCAAAAAGAAAACCATTCTCTGCTACCTAAGCTCACAAGAGGTCATCCTCAACTTCTCAGTTTTTCACATCCATTATATTGAATCAATTCCTAAGTCTTGGTGACTTTTGCCAATACTATTCCCTTGCACTTTCTTTTCTTCTCTGATATTGCCTTGACTCTGCTGCAGATCCTTATCACCTAATGCTTGAATTATTACAATAGCCTGCTGATTGGACTCACTGTTTCGTATTTCTTTCTATTATAAGTGATCCTATACTCAGCTGACAACTTGATCTTCTGATATCATAGCCTTGATCATATCACCCCCCTATTCAATAAATTCTGGTGACTCCCTATTAGATAGAAAATCCTCTTTTTAACATTCAAAGTCCTTCATAAAATTAACTTTCAAGCATTTTTATTATACCATATTTTTCTCGATGTACTCAACAATCCAGGGAAAAGGAGAACCCTGATATTCCCACCCCTAGCCATTTTGTCTCTTGACTCCATATATTTTCTCTGACTCTTTCCATGCTTGAAATTCTTTCACTCTCTCTTCATTTCTACTTCCTGTCTTTATTGGCTTTTTTGGATTCACAAATGTAATTCCACATATTCAAAGAAGCTTTTCCTTATCTCCTTTGATGCTATATATCATCCATCGATTATCCCTAATAACTATCTATATATTTTGATCAGAATTTTTTTCATGTTCCCCCTCCCCCCATAAAACTGAGCTCACTGAAATCAGACATTATCAAATAGTGGAATGAAACATCATCAACAACAACTCAAAATTCACCTGTCGTAATATCAGAAAAATAAAATCTTCAATAATATTCCTGGAAAGTTGTCAATCTGGAGCATGTCAGTTTCCAATACAGCCCATTCTATTTATGCATAGCTTTATATCCTTCCCCAAGACTTCAAGATTAAATTTTCCTCTACAATAATTTTACCTATCACTCTCAGTTTTGTCTTTGGTACTAAGATGAAGAAACCCTCTTATGTAACTGCACTTGGACAAAACATATTAAAATAATGAAAAAGGAATATGTTTAAAGAAATCAATGATTTTATCTTGTATAATCACAAAAATTCAGAGCTAAAAGTAATCTAAAACTGTTATAGTCCTTGGTAAAAGTTGTCCAGACAATGTTTAGGACGGAGAGAACTATGCCCTCTAGAAAATTGGCTTAGGTTTTACTTTCTTCTACTTGCAAAAGCTTTTACCTCAGAATTTAAGTAAAAAATTACTTAAAATTAATCATATATTGTTTTCCCCAAAGGTGACAGGAATATGCACAGAACAAAAGAAGAATAAATGTATATTGTAAAACAAATGAGAACAGATATTTATTTTCTACTCACAAAACAAATGGCAAAAGACTCAAAAACATGTATTAACAAAAAAAGAAAAAATATGTAAAGTCATTAAGTTAACTTGCAATTATGATTATACTTTCCTAGGAGCCAGTTATTTAAACCTCTTTCACTATAAAGTAGTTTTTAGCACTCCTAAATTAGCATAGTTACATTTCACCTGGGTTCTGCATTATGAAACAAACTTTCAGTCCATGTCTATTGGCAAAATAGATCAGACTCTCTGACTCATTTTTTTTTTCTTTTCCCAAAGCACTGGGCTCAAGAGTGTTGTGCAAAACTTCACTAACTAACTCTCCAAGCAAAATAAAATTATGCACAATACACTCCTAAATTTAATCTAAATTAATAATTTCAGGAATATAAGAGCTCTTTCCCCCTTTATCAAACTAATTCTTTCTTATTTTTGTTTCTGCTTTCTTCCTGTTTCTCCCAATCAATAGTAGTCATTACTAGGAACTTGCCAGTGATTTGCAATTAGTTAATTCCTGACAATTTCTCAGAGATATCTAGTGGAACTTCTATGATACCGATTGGAGGAGAAAATTTGGTACAGTGGAAAGATCACTGCTTATAAAGTATGAAGACCTAACTTGAAACCCTACCTTTAGCTTGCAATATTGGTATGACCTTGGATAATATACTTACCAAGCCTTATTTTCTCCATTTGATGAAGGAGGATTACCTTAACTTGTCTCTGAGATAATTTCCAACTCATATGATTTGATTTTCATTTAAAGGCTTTCATTTCTTTCCATTCACCACCAATCAAATATTACAAACTGTTTACTTATATGTTATCTTATCACTTTTCCATTCTCATCATGTTTGAGGACTTTAATGAACAGATTTCTGGGCTATTGGAAATAGCATAAAAATGTAGCAAATTCAAAATGGAGAATTTAGAAAAACAGGAAATGAATTCACTGTTCTAATGTTGATTTTATCTATATTCATTCAGTATGTCTGTGTTAAATTATATCCTTGACTGAATATATCAATTAGATATAGTCCTTTCCCTCAAGAAGTTTTTAGTTACAACAAGCACTACACAAAACAGATATATAGGTAGAATTAATATAAATCATAGTAATACAAAATATAAATAAATATGTATTTTATAGATGTGTGATATGTATATACAAATAAACATATATATATAAATGCATATGTGTGTATGTCTATGTGTGAGTTAATCTTGGCCCATAAAGATATAGCCCGAGCCAATCTCACTAACACACATATATTGCACTGGCCAAATACTGCTTGGAGAGGAAAATGTTTCCAAAGGAGCACATCTGCATAGAATTGAATAATGTGCCACGCAAATACCATACTTCTGTTTAAGCCAAGTAATTAGAATTGCATTTTCTGGCTCTTTAATTTACTGTGTGCTTAAGAACTATATTTTATTACTTAAATCAAGTACTATTGGTTCCACTCTTGTAGGTTTCTCAGAGGGCAGCTATTCAGCCATATTGTATCCTCTTATTCCTGTTGAATTGAATAAATCAGAGGTATGAATTACAGAGCTATCCTGGGACTGCTTTTGCCTATGCTGTCAGTTCTAGCTCTTAATGGTTCAGAGATTCAGGAAAAATAGGCTAGACTAAAATATTGCATATTTCCCTCTAGGGTTAAATTTAAACTCTAGAAACTGAGTGATTCAAAGGGTCTATTTTACAAAAGAAAATGGAACACTGAAGATAAACTTTGCATGAACCCCCAAATCACAGAGCTCTGAATGAATATAATTCAAATCAAAATGTCTTATGAAATCATAATGGTTTGGATAACTGTTTGACACACCATAATAATACATTGTATAATGAAAAAACTATCATGCGCTATGGTGATCATTATATCATTATAGTTCTTTCAATACTTTTTGCCAGTTATACCATAACATTCTTCTAATTCATGTGGCAACTACTTTGGGACTCAGTTTCAGTCACATATGTAAACGAGGAAACTGCTGATGTTGTCAAGATCGCCTTATTTTTAAAAACAAGCCTCTTGGTCAAGATGGGGGGGAAATACCCATATATAATAATAACTTTGTCTTACACGTTTGTCACATCTTCCTTTCCAAAAATGCCTTCACAACCAGCATCTCATTTCTACCTTTACAACCTTGTGAGTTAGAGATGACATTTTACAGATGGGAAAACTTATACACAAATAACGATGAAGTCAAGGCTTCCAAGGTCATCCATTTTCTGAGTAACGTAGCAGTTACTCAAATGCAGTTTAGGGCTTTAGTTGACTGGATGACAGGCTATGATAGCTTATCGTGACAGCTTCTCTCCAAAGCCTCTTGCATATTTGGGGGTTTAATGAATTTTTCAGCAGACATCTGCTTTTAAGTTGGTAAACCTGTACATGTGCTGAATTAAACCTGTTTTAAGAAATTAGAACTAGACTCTAGGAAATATAGCTGTCTGCTTCAAATCTGTGGGAAAATTATAATGAAGTCTACTTTTTATAATCTGCATGAATGGGTGTTATAATCTGCCTTGTCAGCTAGGTAGTTTTTAATGTATAATCTAGTTGTTATTTCTATGTATTCATATTCAATTCAATTCAAGAGACATGAAGGACTCCACTATGTGCAAAGTAGGGTGTTAGATGCTGGGGTTAAATACAAGGACAATAATTCAAACAATGGATTTAGAATCTGCAGCTTATTGATTATTGAATGAAGAGTCAAAAGAACTTATTTGTAGACTAATCTTTGCCCTTTAACAGCTCAAGGACTTCAAGTATAGCATATATATATATATATATATATATATATATATATATATATATATACATATATATATATAGGATTTCATTTTCATTATTTACAAAATTAAAGGAGCTGTTGAGAGAACTGTTAGTCACAAAACCTGTATTAAATACTTTTTCCCCCAGTCATTAGACAAGGTTTGAGAGATTCATGATTAAAAAAGCATACATCATCTGCCTTCAAGGAGCTAACAATCAATGATGTGAGAATTAGGTACATGAACTATGAATGTTTAGCTTGTAAAAGAAGACTTAGGGGTAACAACTACAATAGATGTTTCTAAATATTCAAGTACTTTCCAATGGAAAATCAATTAATCAGCACACATTTATTAACAACTTTCTCTGTATCAGGTCCAATACTTAACACTGATGATACTAAATAAACAAACAAATGAATAAATAATAAAAACAAAAACATGAAAATAGTTATCTTCAAGGAACATACATACTAATGTAAAGAACCTCATTAATTGTAATATCCAATACAAGTATAAAGAGTTATTTATAAATATTATTATTATTAACACTATAAGGGATTATTTTAAATAAATTATTATTAATACATTGGGATTTTTTTCTTGGATCCAAATCAATCAATTAATCAAGAAGTCTTTATTAAGCATTTGCTATATGCCAGGTTCTGTGCTTGACATTGAATATCAATGCCTGCTGTACTTTTATTCTAATGAAAATGATACACAAAAACAGAGAAATATATATGTGTGTGTGTGTGTATATATGTATATATATATATATACTATGTAAGTGCATATTACATACACACATACTAAATATATATTATGAACATATGTTCATATATATGTATATATTTATACATGTAATATATCTATACATACATATTATATAGATGAATATGAGCCTATTTATATGTACATATATACACACATATATTTATATGTATACGTACACACATACAAAGAATAGTTAAATCCAAAGTGGTTTAGAATGGATGATACTAATAGTTGGGGAAATCAAGGAAGACTTCACTATAATAGCTCAAAATATCTAAATAGTATTTAGATAGTACTTTAAAGTTTGCCAAGTGTTTTACAAATATCTTATTTGCCTTTGGTACAACTTGGGAAGTTAAATACTATTTTCACCCCATTTTACAAATGAAAAACCTAAAGAAGATAAAGGTTAAATGAATGGATTATGATCACATGCCTAGAAAGTATCTGACACCAGATTTGAATTCACTTCTTCCTTAGTTGCTTCACGAACAAAGTAGTGTTTGAGGTCTATCCTAAAGGAAGAATAGCGCTTTTTCTGGAAATAAGGAGGAATTGCACTTCAGGTATTAGGGACAGCCATTATAAACACAAAGAAATGATAATTGGAGTTCCCTAACAGAAGAAAAAAGAGAAGGCTATTTTGATTAGTTCACAGAATGTGGGGGAAAGGAAGTAATGTCCAGCCAGGGTAAAGAAGTAGGTTGGAGTAAGATTGCATAGCTTTACCACAGAAAAGTTTAATTTTTGTCCCAGAGGCAAAAGGAAGAAACTGGATTTGTTGAGTTGGGATATCACCATTTAGATAAAAGTTTTCACTGTAATCTAGAAACTATTGTTTAACCAGGAGATCATCATATACTTCAACAATGATACTGTATGAGGATGTATTCTGAAGGAAGTGGATTTCTTCAACAAAGAAATCTAACTCATTTTCAAGTGATCAATGATAGACAGAAGCAACTACACCCAAAGAAAGAACACTGGGAAATGAATGTAAACTGCATTTTTGTTTTTCTTCCCGGGTTATTTTTACTTTCTGAATCCAATTCTTCCTGTGCAACAAGAGCACTGTTCGGTTCTGCACACATATATTGTATCTAGTATATACTGTGACATATTTAACATGTATAGCACTGCTTGCCATCTGGGGGAAGGGGTGGAGGGAGGGAGGGGAAAAGTCTCAACAGAATTGAGTGCAAGGGATAATGTTGTAAAAAATTACCCAGGCATGGATTCTGTCAATAAAAAGTTATAATTATATAAAAAATTAAATTAAATTTAAAAAAGAAACTATTGCTTGTATTTCTTTGCAATATAGGTTATAATGATTTTTCCAGTAGAATTTTCCACTTTAATTATAGTTTACTTAGGCTGATTTCAAAATTATTTGGAATATTGCAAGTATACTCAGGCTAGTAGTCAGGTAGCTAAAGTTTGGAATTATATTCATATTATTAATAAGATTATGTTTAAATAACATATCAAGTTTTGTCAAGTATTTTCCTGCCATATAAAAGCATATATTATTTTCTTTCAATAGCTAAGAAAACAATCTCTAACATAGTAAATAATTTATTCTTACATATCTAATGATTGTCAAACCCAGGTTTCCAAATTTTCAGTCCTTCCTGTTTTCCCTATACCAAGTTTCCTTTTCTGGACTGTGGTGGAAGAATTGGGCTTAATTTAAACATACTTTATAGACACCTGAAGAGAGGTAAGAGATATTACATCAGCCTAGTCATTATCCCTTGTATCTTCTTAAAATGATCATTACTTTCTCTATATTTACATTTACTTACTTTTGATTATAGTGTATACTTCCAAGAAAATTCTAATCTCTATTCTTTTTTGATATTGGGTCTCTCTATCTCAATCTGAAAATTCAGTAGCCATTCATTGATTAACCCTACTACTGATAGGCAAGGAAACTTTGATCTGCTTTTTTTGCAAGGTTGAAATTGTCTCTACTTAGGTAGCCTGATATATTCACTATATTGGTGCAGGACTTAGATCAAACACCCAATCAACTCAGAAGCTCAAGCAATCTGGCAGCTCCTGTCTGCCAGTCTATAGGAACTAGAGGTATGTGTCCCTTTCCTAGCACCAAAGCTCTTTAATAATCATCAACTCTGTTGAAATGAACACAGCCAACTACATCATTAGCAATTGATAAGACGAGTCTATTTTCATACTGGCTAACATGAGGCTTGCATGGAATGTTTACTTTATCACACTCTATTCTACAGCTCTTGATTTGGATAGAAAATGAACAAGTAAATGCAAGGCTCTACACTAGCCAGAATCCTTTCTGGGCCTTGCTGAAAAAAAGGCTCAAACCCAGATGGAGAATGAATCTCTGTGTCAACTTTTCTTCAACTCCTGGTTTGAAGCCACTCTGCTTTGAATCTCCTTCTGGCTACACCCATGGAGCTTGCCATCTTTTAATTTGTTGCATGACTTATAGTTCCCTGTAGCACCTTTTATCCCCTGGCAGGGCTCTACAACAATGATAAATAGGGCCCTGTTTAGCCTAAATCTTTCAAATTCTAAGGGCGTGAGTTCTTGGCATCTTACAGCTGTACTGAGCTTGGCAAATAGCTATGGATGTGACTGAGTATAGTGTTAAAGGTGATAGAACTAAGTGAAACAACTAGAGAGGAACTCGTGTGTGTGTGTGTGTGTGTGTGTGTGTGTGTGTGTGTGTGTGTGCTCATATATATGTAGCTACCTATTTTTGTGAATTGCAGGATGACTCTCGGAGTCATGATCCAATTCTAAGTACAAATAGGGAAAATATATCAATGTTTACATCGATTTTTTCGATTTAAAACAGAGTTTACTATATAGTGCCCTGAATAATTAATGTAGGGGAAAATGTATTAAGTAGTAATTTTATTAAATCAATAAATGTGTTTGCATGTATGTATAAAAGGCAACGACAGTATCAAATCATGTAGAATAAAAAAAAATCAGGATATTAAATAAAGCAAAAATAATTTGAATGCATACATTTTTGGTAAAACCTTCTATCACCAATGCCATTGATTGAGGAAAATGTGTGACAAGATGAACATTATTCTCTCTCTTCTTCATGGTGTAAGGTTATGATGTATATATGTATTGTATGAATACATTTCATTTACTCTGAGTCACAGTTGGGTTCATGGGCTATATTGGTTTTACATCATAATCACCATCATTATGATTATTATTATTATTATTTGCACAGCCCTTTTTGTAAAGGCAAAAAAACTGGAAACTGAGTGGACACCCTTCAGTTTGGGAATGGCTAAATAATTTGGTATTTGAATGTAATAGGATATTATTATTCTATAAGAAATGATCAGATGGCTGGTTTAAGAAAGAACTGGAGAGACTTACATGAACTGATGCTAAGTAAAGTGAGTAGAATTAAGAGAACATTGTACACAGCGGCAACAAAATCATGCAATGATCAGCTCTGAAGAATGTGTCTCTTTTTTACAATTAGGTGATTCAGGGCCAATTCCAATAGACTTGTGATGGAGAGTGTCGTTTGCATTTAGACAGAGGACCACAGGAACTGAATATGAATCACAACACAGTATTTTCATCTTTTGTTGTTATTGTTTGCTTGCTTCTTTTTTTTTTCTTTCATTTTCCACTTTTGATCTGATTTTTTTTTTTTTTTTTTGGTGCGGCATGATAAATACGGAAATATGTTTAGAAAATTTGCACACATTTAACCTATATTGGATTATTTGCTGTCTAGGGAAGGGAAGAAGTAAGGAGGGAAGGAGAAACATTTGGAATACAAGATTTTGCAAGGATAAAAGTTGAAAACTGTCTTTGTGTGTATTTTGAATAATAAAAAGCTATTATAAAAATAAAATATCTAGGGAGTGCAGACTTGTCAGTGGGGGGAGATGGGGGCAGAGAATAGATCAGCAAATGATTGCAATGCAAAATCAAAAGGGATGAATAAAACATAAATAATAAAAGATAAGTTTAAATTATCAGTCACATATTTGGTGGACAACTGTTATGTAATTAGCACTATGTCAGATAGTATCTTTACCACCAAAAAACATACTCAAAACTCCTAAGGGGCTTTTCATTACATAGTTCATTAGGTACTCACCCACGGCTGTAACTGTGCCCTGATCTCCCCATGTTTGAAATAGTATGATCAGCACTGGGTGCCAAAGTAAGAACACTGATAAACTGGGAATGTTTCAAGGACAGTCACCTACTATACAAATGGCAGAAAGTCGAGAGTTTAGTTCCATACCTCTTCATGAGAACTAAGAATAAGGGAGAGAGATTGTGATGAATTGAGCTGAATGAATAAATAAAAGGTATAGACAATAAGGCAAAGGAATGGTAGCTATGGAAGAGTTAAATATCAGACTTCCTCGGCTATTCAATTCTGCCTTTGCCATTGAACCACTTAAGATTCCAGTAACCTGATTCCAAATTTGGAATTTCCAAAGCAACCTGACATCTCTGCTTCTCCATTCTTTTGTCTGTTTAAAATAAAAGGAGGTATGGAGAAGATTTTTCATTTGTAAATTCTAGGGTCCTTAGTGTGGAACATATGATCTTAAGGATAATTGATAACTAGAAAAAGATAACAGGAGAAGGAAATTCTAAAAAGCAGTATCAAGTAAAGAATGGAAGTTCTGGTGTCCATTCAATGTTTATGGATGGCTAATTGTATATTAAGGGTGTGTACAAGTTGAAACTGCCTGCATTTAGGCTTTTGTTCTTCTGTGTATTTTAACTTAAACTAGATTCTAAATTTAATAGTCCTTCATTTGAAATTTTACTAATAGTTTCCTATAATTAAAAATGCATACTTATCTAATAAAAACAGGTTAACTTAGCTATTCTGAGAGGAACCAATATACTATACCAAATATATTCAGTAAATGAAACTCAAAATATTTCCAGTACCATCACAAACCATCTTAGTACTTCAACTACAGACCAGGTATGTTTTAAGAAAAAAAATAAATTTAGATTTGGGGATTTGAGGAATTTGGAATATTTAGATCTCAATCTCATATTTAGCAGGAAAATTAAAGACACTTCTAGAAATATATCATCAGACTTCATCATGTTCATGGCTCAACTTAGATGCTATTTCTTGTGTAACGTATTCCCTAATATGTCCAAATGTTAGCACTATTTTTTACTTCAATGTTACTTCACACACACACACACACACACACACACAAGTTGCACAGGATGGTTAGTGTGAAAAAGACAGCATAGAAATAGATGCCTTAAAATATGTCGGAAGAGCTTTAGAGAATTGGAGGAATGGAGTTTCTATTTAGATTTGGAGAGCAGAACCAAGAATAATTCATGGCTATAACATAAAGGCTTTATGTTCATTGAGGCAGGGTAGTGATGCAACTTACTAACAATTCAGTTAGGTCCCTTTGACCCATCAATAGAAGTACTACATCTATACCCCAAAAAGCTTACTAAAAAAGTAAAAAGGAATCATATATATGTAAAGATAGATAGATACACAAACACACACACACACACACACACATATACTCTATGTGATGACAAAGAACTGCATTATAAGGCAAGTGTCCTTGAAATGGGCAATAGTTGAACAAATTTTGATATAGAAAATGATGAAATGTTATTGTCCCATTAGAAATTTTGAAAGTTACAGTTTCAGAAAAAATATAATATTTATATTATCTGATTCACAATGAAATTATGAAGAATATGTCAAACTACTAACCCAAAAGTCATAAATCATTTTTGCTAAGTTGCAGCCTAAAATACTCAAATAACAAACTTAACACGTTAGGGAATCCAATTATCTGCTACTATTTACCTTTATTTATTTTACCTCTATTTACCTATTTACAAGGCTATTACATAAAAGAAATCATTCCAAAAAATTCATATATGCATGAGACTCATAATGTTTACTGATTCATTACCAAGTCATGACTGCCTGGACTTAGTAAATTTCAAAATATTATAAACATGCCAAAATACCAGTTCAATAAAACTTGTGAAGTGAAATGGGATGTTGGTGATTAACATATGCAACAAAATTAGACCATGTTAGGGGGAATTTATGAGATTTGTTCTCCTTTCTTTTTGTAGGGTTCTCATAGAAACAATTCCCTTGTTTTCTTTTCTTTTTTTAAATGGGGCAGCAGAAGGTGCTGGAAAAAGTATATTTTCTATTTTCCTGAAGGCAATGCTTATGTTACCTCGGGCTGTTTATGCAAGTTGAAGTGAAAAGATGAAGAATTATCCAGGGAAATTAAATAACCTGAAGAGCCAATCCAAATCACGCAGTGATTGTAACCTACTTTTCCCCACAGAAGACAATGTTCCAATCTGAATTATCCAGAGCATTCATTCATTCATTCATTCATTTGGCAAGCATAGGGGAGGGCATAAGCAGAGCCAAAGAGGGCAAAAGCAGATTAGCAGTAGCAACCTAGCTAAATTCTGCTAACATTTTATTACAAAAAAAAAAAAAAAACTTTAAAATTTCTTAAAATTGAATTTTGGAGAAACAGTCCTTAAAAATTCAGAGTGATACATTTTTTCCACCCTAGGACAAAATAGGAAGTCATTGGGAGAGCTCTGTGACAACTAAGGTGGGGGCTGACTCAGCACATACATGTCATGGCACCATTGGCTTAGCAGGAGTAGTAGTAGCTTCAGGAGCTCTGAGCCCAGAGACTGTAAGGGGGTGAGGGGGTGAGAGGTGAGACAATTGATCAGAAAGAGATTGGAGACCTTTTGTTTGCACTATGTACATTTGGTGCTAACTGATAACTTTCCCTAAAGTTTTCTGATTTACATTTCCAGGGGAGAGAGGAATGATAGCACTTAAGGATGCAGAGAGCAGCGAAACTGGGAATTATATCACAGGACCAAAATATGTGTATTGCATCTTTGCAGTTGCAAAGGAGCAAGAGTCTTTCTGGATAAAGGCCAGAGTGCAGACTGGGAGTGCATTGACCATATCTCTCCCCAGAATACATGACTTTAAAAGCACAGAAAACTTAAAGATTTCCCCCCTTCCAGAATTTGTTCTGAAAAATGGAAGCACAAAAAATGCAGAAGCTTCAGAACTTGGAAATGGATAAGGCAAAAGGAGATGATAAATGAGAGAGCAGATTAAGGAAGGCAGTGTTCAAAGGCAAACTATATTTTTGAGGAGGGACAAAAAATAAAAAAGAATGAAGAATGAACAGAACAAAATAATGTAGAAGGAAATTGAATAATTATAGCTATGAATGTGAATGGGATGAACTCACCAATAAAATGGAAGCATAGTGGATTAGAAACAGAATATAACAATATGTAATTTACAAAATATATGCTTGAAACAGAAAAATACAGAGTTCAATTAAAGGGTTGGAGCAGGATATTTTATGCTTCAATAGAACTTAAAAAAAATCATAGTAAGGCAAAGCAAAAGCAGAAGAAAAATACAGTTAATTAAAAGATATAAATAAAACTATTTTATAAAAGAGACCATAAATAATGGAATATTAAAAAAATATATTTCTCTGGTAAAAATTCCTTTTCTCAAATATAAAAGGCACTAAATTAGATATGAATGGGCAGTTTTCAAAAGACATCAAATCTATCTATAGCTATATGAAAGAAATTCTCTCAATTATTATTGACTGGAGAAATGAAAATTAAGACAAATTTGATGTACCACCTCATACCTATCAGAAATGATAAATGCTTGAATAAGTGAGGGATAATAGATACACTAATGAAGTATTGATAGCATTCTAACTATTCTAAAGAATAATTTGGAACGATTTGAACTCAGCAATACAGATTGGTATTTAATCCAAAGGGATTGAATGACCTATATGTATATAATGACCTATATGTATAAAGAAAATGATCTATATGTATAAAAAATTATTGAAATTCTTTTTGTGTTAGCAAAGAATTAGAAAGGGAGGGGCTACCTATCAAGTGAAGAATGTATGAATAAGTTGTAGCACATGATTGAGACAGAGTACTATTGAGCTATAAGAAATCTTAAGGAGTATGATTTCAGAAAAAAAGAGAGAAGGATCTAAATTAATTGGTGTAAACGGAAATGAGCAGCTCCAGGAGATCTTTGTATATATGGTGAAAACCACATTGTAATGATTATCAACTGTGAAAGACTTGGCTATAAAGGTAAATACAGTGATCCAAGAAAATGTCAAAAGATTTGTGATGTTCTAAATCACTACTGATTAGAAAAATGGAAATTAAAACAACTCTGAGGTACCACCTCAAACCTCTCAGACTGTTTAAGATGACTGGAAAAGATAATGATAAACGTGGAAGGGATGTGGGAAAACTGGAACACCAATGCATTGTTGGTGGAATTGTGAAATGATTCAACTATTCTGGAGAACAATCTGGAACTATACCCAAAGGATTATAAAACTGCATACCTTTTGATTCAGCAGTGCCATTACTGGGTCTGTCTCCCAAGGAAATCATAAAGGAGGGAAAAGAACCTACATGTTCAAAAATGTTTGTAGCAATTCTTTTTTTTTTTTGTGATAGCAAATAATTGGAAAAGGAATGAATGCCCATTAATTGGGGAATGACTGAATAAGATGTAATACATGAAGGTAATGAAATGTTATTGTCTATAAAAATGATGGACAAGCTGAGTTAAAAAGGCCTGCAAAGATTTACATGAACTGATGCTGAGCAAAACAAGTAGAACCAGGAATACATTGTACACATAACAATAAGAATATGTGATGATCAATAATGAAAGACTGAATTCTTCTCAGTGGTTCAGTGATCTAAAGCAATCCCAATTGACTTTGGACAGAAAAATGTCCTGTGCACCCAGAAAAAATCTAAGGAGATTGAATGCAAATAAACACATGCTATGTTCACTTCTTTTTCTGGTTTTTAATATTTCCTATGATTTTACCCTTTTGCTCTGATTTTTATTTCATCATGACTCATAATGTGTATTAAAAATAATACAATTAAGCAAAAAAAAATGATTTATGATGAAAAATCCAATTCACTTCCAAAGAAAGAACCAATGAACTCCTTGTACAAATTGAAGTATAATTCTCTTCATTTTTTTCTAGCTTTTCTGCAGACTATGGCTAATATAGAAATATGTTTTATATCACTTTAGATATATAATTGGCATCATATTGCTTGGCTTCTCAGTGAGTGTTGGAAAGATGTGAGGGAGGGAGACGATTTGGAACTTAAATTAAAATAAAGAATGTTAAATAATAATAATTATGTGTGCTATGTAAGGATAGCAATAAGACTACTGTGACTGGAACATGGAATATGTGAATGTATAAATGAACTGGCATCTTATGTTGGAATCTGGTTGTGAAGGACTTTTAATGCCAAAGAATGATATATTTTATTCTAGTCAAAAAGATCCACAGTCTTTGATAAAATATATATTATATAACAACAAACTAGGGCAAAATTGAGAAAACTTGAAAAAAAGAAACACTCCAACAAGGATCGAAATGACATTTTCTTGTATTTAGAAATTATTTCCTTAAGAAGCCATTTTCAGTGACAGAAGGAAGGATTTCCAGTGAATTGTGTTTCCTTAGAAGATTTGTCTTTCAGTAATGAAGCCCAATATCACTGGAGAGAAAAATCAAATCACAGAGATTCATACTGAGATTCCTAGGGCTTGAAGGGCCTTGGAGAGGTCATCTAATCCATCTCACAAACTTGAGGTAGCAGCAAGCTTTAAAGCACCTAGACAGATAAGAAGTTATCCTCTCATTTAAGATCTGCAGGAGAGATTCCACAAGAAACCCCTTAAGCACTTCTGGTAACTTTAATGACCCTCCCAAACAGAAAATTTTCTCCCCCAATATTACCTTAATTCCCTATTCTACCATTTAAGCAATTTGAAATTTATTATAGAAATTAAGTGACTAGAAAAAGAGGAAATTAACTTACATTTCTATATGCATTTTAAATGTTGATTTTTTAAAGATTGTTCTCATTTCTCCATGGAGACGAAATGGTATACTAGTGTTGCACCTGCTCTCCCAACCCCATGATTTTCAACAATAAATTCCATTTAAAATCATTTATTAAGAGTTTATTGAAAACAGGATACCATGTTTCAGAGCTGATGAACAATATTTATAGATGACAAGGGCATTATTCTAAAGTCTAAAAATATAAGGATATGAAAGATATACAAAGTTAATTGTGATTTAAAAAATGGAAGACTTGAGAGTTGTTTGAGAAAGGAATAGGAGATACTGACAAAGCTTCAAATGCAAACTCACAGAATCTTTGAGTTTAAGAGGATCTCCAAAGTCCAATAGTTCGACCCTTGCTTTACTAAGAAACCCCTTCTTTTGTCAGAGCAAGCAAATGCATATTCATCTAATGCGTAAAAATCCTCAGTTGGTATGATGGAAACACACTGACTCTTGATAATCTATTAACATGATTTGATCATACCTCTTCATGATTTCTTTTTGTCTTGTCATTGTACTCTCTAATCCAAAGGTACTTTGGTTTGAAACTCTAATTCTAATATTGTGCTGTCCTAAATGATTAGAACCTACTATACTAACTAGTCTCGTATGCAACCAGTCTTCTTCAACCTGGCCATCACCTAGGCCATGCTTGCTCTTTCTATCTTAAGGCCTGAAAAGCCTAATCAGCTTTTATATCTGAAAATGGTATGTCAAAAACATCCATTATTTCTTTTTAAAATAAATATGCCCCAAAAAATAAAATAAAATAAAATAAATATGCCCATAAATCCCTTAACTAAAATCATCATATTCTCCCACCACTGATCTTTTTTTGTGTCCTCCTTTTTAGAATATAGATTCCTTGAAGGCAGAATTCTCATTTTTATGTTTGTATAGATCACTGCATATTTTCTAGGACATAAGAGTATTTAATAAAATATTGTACTTGTCATTGATTCATTTCTTTTTCACACAGGAAATTTCATTTGCCTCCCTTTCCTCAAAGCTGCATTTACTTTTCTACATTCCCTACATACTATTTCTTGTCTTTTCCTGTGAGGCCAAGCAATGTAAAGCTTATTTCTCTTTCTTGGAATATCCCTTCAAATATTAAAAGAACACGTTCTGTTTTATCTTCACCTAAATCTCAATATGCTAACACAGTGTTATGTAATTTGTCAAAAAAATAGTGGAAATAATTTGAATATAGTTTTAAAAATAGTTTGAAAATAATTTGCTGAACCAAATGTATGGAAGAAGTGGCATTTGAGTTAGGCTTTAAAAGGATGAGTAGGAGTTCAACATGCAGAGAGGGAGAGAGAGCATTCTCAGTATAGGTATCACAATGTTCACAGAGGCAAGATATAAGGAATATACATAGTGTGCACAGCTAGTATAGTTGCCCACTCTGATTGAAGCATAATATATGGGGAAGAAAGTAGAATAAAATAAAACTGGGGATGTATAGTGGTTTAGGAGCACAACAGGTATGGCATGTTGAAATGTACTCACTAGGCAATAGGGGATCCTAAAGTTTTTAAACAGAGTAAAATGACCAAATCTACACATGCAAGAGAAGGGTCAGCATTAAAAGAAAGAGTTGGAATATGAAGGATGGATGAAAACAGGAAATCTAAGGAAAACCCTGAAGGGTTAAAAATCCAAAGATGGGGAAAAGAAAAAAAAAGCCAACTCTTTGTTCAGCCTTTTCCTAGATTATATTTGGACACCAGTCTTTATTTGCCCCCAAATACTGTTAATTAATGTTAAGATTGAAGTCTTCTAAAAACTTCTTTTTTGTTCTGGATATATTCTTATCTAATCAGGTCTCTTCTATCTTCTATTTGTATATTTGATTATTTAACCCAAGTATTAAACTTCAATTTATCTTTAATGGATTTAATTTTATTAGATTGGGTTCAAAGTTCTATCTTGTTGAAATCATTTTGGACTTTTATTTCTATCTGTGTGTTTTCTGTGCATGTTTTCTTCCACAATCCAACATAAAACCGTTGAAGGAATGGGCTATTTTTCTTTTGTCTTTGCATCCTTGACATCCAGAAAAGTGTCTGGTATGTAGTAAGCTCTTAGTAGATGCTTCTTTAGTAATTAAATGACTAATTGTGATGTTATGTTACTCAGAAAAGGAACCTCTTCTCATAGTATGAATTATCAGGTCAATTTAATAAGTTAACAGATATATAAAGTTTCTTTCCGCTCCAAAATTCTTCAAATCTATTGAAGATGTCGTTTTTATAGAGATTCTAAAAAGTGATCCTTTCACAATGATTTCAATGGCACATCAATATCCTTATAAACGTATCCATTATATAGATGTTTAAATGGAACAAATATTACTGTTGTGAACTTTTTATGATCCTAATTATTGCATTTGACATTTACAGAGTGTCCTAGTTCATACATGAATACTAATGCTGCAAATATAGTGAATGTGCACTCATTTATCATTAATAATACTACACTATTGTGGGCTAAAGGATAACAAGAATATCCAAATGTTTAGTGAACAAGGAGATCATTTGTTGAAACTGAAAAAAAAAACATGCTGTACTTCATAAATTCTTCAATTTATCTACCATGGCAAGATGAAGAATGAGCAAGGTTCACATTTTCCCACATTTTATTAAAAAAAAGATGCAAATGCATGCACGTTCCAAATTAACCATCAAGTCTGGAGTAACTTATGCATTGTATTTGGATTCCTTCTTCTGCCACTTTTATAACAGATAGGCAGAATTATTTCATCATTCTTGTTTAAAATTATCCTTCTTAGGATCTCCCAACTTAGTTCTTTCTACTCATATAGAAGAAAAGGATATTTGACAATTTATCTGGACTAGCAATGAATTTACACAGGGAACTTTTTGTAGGTCACTCAAACATATCCAGAATAATGAAAAATATTGTAATTCAAAATAATTTGCATGTATAAATTACCAATCTACTATATCTACAAAAATTCTGTTTGCATGCATATATCAAGGTGTACTTGGAAATCCACATGTTTTGCCCAAAGCTGATACCATTTTCAATATCTTTGCCCTATAATTTGCAATGATTTCTTTCTCAAGCTTTCCCACTGCTGAAATCATTGTATACCTTTCTGAGTCATCAACAGTACATAGACCATTAAACATGAAAATCCATACCTTATTCCAGACAACCCCAATATTCTTTCCTTGTAAATAAAGCTAGAGTTTTATTCCAGTCTGATGAGAGTAGTCTACATCATACTCCTACTGAAAGGAATTTGAAAACTTGCTCAGAGACATATGCCATGATTTTTTTAAAAAGAATTCAGGCTCCTTTGGTGGCAGGCCAGGGATTAGTATTTTACACACTCAATTTTGCCCTGCCCACATAGATTGATTTTTTTAAGACCACCATTGTGTTGATATCCTTATATACTTTCTCTAACACAATTAAATTTTCTCCTCTGCTCAGGTTTCAAGGCACAACGCTGAAGGTTAGTTTATTTTCTTCTACTCTCAGACTATGTAAATCTCTAGTCACATTTAATCTCAAATAAGAGATTATTTGTCCTGCTGTCCAGAAAGTATTGGGATTGAGTCTGCTAATTGATGATTCCACCTAAAGGAGGGTATGAGCCTTCTAAGTGGGATGGATTTTCAGAATTTTTGAAGTGAGTTAGGAGTGACAAAATTATCATTGAGCAAATATGTTCATTAATACATATAGTTTACCCTGGTTCTTTATGCCATAGATGCTTCTGATGCAAGATTTACCAAATTTCAAGGAAAATGGAATACATGTTATAAATTGAAATAAATAATTTTAAATACAAATAGTTATAAAATTAGTTTAATCTATGAAAATGTAAATTTGGAGATGAAAGAAAAATAAGATATTATTTTACAGATGTGAAACTCAGAGCCAAAAAAAGATCAACTTGTCCCAAATCATTCAGGTTAATAGATTAGAAAATTGAGATTGTTTATATTACTGTTCAATATTAAGATTGCAATAAAACATTTTTCAAAAATAAAAAAAAAAATAGGCTCATAGATCTAGATTAGGTAGGGACCATAGTGAACAATCTACTTCAAGCCCCACATTTGGAGAAGAAGAAAGTGATAACCACGAAGATCTAGTGTTTTATTATACTTGTAGCAATCATCATACATGGATTTGAATCTATGTTCCTGATTATAGAATCAGCATTCTTTTTCTTTGACAAAACTGTTTCTCAGCATTCTGGAATGAAGTTGAGAAGAGAACAATGCAAATGAAAGCAAGAATAAAAGGCAAAACTGTCTGGTTATCATCTTGGGCACCTCAAGATGCTTTTTTTCACTTAAAAAGAACACACACTATATATATATATATAATAAATTCTATCAGCAGAGAAATATACCTAGATCACTCAAAAGTGCTGGAAAGATAGTAAATAAAATTCTTTGAGATGCACTGAAACAAAAAAAAAAAAGTTGGATCCTCCAACCTTTTGAAACCATCTAGCTTTCCCCAGATGGCTGAAATATATAGAATTAGCCAGTGTTAGCTGTGTGATGCTCCAAATAAAGACTGCAGAAAAAAAATCACTCAATTAAAAATGCTTGATTGGAAAACTATAGCTATGAATGTCCTTCCTATGCTACAAATATACATGCACTTAATTACCTTTTGGGATTCGGAATTTTTTCATTATGCACATAATAAACTTTGTTGTTTGCTCATTTTCTTAGTTCTCTAATTTAAGCCCCAAATTACCGGGTAATCCCTATGCATATTGGGTTTAAATATGAAATACATTAAACAGGCATAAATATTTTATACAAATAAAATGTGAATGCACACTTATACTCAGCTTACTGTTATCTCACATAAGCTAAAACAGGCTGATGAAGATGCCCAGGAAACAAAGGAAAATTGGCTTGATCCACTACAAATTTCCTAATGACCTAAAATTTGAAGACAAAGAAAAATTATGATTGATTTAGATAAATTGATGGATTAATCTTGACCCTCAAGGGTTCTTGTCTGGCTTTAGGCATAAGGGCATAGGGAAGGATGAATTTGGTTCATCTAATCACCTTATATAGCTTCCCCAGGTAATGGTACCTATGAAAGAACTGGAAAGCTAATCAATAACTGAAAATAATAGATACTTAAATATGACATGTTTAAGGGAAGACTGTGCTTAAATTAAAGATATTCACGAGAGTTCAAAAAGCAAAAGAAAATTATACTCAAATAGCATCTCTATCCCTAAACAAGAGTCACAATTCAGATCTCTAATGTAGATCAGGGAAGAGCAAAAACATTATACCCACGGGGATATTATCAGAGAGGTTCAGGCATGATGACATATGCCATATTACTTGTAAAATAGTATTGAATAGCAATCAATTAACAGGGGTTTAAAGACTGGCAATGACAATTATGAATTATGTGACCTTGACCAAGTCAATGAGCATTTTCTGCCTTAGTTTTCTTGTTCTAAACAGTATAGAAATGGGTAGAACTACATGATCTCCAAAGTCCTTTCAGTTTCAATCTCTGAAGTACAATGGTATTCAGACCATAGACAGGCATCTGTTTAAGAGTCTGTTTGTGGGAAATACTGCATCATTACAACAAGCTCAGAGAGGTCAGAGATACTGATTTTTTGAGGTAGTCATTTCATTAGTTCAATCAGTAAGATCCTTGGATGTGACTTCATTTCATGAAAGCAAATGTGGCAAACAAAAAGCTTCTCCCCCAACACACACCCACTCACACACACACACTTTTCCCAGAGAAGGGTAAAGCCTCTTAGCCAGGTCCCTCTGATTCAATTTGATTTAGTTCTATTCAACAAGAAACTATGGAGTCTTTAAAAAATCAAGAGATAGGAAGGACATTTCCTCAAGGGGTTCACATCCTACTGGGAGAAAACAAGTATATATATATACATATATATATATGGCAATTTTGGTAGGAATATTGTCTGATATCCTAAACAAGGAGGCATCAAACAGCAAAGTTGTATGGGAGATGGACAGGTCTTGACAGAATCCTCATAAAAGAAGACATGATAGGCAGAAGCAGCATAGGGTTATGGGAAATCCAGCTTTTTCAGGAAACTCCTCCTCCAAATTACTGGGTTTTCTATGCTAAACAAGTGCATTTTCATACGCCTAATTTTCCATAGGCAATGCGAAACTATATCCAACAATTCTTTTCATCTCTAGCTCTTAATAGCTATATCACTAATTGAGCATTTAAATTATTATTATTGGCATGATTTTCTCTTCTATTAGAATATTAGCTTCCTGAAGCAATGATTTCCAAACTTTGATCAAGCACTCCTATCCAGTAAAAAAAAAATGAGCCTATGCCCTCATATATAACTAATATATTGTACTAATATTCCATTAAATTATAAAACGCACAATAAAAATGAAATAAATATTTTAAAGTATTTTATTTATTAATGATATAAAATATTTTGCTGTCACCAAAGTATTAACAATTATTTCTTTGAAAACAACATGATTGAGAATGTTGCATTATATTTTGAAAGCATTAGTTTAAACCTTTAGAAAACAGAAAGATATCACAATATGCTACAAGTAAATGAATGAGTGAAGGTTTCACTATCAACCTTCTATAATGGGCATTTCTCAATCTTCTCTCAGGATATCTGGTATAACATGCATGCTACATGACCATCTGAATACAGTATAAGGAAATCAGTGTCAATTTACCCATTAGAGAATTGTAAAAAATTTTACTTTGCAAATGATTATAATGACAAATTATGATTTTTTCTTTATTATTTTCTAAATGTATGCAAGTATCAATTTTATCTTCTTGGATACTTAGAGGAGGCAACTGATTGTCATGAAAAAAATCCAGAAGAAACCTGGATCTTATCTTTCTTAGATGGGGAAACAAAGGTTTCTTGGGAAAGCATTTCAACTGTTAAAGAAAGTCAGGTTATTAGAATTGCAAGATAGGAAAAAGATAAAAAAAATGATGGATTAGAATGAGCCTTATTATTTATTTTAATCATTGTCTAAAATATTGAGGCAGTAAGCATAGGAGGAGTATGAATTTGGGGAATGCTCTTTCCGAAGTATTGCCTTAATTTCTAATTATACTTTTTAACCCACCAATAAATAAAAAATATTAATTATTCAATCTTTGTTTTTCTTTAAGAAATCATATTGGTAAGCCAGATCTCAAAATCTTCTACAATTTTACTAATTGTTCAGATTCCAAACTTTTTTCAGTTACAGAAAATTTTGCAGTACCATCTTTCTCTTGGGCATCTCTTCTTGTCTTTCTTGGATTTGGGGTCCTGAGACATCTGAGCTGCTGGAGTGTTATCTTCCTCTTTTATAGGAGTATCTAAGTTTAGCAGCATGCAGCTCTAATTTTCCATCCAAATGTCCACAGTTGGCAGCAATAGGCATGGGGAGGTGGGATTTCCTGACAAGTCTCCAAATAACATGGACTGATTCCATCTCTACTGCTGGCAATATCCACATTCATATCACAGACTAGTACCAATGACCATCTCACACATACACTCTGCTCTTTGGAGAAAATGTAGCATAGGAAAAAAATGTGTTCTGGGAAAATATATGGTTTAAGGTCAGATCAATTGTCTTTAAGTTCCTTCTCGGATAATATCAATTATGTGGCCCTTTGCAAATCACTACCTTTTCAGAAATTACCTCAGTCTCCTCATATATAACTAATATATTGTACTAATATTCCATTAAATTATAAAACGCACAATAAAAATGAAATAAATATTTTAAAGTATTTTATTTATTAATGATATAAAATATTTTGCTGTCACCAAAGTATTAACAATTATTTCTTTGAAAACAACATGATTGAGAATGTTGCATTATATTTTGAAAGCATTAGTTTAAACCTTTAGAAAACAGAAAGATATCACAATATGCTACAAGTAAATGAATGAGTGAAGGTTTCACTATCAACCTTCTATAATGGGCATTTCTCAATCTTCTCTCAGGATATCTGGTATAACATGCATGCTACATGACCATCTGAATACAGTATAAGGAAATCAGTGTCAATTTACCCATTAGAGAATTGTAAAAAATTTTACTTTGCAAATGATTATAATGACAAATTATGATTTTTTCTTTATTATTTTCTAAATGTATGCAAGTATCAATTTTATCTTCTTGGATACTTAGAGGAGGCAACTGATTGTCATGAAAAAAATCCAGAAGAAACCTGGATCTTATCTTTCTTAGATGGGGAAACAAAGGTTTCTTGGGAAAGCATTTCAACTGTTAAAGAAAGTCAGGTTATTAGAATTGCAAGATAGGAAAAAGATAAAAAAAATGATGGATTAGAATGAGCCTTATTATTTATTTTAATCATTGTCTAAAATATTGAGGCAGTAAGCATAGGAGGAGTATGAATTTGGGGAATGCTCTTTCCGAAGTATTGCCTTAATTTCTAATTATACTTTTTAACCCACCAATAAATAAAAAATATTAATTATTCAATCTTTGTTTTTCTTTAAGAAATCATATTGGTAAGCCAGATCTCAAAATCTTCTACAATTTTACTAATTGTTCAGATTCCAAACTTTTTTCAGTTACAGAAAATTTTGCAGTACCATCTTTCTCTTGGGCATCTCTTCTTGTCTTTCTTGGATTTGGGGTCCTGAGACATCTGAGCTGCTGGAGTGTTATCTTCCTCTTTTATAGGAGTATCTAAGTTTAGCAGCATGCAGCTCTAATTTTCCATCCAAATGTCCACAGTTGGCAGCAATAGGCATGGGGAGGTGGGATTTCCTGACAAGTCTCCAAATAACATGGACTGATTCCATCTCTACTGCTGGCAATATCCACATTCATATCACAGACTAGTACCAATGACCATCTCACACATACACTCTGCTCTTTGGAGAAAATGTAGCATAGGAAAAAAATGTGTTCTGGGAAAATATATGGTTTAAGGTCAGATCAATTGTCTTTAAGTTCCTTCTCGGATAATATCAATTATGTGGCCCTTTGCAAATCACTACCTTTTCAGAAATTACCTCAGTCTCCTTATTTATAAAAGGAAAAAGTTGGGAGAGTTGTATACTTCCATCTCGAAATCTTGCATTTTCATTATTAATGGCTCTAATCTGTATTAACTCTGAAGTCATATTTAT
Organism: Antechinus flavipes; assembly: GCF_016432865.1. Classification (NCBI taxonomy): domain Eukaryota; kingdom Metazoa; phylum Chordata; class Mammalia; order Dasyuromorphia; family Dasyuridae; genus Antechinus; species Antechinus flavipes. Next base: position 39,759,697 of record NC_067398.1, on the reverse strand, counting down.
CCAGAATCATAATGGCAGTTCTTAAAGGGCCAGGACCAATGACCCATACACAAGTCCAAGGGAAACCAATAATCATTTTAGAAGATGAAATGAAGTAGCATATTATTTTTCTTCTACAAAATAAAACTGTTAGAAGTCACTTGCATAGCTGACAAGACATTAAAATATCTTCCCCTTTATGGATATTTACTTAATTTTCTGCCTCTTTTTCAATACGTAGATATCTGGGCCAGCTAGAAACAATCTTTATAATCTTTGTAATAATTGTCTTTTTGCAACTTTTGATATAGGTATATTGGGTATAACATTACTTCTTATATACAACATCTCATCTCTTATTTTTTTTTGGACTTTTAACTTGGCTATGCTTATGTCTGGAATGTACTCTCTTCTCAGGTCTACCCCTTAGGATGCCTGTTTTTTTCTCTTCAAGGCTTTGCTTAGGTTCTACCTTCTACACAATGTCTTTTCTCATCCCATGAATACTGGCATCTTTTAACCCAAATTATTTTGCATTTTTCAGAGTTATCATTATATCTCTCCAGATAGAATCTAATATCCTTAAATGCAGGGACTGTTTTGCTTGTAAAGTTTCCATCCTCAGGAATAAGTCTAATTCATGAGAAATAATAAATGATCAGTAAAATAAGAAATAGCTTTGATATACAATCTTACATTTTTCAAAATATCTCTCAGTTTCTTCTCTTAAGAAGAAAACAAAATTAGGAGTTAGGCACTATTATTATGTCCATTTTAAAGATGAAGAAACTAGAACTGAGAACGAGGTATTATTTGAGGCCATATATTTGAGGCCAGGTTGAATTAAAATTTGTTAGCAGTCTGATTATCACCAGATGGTATATGCCCAGTCTGGATACTCCTAATAGTACCTGACCTGTCCCATACATAGAATATGCTGAAAAATATTCAACCTTCTCTCAAAAAGAAATGTACTAGGTGAAGTAGTGGATAGAACATCAGTCTGAAGTCAGGAAGGCTCATCCTCCTGAGTTCAAACCTGGTCATAGTCATTTACTATCTGTGACCCTAACCAAGTCATTTAACCATGTTTGTCTTAGTTCATCATCTATAAAATAAGCTGGAAAAGGAAATGGCATAGCACTCCAATATCTTTGCCAAGAAAAACCCAAATGTGATTGCCAACAGTCAAGAATGAATGGAAGATGACAATAACAATATGATGCATTTTAAGTCTAATATAATTTATTATTATTTTCTATCTCTTTCTAAAATCTAGACAATTAACAAAGAAATAAGTCAAATACTGTTTTGTACCAGTTGCTGATTTCATACTGAAAATGTTTACAATGATTATTTCACAATGGACTCATGTAAATTAGTACTTCCCTCTGTAATTTCCTGACTCCCCTTTCATTGGCTATCTCCAGTTACAATACCAACTTCACATAGCCTCTGTCTAAATCCATTCTACTTCCTAGCCCTTAGAAGAAAGAGGGAAATGACTAAAATTCTGACCAGGAATCCCACTGGACTATTTTTTTGACCACTATATCCTAGACCCTTGCCCTTTGACCTTGAAACCTCACTTCTCTTGATCACTTATCGTGGTTATCATACTTGACCCAGATCCCGACTGTGATCTGAGTCGTTATCCTTTGTTGAGCCACAGGACCCCTGAGAGAATTATCCCCCTTTCCCTAACTCTGTCCATGTCTTCCAAAGCCATGCTGCCTAGCCTTTGAAGAAATATGAAAAATAAGAGGAGAACCCATTCAGTAGTGACTTATATAGAGTGGTCACCACCAGAAACAAGCTATACTAGAATCTGTTTCCTTAGGGATTATCTAAAGTATCCCGTGGGATCATTTTCCACTCCCATGTGTACACTCTGGAGAATACTATTCTACAGACAGAAAGGTAACATAGTAGATAAACTATTAGATTTGAAGTCAGAAAAATCTGAATTTAAATATTGCCTCAAATACTCATTAAATATCTGACCCTGGGAAATTTAGTTCTCTCAGATAATATTTGTAAAGCATTGTAAAGCACTTAGCACAGTGTCTGGCTAAGCACTGTTATTATGTCCATTTTAAAGATGAAGAAACTAGATCTGAGAACGAGGTGTTTTTTTCCAGGTCATATATTTGAGGCTAAGTTGAATTAAAGCTTGTTAGCAGTCTTTCCCTTCTCCTTCTTCCAGTACTCTTTATAAAATGGAGATAGTAATAGCACTTAACTCATCGGATTGTTGTGAGAATCAAACGAGGTAACACATATAAAATACCTTATAAATTTTAAAGCCCTACAAAAATGTTGGTTGTTATTGTTATTATTAGCTAACAGAATCATGTTTGCCTAGCTTTGTATCTTCCATACTTCTTGGCAACTAGATAGGCATATAGTAGGTATTTTAGACATATAGTCCCAGAAGAAGTTCATCCATCAATCCTAAAATAACCTGGTCTTACTTACTTAATTAGAGCTAATCAATGAAGATACCAAAGAAATGATGCTAATGGACTTAAGATTATGAATTGAATTGGGTACGTGTATAACTATATGACCCATTAGACTGCTCTATCACACCTACATTGTTTCTCCCCTAAAACAATCTATCACTTTCAAGGGAGAAACTCAGAAGCAGCCATCTACACATATATGAGCATCATATTTATAAGGAGAAGAGCCCCACCTCAGTTATGCAGGTGACAGACTAGTAAAGGCAGAAATAGAGTGGGTATGAAAAATATATCAGTCCCATTTTTTCTGATTTAGAACTGAAAGTCAAAAGGAATATCCAGCCTGTATCTCAGGGGAATATCCTCTTTACTGGCTTACAAGTAAGACAAGGGACACTTTTTTTTTCTCCTCCAGAAACTTGGAGGATGAACAAAAGAGGCAAAGCACCAACTTATACAATGAAAATGTTTCAGTGATTTTTTGGCAATCTAGAATTTTTTATATATTTTCTCAGAATTTTATGCTTATATATCAAATTGCCTCCCTTCTCAATGAGGGGGAAAGGAGGGAAGGAAAGAATTAGGAACTAAAAAAATTAAAGGAATGTTAAATTTTTTCTTTCATATAATTGGTGAAAAATTTAAGTATATATATATATATATATATTTTAAATAAAGTATGACCTTACAAATAGAAATAAAAATTTATAATTGGAAGCCACTTTAATGGTCACTTCCACATATTCCACCAAAGGAATACACCCATAGTAAGGTGAAGAACAGGTAGGGGAGAAAGGGATAGAATTTATACTTAAGGGGCATTCTAAGTTGGAAGAACTTTCATTGTTCATAAATTGTTTGTTTTTTTCCTCAGGAGATCAAGGCAAAATGGTATTCTTTCTTACTTTTACAAATTGCTCCTACTTTGACTGACTTTGGTCAGAAAGATACCTGGACTATCTCTCTTCCTTTTCAAAAACTCAAAGTAGGTATCATAGTGTTTTTTTCATACCTCCCCTCCCCCCAAGCCTTTCAGTTTCCAAGCAAAAGATCAAATGAGTACAGGTGGGCAGGACAAAAGGAAAAGTTGAGTAAAGTAAAAAAAAATCTTCAAAGGCAATGTGAACTATTAAGAAATTAGAAAAACTGCATTATATGTGTTGATTTTGAAAAGAGAAGAAAGTTATTTTGGAAGACAGCTATAAGAAGAAGAGAGGTGCAGGGACAATGTCAGGGAGAAACAAGAATCTTTTAGTTAAAACCATATTTAAATACATTTATAAAAGAGATATTAAATGCAAACAGAATGATTTACTTGTCAAATCCAAGGTGAAATACTTTGAAAATGAGAGGTTCTGAGACCAGTTAAGCAGAACAGATAGTGGAGAGGTAGGCCTATAGTCAGGGAGAACTAAGTTTAAATCCAGACTCAGAAAATTACTTACTATATAACCCTGGTCAAGTTACTTAACTTCTGTCTCAATTTCTTCATATGTAAAATGTGGTTTATAATATCTATCTCACAGGTTTTTTTTTTAATAAAATAAGTTATTGGTAAAAACCCCTCTAAAAATCAAGGTGAGATGCACACATATCTACAAATTTACCTATACGTACATTTGTTTGTATTAGATAATATGGTAATTAGTATTATTTCACTAATATTAATCATTTGAGGTCACAGAGTCATAGTTCCACTATTAATTAGGACTTTTTTTTTTTTTTTACTAATTCCTAACTGACTTATTCTTCTCAAATGGCTCATAAGTTCATAGGATCATAATTTTGTAACACATGGGTATAAGGGCTCATATAATCAAAACTTTGTTTAAGATATGAGGAAAATTAAGATAAGAGAAGGTAAGGGATAAATAGCAAAACCTGTATTGGAATCCAGATTCTATGACTCTAAATCAAGAATTTTCATCCATTCTCCCCAAATTAAAGTATTGAATTCCAGGCACCCATAAAGAAATTGTAAATCCCATGAGAAGACATCTATTGTTTGAGAAAGGAAAAAAATAATTCTTTGTGGAAATCCCTCATGAAGCTTTTCTGTAGCATAGAACAGAAAGTAATTTGAAACATTTATATTTCTACAGTTGGATAACATCATTTGTTTTTTTAGAGAGGTTGGGAAGGTTGGGGCAGAGGTCGAAGAAGAATATTAAATGATAAAATATTCTGTAATTCATTCTCTCTAATAAATAAGATTCTTGACCATAACCAAATCCATTTCTCCCACACACTGTCTCCAATACTGCTAATCGCCTCTCCGTTCTGTCACAGTGACTTGCTGTAATAGTTAACCATAAAACAAATGCATTATGGAAATACTTCTTCTGGCTCTAAACTGCCAAGAGAAATCTCACTGTGTGTCCTAGAGTTTCAGTTCCACGGGCAAATAGAAACTTTATTTTCAAAGTATACATTTCACATTTTAAAACTGTGACTGTATCAAAATGTAGATTTTGAATAAAAAAATATTAGCACTGAGATTGAGACTATCTATGAGTTGAGAAAAAAACACACAAACACATTAATAAGACAATGTTTTCTCAGTGAATAACAACCTAAACAGGGCTTAAAATTATTATTCCTGGTGTCTTGAATTTAAAATTTCTTATTTCATTATTATTGATGATATATTATAAATGTTCATTTTTCTCTAATATGGGATGGAAATGTTGTCTTAATGGTACATGTTATCAGTGAAACAAAAACTCATTGAATGATTCTGCACAAATCAATTAACACCTCATATCCTCAGTTTTCTATAAAATGGAGACAAACAACAACACATATGAAATACATATTATGTGTTAGTCATTAAAATAGATATTAGGAATGAAAAGAATGGCACAGAAACAAACAAAAACATTGTATTACCTACTTCCTTCAACTGTTTGAAAGAAAGAAATGAGATAAAGTAGATAAAAGTTTTGCAAATGTTAAAATACTATGTATCAGTTATGAGCCATATATGTTAAACAATAACTAATTTGTAGTAATATTTAACAAATCAGTATCTAAATATTGATGTTGCCTCCATAGACAATCTAGGCACTCCCATCATTCCTCTCATAAGTCAATTACAAGGAGTCCTAGTAAAATGATGTATACCTTCTTTCAAATATCTTGACATTATTAGGATATTCCTATCTACTAGTAAACCCTATTTCTAAACAATTGACTAACTCATCTTCTTCTGTCATATATATCTATAATGACATACTTTACTCCAGTCTTATTTGTTTTGTTGTCATCTTGTTTGTTATCAATCAGTCTACTTACATCCAACATGTGTTCTTTTCTTACCCTCTAGGAGAAGATGATTCAAAAAATGAGGTGGGGGAAATGTTTTGGTGCTCTGTGTTCTATTGTGTTTTGTGATTTATGGCCATACAGAAAACAAAAAAGGACCTTCATTTCAAGGACAATTTGGGGTTCATTAAAAAAGCTCTCTAATTTCCCCATTAACAAACCAGCCTTCTTTTTCCTTTCTGCTTAATTACTACTATTATTAATTCAGATTTATTGTAGAAATTCAGTAAACAGCACAGTCTGAATTTTAAATGTTTTAAAAAGAAGACATTTAAGTACTAATTTTTATTACATTGATATAAAAATAATTCATTTTAATAAACATATATCTTATACCTTAGTATATGCCTGAAATTGAGAATACAATGACAAAAATAAAATTGTTTCTGTAGCCAAAGAATGTACATTCTCTTGTGAAATCATTTCAATAAGAAATAAGAAAATACAAAATATGTGTGCATTTATACAGTGTTATTTTAAGAGGAAGAGAGCAGTAAGGAAGAGGCAAGACATGATAAAGAATGTTGCTTGGGCAGTGTTTGAAGCCAATTTGATTCTAAGAGATGAAAATGGAGGAGTGAATGCTTTTGAGTTATGTCATGTTATCTTAATACCAATGACCAGTACAGAATAGGTTAAGTGTTTTAATAAATACTTGTTATTTGATTGCTCCCATGCAAAAATATGGAGATGAGAAATGGAAAATTGTGTAAAAATAATGGTCAAAGTAAGTGTCAAAAAGTAAGAAGAATTAAATAAATGAAAAGGCAAGCATGGAATAGATTTCTAGTGAAAAATCCAATGTCATAAACAAATTTCTTTGACACATATGAATTTATTTATGGAGCTAGAAATGTAAATTTTTCATTTGGGAGTTGGGGAAAAGATTCTGATTTCAGAATATCCTTTACTTGTCAAGACCATAAAAACCTTCTTTAGAAATTTGATGAACCTTGTACTTGGTGGGAATCAATGTATTCAGTGCCTGATTTCCACAGATTTTGAATGTGTGGATACTGTATTAATGAGGTTGCATTGTTCTGGAGGTAATATAAGTAACACATAATGACCACTCTCACTCTATTCTTCACAAATAAATGTGACATTGTTATATAGCAAACAGATTAGCAGCAGCTTCCATCACAGAGAAGCCCCCATCCTTACTTCATTTCCATTATATTATAATTTTACTTTGTCATTTCAAATACAATTTAAATAAGGACATGAACAATCCAAAAGGACTGAAAAGTTGCAATGTTCAGAACTAAAAATTTGTGTACCTAGGAAGTAGATCCTTTCACTTGGAATGTTTTTGTTTGTTTGTTTTTGGCTTATTTTAGATACAATTTTACCAGGCTTAACTATTTTATATCCTGCCTCATAATATATTAAAAACTAAGAGAATTAAAATAGAATACAATAGGTTACCTCAATGTTCCTGTACTTTTTCTAAGTGACATTTGTAGTGATTTCACAGAATTAAATGTTTAAAAAATTAAAATACCTTACATATTCTCGGGATAAGGAATGAGGGAAAATAATGTTTTAGGGAACATGATTTCCAATAAAATCATTAAAATATAAACAAGTTTTGACTATTAAAGAATTAAATTCTCAACCAATCAGGGAAAAATGCTTTTCTGTCTGTAATAGTGTCTTTCTTTAGCAATCCAGATAACTGGATTTTCACTGGAATTTCTAGGGTAGCATTGGAAATCTAAGAAGGGTAATTTTCTGCTCCTTAAGCACCTTATATATCCATCCAGTTAAATGTGGCAACAATAGCATTTAGACTCCCAATTAACTCATTAATTGGCAAGGAGTTTAGAATCAATATCTAGCTAATAGCCAAATTAATGAATCACTGGTGAAAATATTTATATTTATATTTGGGAGTAGAAGAGCCATTATAATATAAGTGATATACAAAGCTGTGCAGTTCAACAGCCTGCTTGGATGTAAGTTTTAAAGGACACATTTGGGATCTGATTTATATTTTGGTTGGATTCCCTTCTTGTACACATTGGATGTAGTATATAAGAAATACCTGTACTTAGAGGAAATGTTCAGACTAAATTTTAGTGGTAGAGACTGGGCTAACACATAGTTGGTAGAAGTTATTCTCATATAATTTTATATTTTATGTATATTTTCCAAAACCATGCAGCTAAGAAATAAGAGATATAAAATTCAAACTCAGATGTCTTATCTCTCAGGTAACTCTCTTCCAACCAGTCAGTGAAAAACCAGTGTCCCCATAAACTCAGTTCTCATTCCAGGCATATTACCTAAATATAAGAGCAACAGTGAGTAGCAAGTTTGACTCATATAGATGTGAAATTGTCCCTGAACACTGAGAATCACACAATCATTTGTAAAAGTTTATTGATTTTTCACATCACTGTTACTCTCCAATAAACCAATATGATATCTGTACCCACAGAACAACATATTTCTATTGAAAAGAGTGATAACCAAGAAATGTGTCTAATCATAAGTTCTGTGGACCCAAGAATAGGAATCCTGCTTAGTTCTTCTTCCAAAAATTCAATGTTTCTTTTCTTCTTTTTGACAAATCAAAGTTTCATAGAATCTTCTCTTTAATAAACCCCCCATTAAAAAATACAAACAATTAACATATAGAAAACCAACATTAAGGGATCGGGAATGGAAAAATAAGGAAGTAGTATGATTGAAAAGATTCAATTCAATCCTTTTATCTAAAGTTCCTGCTAAAGGCATACTTCTTGTCTATTTTAGGAAGACTAGTCACAAATCATCTAAGATCATTTACAAATGGGCAGATATAATGCAGGAAATGATGTCAATAATAATTCTATGAACTGAATCAACTCAGAAGTCATGCTAATGGAGAGTAAAGGAACCATGAGTTTCAACATCTACATTGCCTAGAAAAATTCTTGTTTCTGAAAACTGTTTACTATGTTTGTAATTTAGAATTTTTTTTCAGTATCTCAGGAGAATTTAACTGAAGGAAGAAATAGTACACTTGGAAAGATATCATCTAAACCAAGTATTTGGGAAAGTTTTCTTTAAAACAGCTATTTCTAAAGCAATCTCTGGCATGGATATCTCAGGACAGGGAGGTAGGGAAGGTATTAGCATATGGAAATAGCCAGGTGTATTTTATCTCAGTCTCTTACTCATAATCAAGCTTCTTTCCAAGAGAATGGCCAGTTTACTCACACCTGTCTTTTAGTGAGGACATCTTGGTCTTTTCTAAGAAATAACCCCCTTTCTTTCTAGCTCCAGAAAGTAAGCAGACACATTTTTTTCTGTCATAGCTGAACCCATAATTGCTGGTAAAGAGACAAAGAATGTTTTATTTTTGCAAAAACATAAATTTAGTGCCAACTATGTGCCAGATATATTCTCAAGTCTGTATATCACTAAGATCAAAAGATACACTTACAAGAAGATAAATGAGGCAAAGTACAAAAAGGTCATAGTCTTGCTAATATTTAGTTCTTAAAGGAATATATAGGAATACAAAGTCCATATGAAAACACAGAAAATGCCAATAAGTGTTTACTGTTATGCCCGGATATAATCAAGAACCCATGAAGTTCTCCCTTCCTTCCTTCCTTCTTCCTTCCTTCCTTCCTTCCTTTCTTTCTTCCTTCCTTCCTTCCTTCCTTCCTTCCTTCTTCCTTCCTTCCTTCCTTCCTTCCTTCCTTCCTTCCTTCCTTCCTTCCTTCATCTTTCTTTCTTTTTCTTTCTTCCTTTCTTTATTTTTCTTTCTTTCTTTTTCTTTTTTTCTTTCTTTTTCTTTTACTTCCTTCCTTCCTTCCTTCCTTTCTTTTTCTTTCTTTTCTTCTTTTCTTTCTTTCTTTCTTTTTCTTTTACTTTCTTCCTTCCTTCCTTCCTTCCTTCCTTCCTCCCTTCCTTTTTTCTTTCTTCCTCTCCTTCTTTTTTCCTCTTCTTTCTTTTCTTTCTATATTTTTCTTTCTGTTTCTTTTTTCTCTTTCTTTCCTCATCTACAAAATGTGGATTATAATAATCTTACAACTTACACCTATGTACTACTTAATTTAAGAAATTTTATTGAGAGCCATTTAAATCTCAGACACTGTGTCAGGAAGTGGGGATACACTTGCTTGCTGTTTGGGGGGGAGAGAGAAAAAACTGGAACACAAGGTTTTGCAAAGGTGAATATCTTTGCACATATTTGAAAAAAATAAAATCATATTGAAAAATGATGTAACAACAGGAAACATATATATATGTTTAAATATTGTTATATTATAAATTTATACATGCACATATATACACAGATTTAAAACACACTAAATTCAAAGGAGGGAGGATTCATAACTTGTTAGTGCAAGAAAGTCCTACTGTAGGAAATGTCACTTAAGTTAAGCCTCGATGAAAACTAGGAGTTTCAAAAAGTTGGACTGAAGGGAATATTTCAGGTTTGGCAGGAGAGTCTATGCTAAGGCATAGGGATAGATCATAGAATCTGGGAATCACCAAATAGCCAGTAGTGCAATTTGGCTAGCATATAAAGTAAGTGAAGGAGGTATTGTGTAAAATGAGCTGGTTTCAGAATGTGAAGGGCTTTAAATACAAATGAAAGTTGTTTATATTTTATCCTAGGTAAAATAAATAACCATTGTAGCTTTTTGAGCAATGGAAATCTCATAATACCTACACCTTAAAGATATGTGTAGTATTTTTTTTTTTGGACAATGAATTCAAAAGAAGAGATACTGAGTGTATGGAGGACAATTAGAAGGTTATTGCAGCAGATCAGAAAAAAAGTATAAATTTGGGTGGTAATATGTAAGGAAAAGGAGAAAAAAGGAATTGATTCAAGATATTGAGAGAAGCAAAACTGATAGTATTTGACAGCCATCTAGATGATAGAGGGAGAAGCCAAAAGTTGACAATGACTATTGGCATGTGGGCACTGTGTGATGTGGAAGGCTGGTGCAAACTTTGGAAGTATACAGAAGTTCGGAAGAGAGATCTGTTTTTATTATAAAGAAAAGTGCTTTGTAAATCTTAGTTAAGTCTATAAATGTGAAATCTATTACAGACTCATGTTACCCTTAAAACAAAATATATCTGTCATATATATATATATATATATATATATATATATATATATATATATATATACACACACATTCCCAACTTTATCAATGAAGAACAAACTCATGACTTGTCCTGAGATCCAGCAGGCATAAATGCCAGTGAGTTGCTGTTGATTCAACACAACTTTGGGTAAACTAATTTCATCTTGCAACATTTCTATGTAAAAATGAAAGGATTAGACTAAGTACATGATCTGTAAAATACCTTCTAACTCTAACATCTCATAATTTTATGGATGCTCAGGAGCTTAGCAATATGGATGCAAGGTGATTATCAGGACATAGCAGAAATTGTGTCAGAATCTGGAGGATCGAAAACCCTGCCAAATCTTTGGAAGAATGGATAATCACTAGCTTCCACTGAATGCTTCTACTTCATGGAAAGAGGTAAAAAGTGAAAGATGGCATATTATTTGTTCTGAAGCATTTGGTTTTTGCTGTATTAAACATTCAATTTATACTAAATGATTTTTATGACAAGTGCTTTTCTGATTTAAAGGTATACAAATTAAGTGACATTATAGCTTAATAAGACAACACACATCCAACAAGTTAAAAACTGTCTGGCAAACTCTTTTTCTTTTAAAATCAGAAGTATATAATATGATTTACATCTGGAAAGTAAGATGGCAAAGGTAATTGGTGAATTTTGCAAAATACTTTATAATTAAAAGAATTAAAACTTTGGGTATGATTGGCAATGGACTCATTTCTTAATAATATGAAAGATCAAACAAAAGAGAAGGGGAATCAGCTTAATTGCATGCTTATCAAAGAATAACTGGGAAAAACTTGAAAGGATTATGCAGTTTTTTTTTCCTACTTGTTAGAATTAAGTAAATGATGGGGAAAGCTAAGATGACCCACAAACTACAAAATACAGAAAGTTTTCTTCCAAAGGGAAGAAGAAAGATCTGGTGAATGCCCCAAATACAGAAATGCATCTACTTCTGTATAGATTTTCCACAATTCCTTGACCCATTTCCAAGGCAGAAGAAATGCCATTTTTCATACAATCTGGGCACCTAATTAAGAGGTCAGTTGTATATATGATATCATGTTATACTTCAGCCTGGGGGGTTGGTGGAAGGAAGGGAGCATTGTAAGGTCTACTGATGGATGGCAAATGGACTGAGTGATTTTAGATTGAGGACTAAGTAGGCCTGATGATTGTGTTCAGTCTTTTCCACCTCAGGGTATGAAGTAGTAGTTGTGACCAGCTTTGGGGGGGAAAAGGCCATTATCTCACAAAGTGCTGCATCTTACAAGCCAGCAAAAATCTTCTGGTAAAGCTTATTTTGTATACCCAGCATAGACCTAACTTTCTCTGACCACCCCTTACTGCTCTTTACTCTAAATCTTTGATCAGCTTAAATTGAGAAAGAAACACAGTAAACTTAAGCATGAAACATGTCACTGGGAAAAAAATCAGGCTAACATCAGTGCTTGTGAGATGTTGTTCTGTTTAATCCAATGGAGAGAAATTAATAACTTGCGGTATCAGCCAGGCTTGAAATTTCTCTGTAAGGATCTAGCTGTGTAGATCCTCCTCCTTCTACCAAAAGATATAAAACTATCATTCAGAATGCAAAAATATATTTAATCTTGTGCAGACATCCTCTTTGCATTCATACCAGTCATTTGTATCTTGAAGGAGGGGGTAGGAGCCTTTGTTACAGCTAGTTTGTGCCACAGGAATCTTATCAATCTACCAGAAAGGAGGAAAAAATTCCGTTTTATGTCAATTTGTAGCCAGAAACTCCCCCCCCCCCATCCCTGTTGATTCTGGGAGGCAAACTAGTAAAAGTTCTATGTGGATTTCTACCCGACAGCACCCACAACCAGAGGTTTCTTTACTAGCTGCTGGCAAACTCGACTTAATAACTAGACTCTAAGGGAGGCGGTAACATTGATTTGCCCTACAGAGCGTTCGAGTGCATTTCCATCCGAAATCTCGAGCCCTAGGCAAGCAATCAACCTCCTTGGGGCTTCCAATGCAGAAATCCTTTCTTCAGCAAAGCTGTTTCCCTACGCTGGCTGCCAAATCTATCAGACACCCTGGCTGATTGGGGTGGGGGTGGGGAAGTTGAACATCACTTTCTCTTTCTCTTCCGCTCCTCATTCAAAAAATAAATAAACAAATGAATGGATGACTAAATATATAAATCTCAATATGTATGAACGTAGATATACTGAGGCCCTCTATTTTAGGAACAGAGCAGGCTAGTTCTTTCAGGGCTTGGAACCACACTTGCTCAAGGTCTATGACTCACACATAGCGCCTGGTCTCTATCTCTTTCTTTGAAAGCACGGGTTGCAGATTAGGATCAAAACTGCGGTTTGGATAAGTTGCTATAACCCTTGCCCACCTCCAATCTTACTCCAAACTCAGCACTTAAGCTTGGCTCCCAACTACTTACTCCGAGAGAAGAAGGAAAGAGTACCAAGCGTTGGACAGCTCCTCTACCTTCCCTGGAATCTTTTCCACCCTCTCTCAACCGAAGTTCAGACTACTAAACTAAGCTGCTTAATTCTCTCCTCTTCCTTCCTAAAACGCCACTGAAGGAGATATTCCCTTAAGCCCCCGGAACCCAACGTGCCTTCGTTTCTGCCAAAATAATAACAGCATCTGAATGGGTCGCCAAAAGGAAACTAAGCCTGGGGGGCAATTAAGGCGTGGAAGCAGCAGCAGGAGAGAAGTAATTAACCAGAACTAGAAGAACTGTAAGAGGTAAACTAGAAGGAAAGCAGGGACTCCTGCCCTGCACCATCCGATCGTCTGGTCTCCTGGTTTTGTGTCTGGCTGGCCGTGCAACAAACTTATTTTCTGACTACAAAATACATACACAGCAATATTGTGGTCCAGGGGCGCACGGCGCTGCGCCTGTGCTAGCCGTGCGCTCCCAGTCCCTCTTCCCGTTTTTTGATGGGGACCTCGGCACCCGGCTACTGGACCCTCTCAAGCACCCGGATCTGCTGCTGTTGCCGTTATTGCTGCCGCTACTGAGGGCGCCGGTCCCTGCTACCTCCAAGACCCAGAGTCTGCAGCCTTTGCAGAACATCTCCTGCAAAAGGAGTGTGAGCTCTGCCGGGGAGCACTGCCTCCTGCGTGATCAGGGCAACCCTCTTCCCCGCCTTCGTCGCTACCTTCATCTCTCGGCAACTGGCATTCACCCTCCCTCCCCTTAAATTGCTCCCTTGGCGGAGAAGAGATGGGGTGGCTTTGGTTAGCGCTTGCCCAGGCTGGGCAGTGTGGCTCCCAGCCAGTGCCCTGCCTCCGTCCAGTCTTACCTTTGCTTGGAGCTCGGCGGGAGCCTCGGGACCGCAGACAGATTCCCTGAGACCCGGTGTAGTGGAAAAGCTTCCTACTTGCGACCAATCCCTGTGTTGAACCCGTTGCTCTGCCCGGTTCCTTGCTCCTTTTCCTCCTCCCCCCTCTCGGTTGTTCATAAAACCTGGAGCGATGGAGTATTGGCTGGCAGCTCCTCTGGGGGGGACCCCTCTCGCAGCCAAGCTGGGCATGCTCAGTGCCCGTGGCGAGAGGTGAGGGATGCGCACCACACCTTGAGAAGCTGGTGCGTTACACCTGTAGGATGAAGGCCCTTAAGTCGGAGGACGCTGGGAAGGTGGAAGACGGGGACCCTGCCCGCGCCCCAGACTGCTTCTTTCCCCAAATGGCACCTAGCAAACTGCTTCAATGATAAGGAAGGGAAGGAGCAGAGTAGAGCAGGGCAGTGCAGCTTCTTAGCACTGGAGATTTGATGGGGTGGGGAAGTTGTCATCAAGGAAAGCTCCTCGGGCTCTGATAACGGGAGATGTACAAGTAGGTAAAGCAATTGAGCCTGTAATGCTGAGGAGGTAGAGTGCAGGACAAGCTTAGGGATTAACCAATTATTTTCCTGGGATTCAGAGACACTACTCTGCTCACTCAGGAACTCCCTGTGACCTGTGGAAGGGCTGGAGAGTGAAAACAAAACAAAACAGTCCCCTCTCAGACCCAGACAGTAGGCATCTCCTCGGTTGTCTGGGATTGTCAGTAGGGCAACCAGGTTCTGTAACTTCTGGTGATTGTTCTTTCAGGTGGCAGACCTGACCAAGGAGGATAATCAAAGAGTTTTTCCTGATTCTTCGATTGGGATGAGCAACTTGGCTGGAAGAAAATACTACCTTAGATTTGATGTCAACTGGATCATAAGATTTTAAATTGGGGAGTGAGAGGAAATGGGTATGTGTGACGCATGAGATTACAGATTCATCACAGTATTTGTACAATATATACATCTACAGCCTTATAACTCTATTATCAGTTACAGAAAATGAATCACCAATTACCCTCTAGTTTTTTTGTTTGTTTGTTTGCATCCAAGGTAGTTATCACTTAGCCACTAACTTTTCTTCCAATTGAGCTACTGGATAAAATACGTATTCTTTTTTTTTTTTTTTTTTAATACTCTACTTGTTTCAAAAACATGTTTCAAACTTGTCTTTACCTTTCTCAGAAGCTGGAGGCAAGTGGATAGAAAGAACACTGGGTTTGAAATCAGGAAGAAATGAATTCAGATTTAGCCTTAGATACTCACAGTGTGAGTATGTGAAAGTTACTTAACCACTCTTTGTCTCAGTTTCCTCAATTGTAAAATAGAAAAATAATAACACCTACCTTATAGAATTGCAGTCAGCATAAGGTAATGTTACAAAAAGTGCTTAGCATACTACCGGCTATATGTAGATAACCCTCCATTCCCATGGCACAGTCCCTCTACAAGTCAGAAACCAGATGTAGCAAAGTTGGCCTAACTTGGAAACAATTTCTAGTGACTCAGGGAAGAGAGAAATTACTCTTAGAATGGAGGATCAGGAGAAATATGGACATACCTTAACAACTTCGATGAGTTGTTGTGTTTACTCTAAATTATTCCAGCCATACAGAGCCACCCCAGAACCTTCAGATAATTTACATGAGCACATAAAATATTATATGTCTGATTTTTTGTGGAGGAAGGTGACAACTAAAAAAAATGAATTATAAAATAATGCCATAGCCATATAGACATTGATAGATAAATCCCAATTATATATATATATATATATATATATATATACATGCATAGGCAGTGTGGGAGAAATTAAAGAATAATGAATGGAGATTATAGCCCAAAGGAAAAAAAAAAAAGACCTGTGTTCAAATTCTGATTCTGCCACATAATACCTACCTGGCCCTGAACAAATCATTCAAAATATAGGTTCTCCCACATAATATCTATTTGACACTGAACAAATCATTTAAAATATAGGTTCCTCCAAGCAACTCCTTCAGACTGTAAATTTCAAAAGAGTTGACAATCTAATAATAATAATAATAGCTACCATCGGTATAGCTCCTCAAATAAGAATATGAAGAAGTAAGTTCTATTATTATTATCCCCATTTTATAGTTGAGGAGACTAAGGCAAACAGAGATTAAATGTCTTGCCCAAGGTCACACAGATAGCTAGTAAGTTTCTGAGGTCAAATTTAAATTGGGCTCTTTCTGATTCCAGGCCAATCCTAATATCTTTTTCAACACTTAGCTGCTCTAGAAATTCCCCCACACCAACAAAATTACAACCCCTGATTTTAGGGGTGGGGTTGAAGATGGGAAATCACTCAGGTTTTTCTTTTCCCACAACCCAAGGCAGCACAAATTCAGGCAGTTGGTTGTCAATCTGGTATGGGCAGTGTGTAAATATAAGTATGTAAGCATTGTGTACACACATACACACATCTCACAAGGTTATTTGTGAGACTTAAATGAGATTGTATGTACAAATTACTTCAGAAACTTTAAAGTGCTGCAGAAATTTCTATTATTAGTGAAGTAGTAGCAGTATATATTACACACAGATGTATAATCTCAAACCCCATGGCTTTTAAGGTAACTCTAAATCTGGACCATTTTAATGAAAGGCAACTTCTCTAGATTTGCATTTCCTGGTCTTATATTGCTTCAAGTGGAGGAGGTGTCTTTATTTCATTATTCTTTAAGGATAGCCTGATCCATTTTTCTAATAGTAGCACTTTGGCAGAATTTGAATATGATGGTGTAAGCTTTTCCACCATAAATCACTCTTAATATGATGAATTGCTTCCACTTGTTTGAGGATACCTGGTCTCCTGCCAGGACACTGAGTTATTTTTTTTTAAGTTTTTTTTTTTTTCCCTTTCCATTAGCTATTCAAATAAAATCATATTTTAATCACAAAAGTACTTTTTCAAGAAAATTAGTAACTTCAAATATCTGACCTAAAAAGCTGCTGAGATTCTCTTCTCAGCATGCATTCCAGCTGGGGCAAAATGCCATTTTAAATTCGACCTAAAATTTCAAATTGCAGGGAAGAAGGTGGCATCTGCCTGCAACACTTACCAGCTACACTGCCCCAAAACAACTACAAATTGGGACAATTTTCACTGAAATTGTGAAAATTTCAGACGAACTCTCTTAACATTGTTTCTCCTCTCAAACATTTTCTCTGCCCACCCTGTCACACTTCTAAGTCGCTTCCACCGTTTATGGCTTAAAAAATTGCCTGCTGAGAAAATGACAGTCAAACAGTGGTGGGAATCCCACGTGTTAGTGGAACCGAGGGCGGGGTGACGGAAGTTGGGGTAGGTGGGAGATATAGGGCAAGGGGGGAGGCAAGCGCTACTGGTAATACATCTCTTTTTTCTGCATCTGCAAGCTCCCCCATTTCTACTCCACACTGGAGTGCACCTTCTTAGCAGAACAATGCCTAGATTAAAATGTGATCTGAATCCAGTCCTCCCCTTTGCCCCAAATAGCAGGGGAGAAAGATCGATTTGAAAATTAGTTTCCCTGGGAAGCTGAAAAGGACCAGGAAATGGGTGTGGAGGAATCATCCTCCGTGGAAGTGCAGAGGAGAATGGTTTATTTTCTCTGGGGATGTGGAGAAGGGGTAGCTCTGATGCAAAAACTTCCTCACACGTGGGTCCCCCCACATCCGGGACCCTGATAAGTGTCAGTTTCTTGCCAAGGAAACCTGCGATTGGGATTCGATCTGGGGAAGCGTTCCAAACGAATCAATTAACGCCGCCAGCTGCAGGGTCCCCTGCACTGCACTGCACACACTTGCACTGAGGTTATTGAATGAATCACAAGCGCTCATGCGGTTCGCAAACAATTGTAATAGGTATGGGGAAGAAAAGAAGGGCTTAAAGAAAGGGGGAGAAAACGTACTGCCACCACACCCCCCCCCCCTTCTTTCACCCAGCTAAAGTCTTCTGAGAGAAACGAAGAATACGGACTAGCTTGCTAATTGGTTAGCTAGCTTTTTAGCTCCAGGTCTTCCATATTTGAGATTGCCGATGTGGACACAAGGTTACCCATAAATCCAGATATTGTGCCCATCAGTATGAGGTCTAATAACTCTCATGGGGAATCAAAGCTGAAAATGTTTTTGAGTCTTTCAGAGAAGCATGTGTAGAATTTATCAGAGTAGTGAGATTCGGCTTGCAACAGCTTTGTTAAGAGAGGAAAAAAAAAAAAAAGGTGCCTCCTGTCTTCTCTCTCTCTCTCTCTCTCTCTCTCTCTCTCTCTCTCTCTCTCTCTCTCTCTCTCTCTCTCTCTTTTTCTCTATCTCTGTTTCTATTGCTCTCTCTGTCTCTCAGTTTCTCTCTGTGTGTCTGTCTCTATCTCTCTTTGTCTCTGTCTCTCTATCTCTATCCCTGTCTCTGTCTGTCTCTGTCTTTCTCTCCTCGTTTCTCTGTCTCTGTCTTTCTTTGTCTGCCTGTCTGTCTTTATTCCCTCTCTCAAAGTTCTGGGTTAAAGGTGAAGAATTTGTTTTTTCAAAGTTACCTATAAGAATAAAACAGAAAAGCAGTGGACATTATGAAAGGCCTCCCTCGGGGGAAAAATGACTTTCCTGACATCTGAACTGAGTCAATTTTCTCTACATAGTATGTATCCAGTGGGAATAAAGCAAACAAACAAACCCCTTTTTGTTCTAAATAAGAACATAAATAAGGTCAACAAAAGGTAAGGAAAATGTCAGCCACAGGCAATGTTCTACACCTTTTTAATATAATTTATTTTTTTTCAAAAGAATAGTTTTCCATAGAGTGATTATATCACATTAAAAAAAATCCCAAATATTCCTCAGTTCAACTGATAAATTCAATCTATAATGAACTATATGAAGAAAGAAACTGTTCAATAAAATCAGTGACACAAGCCTTCAAAAATGCCTCCCATAAAATTGTGCTACACTGACAGTGCCAACTAAACATCCAAATCATCATATTTGCTCTGTAAGTCACTGATGAACTTGGGTGAATACTGTAAATGGTTAAGTACTAGAGTCATATAAAATGAGCAGAATCCAGATTATAGAAATAATGTTGGGGATATGATATTTTGGTCATATGCGCTTTACCCATGCAGAATTCACTATAATTAGAGATCCTCTACCATTTATTTCTCTTAATAGGATAATAATCATAATTAGTAGTTAAGTAAATAAAGTTCTTGTTTTGTTGCTTACTACTTACATCCCCTTAAGTCTCTTCTTTAAGGGTCTCCTTTCCTCAGTTGTAAAAGGAGGGACTGTACCCAATGATCTCCAAGTTCTCTTCTAGGTTTTTGTATTCATTTATTTTTGTTTTGTCTTTCTTTTATTCCTTGATGTCTTAGTACAATATCTGATACGTGGGAGATACAGAATAAGTTTTGGTTGAATGACTGGTTGACCAAGCTCTTGGAGAGGGATGTGATAAAATGGAAAAAAAAAAAAAAAAACAACTGGCTATGAATTCAAAGGACAGGAGTTTTCTGATTCTTACAACATATATCACCTTGGACACATGTCTTCTCCTCCCTGAGTGCATTTCCTTAACTGTAAGATGAGGGAATTGGAACAGATTCCTCTGAGATATCTTTGAGATCTAAATATATAATCAGATATTTCCCTAAATATATATGCAAAGAGAAATGATCCCATTAACCCCAACAATTTCATTTTTTTGCTATAATTTACAGAATATTTTAAAGTGCTAAGAATCAGATTTAAGGTACTGCTAAATCTTTAAGAAAGAGTTTTGAAATGAATTGAATGCTTATGAAAGAACCTAGACTGACAAATGTACTGTACAAAAGTCATGTGGGGAAATGAAATTCCCATAAGCAAATGCTGTAAGGTGTTTTCACACTGAAAAAAAATGGATACAGTTTGATTTGTTTTTAGGAAAATCATGGTTCATCTTGATGGGATGATCATTCTATTGTTTTGATGGCATAATCTTTTCAAATTTGGTGAAAACTAGAACTTTCTAAAATATACTTATAAATACAAATAGTATTTATTCAGTACACACAAATGCATGCTATATACAAATAAACATATTGCAAATGAAATCTCCTAATATGATAGAGGAAGAGCTAAAAAGCTGAGACTTAGGTTTGAAAGTTTAAGTATAAGAGTGTGCTGATAAATATTTAATAAACAGCTTTTTTTGGAGGGAAAATTGTACTACGGAATACTTTCAAGTTTAATCAGAATCATTAACATTTTCTCCATCACATTTTTAAGTGTAGAAAAGCTATAAAACAATACATCAAGTCCTGAATTGTAGCACTGATAATTTTGAAAGTGTAAATGATAACACTCAAAATTTAACAATCTTCTCTCCAAAAGCCTGTTCCTTCTAGTTCCAGTACATCTCTGTATGAGTCTCTCTTGTCAGCTGGCACCATGATTCTATTAGACCAGTGACTTCAACTTTTGGTCTTTAGTTTGTTCATCTGTAAATTGGGGATTAATAACACTAATACTACCAACTTCACAGGGTTATTAAGAGAAAAGTGCTGTGTAAACTGTAAAGCATATTGAAATGTCATTATAAGCTGCTAAGTGCTTTGAGCTCTTAGAAAAGGTTACATCAGGAACGGGCATCAATAATATGGGCTAGGTAAAATCATAGAAAAGCAATTAGCTTGGGAAAGATTCAAAATTCTTAAAAATGCACATATACATTTATTTTCACATGGGGCCACTAATTCAGAGTGAGCAATTATTTTTGCTAGGTGTGTCATATAAAGTGTCAACTTGGTTTATTAAGTGAACTTCTAATTTATTAAGTGAAACTGGAGACAGGAGATACTGATTATGATACCGTGCCAAATGGCACCCTAGGTTGTAAGCTGGAAAAGAATTTAGCATAAATGTATTATAGGATAACACTTTTCTTTTAAAAATGAGATAATGGAGGATCAAAGCTGTTAAGTGGAGTGCTAAAGATGACATAAGACATAAAAGACTAGGCCCTGACTGGCCTCAGCATAGCATGAAAATACAATGATGCAGAGTAGATGTGGCATTGGGCCTCAAGGCACAAAGATGGGAGAGGGAGAAAGAAAGCCTGACTCAGGCAATCTTGAATTCTGACCTTTTAAACCTCAGTTACCTTATTTATAAAATGGGAAAAATAAAAACATATGTACCACAAGGTTGCTATGAAGCTCAGAAGAGATGCAATGTGTGAAATACTTTGCAAGCCTTAGCATACTATATAAATGCCTATTATGCTTTCATCATTATCAAATGTTTTCTTATGCTTTTCAATAGACTTCACATAGAAACAGTCCTCCTGGAACAAATTGCTGGATTATTATTATTCCTTTCAAATATGTTAACATATAAAGTGCTTTGCAAAGCTTAAAAACAGAATATCGATGCTAGGAGATGTTGCTGTTGCTACTGCTGCTGTTATGTTATCTGGATTGTTGCATTAGTTCATATAATACTTTTTTAGAGCAAAATATCAATCTGTATTAATAAATAAAGTCACACTGAATGAAACTTCTGGATAATTCCAAGGGCCATCAAGACAATGGCATCAGTATGTGCCATATGATCTTAAATTCTTTACCTGGGCCCTCTATTATTTTCAATTAAAAACATTAATTTTATTCTTCTCCCAATTCATCTCACTGGAGAAAAAGAAACAGGAAAAAACAAACTTCTTTTAATGCATATGAAGAATCAGACTTTTGTCTGATCTTCACATTGGTCATGTACTGTTTTGCTCAACTCATCAACTGTATCAAAAATTAGGTAGCATATATCATCTCCAGTCCCCTGATATCATGATTGGCTATTGTGTTGAGTAGAGTTCTTGAGTCTCTCAAAGGTTTTTGTCTTCATAATGTTATTGTCATTGTAATTATATAAATTGTTGAATTGGTCCCCCCCTTCATTCTTCATTACTTCATGCAATCTTTATTGATTTTATAGAAATCATATTTTCTTACATAATTCCTTATGTAATAATATTATTATTCCTTACATAATAATATTATTATATTATATCTCTATACCATCATTTGTTTAACTATTCACCAATTTGTGATTGTAGGCATTTATAGGCATTAAAAATTTTCATTTTACACAACATAGAAAAGATAAATGTGCATTTTGCAACATCTGCTAAAAAATGTTCTTAAATTTTTTGGATGTGTTGTTTTATAGATATACATTACGTATATATTATGTAGAAAAGAGTTTTCTCTATCAATTTTTAGCTTATAATTACAATTATTGTGACTGCAGACTCAGTGGTATTCTCATTAGGTAGTAAAATTATTTTCAGTGATTAAATTTGTTGATATTAGAAAGGATGTTAGGATTTTTCTAGTGCAAATACTTTGTATCTCTCTTCCTAAATCCTAGCACAATGCCTAGAATACTGGAAAGGTGTGTTAATAAAATGAAAATGATGATGGGGAAATGGGAGGAGGAAGAGAAGGAAGAAGAGAAGGAGAAAAGGAGATGAAAAGGATAGCAAAGAAGAGGAAGAATAAGGACAAAAAGAAGAAGAAGGAGGAAGAGGAGGAGGTTTGTAAAAAATACTTTGTATCTTCCATCTTATTGTATCCTCACAACAATCCCTTGGAGAGAGATATTGTATCCACATTATAAATGAGGCAACTAATTGAAGCATACAAAATATAAGCAGTTTACCCAGGATCACATACATAGTAACTAAAACTAATATTAAAATCATATCTTCCTTACTCCAGATTCAGTCCTCTTATTTTTACAGAAAAAGAAAACTAACTTTGAAAGAGATTAAGTAATTTGCCCAGGACCATATTATTTATTTTGCATCTGAGGAAATATTTTCACTTAAGCCCTTCTAATGCCAAGTTCAGCATTCTGGATGATAATAACTACTTGTCTTAAAAATATAGGGAGTCAAGATGGAAGAACCCAAATCATAAAACCTTAGTACATAGAATATTTGGGTTGGAATGTCGGGATCTACTGGTCTTCAAAATTGGAGCAAGTCATGTTTTCTTTATTCATAAATAGAGTTAGATTAGATGAGGACTCTGCAAATATGTCATTTTACTGCTTAATGAATGGTTGCAGATAGATTGATTTGTGGGGTTTAGTGATAGGGCCAATTGTTTTGCTCCAGGTTAAACAGCCAATTTCAGGCTGAGCCAAGACTAGCATCAAGGATGTCTTTCATCCAGTCTATGACAATTTCCACAACCTTATGTTGCCTTATAGTTTACAAATTATTTTAAAACTCAGATTATTAATAGATTTTGATTCAACAAGAATTTTTTATGCATCTATTAGATATTAGACCCCACACAAAGGATTTGAAGAAGACTTACTAGTTATTATCATATATTAGTTGTCCTGAAAACCTCATAAGATTGTCTCAGCATCAGAAATCTATAACTTTCCACCTTTTGTAAACTGAAAACAGTCTACTATTCTTTTATTTACTTCATGGATGAATTTCCTGCTGAAATGGAAGCCCAAAGCATATTTCAGGCTTTGAAATGGGGGGGGGGGGGAGAAGACTTTAGGGGATTGCTAATGTTGGTGCAGTCATAACCCACAAATGTAACCACAATCATTTTAATTGTAAGCTAACACTTTGGGCTTAAAGGCTAGGAAAAGTCAATCTAAAGAATTACAGGAAGCCCCTGAAGCTTTTCAATCAGACTATGTGAAGAATTCTTAATCAGGATTCTTTTGCATCTGAGTTGTCTACTTCAAAATTTTACTTAAGGGATTGTGGTAAGGTTTAACTTCATTATCTAGTCATGAACTTGTAATTGTGATGAAAACTAATCACCTCCTTCGAATTATTAAAAGTAGAATACATTTTAGAAAAGGGAAGCCACATCTAAATACCTTATTAAAACTTTTTTACTGTTCTTTAAACAACAAAACTTATTTTGTTTTGTTTTTGGATGGTGGGGGAGAGAAGAATGTGATGTTTCTAGTACATCTGTGAATTACAGAATGTCCTGGCACCCCAGGAGATGCTGACAGTATAGTCTAGTTGATTTTGAAATTACTTACACACTTTTACCCCACAATAGAAGGGCACAAACTCCCATTATCCCTGAATAGCATTTATTAACCACCCACACAATATGCTTGCTGTTCTAGGTATTAGAAACAGACAGTTTCTCCCCTTTTAGAATTGTAAGATAACAATAGCTGCCATTTATATGGTACTTCAAGGTTTACAAAGCACTTTAAGTACATTATTTCATATATTCTTCAAATGTGAGTCTGCAAGAGAGGTAACATATATATTTTTTATATTATCCAGACCATTTTATAGTGTGTGTGTATGTGTGTCTGTGTGTGTATAAAAATGAGGAACTACCTGCACATAGTCACACATATCATTAGAGATAATGATAATGATAATAACAATAATATTTGTGTAAGATTTGGGGGTTTACAAAGTATTTTACACTCATCGTATATCATTTGATCCTTATTGGAATCTTTTGAATCAGATACTATAGGTATTATAATATGTCCATTTTAAAGATGAGGAAGGTTAGACTCATATTACTCATAAGGTTCTTAAGATTAGGCAGATAGGAGGGTCAGTAGTGGAATTTGAAAACATCTTTTCCTTCATTCAAAATACTGCTTTAAGATGCCCACGTCACCTGTCTATGAATCTAGCTCTCTTTATATATCAACCCCTTAACCAGTAAGCACCTATGAATGCACCCACCCCACAAATATACCTATAAACAAAATAAACATTTTGGAAGCCTTTCTCTCACCTTTCTGTGTCGGGTTCCAAAATGTATATAAGGGAAAATGAAGTTTAAAGAATTATTTAACTAGTTCCATCCCTTAAAATCAATTTAATTATTTAATTTAAAAGATGGTTATTACATATTTATTAGATACAAGGAAATATGATTGATACTATCAAAGAAAGAGAAGTAAAGAAAGAACAAAAGAAAGAAAGAAGTAAAAAAGAAAAGAAGGAATGAAACAAGGAAGAAAAGAACCAAAGAAAGAAAAAAGGAAAGAAGGAAGGAAGAAAAGGAAAGGAAGAAAGAAAAAAGAAAGAAGAAAAGTAAGAAAGAAATGAAGAAGGAATGGAAGGAAGGAAGGAAGGAAGAAGGAAAGAAGGGAGGAAAGAAGGAAAGAAGAAAGGAAAAAAGAAAGGATGAAGGAAGGAAGAAGGAAAAAAGAAGAAGGAAGAAAGGAGGAAGGAAGGAAGGAAAAAGGAAGGATGAAGAAGGAAGGAGGAAGGAAGGAAGGAAGGAGGAAGGAAAGAAGGAAGAAAGAAGAAAAGTTTTCTTCAAGATTAGTCTTTATTCTAGTGCTAAATCAATTTTAGAACTATGTTTAATCATAACTTTGAAGTCAGAAATAACAACCAAAGGTGAAATATCAGCTGAGTCTTAGGAAATTTAGGATTCCAGGAGCTGCAAGTGAAGATAGTTTGTTCTAGAAATGAGAGATACTGTATCATGACTCAAAGGTGGCATCCCAGCTTAGATGTCCTGCTCATTTGAAAAACAGCTAGAGGTCAAATTCAGTTGAAATTTAGAGTTCTTAAAGGGAGTAATGGAAAATAAGTCCAGAAAGGATTGCGGGAATCAGGTTGTGAGAGAGGCTGGAGAATTTTTATTATATCCTAGATGCAATGGAGAGCCATTGGAGGATTTTTCTTTAATTTGTTTTGTTTTATTAATAGTAGCATAGTTAGATGTGTCTTTTAAGAAAATCAACTTTTAAGATAAAGAATTGGGGAGAGAATGGAAATAGAAGAGTCAAAATGGAGTTTATTATGAATATACTCATCGTATATCATTTGATCCTTATTGGAATCTTTAGGCTCATATTACTCACATATTACTTCACAGAATGGATTAGCAATGAAATAAATTGTAGGCAAGAGGGAAGAGGAGAGAGATCAGAGAACAGTAACTGCCTCTCAGTCTCCCTGTATCATTATCATCCTCTCACATGAAGAGATCCATTCTACAGGTCTGAGTTAGATCTCCAATAGCCACTGGCAGGTGGTTCCAATAGCACAACCTATGGTGCCCCAACATGGAACATAAGAAATCCAAGAAACAAAGAAACAGCAGCTCTTGAGAGCTGTTCATGAGTAGGATTCTTCCAGAGTTCCTTCTGTAACCTACAGGGAAGGAAAGGGAGAAGGGACTCAGTAAGACTTTTTTTGTTGGGGTAATTAAATGGATCAAAACATCAAAGGGCCGAGCCAGGAGATTGATGAGAGACTTAAATGCCTGCTCTGCCTACAGTCCTCTTCTCCGATTGAAAGTTTGCCTCCAGGGGCAGCTAGGTGGCGCAGTGGATAGAACACCAGCCCTGAAGTCAGGAGGACCTGAGTTCAAATCTGATCTCAGACACTGTCTAGCTGTGTGACCCTGGGCAAGTCACTTAACCCCAATTGCCTAAAAAAAAAAAAAAAAAAAAAAGAAAGTTTGCCTCCATGACATCTCACAAGATTCAACACCAGCTATAGTGCTGTTTGCACTCCCTAGCATGCGGACTCAGATAACAGCTAAGGCATAAACTTACTGATCATGCTGTGAGGGGGAAGTAATCACGTTTCCACAAAACAAATAACAGAGATTTGTTAAGGACCATGCCTAGGTGAAGGAGCAGGTCAATTCTCCAAGAGCCTCCATGGCTGTGAATCATAAACTTGAAGGATTTGCAAAGCAGCCTTTGCAGATGTTCCTTGTGGATGAGGAATGAAATAAATTGGAGGCAAGAGGCAAGATGGAAGAGAAGAGAGGTCAGTGGAGAGGTTAGAGAACAGCAAATGCCTCTCAGTCTCTTTGTATCACTATTATCCTGTCACATGAAGAGATCCATTCTACAGGTTTGAGTTAGACCTCCAGTAGCCACTGGCAGGTAGCTCCCATATTGCAACAGAAGGTGACACAGTAATAGACTTGAGAAACCATGACAATAGATTGATTGGGTAAGGTGGGTTGGGAGACCACAAAGACAAATGAAAGAGAAAGCCTGAGTGTTATTGGAGTTGATCTTTTCATCACATGCCAAAAATTGTAAAAACAATCATTTTTATAGCAAAATCGGGGTTTGGGGAAAGAAAAGAGTTTCAAAGTGACTATGTCAATTATATGGCAAATACTTTTTGATACTGATATTGCTGATGATTGTAATGATGGTTTGTCTCAGAATAGCCAAGTAAATATCCCATGTTGCTGCTATGTTTTATAATTGTTATAGTTCAGCTGTTTCAGTCAGGTTGACTCTTCATGTTCCCATATCAGGGATTTTCTTGGCAAATATTAGTGTACTTTATCATTTCTTTCTCCAGTTCATTTTACAGATGAAGAAACTGAGGGAAATAGGATTAAGTGACTTGTCCAGGGTTTCCTAGCTAACAAATGTTTGAGGCCAGACTCCAGGCTTGGCAAGTAATCCAATACATCAAAATCTGCTATGATTTATACTGTTCTTTTTAATCTCTACCTTTCCTTCCTTCCTTGTCCTTCCTCTGAAATTCTCTATGGCATTCAAAGCTGAACCCTGGTTCTTGCTTTCCCTAAGAAACTCCCAGCCATCGCTTTAAAGTAGTCTAGTACTTTTAAGATATTTGTTATGATTTATTGGTTTGCTATGCTCTGTTTTTTTTCAATTTTTCCCTCATAAAATAAAGGATATGGCACAGATGTCCTACAAAGCCCTTCTACCTCTAAAATTATGATCCTAAAGGTAATATTTTAGAAGAGAAGGAAAAAACTGTTAGATATTTTCATCTTCATGTTAACTGAATTTCTAAAGCAAATTATCATGATGATCAAAAAAGTCATGTCAATCTCAGGAGGAATTGAGAGATATGTGAAAAAAATTAGCAATTCTCCCTTTAGCTATTATATACTTTAGTTTTTAGAATGCATTAGATAAACTATCTCTCTCTCTCTCTCTCTCTCTCTCTCTCTCTCTCTCTCTCTCTTCCTCTCTCTCTCTTCTCTCTCTCTCTCTCCTCTCTCTCTCTCTTCCTCTCTCTCTCTCTCTCTCTCTCTCTCTCTCTCTCTCTCTCTCTCTCTCTCTCTCTCTCTATTTTGGACTATGATTGTATCATAGCCACTTTCTTGCAGTGTTTCCTTAATAGTCAGAATGCTTTCTTTATGATAAATTTAGTTATTTGAATGCTTATGTAATAATCTGTTGTATTTTTATAACCATTCATTCAAGCTCACCCAGGGCCTAACCATTCATCTAGAACACATTATAATAGTACCAAAAAGGGTTCATTAAAAAAAAAAAAAAAGATTTAAGCAAAATAGAATGATTACCTTAATGTGACATAAATCAAATCAAATTTTATAAGTATCTTATAGACTGCAGATTCTTAGGGTAAGGTTTGCATACTGGTCTAGAAACCCTATTTAATCAACTTGAATTTCTTAATTATTTTTCTGAGAACCCCATACATATTCAGGGTTATTTTTAAAAATACCTGCTTGTCTTATTGTTGACGAGTTTGGAATTATGCTGGGATTGGCCTCAATGAGGAAATTAGAGGCTCACTTTTATATAGGGATTCAGAACATTTTTTTTCTTTCCATAGAACATAGACTCACTTATGTTTTCTTTGCCAAACTTTTGGCTTTGTGTATATAGATAGGGACACTGAGAAAGCCACCAGCTGGCCTTACACATTACTGTATCAAAGAAAAAAAAATTCTTTTCTTGTGTTTTTTCATTTGACTATGAAATTGTGACTTCTCAATATTTCCAAGTCCTATTGTCCCTTTAGGGAAAGCCCCACATGTTTGGGGAAGCTCAAAAACCAGGCTTTCTCCTTAGATAGAAAAATAATTTTGATTTTCTTTTTTTCTTATTCCTTGTCTTTGGGTAGGAGAAAACCTTTCCACAAGCATTGAGGTAACCCAAAAGAACTTTGTGAAATGGTGTTTAGTTTGTTAAGTTGTATAACTATATATGTTAATTTCCAGACTTGATATTGAACTACACTACTTAGACTTTTCCCAAGATACTTTAGTACAAGACACTTGGGACATTCATAAAGAATATTGCTTAACTTTCCCAAGTCACTAGAGAGCAATCTAGAACTTTGCTGAACAAATTATAATAGTTTTGATGGGAATAGCAAACAATAAAACTGGGAAAGGGGTTAGAAGTTTGAATTCAAAATTATTTCCATATCATCTAGTCCTATTAGTTGATCTGGTGAAAAACCTACTTTTCTTATTCAGCTACTATCAGCATACTCTGTGTATCTCCTTCAGAAGGAAAATAAATCCATTGAGGATAACTGAAGGATTGGGTCTTCTGGAACCTATATGAAACCTTCAAACTAATTGGAATCAGATATTTTGAGCCAGAAACAAATCAAGCCTTTTTACCAATTAATCACCACCACTCAAAGTAATGTTGCCAATAGGATGTTCTATACCATGATACTTTTATCAGATGAAGATGGCAAGGCTCTTCGGATAACAGAAATAAGCAATGAAAGCTCTAAGATGGGTCTGAATAACTCCTAGATGCCTCTATTGAATTATTTAATCAAAGGCATAGACTAAATAGAATACACACATATTTAATCAATAAGTAAAAAAGTGACATATTTTGAGACATTGGGATGAATTCAGCAATTTTGCTGGATTTAGTTAAAGAGAATATTATGCCTTTTGGAACTTAAAAAACAAACCACTAAATAAAAATCTGGCATTCCAATATCAGGCTAGCCTACTAAAGGATAGATTCTATTCAAATGCTTGAGATGGACTCTAATAGGGAAAAAGAAGAATCTATTTCTTCTCTACCCTCCATCTTTCTTCCAGTAGGAAATTTTATGAAAATCAAAGGATCAGAAGATTTGGGTTTCCCATTAATGATGTTGGCTAGTGTATCATATGAGCAGCAGTTGTCCAAAAATAAACTATTCATCATGAGGAAATAACACTTCAGGTATCTCAAATGATTAGGACTATTGGAAATCACAAGTTATTATTAGAAAATGTTATTATACTTTAGTATTGACAATAACTTCTCAGTAAATATTCCTTTTTACAAATTAATTGGCATTAATTGGCTAATTGATAGTGGGAAAATATGAAAACATGGCTACATGTTAATGAAGGATACAATAGATAGGGGGATTATGAGAAAGAATACTTAAATGTTACCTTACAACTTCTCATGGTTACCCCAAGAGGTGATGAATTGTTAGCTACTCTCTGAGAAAAATAGTTTGACAGGGGGAATGGGAATTGGGAGAGTGAATTCAGGGCTTGTGCTTATATATATATATATATATATATATATATATATATATATGTATGTATGTATAAATGATGTTTTCCTTTAGGAGAGCATTAACTCTTATATTAGTTTCATTATTGGTTTTATATCTTCAACACTTACCATGATGCTTACAAAATAGGCAGTTTATAAATGCTTTTGATGGAGTAAATTTGGGATCTTTCCATAAATCTTCTATGTGGAATCCACCTGATGTACTAACAGTCTACCCCTAAGACCTTGATACTTCAAGAATAATAATGGAGCATATAAATTGTCTACCAGTAATTGCTTGTTTATACTTGAGAAATAAAAGGATTCCTTTTCCAGTCAAATTTTTATTGACTTTACTTACATCACATTTGCTTATAATTCAACAAAAACAAATAAAACAAGTGAAGATATGATTTTAAAAATAAATTTAACTATAGAAATTTACATTTTTTGTAATTTCAATTTTAAGTAAAATTTAAGTATTGTTGCTGTTAGAAAATTGTATTCAGTCGTCAGGAATTCACATT
This sequence comes from Antechinus flavipes, assembly GCF_016432865.1. Classification (NCBI taxonomy): domain Eukaryota; kingdom Metazoa; phylum Chordata; class Mammalia; order Dasyuromorphia; family Dasyuridae; genus Antechinus; species Antechinus flavipes. The sequence goes on along the minus strand of NC_067398.1, from coordinate 39,728,672 downwards.
TTTAACCAATGATATTTGTGTGGCCCTTTTTTTGTATGCTTAGCAATTGACTTATTGTTAAAAAAAAATGACCCTAATTAATGTCATAAAGCTTTGTATTGCTCATTAGATTCTTTCTTTCTTTCTTTTGTAAGAATAATGAAATACATGCATGAGTGCTATTCTTCAAAGAGCTAAGCATGGCTTTCCCTTTAATATTGATGGAATATTACTCTCCAACAACTTTGTGACAACCTATTATTACCTGAATGAGCCTTATCTGTTATTCATAAGCTTTCAACGATTAGTTTATTGTTTATTTTTACTCTTCATTGTCTGTAATTGCCTCTTAAAAGCTTTCAAATAAAACTTCTTCACTTATTTTTCATTCTCTTCAAATTTCTTCCTTGTTGCAATGGTAAATCATCACTCCTCCAATTCCCCCAGCCTTGAGGTTTTTTGTATGCATGTGCATTTTTGATTGTGGCTCATTAGATGAATTTCTCATTGTGTTGATCTGTGATTAATCTATAAACATGGCAAATCATATGGCCTTGAATACTAAGGAGTTAAAAAGCTATTTTTTCACTATGCTAAGAGCTTTGAATGATTTGTCATTTTTGTGCTAACTCAGGACCATCAAGTAGTTTATGTACAAGCCCCCATTTGCAGTTATCTATTCAACATCTGCCCTTGCATGTTATACTGGCACTTCAAACTCAATATTATTGTAATACTTATTTTAGCTGCTTCCAAATAGAAAGCAGGTATACAATCTCAGTACCCCTATAATTTCTGTTTCTTTAACTATCAGAGGCAGAAATATGGATATATACAGTTGCACAAAAGGGAACTACCATGAACTATAGCTGTGAATAAAATAGTGATTATGAATTCCATTATCTTTTTTTTTTAAGTGAGAAATAAAATTTGGTCATTCTCTCTCTCTCTCTCTCTCTTCTCTCTCTCTCTCTCTCTCTCTCTCTCTCTTTCTCTCTCTCTCTCTCTCTCTCTCTCTCTCTCTCTCTCTCTCTCTCTCTCTCTCTCTCTTTCTCTCTTTCTCTCTCTCTTTCCTTCCTTCCTTGGAACTATTGAAGTTTGCTCATTAGTGAATACCAGATGATTACATTTTCACAATATGGTAGAAAAGAAGTTGGAGATTCTTAGATAACTAGCCCCTGTTATACACTAATATCTATTCACTTTTAATGGAGAAAAGTGGATAAATCAAAGAGTTTCTTCTCTGCTTAGGTCTTGGGAAAGAGGGTTATCTATCTTTTTGTTTTCTCTTTTCTTCTACTCCCCCCACAAATCTTGATAATTTTACTTTCATTATAACTCTCCATTTTATCCTATCTGTTCCATTTAGTTGACCATAACCCCAACATCAAGTTTCACTATTTGTCAATTTGTTCAAAAGCCTTTTTATACTTACTATGTGGCAGGCAACTAAGGTAGCTGGGTAGCCAGCTGGTGAAGTGGATAGAGGGTAGAGCTTAAAGCCAGACAAAGACTCACTCATCTTAATGAGTTCAAATCTGGCATTAGACACTTAACAATTCAAACACTGAGCTATTCTCTTAATTCTATTTACCTCCATTTCCTCACTAGTAAAATGAGCTGAAGAAGAAAGTGATGTACTATTCTAGTATCTTTGCTAAAAAAAAAAAAATCCGGAATGAGAGTAGAAAGATTAGACTATGACTGAAATGACTAAGCAATAATAACAATTAGTACTACTATTTGTGATAGGTATTGTATTAAAGGCTAGGGATAAAAATAAAATATCAAAACATGATAACTGCCCTCAAAGAGCTTATAATATAATGGCCACAATAATATGAAAAAAATACATGTATATATATATATATGTAATATAGGTAATAAAGAAGTAAAGTTAATCTTAGAGAAGGAAACACTAGCAGTGGCTATTACAGAAAAAGGCCTATTGCAGAAGAACAGATTTGAGTCAGGCTTTAAGGAAACTTTGAAAGCCAGGAGGCAAAGATGAAGAGGGAGAACATTTCAGGCATCAAAGAAAGTCAATGAACAGTCGGAATCAGAAAATGGTCATATGTTATGTTGTTATATTATGTTGTAGGAAAAGCATGAAAACATGCTGCTGCTTTATAGAATACATAGAGGGCAGTAAAGTGTAAGAAGACTGGAAAAATAGCATAGGACCATTTTTCCATTAGACTGGTTTAATAGTCTGCTAACTTTCCTACATTTAGTTTTTCTCCATTTCAGTTGATTTGTCCTATGGCTAACAAATTCATCAGTGTGATTGTACTTATTGTATAACTGATTTGGGAAAATCATCAATTTACTTTTTATGAACTATTATGGGCAGATGCTGTGTTGAGCACTGGGAATAAATGAGCAAAAACATGCAAACCATGTACAAATAAGTTATAAAGAATTGGAGGTAATCAACAGAGTGAAGGTGATGGGTATCAACTAAGGCTTTCTTGCAGAGAATGGGATTTCAGCTGGGACTTGAAGAGAGACAAGGAAGCTAGTAGGCAGAGTTAAGGAGAGAACTCTAGGAGACATAGGGAATCAGCAGTGAAAATTCTCAGAGGTGGCAGAGGATTGTTTTGTTCAAGGAGCAGTAAAGCAGTCTGTGTCACTAGATTGAAGAGTTAATAGGTGTAAGATCCAAGAAGACTGGAAAAGGGAGGAAGAGGTAATGAGGGCTTTGAATGCCAAAATGAGCTTTATATTTGAGAGATAGTAGTGAATCACTGAGTTTATTGTGTAAAGGGATGAAAAGAGAATTCTCATATTTTCAAGAGATCATTTTGTCAAGTGAGTTGAATCTGAACTCGAGGATTGAGACATCTGGGATAGGGAGATGACTGCAGACATTTGCAGTAGTGAAAGTGTGAGGCAATGAGACACTATACCATGCTAGTGTCAGTGTCAGAGGAGAGAAGATGGCATGTGGGAAAAATATGTAGGTAAATTGACAGGTTGTAGACAGAGATTGGATATTAGTGGTGACAGAGGGTGAGAATGTGAGGATGTCACTCAGATTTAGGACCTGTATGATTGAGAGGATAGTGGGTATCATTGAAATTAATAAAAAAATTAGGAGAATGGGAGAGTTTGTAGGGAAAAAAAATAGTATAGTTTAGGATTTGTTGATGTTGAGATATCTACTGGATATGTTTGTCTTAAGATGTCTATTGAACAAATAGTATGAAATTTGCAATAGAATTTGAAGATAGGGAGCTAGAGGTTAGGATTGAATGTGTAGATTTGAGGACTGTTAGCATAAAAATGACAATTGAATCCATGGAAGTTACTGAGATGACCAAATGAAATAGAAAGGGAAGAGAAAGCCCTGGGAGCCACTGATATTTAGTAGGTATGATGTTGATAAAGTTCTAGCAGGAGAATGAACAGTGGTGAGTATAGTGGTGGTGAAATAGTAGAAGGAAAGCCAAGAGAGAGTCGTTTCATGAAAATCTAGAAAGAAGGACCAAACAGGGAGTATGCAAAGTATCAAAAGCTGTAGAGAGGTGACAAAATCGGAGTAATGAGAAAAGTCTATTGTAGTTGGCAATTAAGTGATCATTAGAAACTTTGGATAAAACTATTTCAGTTGAATTATGAGGACAGAAAACAGATCCAAGATTAAGAAGAAAGTGAGAGAAAAAGAGGCAGAGCTACTTTTACATTCTCAAGGAGTTTAACTCTGGAAGAGAAGAGAAATATGGACCAAGAGTTAATGGGGATGAATGGAACTAATGACATTTTTTAAATGTGGAGGAACTGCCACTTTTGGAAGCAGTTGCCAGTAGACAAGGAGAGATCAAGGATAAATAGAAGAACAAGGATGATGCAGACGACAATGTGTTGGAGCAAATAGAATGGAAAGAGATCATTAACCCAGGTAGAGGGATTTGTCCTATAAAGGAGGAGAGCCCGTCATAGGAGATGTGTGAAGGCACAGATATAAGTAGAAACCACATGGAAGTTATGAGAAGAAAAGCTAAGAAATGTAAGCTCTCATTGAATGACAGTGTTTTAGTGTAAAATGGGGCAAGTATCTTAGATGAGAGGGTAGGAGGAGGAATAATTATGGGAAGTTCTAGGAGGGCTAAAATGGTTTGGAAAAGCTGCAGTGGTAAGAGAGTAGGTTTGTTAGGGAGATATAAAACTATTGCTTTGCTTTAGTAATGACCTGTCAAGATTATATAACATCATAGTAGATCTAGTCATCATGTTTTAGTCACTAAACCTGTCTTCCTCAGTTCCTGTAAAATGAACTGGGATCATGAAGAGTAAAATATGACTGAAATGACTGAATTACTACAACAATAAACATGGAAGTGATAATTTGTACACGATGTAAAATCAAAGATATTCTTAATTCTTCATGTATTTAAGATGGAGGGAAGGAGTCGGTTACGGGAAATGAACAAATTGAGGAATTAATATATTTGAGGGAATATCAATATATATATTGAACCCATCTGGTATGATGCAAGTTTTGGAGAGGAAGCAATTATGAGGCAGGTTCTAAAATCATTGCAAAAAGAAGAGGAGTGTTTCAAAGAAGAGTAGTGTTCCAATTATGATAGATCACAATTTTGATTGTTTGGGTGGATTGAATGAACTTCAGAGGAGAAGAAATTACTGAAGAACCTGCTTAGAATCATTCAGTGGCACTCTATAATATAAAATACAAATATCTTAGTCTGGTACATACAGATTTCAACTATCTGTTCCAAGCTACTTTTGAGACCCATTAATACCATTTATTTCTGTTCTGGTTAAAAACTCTGAGGGATTTCCCCTCCTAGACTGTTTGCTTTGTTCTCAATTCTTACATGCCCCTTAATTACTAAATGGGCATTGGCTCAGAAAAACTGAGACCTGGGAAAGACCCTCACTTAAAGAGGTCAAGGTCCCGTACTATATACCAATCATCTTGTCTTATACCATGTCACTGGACTCAGATGACTCTGGAAGAGAGACTGAAGCTGATAACTCTGCCCAACTCCACTTGACTTAAATCCAATTCATTTGCAAGTCAAGACAACACCCTGCTGATGACATTGGACTACAAGAATAAAAGAGAAAAAAAAAAAAAAAAACTTTGAGGTCTTATTTTCTTTGGGCTGAAGGCTCAAGAAGAGACAATGGTGTGATATGGCAACCTGAAAAGCTAATTAGATCTTAGGCTATAATGGGGAAATGATAATCTCCAGTATTGTGTTTCATTACAGCTGTCATATTTCAGGGATATTGATTAGTTACACAGTAAATAGAATAGTGAAGGGAACTGAATTCATGCTATAACAGCTCAGCTAGCATCGTTTTGCTTGAAGAAATTTTAGGGTAGAATATTCCAGTTATCTTTGATTTATATGAAAGGTTGACATGCAGATGACAGATCATGCTTATTCTATTGGGGGAGGATAGGAGGAGAAACAAACAAACAAAAAATAAGGATACTAGAAGGGCAGTTGGAAGAAATAATTGCTGCTTCCATATAAGGCAAAAACTTCAAACAAATTGATCTGTCCCATTGGAAAATAATGTGTCTCATTGTAAAATTGTTTGCCACTTCAGTCAAATACTGAGTCACTAAGTGGGTAATGTAGGTTACTTAATTCAGTCACATGACAAACTAGATTTTTATGTGTATAGACACCTTCAGAGAGGTAATATGACAGTGAAATAGGCCAAAATTGTAGTCAGGGAGAATTGGGTTCAAACTTGTCCTCAGAGGCTTCACATGACCATCTGCCCTGGCCATCTTTCCTGCAGCTGCTATGTTTCTCCAGCATTATTGTAATATAGAGTCATGATTGGCAAATTATAATTCCTGGGCCAAATCTTGCTTTGTAGTTCACTTTTCTACTGTATAGTAAAGGGTTTTTTTTTTTTTTAATGGATGTTTATTGTATGTAATTTTAAAAAAAAATCTTAGCTACAAGATTGAAATAGGCAGCCCGAGGGCAGTTGTAGTTTGCTGATCTCTGCCATGGGTCATAAAAAAATTTTAAGTCCTTGAAGGATGTTAAATCATTCTTTTGATATTTTACTTGGACAATCATTGTTTCATTAATTATTAAATATAAACTTAGCTAGTTCATAATAACTAGCTTACCTTCCTGAGACCAACCAGCAGGTCAGAGCACAATTCACATTCAATCAGCTGTCTGATATATCTTGAATTCTACATCTCCATTAGGGCATGTAATCTATCCCTCAAATCCCTTTCCCCTTCATTCTTATGCTCCTAAGGTAATCAGAATAATACCTGTCAATCTTTTTTCCCCCCAGAGTTTTGGGTAATAAAGGTTGTATCCATGGGTTTATTCCTCCTAAGTAGACAAACATGTATACATGAGAATACAGTTGTAACTGGGCTCAAAGGGGCTGCAGCAGGGGTTATAAAGACAAAAATCAAGAGGGGTGATGTGAGGTGTTTAGTTGCATAGTGGTTTTATCAGATCGTCTGACATGATTCAGTGTGAGCTGGTTATATGACATAGGAGGGGGAGTTCTGGGCTAATATCTCAGAGAACTTTGTATGTATGAGTACTGAAAAGAGTTTCCCATATGCCCAGCTTAAGAAACACTCAGTTTTACCTTTTGCTTAGCTGCTTTTGATTCCCAGGGCAGTCTGGCCTCTTCTGGATAGTAAGGCAGCTCAAGAGAAATAAGGTGACTAGTAAGGTCATTAACCATTCCATTTTTATACCAAAAGAATATTTCTGGAATTGTGAATTTTCTGGAAATGTGAAAATGGTATATTAATTGACTATTTTATCGTAACAAAGATGTGAATTTCTACAGGACATTCTTATCCCTGGTTACCCTTATCATATGTTAATTGTTTTCTCTTATTAGAACAAAACCTGTAGAGAGTAGAGATAGTTCCACTTTTGTATACACACACACACACACACACACACACACTCAAGGTTTAGTCTAGTGACCCTCACCTAGTAATTAATAAATGCCTTTATCATCAATCAATCAATTCATTCATTCATATTAGCTCTGTGACTCTGGACAAGTCCATTGATATTTCACTATCACAAAAAGTTTTCTGTGACAAGAAGTTAGAAATAAATGGGTTAGTTGAATTCATGAAAGGGGTCATCACTCGGAATTCCCCACACTGGCAAAACTAAACTATTTATAAGGGACCACTATGCCAACAAACAGTTCAAAAGAAATCTGCTTTACCTTGAATCGATTCCAGAGGCATTTTATGCAATTGCTGGTGGGCATTGCAAATATCCCAAGCATTATGGGAATTCTCAGGGTTCATTAGGCCCACCCCTGAATAATAGCTATGCAATGGCTCAATGCATCTGGTCTGAAATGCTCAGTAGATGTGCTTTTAATTTGCTCTGACTTGGAAGTTGAATCAGTGTTCACAAAGCTTTGAATCAGAGTCCAGGAGTTCATGGCTTGCATGCTCAGAGCAATCTTGTACGTGGAAGATGCACAAGATTGATTGCTCAGCCAGGGGAAGCCCTGGCATTCAGATTGCCACCAAAATCCTTTCTGTTCTTCATACTGCCTGACCAAGAGCTGCCATCTCAGCAAAAACACAATGGATTGGGACATAAAACACCGGAACCTGAGCCCAGGCTGGAGGCTCTCCAACTTCATCAGGAAGAAAAGAAATGAGCTGCAAAACTCAAAGAGGAGGAAAGAAAAATACCTTGCTGACATTTTCAGTGTAAGTACCATTCCTTCTTTCAATCAACAGAAACCTATTCGACTTAGTTCAAAAGGTATATATTGTTTCTACTAAATTTAAAACTCTGTACGCTAGGGATACACAGCCCAAATGAAACTGTTCCTGCTCTCAGAGAGCTTACATACTTACTTCTATTGAAGTGATAGAACATGTACATATATTACTAAATAAAAGCCTATATGTGTATATACACATTTTTATATACACATATAGGCTTTTATTTACTATATGAACATATATGCATATATGAACTTGTGTATATTATATGTATGCATGTGTTTATGGAATACAACTTTATAAATGTGACTTCATTGGTATAAAAAGGGTGTGGTAAGGAACTTTCTCTGCTAATGAAAGCAGCAACTTTTCAGCTATTTGTAGTCACAGATTTCCTAAGGCAGTGAGACACTAAGTGACTTGTATAGAGTCATATTGAGGCAGGTGAAATTGTGTCCCCTTTAATTTGTAAAAGAAGAGAGATTGGGGTCTCCCGGACTCAAGAATATCTGGGAGAAAGCATATTTCCCAGGACAAGCAGCATTATTCAATTGAAAATCTCAGGCAAATCACTCCCTATTGCTCTTTTGGATAGCAGGATCCCCATTCAGGAAACTAAATTCTGAAAAAAAGCCTTCAAAGTAATTTCATTAAATTGGGAGATCTTGATATGATAATCAGTTCAAACTGCTCCAAGATTTGTTTATAAAGTAGATTTCTGTCAACCCATTCTTTGTAAATTACTTCATTAAAAGATTTGCCAGCTGAGAGCTTCTTGGTGAAAAATAAAACTTCTTTTTCTGTCACAGATTTTGGGGTTTGATAATTATTTTGCATTTGGACCAGTGTCTCCAAGCAGAGGGGATCTCTCCCACTTCCCATACAGCATCAATAGTGCTATTATATGTTAAAGCAAATCTTGAATCCAGTTCTTCTGGACAGAACCAGTTCTCTACTGTATCATGTATATATACATATACACACAATCCATATTTACATGTAATATATGCACAAATAAATATATGTGCACAAATAAATAGATATAAAATATGTATGTATATATATCAGATGTATTACTAAGAGTGAACATCAGGAAAGCTCCTTCATAGAAGGAACTATTTTTTGCAGGTTACTGTGTAATGTCAGAGAAACTGAGGCAAGATAGAGATTAAAAAGTATTTAATAATTTATTTAACAGAGAGAGATTTACTGGGACCAAATGGATCCATGGTTTGGTCCCAGGGCTGAATGAGACTATCATCTCCAAGAATCCAGCCAACAATGTGAGTTCTCAATGACATATATACATGTGGCTCAAACTCAGAGGGTAGAGCAAGGCAGGGGCGGAATCAGGGTGCTGAGAGCTGGAACAGGACTTTGACAATCCAGTTTTGACAGGGTGGGGGGAGGCATGGGGGATATCTGATAATTGGGATTACAGATGGGAAGAGGCACATTCTGATGATGCCTAAAATAGAAGGTCTTTTTCCTTATCTGGATCATTATGATTAGGAGGGAGGGGTGGTTGAGCAAAACAATTAGGGAAACCAAGGCAGGACTGGGTCAGGATAATTAGAGAAACTGAGTCAGGACAATAAAAGAGAACTGTGGCATAACAACTGAAAGAAACTTGTTTTTGATATAGGGTAGATTCTTAACAAATGTTTTGTGAATTTAGTTGTAAAACCAAGTTGAATGTTCTTTCTTTTGCATTCATAGAGATACATTATAGGTAAATTTGTGTTTACTTATACACACATTCACACACACATGCAATACACACATAAATATATTAAATCAATGCTCTCAAATGTATGTTTATTCAACTATACATATATGTAAATATGCACACATAAATATATATGCATACACAAATGTTTATATATATATAAAATTTGTGTATGCATATATATTTAGATATCTATTTATGTACACTATATATGTGTGTGTGTGTATATATTTCTATCTCAACTATCTATCTATCTATTCATCTTTATTTTAATTAAGGATTGTAGTAGGAAGCAGAACATTCCAGGATTGGTAACCAGTTGAGAGATCAACTATTGTCTAAGGGGATATCTGGAAAAGCCCTTTGGAGGTAGATTTAGGAGGGCTTTAAATATCAAGTAGAAGAGTGTTTAGTTGATCCTACATGAAGTAGCTAGGTTCTCCAGCATTGCAGTGATTGGTCTAAGCTGGACAATAGAAAGGATATGCTGACAATTTTGAGGAGAATAGATTGGAAAGAAATAATCAGGAAGCAGATAGATGTTGGACTCATTTGCAGCCAATTACTTAGAGTTGGAGTGATGCAAAAGGTGGAAAAAAGTTTGATCTTTGCCCTTAGGAATCCTGCCAATTAGCTAGGGAGAGAAGTTATGCATAAGTACAAAGAATAGTATATATATATATATATTATATAGATGTATATATATAGGTAGATATATATTCACATTCTTCATAGATAGTCTTAAAAAGAAGAAACTGCATCACATTCAGGTGGAATTTAAAGTAGAGCCCTCATGGAATAATTTACATATAGTTTTTCATGCCCTAGCCCCTTCTTACTTTTCCATTCTTAAACTTTACCCCTTCAAGTATTCTACAATGCAGTTAATTTCAATAATGAGTAACACTGACTTCCCTGTTATTCCTTACCCATAAGGCAGTTTCTCCTTGCTTTGTCTTTTCACTGGTTGTCCTTTAAGCCTTGAATGAACTACAGCTTCTTCTCTGCCTCCTGCCATCTTTGCCTTCTTTCAATGCTTTTCTGGAATCCTATATTCTGTAAGAAGCTTTTTCCAGATACCTCACGTTCAATGTCTTCACTAGGAAATACCCCCTCCTTCCCAGTGTCTCCTATACATATCTTCTTTGAACATAATTGTTTTTATGTGGTTTCCCCCCATTATATGTGAGCTCACTATAGGCAGAAACACCTTTTTGCCTTTCTTTGTATCTCAAGCACTTAGCACAATGTCTAAAATACTATAAATGCTTGAGAAATGCTGGCTGACTGACTTACTGATTCTGCCCTTGGAATAAAATAGTAGCAAATCATTTGAACATTGGTCTTAAAATCAAAACACCTAAGTTTGGTGTATGGCTCTGACATTTTCGAGCTATTTGACCCTGTACAACTCATTTAATCTGTCTGCTATTCAGTTTCTTCAAGTGGAAAATGAGAATACTAATAATATGTCTGTTACCTTGCAGAAACATTGTGAAGGATATGCTTTGTAAATCTCCAAGAACTATACAAATGTCAGCAATTAATATTTTCCTTCCCCTTTCATACCCCAGACTGTAAACTTGTTCCTGAATAAATCTAGAATCATGTAAAATTTGGATTTAGAACTGACTTTAGAGATTAGTTAGCTTAGCCCTCTAATTCTTTTTTTAAATTTAATAGCATTTTCCCAAACACATGCAAATATAGTTTTCAACATTCATTCACCTTTGCAAAACCTTGTGTTCCAAAATTTTACCTCTCCCTTCACAAGACAGCAAGCAATCTGATATATGTTAAACAAGTGCAATTCTTCTAAACATATTTTTTATTCATCATGCTGTGCAAGAAAAATCAAATCAAAAGGGAAAAAACCACGAAAAAGGAAAAAAAACCCAAGCAAACAGCAACAAAGGTGAAAATACTGTACTTTGAACCATATTCAGTCTCTATAGTTCTATCTCTGGATGTAGATAGCACCTTCTATCACATATTGCTTGGAATTTCAGCCCCCTAATTCTATAGATGAAAGAACTGAGTACCAGAAGAGTTAAAGTACATGTTTAAGGTCAGAGAAACATCCATTTTGTTTCCCAGAGTTCTCTTCACAATGGGTCAGTCTAACCATGCTGGCTTGCTATTTATTTTCCTCATGCCATATTATGTCTGTCATTTCTGTGCTTTTGCACAAGTGGTCCTCAAGGCTACACGCATACATACACAAGTATCCTCAAGACATCAAGATTACTCAGGGAAATCTCTAAGATACTAGTTGGATCTTTAGGGTAAACTTCTGGAAGGATTTGGACACAACTTGTAGAATATGAGCAAGTAAAAAGCAATGTGATTTGTATCATTGTGGTGAACACCAGCATTGATGAGAGACTATATCTACTAGAGTGTTTAAGGGCCAACTTCCCATTTTAATCATTTGTTTTCCTGCTTACTAACTGTGAGATCATATCTGATCTAAACATACTCATGGGTACCAAATGTAGACAGAATTTAGATTAAAATTTTTCTAACCAGACTATCTTTGCATGCATTTTGAAAACAAAAAGTGTAATGGGCTGAGGCTTGAGTTGATGCACTGAGGTCCCAAGCACATGAGACTAAATAGTAATTGGACCATACTCTATTAATAGATAAGCTTGGAGAAAGAATGGCCCCCACCCACTCTTTGTGCAAGTCCTGATATGTTGTATAGGAAATGACGATTTTGGTGGGTGGAGGCAGGGGAGTGGAATAGGAAGGGGAGGAGAGGCTTTTGGGACGGCCATTGCCACGGCTGACTCCACTGTTGGCTCCACTGTTGGCTCGGCTCTTAGCTGGCTTCCTGTCGCAACTGCCTATATTTGCTATCGCAATCTTTCTTGCCTATATTTGCTATCGCAATCTTTATTCACCTCTTCACTTCAATAAATATTGAAGATTTTCCCCTTAACCTGAATTCCTGACTCCGGCTGACTTTAAATACGCGGTCATTACATTTGGCGCCCAAGCGTGGGAACCAAGGACCCTACTTTCACTGAAGAAGTCTCCAGTGACCAGGAACTTAGGTGAGTATAAGACAAACAGGGAACTTATTTTCTTAAAGACTAAAGCAGTAACTTTTTGGCTGAAATGGGACAGATCCTAGGTAAAGATTCTCCATCCCCCACCCCAAACCCCCCAACCCCTGCCCCACCCAGGAGTGGTGTTATAAAAAGCATGCGTGACCTGATAGAAGAGGAAGGGCTAGTTGTATCTTGGGAACACGCAGCTAAACTTTTGAGTACATTAAAACTTACCTCCCCTGGGTTCTTAGAGGAAGAGCAAATCTCTCTGGGTAACTGGGCATTGGTTGGTCAACAGATCTCTGATTATAACATTGACAACCCTCAGTCAGTTCCCTTCGAGGCATTCTATTTATACAATACGATACAGATGGCCTTAAAATACCGTACTAGTTTTAGGAGAAAAGGAAAAAACTCTAAGAATGGCCAAATGCGGAAGCCTGAGGTAAAGGAGGAAGACAAAGAACAGATTAATGGCCTTATCCCCACAGGGCATGAAGACTTAAGTGAGGCTCAAGGGCGGGGTGAATCTGAGGCAGCTTTAGCCCCACCTGAGGAGCAGGTAATTGACTCTCCTCCATCAACTCCACCCTCTGGGATGGAGGGAGGAGGGGTAGTGGGGGGGGGCAGTGACAGCACCAGCACCTCCCCCCCAGCATCCAGCCCCTCCCCCACAGCGTCCAGCTGCTCCTTTGAGTAGATTGCAAAAGGCACTAATTAAGGCCAAAGAAGAAGGGAGAAATGTATTGGAAATCCAACACCACATTTTTCCAGTTATTCAGCAGTTTGATTCTTCAGGTCAAGAAAGTAGAAGATACTCTCCTTTTGATATAGATATCCTCAAAGACCTGAAAAAAGCTTGCACTCTTTATGGGGCTACATCAGCTTATGTTAAGATGCTATTACAAAATTTGTCTTTTGAAATCTTGACCCCTGATGACTGGAAATCTATAGCAAAGATATGCCTAGAACCTGGACAAAACTACTTGTGGCTTTCTGAATATAGTGAGCTCTGTAGGATACAAGCCCAACAAAATAGTCAAAGTGGAGTTCATGCTGCAATCACCTATGACCTACTTACAGGTACAGGTCCTTATGCAAATGTCGCAGCACAAATTAATTATTCTGTAGCAGCATATGAGCAAATTGCTGTTAATGCTATCAAAGCGTGGGCTTCCCTCCACAGTAAAGACGACAAGAGGGGGGCCTTCACAAAAATAACACAAGGGCCAAATGAACCCTTTGCTGACTTTGTGGGACGTTTGCAGACAGCTATCACAAGAACAAATGGAGAAAATCCAATAACAGACGTTTTGATAAGGCAACTTGCTAAGGAAAATGCTAATGAGGTTTGCAGAAGAATTATACTAGGACTGCGCAGGGATGCTCCTTTAGAGGAGATCATAAGACGCTGTGCCACAGTGGACACAGGTGCCTTTTATACCCAGGCTATGGTGCAGACTTCCCAAAATTCAAACATGGGAAGACAGAATCCCTCTTGGCAAGGGACTTCCAGAGAGACTCGTAGATGCTTTCAGTGTGGAAAAGTAGGGCATCTGAAAGCTCAATGTTGGTATAGAGATAGAATGGGAAAACAAGGTGGGAGAACAAGACCCCAAACCCCATGTCCAAAATGCAACAGAGGCTTCCATTGGGCCTCAGAATGCAGACAGATTCAGGGAAACGGGATGAGGGGCCCAGCCCCAGGGCCCAAGGCAAAAAACACTTGGGGCATGATGGCAGCCAATGGTGCACCCAGGGAGGGCCTAGAAGTCCAGTATCCAGACATGACCAATCAGCCAGAAAGCCATATGATGGGAGAAGGGGATTACACAGTCAACCAGCCAGGAAGCAACCTGATGGCAGAAGGGAATTACAATTGGGGAGAATAGAGCTGTATGCAGCTGGGACAACTGAGATACCCCCTGGAGAGGTGAAATCTGTTCCTCTCCAGCCTATGGTTCCCTTACCTCCAGGCACAGTAGGCTTGACCATCTCACCTCCTTTTTGTACGTACAAAACAGTGTCCATCCACACACTGATGTGGGAAACTGGGGAATGTGTAGATAATATCCCAGTCACTAATACAGGTAGACAATGTGTGACTTATCACCCAGGAGACGTAGTAGCATCAGGTTTACTCATACAGAATCCTAATAAGCAACCTGGTGATAGTCACCCAGGTTCTGACTCCAGACCACAAAATCCAGGAATTTACTGGACAGCAGCTGTAACGGCTGACCGACCTATGCTCACGATCTATATAAATGGCCTACCATTGGAAGGATTGGTAGACACAGGTGCAGATCGTACAGTTATTAGAGGTGCCAATTGGCCCAGTCACTGGCCAAAGATTAAAGCAGACACCTATATGTCTGGAGTAGGAGGATCAATAGCAGCTGAAGTTAGTGCTGCCCCTATGAGATGGACTTTTGAAGGCAAAACAGGAGTTTTTACTCCTTTTATAGTTGAAAAACTCCCCATCAATCTGTGGGGAAGAGATGTTTTACAACAATTAGGGTTAAAAATGAGTACTTCGGTTTTTTAAGCAGGGCTGCTGTTGAAGGCCTGCCAACACTTTCACCTGTTCCTATCCAATGGAAAACTGATACACCAGTGTGGATAGAACAGTGGCCCTTGGGTAGCGATAAAATTCAGGCCTTATTAGATATAGTACAGGAACAGCTTGAACAAGGACATTTACAACCTTCTCTAAGTCCTTGGAATTCCCCAGTGTTCGTTGTAAAAAAGAAATCAGGAAAATGGAGGATGCTCACTGATTTAAGAAAAGTAAATGAACAGATGGAAACTATGGGAACTCTTCAGCCTGGACTTCCATCTCCTACTCAATTGCCTAGAGAGTGGCCTCTTTGGGTCATCGATATTAAGGATTGTTTCTATTCTATCCCTCTGGATAAGGAGGATATGAAAAGATTTGCCTTTTCAGTGCCCAGCGTTAACTTAGCTGAGCCTTATAAAAGATATGAATGGACAGTTTTGCCACAGGGAATGAAAAACAGCCCCACTATGTGTCAAATGTATGTTGCTGCTGCTCTTGCTCCAATAAGAAAAGCATTTCCAAAAGTAATACTATTACATTATATGGATGATATATTGGGATGTGCACCTGAGGAACAAATGTTAGAAGCATGTCTACAAAAGACCATAGAAACACTAAGATACTACAAATTATACATAGCTGAAGAGAAAATTCAAAGACATGCTCCTTTTCAATATTTAGGATATGAAGTATACCCTAAGGTGCTTACAGTACAAAAACTGTCCTTAAGAACAGAGAAGCTAAACACCTTAAATGATTTTCAGAAATTGATAGGAGATATCCAATGGATGCGACCAGTGTTAGGCTTGACTACCTATCAGTTACAACCATTATATGATATTTTAAGGGGAGACAGTGCTTTAAATTTACCACGCCAGCTTACAAAAGAAGCTCAAGAGGCTTTGAGAGAAGTTGAACTGGCTTTATCCAATGTGGTTGAGAGAGTCACTCAAAAACCTTTGGAAATAACAGTTTTTGCCACACAAGAGGCACCCACAGCAGTCCTTCATCAAGGAGACAGTGTGATAGAGTGGGTGAACCTCCCGGCACAACCAGAACAAAGCCTTACTCCTTACCCAGTGCTTGTGGCTAGAATTTTGTTAAAGGCCATTAAGCGAGCGGTACAATTGTCTGGGGCAAGACCTGATAAGATATACACCTTTTACACCAATACACAAATTAATGTGTGTTGTGAGACCATCCCAGAGTGGCAAATTTTATTAGCCATGGCTCCTAATTTTATACATGGGTCTCCATTAAAGATAACCAGACTTTTACATAATTGGCGATGGATTCTTGAAGAAAAAGTTTCTAAAGTTCCTCTTAAAGGACCAACTATCTTTACAGATGCATCCAAACACAATATTTGTGCTGTATACTCTCATGATTTAACCATAAAGAGAGTAGTCAGAACTCCTTTTCAGTCCACTCAGCAGAACGAATTGTATGCAATCATGTTAGCTCTCACTTATTACCCAGGAGACATAAATATAATATCTGATTCAGCCTATTCAGTAGGTGTGGTACAAAGAATTGCCACAGCCCAAATAAAATTTGCAGCTTCTAATATATATCAGCTCTTTAAGGAACTTCAGGAGCAAGTGAGAAAACATCCAGGTAAGATTTATATCTTGCATGTCCACTCACATAGTGGACTCCCAGGCCCTATTTTTGATGGGAACTCAAAGGCAGATAGCCTTTTAACTATGTTGGCCAGTACACCTTTATTTCAGGAGGCCCAGGAATCCCATTCTAAGTACCATCAGGCTGCTCGAGCTTTGCGTTTACAATTTGGGATTACAAAAGAGGAAGCTAGGAGCATAGTAAAAAGCTGTACAGCTTGCCTTCCTTTCCATGCTCCTACACTGCCTCCAGGGAAGAACCCTCGTGGTTTGAGACCCAATGAAATCTGGCAAATGGATGTGACCCATTATAAATCTTTCGGTCGTCTGTCTTTTATCCATGTTGTGGTAGACACCTTTTCAGGATTCACTTTTGCCATACCAGCAGCAAAAGAGACAGCCCGAGTGGTCACTGAATTTCTCATGCAAGCATTTGCCATTATGGGTGTGCCACAAGCAATAAAAACAGACAATGGTCCTGCATACACCTCCAAACATTTTGCACACTTTTGTGCACAGTATAAGATTTTACACACCACTGGCATACCTTTTAATCCTCAAGGACAGGCAATAGTAGAGAGGAGAAACAGAGACATTAAGACACTCCTCCAAAAACAAAAGAAAGGGGGAGCCACAGGTAACCCTAGAGAACTACTAAATCTAGCTCTTTATACTATTAACTTCTTGATTTTTGACGAAGATGCACTGGCTCCGGCAGACAGGTTTTATAACCCACCGGAAGGGCAATGTCCAGTGCGAGCAGCTCCACTATCTTTAGATAATCGCCAGGTGATGTGGAGAGACCCAGAAAGTGGTGAATGGAAGGGACCAGATAGGCTAACTGCTTGGGGGAGAGGGTTTGCTTGTATCTCTACAGGTGGAGAAGGAATCAGATGGGTGCCAACGAGCCGTATTCGCCTTGTCCATCGCAGAGAGACGGAGCAGACCCTTGAAACGAAGGAGAAGACCCAAGAAACATCGGGTGGTTCTGTTGCTGATTGTGCTCACCATTGAAAGAGTGTGGCAGTTATGGCGTTTGACTCATGGACATAGAAAATCATTGGACTTCAAAACCCTCAGAAATCATTGGATTCTCTGAGACATAAGATTGTTGTAGGACTTTAAAGCCCTCAGGAATCATTGGATTTTCTGAGAAATGATAAGACTGTTACAGGACTTCAAAATCTGCTGGAATCATTGGATTCCCTAAGACATAAAAAGACTTTTGCTGGACTTCAAAAACTTGGGGGGATCATTGGATTCCCTGATATGTGAAGCAATGGACAATAGATTGGTTTTGGACTATCTCTTGGCTGCTGAAGAGGTGTATGTGTGACTGCTGTTTACATACTCTCCTTCTAGGACTTCTGGCAATCTTTTACATCATACTGTTGATTTATATTGTTTGTTATACCGTTACTTGGGTGCATAATTCATGTTTGTTACACCACATCAAGCCTGCACTGACTGTGGGGAGAGTCATCACTAATAGTCTCTGCGTTGTTGCTATGTGCTATGTGTTCCCATGCTGATGGGTTTGTGCATAATAAGACCCTTGAGCCCAGAAACCTGCTAGCAACCCCCACTTCCCTTTGGTGCTTTTCATCTCCCTTCCTGAGATGTCAGGGAGGGCGTGATTATCTCCTTTTTAGTGCTTTCACCTCCCTTCCTGAGAAGTCAGGGGGGTCGTGATCACTTCCTTTTCGGTGCTTTCACCTCCTTTCCTGAGAAATCAGGGAGGGTGTGATCACCTCCCCTTGGGGGCTCTGACCTCCCTGAAGAGTCAGGGATGGCATGATCACCTGTGTTCTAAAACAAAAGAAAGCGGGAGATGTAATGGGCTGAGGCTTGAGTTGATGCACTGAGGTCCCAAGCACATGAGACTAAATAGTAATTGGACCATACTCTATTAATAGATAAGCTTGGAGAAAGAATGGCCCCCACCCACTCTTTGTGCAAGTCCTGATATGTTGTATAGGAAATGACGATTTTGGTGGGTGGAGGCAGGGGAGTGGAATAGGAAGGGGAGGAGAGGCTTTTGGGACGGCCATTGCCACGGCTGACTCCACTGTTGGCTCCACTGTTGGCTCGGCTCTTAGCTGGCTTCCTGTCGCAACTGCCTATATTTGCTATCGCAATCTTTCTTGCCTATATTTGCTATCGCAATCTTTATTCACCTCTTCACTTCAATAAATATTGAAGATTTTCCCCTTAACCTGAATTCCTGACTCCGGCTGACTTTAAATACGCGGTCATTACAAAAAAGTTATGATTTAATTTTTTTTTCTAACCCTTCTATGCCATAAAATATATGAAATATTAAGTGGGTTTATGGTGATGCAGTTCATTACATTATCTCATGTAATTATAGAATAACACTGAAAGGGCTGGATTGGAAAGAAACTTTAATAATCATCCAGTCCAGTATCCTCATTTTTCAGAAAAGGAAATCAAGGCACAAAATTCAGTGATGAAACTGAAGTCAAGTAAATAGTATTAGAGCCATAATTCAAACCTTTGGCCTCCTATTGCAAATCTAATGTTCTTTCTGCTCAACTAGGCATTAGCATCCTAGGGTGAGTAACTTAAAATATTTTGATAACAATTTCAGTCTAACTGATTTCCTTTGCATTCCTTTGTATTTTATTTATTCATTTAAAGACAATATTTGAAGAAAGAATGCATGGGCTTCACTAACTTGTCCCCATAACAGACAAATAGGATAATGAACCATGTCCAAGTCCTTACTTTGTCAGTGATCAATTATCCAGGGGTAATCCCCTTTACTTCCTCAGTTTCTTGATCTGTAAAATGAAGTGTCTAGACTAGATGATCTCTAAAATTCCTTTCAGCTTTAGCATTCTGTCATTCTATGAGATATAGTAAATATTAAAAGAGGGCTGATTCATAAGGAGAGTCAGGTTGAATATGGAAAGCTGTACAGGCAGGAGTAAAACTAGCAAAAGAAAAGCCAGGAGATTGGCTATGGAGGTAGGCCCCTACCAGTATCCACTATTACTCCATTGCATTTGTATTCATGTATTAAATACAGATTAGATCTTGGAAAGTTTTATTTTGAGATATCCCAGATGAATTTGTATTGAAGCAATTTATTTTTGTTGATTACTTGTTTTTCTCTCTTCCAGTCACCCTAGCAACATTTTTGTAGAGGAACCTTGTTTAACTTGTGGAGAGTCCAGTTTCTACCTCCTCCACATATATCAGAGGCATGAATATGGTGATAACCATCCAATATAGATCACTCATGAAAATGGTTGCCACTTACACATGGGGATGTACTCCAGTATTCATATCCAACTAGCTAATGGCAAAGTCTGAGAGCAAAATGAATCCCTCTTCTGCCCTTTGGAAATAAAACCATCATTGTGTAGGCAGAATTTAATGGCAGCATTTTGTGTTTGTGAATAAAGCCTATCTGGCTGCCATTAAGCCTTTACTTCATTGCTGGAAGAACTTACTAAAAACTGAAGCTACTGAAACTATGATGATTCCTCATTTGTCTTTGGCTTTAATGAATTGACTCTGAATGCCAAGTGTTTATATTGATACGCAGGCATGGGTTCTGTTTCAGGGATAAGACTTAGAATGCTGAGTATTTGTAAGATTTTATTTGTAATTTGTACGAATTATTTTAATTATATCATGATAATACATTGATATCATGCCTGTTAATATCAATGTATTATCATGATTTAATTAAGATCATAATAATTTGTACTTATATTGTTATCTAGGTATTATTAAAAGTGTAACACATTGGAACTAGATGAGATCTCAAAAGATCATCTACTTTATTTTTTTCCTCCATTAAGTCTTTTTTAAAAATTTTTTTTATTAAAGCTTTTTATTTACAAAACATATGCATGGGTGATTTTTCAATATTGACCTTTGGAAAACCTGTTCCAAATTTTCCCCTCCTTTCCCCTACCCACTCTCCTAGATGGCAGGTAGTCCATGTTAAATATGTTAAAAATACATGTTAAGTCCAATATATTTATACATATTTATACAGTTAGCAGTTTCTTGCTGCACAAGAAAAACGAGATCAAGAAGGGGAAAAAAAAGAGGCAGCTAGGTAGGGAAGTAGATAGAACAGCAGCCCTGAAGTCAGGAGACCTGAGTTCAAATTTTATCTTAGATACTTAACACTTCCCAGCTGTGTGAGTCTGGGCAAGTCACTTACCCCCAATTGCCTCAGGGGGAAAAAAAAAAGCTAGGAAAGAAAACAAAATGCAAGCAAACAACAACAGAATGGGTGAGAATGTTGTGTTGTGGTCCATACTCAGCTCCCAAGGTCCTCTCTCTGGGTGTAGATGGCTCTCTTCATCACTGAACAATTGGAACTGGTTTGAATCATTTCATTGTTTAAGAGAGCCACGTGCATCAGAATTGATCATCATCTACTTTAGCACCCTTATCCTACAGTTGAAGAAACTGAGGTCAGTATGGGAAAAACAACTTTTAGATTTTTCTGTTCACATTAAGCTAATTTCTTATACATAATTGCTTCTTCCTTCAAGTGAGATGAAATGTCCTTTCTACAGCAAATTATTCTGAACATCAATAGTTTGCAGAGTCTATTTACCAAAAATGCTTACCTCATGCCTATTTCTTACCTTTTCTCATTTCTAGTTGTGAGAATGTGAAACGGCAAGAAGAGGGAGAAGAATACCATGATCTTTCTTTTCTGTTGAAACTTACTAGAAAGAAACCACATAGTTAATATTTACTCCATATTTTTCTCACCTCTGTAAGTATGCATTAAGAACCTATACAAAAAGACTAAGTGATGATGATGTAAAGAAAAATAAAAGACAAGACAAAAGAAAAATTAAGCAACAATATCAAAATCAGAGCTTACAGATGAATAAGGTTGCTAATCTGTAAAATAAGTATGTTCAAATAGCATATATAGGATAAATTGAAACAAATCTCAGAATATTTCTCACAAATTTTATTCATCTCTGTTGTGCTTATTTCCTAGAATATTGCTACTGCAAGAAAACTTAAATTAATACATCAGTATCATTTATTAAGCACATACTATGTGCCAGATTTTGTGCTAGTATTTAGTTAAGCAAAGAAAAACAAATACTTCCTGGAGAACCTTAAAATCCATGGTGTAGGAAGCAATACATATACATATAATTAGATAAAGTATATATGTGTAAATATATGTTTTATATGCTATATGCATTGTGTATGTGCACACATTGTTATCTTTGTGTGTTATACACATATGCATACATAAATACATATGTATGTGTATATACACATATACACAATAGCATTGTATACACATGAATACATCCAGATATTGGATTACAGTTAATTTGGGGTCTGAGTACAGAAGAGGGAGATCCTTTGCTCCCATACTTTGTCATTAGCTGCTTAGATGTGAATACGGGAGTACATTCTCATGTGCAAATGGTAGCCGATTGAATGTGTGATCTCTATTGGAGACTTATTACCATACCCACAAGAAGCCCCATTTTTATTTAAGACACAAATTAAGCAGCAAGTTATACATGATACTTTTCTTAACCTCCTTCTGCCAGTTTCTAGTCCTTTCTTTTGATTACAAATTCACCTCACATTCCACTACCTTATCCTTCTTTCATTGCTTCACATTAGAAGTATAACAACATTAAACATTGCTTTTATAGCAATAAGGGGTTTGGGTTCGTTGAAATCAGTGGCAATTTTTAAGTATTGAAAAGGATTTGTGTTTCACCAAAACTTCTTTATTCTGATTTTTTAAACTCTCTCTCTCTCTCTCTCTCTCTCTCTCTTTCTCTCTCTCTCTCTCTCTCTCTCTCTCTCTCTCTCTCTCTCTCTCTCTCTCTCTCTTTCTCTCTCTTCTACTGTCAGTCTCTCCATATGTGTGTGTGTGTATGTGTGTGTGTGTGTGTGTGTGTGTGTGTGTATACAGACCTACTATAAATCCTACTTTTCTCAATACAGCTTTAAACAAGAAATAGGATCAAAGAGAAATTTCCCATATTTTTAAAAGGTACTTTATTGCAAAATTAGATATAGATCCTGTTATATTCATTTATTAGAATATGTTCTGGAAATTGTTACATGAGCAATCTAAAAAAGATAAAAAAATACATACAGATGCCTTCTTTTATTGACGCCAATAATCATGTTAGACTGAATATTTCCCTTTATAAGGAGTATACATTGGAACAAATGATACTATCAACTTCTTTTTTTTTTTTTTTTAAATTAAAGCTTTTTTAAAATTTTATTTTCAAAAGACATGCCTGGATATTTTTCAACATTCACTATTGCAAAACCTTGTGCTCCATTTTTTTTCCTTCCCTCCCTCCCAACGCCTCCCCTAGATGACAAGTAATCCAATATATGTTAAACATGTGCAATTCTTCTGTACATCTAATATCAAATTCTTAAGAGACTAGCAGCACACTATAATTATGTATAAAATAACAGTAACACAACAAAATAATTAAAATTGAATGCTGTTAAATTATTACCAAAGTTTGCCCCAAAGAAAAATATAAGAAATCACATACACATACACACACATACAAACACACACACATACACACACACATATTTATTTGCAGAGGAGGAGGGTTGTTTGTTGGAACACTTCATATAATGGTAGTTTTTTAAAGATGTTGTTATATTTTATTGAATTTTTAAAAAATATTATGAAAGATATTTATCTAGTAAGGCTGAAGGGATGAATACATTAATAAATATAGGTGATGGGAAAAAAAGAATTGTCAATGATATTTATATTAAAAATAACTGAGGTATGGTCCAATATAATATCTTTTGGACCAAGAAAAATAAGTCGTTAATTTTAAGTTTCTTTCCTAATATTCAGTTTTTTGACATTTCAGGTTGTCCCATCTTCCCAAATACATATGATAATAGATTGGAATCCCTCTTTTCTAATCCCTATTATCTTTTAGCAGCAGGGTTCTTGAATGTTTAAAGTTTTTGCAGCTGTCATGGTAGTTATTGTACAGAACAATTAAAATATTGACAGGCTGGCCATTGAAACATGCAGAAACTCACAAAGAACAAAACTAAAGAAAGGCCTAACAACTTAAAAAAGGAAAAGAAAAAAGAAGATAGTTTCACATGTCTATGAAAATTTTCACGAAAGATTGGTAAAAGGTAAGGTGATCTAGAAATTCTAATACAATGAGGTAAAATGCAAAAAAAGAGGCATAGGATTCCTTGAATCATAATAGGATGTGACTCATATTTGAAATGTGGTTCTGGAAAGTTATACATTAATTAAAAATGACTAGATACAAAAGTATACATGATGAGAATGTTGCAGATCAAGAATGTGTACAATATGGGGGAAAAACATCCAAAAAATTAACAATGCTGGTGCTTATTAAGGTGATACTTTTTAGAGGAGCATTTAGGTAAAGATCAAAACAGAAACAATCTTATCAGAATATACTATAGGTTTTCTGGGCAGAAAAAGCAGATCGGTGAGGAATTTATGAAATGAATATGAGATTGACACAGAGGCACAGTAACAATTGGGATCTATAATTATTTAGGCATCTACTAGAACTGCCCATTACTCCCCAAAACACAGCTGTTGAAGTTGCCTTGATTTGCTTAAATGATGTCATTCTTCAGTAGCCATAGAAAATACTGACAGGAATTGATATTATGGACTTGATTTTCCTTAACATGAAAATCCTGTTGCATGGGGAGAAAAAGGTCCTTAATATTGGAATTGACCATACCATTTCCATTCCAAATATTTCTGATGGAGATGAGGGAGGAAATAAACTATTTAATGTGTATTTTGGATTTTGGAAGAGTGCAAAGGGTTCAGGAAAAGACTTCAAATTCTTTAAAGGAAGTTAGTCCAGGAAAAAAGTAAAATTTAAAGAACAGCATTATGAGTATGCAAAAACAAATTCTGATGAAGTAAAGCAAGAGAGGTATCACTATCCTCAATCAAACTTAGATTTTTGAAAACACATGACTCACACTAATTGGGGAATAAAAGAACATGTGCTGGAATGAAATGGGAACTTATTGACTTTAAGTAATAATGATTTTTAATATAGAGAAGCATAAGAAGAGTTATTTAAATTAATGCAAGTGGAAATAGAACCAGGGGAACAATAAGCATAATGAATACAGCAAAATAAATAGAAAGAATAAGATAATTATCAGAACTAGAATGAAACTGTATTGAACAAGTGTGATCCTACTTAAGGGATATGAAAAGACATTTTCTTTTCTTTTCTTTTTTTTTTAAGAGGTAGAGTATATGAGTGAATACTCAGTATACTATCAGATTGGTTATATATTGGATATATTTGTTAATATAGGAATATTAAAAGGTAGGAAAGAACAAATAAAATAGATTAATAGAGAGCTGATAACCAACAGAGTCAGCAAGGGAGTAGGCTAGCATTTAATTGGCTTGATGAACTCTAGTCACTACCCCAAAATAAATAGTTTCCTTGAACTTTGAAAGATCTGCCAGATGAGGTTGTAAATAATCTCTAAATTATTATGGAATATGAAATTTACATTATAAAACATGGGCAAATGTTGTGCCTTTTAAAAATATATCATTGAGCCAGATTTATCAAAATTAGAAATTATATTATTAAAGAAATGTTTAATAAACACCTGAAAAAGAACATTTCAAAGTGATTCAGTTTGAACTCAGGAAGACAAACTTTGCCAGACTTACCTCATTTCCTTTTTTATATAGTGTTACTAAGCTGGGAGATCAAAGAAATGTGGTAAATAGTATTTAGGTAAATTTGAATAAAGTATTTAAAAAAAATAAACAGCCTCTCATTTTGTAAATAAATAAATTATATTTATGTCTATCTTTCCCATTTTAACTTATGTGTATGTATGCACACATAAGTTAGAATGGTAAAGGATAGATGTAAATATTATTTGGAGGCAGCAAAATGTATGAAATGTCCAGTTCAAAAAGTAGAATTTTTTTTTTCATCTTGCTATATACACTTACTTTAATGTTATGCCACAGTTCTCTTTAACTGTCCTGACTCAGTTTCCCTGTCTCAGTTTCCTTAACTGTTCTGTCTCTGACCCAGTAAAACTAAGGATTATTCGCTCTTGGGTTATAAATTAGCAAGATAAAAGAGTAGATCTCCTGATTCTTTTATGGATTTATAATATTCCTTTAGAATATTCCAAGATCAACCCATGATATCTTTACTTCTTTGTCTCTGGAATTTTTAGGTTTTATGGCTTCCCCTCCCTGATAAAAACTTTCCCTCCCTTTCTCTTCTTTGTCTCCAAAAAGGTATTTAAGAAGTTGGGGGTCCTCCATTCATTGCTGGAGAATGGCGTCTGGCAGCTGTATGCTGGACGCTGGATTCTTTGAGTCTTCCAGCCCTGGGACCAATATGGATTCCTTGGTCCCAGTATACTTATCTCTGTCTGACTGGATAATCTGAGACGAGAGTCCTGTCCAGTCAATCTTACTCTCCCATTAATAAAATATTAAAAACTCTCTAATCTCTCTCCTGCCTCAGTTTCTCCGGCATTACATTATTTCAGTTATTTGGTACAAACGGTATCATCAAAGGTTGGAAAGAAGAGATAGACACAGGCCCATTCAGTAGCAGGGGACATCTTGGCTAATTTGTAACAAAGAGATTGAAGCTTACTTTTTTTTATCTACCTATTTCTAACAACTTCATGTTCAAGTCAAGTGTTTCTTCCCACTCAGCATTCACAAATAGTGCTAGAAGGAGGAGGAGTATGTTGAAGTGGTCCCTCTTACAATGTGGAAAAGTTCTTGGATTATTCATGGGCTGAATTTTTGTATCTAGATATGTAAAAATTATATTTCAATGTTTGAAACTTTATACTACTGGACAACTAAAACTTAATAATTTTTTTTTTTTTATCATTTAAAGAAAAAAAAGCATAAAGCCAGCCACCATGGGAGCAGATGGGACTTATACCAACAGGGGTTTTGCTAATTGCTGCTTTACATAATATAGTCCAAGCTTAACCAATCTAAGGAAAATAGCCCAGCAGGTCCTTCCAAGAGGGTCATGTATTGTCCCAGTTAGCAGCAGGTCTAGACTTATGTACTAGACTATTTATACACTGCACCCTTATTATCCATATCTGTCTTTATGGTCCTTCACTTGGAAGACCAGAACAAAACTGTTAGGAATATAGGTCTAAGCATCCTTCACTAATAGCCTTTCTCCACAAACTGTAACTTTTCTCTTCAAGGATTATCTCAAATAATATCTTATTTACAATTCATTTTATGATTCCCTCCCTCCAGTTTGTAACACTCCCTCCATATCATATCTCCATTTGCATTACTTTGCATTTACTCTGATTAGGAGTGTGTGTGTGTGTGTGTGTGTGTGTGTGTGTGTGTGTGCAGTACAAATTTGAAGGGTTTAGAATAATCTTAATTTCTACAAAAAAATCCATTTTAACTAGGTTAGCATGTGATCTTTCTAACAGGTCCACTGAGAATAATTTGTTTGATTATAGACTTCATCCTATCATATATTAAGAAAACATAACCCATGGAAGGGATGTTTTATTGTAGAAGAGAACTGAAGGAGCATAACTGAGTTAGAAGTAACCCAAGGTCATTTGGGGGTTCAGGAAAATGGGATAAGACTTTGAGATGACAGTCCAATAATGTTGCCATCAAAAAATTCAGAACCACTAACTAAAATGTGCATTTCCAAATATATAGTAGAACCAGAAAAGAGGGTTATATATTGAGCTGTGAATCTCCATTTCTTATAGCTGACTTTTCTTTTTAAGAGTAAATCAAAATCAACAACTTCAATACTTTGAATATCATCTCACTTGTCTATTTCAGTTACTTTAATCCAGAAAAATTCACCATGGCAGACCCTATATTTCAAGATTCAGAATTAGAAAATTTTATTAAGTGGTCAAGCAAACTTCCATGTTTACATGTTTTTAAATAGAATTTTAAGTGAAAAAACAGGCTATTGAGGCTTCTTACCTTTCACTTTTACAAGTGCAGAGCAAGTATAGGCTATCTCAAAAGCCACCTGAAAAATGCTGAAGAATTATTCTTAAGTCTGAAATTCAGCCTCTGGAGAAACCCTAGATACCCAAGAACATACCTTTATATGGGGCTATCTTATCTGGTACTTGATAGAAAAATATTTTGCTTGCTAATGTGCAAAGAAAAATAAATTAGCTTCCTTAGAAGAAGTAGATTAGAAGAATATCCTTCCTTTTTCTAACTAAAATAAAGGAAAATAAATACTATTAGAAAACATTAAAATGTCACCAAAACAAGAAAATAATTTATATTATCAGTTTTTTTGTGTGTTTTTAAAATATTTTTCAACTTTAGTATTATGCTAAAATAAAAGGAGTATTGGTATTCTTTTATTTTATTTTATTTTTTGAGGAGAAAAATCTTCTACAGTTGTAAGTTTCTTTTTCAACAGGTTAAAAATCACTTGTTAAATATAATTGGCTTCCTATCCAGGGCTCATAGTCTGGTTGTAACTTTTTGATGATGGAGGTATTGATACTTCTATATAAAGGGAAATGTAAAGGAATTCTATGCTTTAATATGGAAGTAAAGAGAAGTTATAATCTAAACTGACTTCTGTGTCTAAATGTTCCTCAAGCACTACAAAGTTCCTGGTATTATTTAATTAATTTTGGCTACTAAGACATGAATAAACAAATACAGAGTACACTAACTTGGAAAATTGTTAAAGAGAAGTATATCCGAGTAATTTGACCATATAATAACACAGAAATATAATTTATATTGTGTTTTGCTGATTACAGAATTTCTTCCAGTAAAGTTTTTTGCACTCAGAGACTGGATAACAATTTATTATGGTATTGTGGGGTTACCTTTTTGGGTGTGGCTTAATGTAGTTCGTCCTTCAGGTGAGTTCCTACTCTAATTTTTTTCAATTCTGAGACAGTGAAATCTCCATTTTTAAAATGTGAAAGTTGACGCTTATTTTGTTAATCAAAAGATACACAAATCCAATCTTGCTCTCATCTATTGTAGATCTAAATTTCATGCAAATATGCAACTATAACATCACCTAGCCCAGCCCCTTATTTTATAGATAAGACAATATTGAGTTAAGTACTTGTTAAAGGCTATGCTCAAGGTCACTCAAGTATAAAG
This sequence comes from Antechinus flavipes, assembly GCF_016432865.1. Lineage (NCBI taxonomy): Eukaryota > Metazoa > Chordata > Mammalia > Dasyuromorphia > Dasyuridae > Antechinus > Antechinus flavipes. Next base: position 39,699,792 of record NC_067398.1, on the reverse strand, counting down.
TAGATAGTGTGAGAGTTAAACCTACAACCTCTAACTCCTAAACCAGTATATTTTCCCTGAGAATCATGTAAAGAATGGAATATGTAGGGGAAAAAAAAGTATGGTAAGTGAACACATATCAAACCGTGTGCTTTAATTGCAAATCATCTCCCTCCAGTTTTGGAGGCAAGGGATGAAAATATATTAGCCAACAAGAATTTGCCATTTTGATCTGTCTCTTATCCTCCAGAGAAGCATTTCACATAAATTTTTATTCCCCCGAGAGTATTTAGGTAGTCTCTTTGTAGGAATTCTGTTGAGGCCTGGAATTCTGTAAGAAATATGTTTTCCATAAACAACTTTAGAGAGAATCATCTGAAATGAAAAGTTTTCCTTTATGCCTTCTTCAGTGTAGAATTCTGAATTAAGGGTTTGATCTCTAAAACAATATATAATGAGATTTCCACTGGAACCAATGAATTTCACAAAAAGGATATATGCTTCACGGTTGATTCTGATTAGGCTAGTTAATGTCTAATTTTCAGCAATCGTGTGGCCATTTGCAGCTTTTTGGAGCCAATTTAAATTCAGCTCTTTTTTTCTTCTCTATTTCTGATGATTGCCTATTTATAATGATATTGAGAAGTAACTTGTGTTTTCTTGCAAAGTAATGTGACCACTTGAGATGTTGATCAACTCAAGATTTGAATTCTGTGTTTATATTTTTTCTTTTAATTTTTGGTTAGTGGCCATTTCCTTGAATACAAGAGAGGATAAGTGCAATGGAATATTTCACTGACCTTGATATAACACTTGGCACTGGGACTTACTTAGCTGAATTATCTTAGGAAAATCATCTAGCGGCTCTGGAATATGATTGCTTTAACTGTTAAGATGAGGTGGTTTCTTTCATTGGTTTTTGTTGTTTTCCCCAAAAAGTTCATACATCAATGTATTTATCTGTGAAATGGACATCAGTGTAGTTTTCTTTTTCTGAAAATCATTAAGGGTTAAATTTGAGAAGTAAGTTCAATGTTGTAGATTACGTTGGTTTTTACCTTTAGGTCTTTTCATTCAAAACCTCACATTCAGTTTTCTAAGGATATATTGAGAAAAAAGCAGGAATGACAAATATTCAACCACATTTTCGGTTCACTCTACAGAAACTATTATCACGTTCCTGAAAATCACATTTTCACCTCCCAAGGTGGATTTCCATAGCTTGTTTGGTGGCACAACTGGTTCCAATGTGTGAATCACACTTTCAAAATAAGCCATTTCACCCTTCCCTTGTGTGCTTTTTCTCCTCTTAAAGCCGTTTTCGCGTGTAATTGTATCTCTTAAAGACAAATTTACTGTCTTTTAAGGTGCTAAATATAAATGCCAAAGTGGGGGGAAAGGAAAAACCAAGAAGGAAAAAATGTATAGCTTAAGGAAAATGTAAGCAAAGATTCTGATGATCCCTTTAGTAGATATTGATACTTCACCCTTTGCTTTACAATTTTGCTGACAATAGGGTAGTAAAGAATACTACATAATCCAAAAGGAGAAATGTAGAGGAATAAATGCACATATAGATGTGTGTACTTCCATGAGTACTTAAGTATGTATATATATATATGTGTGTGTGTGTGTGTGTATGCACATAATTTCCCCAAATACATTGTCTGGATTGGTGGGTAAAAAGATTATTTTGAACAACTATTTGCAAATATAGTGTACTGTAACCCTAAATGCTATAAAGTAACAGTCCTGAAACTCACAAATCTCTTTATCTCTTTGCCAATAAGTTTACTAGAAATTTAGGAGTGAATCCAATTGTGGGTATAAGATCAAAATGGATAGTGGGGTTCAACAAATGCTTTTTTCTAACCAGTGCATTGGTTATGCTTCACTCTGTGTATCTGTTTATAGCTGTGTCTATGCATATGTGTAGGGCTAAAAGATTTTTTAGGTAAGGTGAGTTTTTTAGATAAAAACAAAGAAAACTAAGTACAGAAGGGTCATTAGACACAACAGAAAAAGAATATAAAGATCTTTCAATAAAAATGTATTTATATTTCAACTCCTCTGCAGGAAAAGAGAATAATTGACCTGGCTTGCCTATATTGTTCTTCTTGTGAGATGAAAATAATCTTTCTAATTATTTACACATACACACACACACACACACATACACACACACACGTGTGTGTGTGTATGTATAGATAGATACTCAGTACACAAATACATATTAATCACCTGTATGTAGGAAAATATGTTAAATGCTAGAGGAATATGAAGCAGTGGGAAAAATAAGCTCAGGATGATGGATATAGATTTAAGTTAAAACTCAGGTACTGAGTTCAAGTATGGTATTTACTTTTTAGCTCTTTTTGTTAAAGGACAATGATGCAATGAGGAACATCCAGAGGACAGCAACCAGGGTGGTAAAAGAATTCAAATCTATGACATGAGAATTGATTGAAAATTTGACATATTTATCCTGAAGGAGAAAAATATTATTTGAAGGTGCCATATGATAATTGTTTTCAAGCATTTAAAGTTCTATCTTGTGGAAGAAGGGTTGTTTTGTTCTCCTTGACTCCAGAGAGCAGAACCAAGAGAATAGGGGGAAGTTCCAAAGAGATAAATTTAAGCTGGATGTTAGAATAACCTTCCTATTAATTCTTCTTCTCCAAAATTATAGTTGGTTGCCCTAGTCACTGGTTATTTCCCCATTCTTGGAGGCCTTCAATCAGAAGCTTGATAATCACTTGTCAGATATATTTTCTGTGGGAATTTCTTTCATGTTTGTGTTATAATTGATGTCTCTTACAACTCACATTCCCTGATTCAATATAATATAGGACAGGGGGAAATAGAGCCAAGATGGCAGAGTAAAAGGAAGAACTTGCCCAAACTCTCCCCCAAACTTTCCAAATTCCTTTAGATAGTGTCTTTAAACAAATTTCAAAGCATCAGAACCCCCCAAAAAATCAGAGCAGCACGTTTTTCTGCCTAAAGCAACTTAGCAGATCAGCAGAAAAGGTTTGTGACTCCAGGGTGGGAATCCAGGGGCAGCAGTACGGGTGGCTTCCATACCTTTCAGCCCAGAGACACCAAAGAGAACCTAGAAGATAAGCAAAAAAAGTCTGTCAACCTAGAGTCCAGTATGCAATTACAGGGCAAGCCTGGCCCCAGCTCCAGCCAGACCCCACCATCAGGAAGGTGAGACCTCTGAAACAGCAGCAGTGGTGGGGACACCAGGAGTATTTGAAAGATCTATGGCAGTGGGGTGGGAGTTCCACTGCAGCTCTGGTCAGCACACTAGATCTTACAGTTAAAGTGGGGCCTGGACTCACTTAACAGCTCCAGGGCAGAAAAGAGTGCTTGTGGTCAGATGCCTAGAAAACATCACAAAAGTCCTGAAGCTTGGAACAGTGCATGTTCCAACCTGGAAATAGAGCTCTACTCTAACAGAGTTAAAAGCCAAGTAATAGGCTAGGAAAATGAGCAGACAACAAAAAAGTTTCTGAACATTAAAAAGTATTTTGGTGACAAGGAGGATCAAAACACACAGTCAGGAGATGATAACAAAGTTAAAGCTACTACATTCAAAGTCTCCCAGAAAAATAAGAATTGGGCTCAGGCTATGGAAGAGCTCAAAAGAGACTTTAAAAATCAAGTAAGAGAGATAAAGAAAAAAAAAAAAAAAGAAATAATTGAGAGAAGTGCAAAAGCAAATATATATTAAAAAAAAAAAAAGAAATAATTGAGAGAAGTGCAAAAGCAAATATATATTAAAAAAAAAAAAAAAAAAAAAGAAATAATTGAGAGAAGTGCAAAAGCAAATATATATTAAAAAAAAAAAAAGAAATAATTGAGAGAAGTGCAAAAGCAAATATATATTTTAAAATTTATCATGACTTTATTTACTTAGAAATCCATATAAATTTTAGATCTTAATTTATAGACCTTAATATGTCATTTTTCTTGTTTTAGTTTGTTTGACTTTAAATGAATTTACTTTTATTAATGGCCATTTATGTTCTCCAAATAGTGGAAATTGAAGAAAACTAAAGATTTTTCATGATTTCTTTCTAAATGTATTCAAAATTTTATTTTACATATGGTATTCATTCCATCAGGTTCATTCCCTTGTCTTGTTTACTCTGAAAATCTTGGTGGCTAGATTATATTATGAAGAGAGCACATGACTTTGAGTTAGGAGGGCCTGAGTTCAAATATAACTCAGTATAGTATATGGTTCATAGTAGTTTCAAGATAATCATTTAATGATGATTATAATGATCATCAACACTAAATATTTCACCTCTGTGAAATATTTTTAGTTTGTATCTCTAAGTTCTGTATAATAGTTTCTACTTTGATCCATGTTTATTGGTGTGATCATCTGATAGTTGACTTGCTAACAAATGAAATATGTGGGATCCCAGAAGTTTGTAGTATCATGAATTTAGAGCTAAAAGGGATCTCATAGTTTAAATCTCCTTAATTTATACATTAGGTGTTTGTGGCAGCCTTGTTTGTAGTGGCTAGAAGCTGGAAAATGAAAGGATGGCCATCAATTGGAGAATGGTTGAGTAAATTGTGGTATATGAACGTTATGGAATATTATTGTTCTGTAAGGAACGACCAGCAGGATGAATACAGAGAGGACTGGCGAGACTTACATGAACTGATGCTGAGTGAAATGAGCAGAACCAGGAGATCATTATATACCTCAACAATGATACTGTTTGAGGATGTATTCTGATGGAAGTGGACCTCTTTGATAAAGAGAGCCTTAATTGATCAAAGATGGACAGAAGCAGCTACACCCAGAGAAAGAACACTGGAAATGAATATAAACTGCTTGCATTTATGTTTTTCCTCCCGGGTTATTTATACCTTCTGAATTCAATTCTCCCTGTGCAACAAGAAAACTGTTCAGTTCTGCACACATATATTGTATCTAGGATATACTGCAACCCATTCAACATGTAAAGGACTCTTGCCTTCTGGGGGAAGGGGTGGAGGGAGGGAGGGGAAAAATCGGAACAGAAATGAATGCAAGGGATAATGCTGTAAAAAATTACCCTGGCATGCGTTCTATCAATAAAAAATTATTTAAAAAATTTATACATTAGGAAGCACACTCAGATATGTTAAATGACCTGCCCAGGATTACACAGCTAACAGATACTCAAAGCAGTATTAAAATAAGATGTTTGTAAGAAAAAGTCTAACGGACTATAACACTTCCCTTCTGTACTCTACCCCACCACTCTAAATTATTTATATTTACTTCATATTTATTAAATTTCATAGTTTGGTTTTGTTTCTTTTAGGAGAATGTAAATTACTTGAAGGTACTGGTCATTTTGTTTTTCTCTTTATTCTCAAAAACTTGCACAGTGCCTCAGTCACAGTAAACACTTGATAATGGAATTCAATTGGGATGTGATCATTGTGAGAGTGTTTCTAGATAACAGATATCCTGGAATTTAAGAATATCTCAAAAGACCAAAGCTGCATCAATTAACACATTGAATGAGTGCATTTACCTGTGCTAGAGATAGTAGAATTAAAAAAAAAAAATAAAATTCTTAAAATTTTTCTATTTCTATATGTACTTTCTTGAATGTACTGTTACATATTTCAAATCCTCTCTGATGTTCTACTGGGCACATCTCAATCCCGTTTGTATTCTTTTTCTGCCTTTCATTTTTTGTTTTATTTTTTTTTTATTATTTTGCAGTTGTTTTAAATACAGATTTTTAAAAAGATAAATATCCTTGTAAATCAGATACTCAATTCAAAGAATCTATGAGCTTATCAATGTCAACATTCACATTTTTATGCTTTTTGCAACTATCCTTTAAATTGATGATAAAATCCTACCATAAATTCATAACAGAAGCTCTGACAAAATGCTTGGATTTTCATTCATTTCTCTTGACAATGTAAGCATACCTAAAGAGCATATGAATCAGCCATTTTCACATGATTTTCACATGATTATAGATTTCTTAAGTGACATATTTTATTCTAGTTTCCCTTTGTTTTTTTCCTGACATATTATGTCACCATTTATAATTGACATTTGCCTCTCTCTAGACACTGACTAATACTGATTTACTTCTTTAAAGGCTGCTATGATCAGACCATGATCATTATTATGCAAAATACCAGTAAAATGATGATATTTTTGAAAGGGAACTTGTAAGGGCAAAATTTTATGTGATTATTGGACCTCTGAGATTTTCCATAACAAATCCATAATAAATCCAAAATAACCTTCCCTTCTCTTTTAATTCTGGCCCCAATTGATGGTTTAATGTCAAAGTCTGATGGATATGTTGGTTTTCTTCTCCCATGAGAATTTTTCTTTGTCAATAGTCAGGTCAAAGTCACTTGAGTGCTTTTGTATCTCATATAGCATGCAATGTAATTTCTGAGGCTTTGTGTGCTTGTGCATCTCATTAAAAAAAAAAAAAAGCATCTGGAGAACATTAGCTCCCAAAGAGAAGGCTTCGTAATCATGGAATTCATCCTGACTCCTATGAAGAAGTATAATGAAAGACTGTGATCAGCATTACCATTTAAAACACAGAGAGGAAAAAATAAGAATTTGAAAACTGAGAAATTTTACTATGCTACATTATCTCAAGACTTCTTAAGGATAGGTTTAGAAAAGATAATGATAAATGTTGGAGCAGTTTGGGAAAATTGGGATACTGATACATTGTTGGTGGTGTTGTGAACTGATCCAACCATTCTGGGGAACAATATGGAACTATGCCCAAAGGGCTAGCAAACTGTACATAAATTTGCATCCAGCAGTGTCTCTTTTGGATTTATATTCCAAAGAAATCATAAAAATGGAAAAAAAACAGATTTTCAAAAAAAAAATATTTGTAGCAGCCCTTTTTGTAATGGCAAGGAATTGGAACCTCATCAGTTGGAGAATTGCTGAATAAGTTATGATATATGAAGGTAATGAAATATTATTGTTCTATAAGAAATGATCAGCAGCATGATTTCAGAAAGGTCTGGAGAGACATGAACTGATGCTAAGTGAAGTGAACAGAACCAAGAGATCATTGTATACTGTAACAACAAGATTATATGATGATCAACTCTGATGGACATGACTTTTCAACAATGAGGTGATTCAGGCCAATTCCAAGACTTGTGATGAAAAGAACTATCTGCATCTAGAAAGAGGACTTTGAGGACTCAATGTGGATGACAACATAGTGTTTTCACCGTTTTTTATTGCTGCTTGTTTTTCTTTGTTTTTTCTATTTTTTTTATTATCTCATTTTTCTTGTGCAGCATGATAATTGTGGAATTATATATAGAAGTATTACACATGTTTTTAACATATATTGGATTACTTGGGAGGGAGAAAATTTTGGAACATGAGGTTTTGCAAAGTGAATGTTGAAAACTAAGCATATATTTTGAAAATAAAAATCTAAAAATGGAAAGTAAATAAATAATTTAGAATAAAAAAAAATAGATTTAGAATGTAGAAAATCCATAGAGAAAAAAGGAAATATATTTATAAAATAAGTGTACAAAATTATTTTGTCTATCAAGGTCAATAGCAAAATCATATTTAGTAGTCTAGAAAATTTGGATTTAGACATGGCAATTCCATATTTGATTCTTGAGGAAGATAAAATGGTATTGAAGAAATCAAAGATGAGAAAAGCTGCTGTACTCAATAATATTCATTTTAGTTGGACAAAAAAATGGTGTATGGTGGAAGTTAGGCTATTTAAAGGAAATTAATGGGACTGATTCTCAAAAGTTGGGAAAGTAGGAAGATTTCAGATCAATAAAAAAATTATCAAGTGCTTAATGTATACTATGAACTGCTTATGGACTCTGAAAATATAAATAAATAAAGAAAACAGATTCAATGCAGGGGGGAAAAACCCACAACAAAATAGAGGTGAAAATTTGGATGAGGGGTAGAGGGGCATAATAGATCTATAATGTCAGAAAAAAAGCAAGGGGACAAGTGAAAAAGTGAATATGTTGGGCACTTCCTTAAAATGTAGATTTTGGAATAAATTTACAAATATGAGGAAAGGGACAAGACAAAGAGGTCTTGTGAAAAGGCTGATTCATCGTGGTGGACAAATTTTTAATTTTAGGAATGGAGATGGTGAAGTATGAAGGAGAAAGGCAATTTTAAACTTTTTGGGAAATTGTAGATCCTATTATTATCTCCCCCACAAAATGGTTTTTAGTTGATGAATAGGCATGGGCCCATATGCCTATTTTCACATGTCTATTTTTTAAATATAATTTCATTTCTCCCCAATTACATGTCAAAGACTTTTTAGCATTGATTTAAAAAAAAATGAGCTTCAAATTTTAGTCCATTTCTCCCTTCTTCCCTTCCTCTCTTCCAAAACTGTAGGCAATTTGATATAGATTAAATGGATGTTATCATGTAGAACATATTTACATAGCAGTCACAGTTGTGAAAGAAGAAACACATAAGAATTAACAAAAATAAAAAACAGTAAATGAAAAAAAATGCTTTGATCTCCATTCAGAGTCCATCAATTCTTTATATAAATACAAATACTATTTTCCTCTGTGAATTCTTTATAGTGGTCTTAAATCATTGTATTGCTGAGAAGAATCAAGCCATTCATATTTAATTTTCATACAATATTTCTGATGCTGTCTACAATGTTTTGCAGGTTCTGCTCGCTTCACTTTGCATTAATTCCTATAAGTCAAATATAGATGAAAATAAGGTTCAAGTGTTGCTCATTGTCTTCCTTCCCATCTTTCCCTTCACTCTAATAGGTTTTTTGTATCTCTTCATTTGAAATAATTTACCCCTTTTTTGCTTCTCCCTTACTTCTGCACTCAGTGTACTATTCTTTATCCTGCATTAATTAAAAAAAATGAAAAATAAAACAATTTTTTAAAAGATAAGGAAAGATAAGGAAAAATTTAGCATCTTGTTAAAAAGTACAATAAACAATGAAGTAACACTAATACTATATATATAATATATATATACCAAGTAATATAATAACCAAATTCCTAAAGAAGTTGAGTAATTTAATAGATCATAACCTAAAATGAAATCTACAATATTACAAAATGCGAAATAGATAACTTTGATTATATTAAATTAAATAGCTTTTGCACAAATAAAACCAATGCAAACAGAATTAGAAGAAAGCAAGGAATTTAAGCTTCAAATCAAGTATGTCTAATAAAGACCTAATTTCTCAAATTATACAAAACTGAGTCAAATTTATAAGTATATGGGCTATTCCCCAATTGATGAAATGTCAAAGGATGTGACCAGGCAATTTTCAGATGAATAAATCAAAGCGATGTAAAGGCAGGGGTAAACTAATTTAATTAGTTTTATTTCATTTCCTCAAATTCATATTATATTGTATATTGTTATCTTCTGTCTCTGTCTATGCCTATCTATAGTATGAGTGATAAAATTTTTTAGCAGTATGGTCACTTTTATTACTTTGATTTGGCCCTTGTGGATTATTCTTTTTTTTAAAGTTTTTAAATTTTTGAAACTTTTTTTTATTTTCAAAACATATGCATAGATAATTTTCAATATTTGCTTTTGAAAAACTTTGTGCTCCAAATATTTTTTTTGGACTTCCGGTTAAGATGGCGGAGAGGAGGCTCACAGTTGCATAAGCTCCGCGCTTTCTCTCACTATCCACTTCATTACAAGCCTCTGAATCAATGCTTGACTGAAAAAACCCCACAAATAGTTACCAAAAGAAGCCATCCTTGAGATCCGCCAAGAAAGGTCTGTCTTTACTGGAGGGCTGGGGCGGTTTTAGATCGGGCGCAGGCGGTGGGCAGCGGCAGAGAGGGCACAGGAGCAGACTGGAGAGGGGGTGGAGAGTGATCGCAGCCGTCTCTGCGGGGAGAGCTTCGCTACAGGTTTGGAACCTGCAGCAAGTCAACAGCCCAGCAGAGAAGCTAAAAACACCGGGGCTGAAGAACACAACCGCAAACAGCTGGAGTCTCTCAGGACCTGGCCGCCCCCCCCTTCCCCCCCCCTCAGTGACTCAGCACGCTCTGGGATCTCAGAGCGCAGGCGCAGCACAGTCCTGCTAGTGCCTCACTGCTGCCCCCTGCAGTCTGTAGAGGAAGCTCGATAACACACCCAGCCCCCCCCCAAAGAAAGACTCCAGTTTTTTCTGTTTTTCTTTGGTAGTTTATCTCTGATTAATAGACAGAATGAGCAAGAAGCTGAAGAGGACTTTAACCCTTGACAGCTTCTACACAGATAGAGAGCAGACTCTAAATCCTGAGGAGACTAAAAACAGGCAGTCCCCAGGTGATTCCCCAAAGGAGGAGATTGTCTGTTCCTCAGCACAGATGAACCTCATAGAAGTGATTAAAAAGGCTCTCACAAGGGAGCTAGAAGAAAAATGGGAAAAGAGCCTGGAGAAGTCAGTTAAAGAGAGAGTGGATAAAGAAGTAAAATCCTTGAAAAATAGGATTAGTGAACTGGAAACAGAAAACAGCTCTCTAAAAAACAAAATTGGCGAAATGGAAAAAAATTCCACAGAACAAAAGAACTCAATTGGACAATTAGAGAAAGATTTTAAAAAAGTGAGTGAAGAGAATACTTCACTGAAAATCAGAATTGAACAAGTGGAATTGAATGACTCGAGGAGACAAGAAGAATCAGTCAAGCAAATCCAAAAAAATCAAACAATGGAGAAAAATGTGAAATACCTTCTGGGGAAGACAACAGACCTGGAAAACAGATCCAGGAGAGACAATCTGAGAATCATTGGACTCCCAGAAAAACATAATGAAAAAAAGAGCCTGGACACTGTCTTCCAGGAAATTATCAAAGAGAACTGCCCAGAAGTCATAGGAACAGAGGAAAAAATAAACATTGAAAGGATTCATCGATCACCCACTGAAAGGGATCCTAAAATCAAAACACCAAGGAATATAGTGGCCAAATGCCAGAACCCTCAGATGAAAGAAAAAATATTGCAAGCGGCTAGAAAAACCCAATTCAAGTATCAAGGAGCCACAATAAGGATCACCCAGGATCTGGCAGCATCCACATTAAAAGATCGAAGGGCCTGGAATATGATATTCCGAAAGGCTAAGGAACTTGGTATGCAACCAAAAATAACTTACCCAGCGAGAATGAGCATCTTTTTCCAGGGAAGAAGATGGACATTCAACGAAGTAAGCGAATTTCATCTATTTCTGATGAAAAAACCAGAACTTAACAAAAAGTTTGATCTACAAATATAGAACTCAAGAGAAATCTAAAAAGGTAAAGATTAATCTTGGGAACTATATTTTGACTATATAGATGTATAAAGAATACATGTATACCTTGTTCTAGAAATTGATGTGGAAAGGACATTGTACCAGAAAAAGGGTAAAGTGGGGGTAGTACATCTCATGAAGAGGCATAGGAAACCTATTATATCTGAGAGAAAGAATGGAGGGGGATGAATATAGTGGGTATCTTACTGCCTTCAGAATTGGCTTTAAGTGAAAAATCTTAAGACATATTCAATCTATGGTGAAACTTCTCCCATCTCATTGAAAAGTGAGAAGGGAAAAGTGGAAAGGGAAGGAATAAGCTAAGCGGAAGGGAATACGGGAACTGGGAGGGAAAGGGTAAGATAGGGGGAGGAACTCTAAGGTGGGGGGAGGGACACTAAAAAGGGAGGGCTGTGAGAAGCAAGGGGTGCTCACAAGCTTAATACTTGGAAGGGGGGAAAGGGGAAAGAAGGGAGGAAAGCATAAACCGGGGTTAACAAGATGGCAAGTAATACAGAATTGGTCATTCTAACCATAAACGTGAACGGGGTAAACTCCCCCATAAAGAGGAAGCGGTTAGCAGAATGGATTAAAAGCCAGAATCCTACAATATGTTGTTTACAGGAAACACACCTGAAGCGGGGAGATACATGCAGGTTAAAGGTAAAAGGTTGGAGCAAAATCTACTATGCTTCAGGTGAAGTCAAAAAAGCAGGGGTAGCCATCCTGATCTCAGATCAAGCTAAAGCAAAAATTGACCTAATTAAAAGAGATAAGGAAGGACACTATATCTTGCTAAAGGGTAGCATGGATAATGAAGCACTATCTATATTAAACATATATGCACCAAGTGGGGTAGCATCTAAATTCTTAAAAGAGAAACTAAGAGAGCTGCAAGAAGAAATAGACAGTAAAACTATAATAGTGGGAGATCTTAACCTTGCACTCTCAGAATTAGATAAATCAAACCAGAAAATAAATAAGAAAGAAGTCAAAGAGGTAAACAGAATACTAGAAAAGCTAGATATGATAGATCTCTGGAGAAAATGTAATGGAGACAGAAAGGAATACACTTTCTTTTCAGCAGTTCATGGAACCTATACAAAAATTGACCATATATTAGGACATAAAAACCTCAAACTCAAATGTAGTAAGGCAGAAATAGTAAATGCATCCTTTTCAGACCACGATGCAATGAAAATTACATTCAACAAAAAAGCAGGGGGAAGTAGACCAAAAAATAATTGGAAACTAAATAATCTCATACTAAAGAATGATTGGGTAAAACAGCAAATCATAGGCATAATTAATAACTTCACCCAAGAAAACGATAATAATGAGACATCATACCAAAATGTATGGGATGCAGCCAAAGCGGTAATAAGGGGAAATTTCATATCTCTAGAGGCCTATTTGTATAAAATAGAGAAAGAGAAGGTCAATGAATTGGGTTTGCAATTAAAAATGCTAGAAAAGGAACAAATCAAAAACCCCCAGTCAAACACTAAACTTGAAATTCTAAAAGTAAAAGGTGAGATCAATAAAATTGAAAGTAAAAAAACTATTGAATTGATTAATAAAACTAAGAGTTGGTTCTATGAAAAAACCAACAAAATAGACAAACCCTTAGTAAATCTGATTAAAAAAAGGAAAGAGGAAAATCAAATTGTTAGTCTTAAAAATGAAAAGGGAGAACTCACCACTAACGAAGAGGAAATTAGAGCAATAATTAGGAGTTACTTTGCCCAACTTTATGCCAATAAATTCGACAACTTAAATGAAATAGAAAAATACCTCCAAAAATACAGCTTGCCCAAACTAACAGAGGAAGAAGTAAATATCCTAAACAGTCCCATCTCAGAAAAAGAAATAGAACAAACTATCAATCAACTCCCTAAGAAAAAATCCCCAGGACCAGATGGATTTACATGTGAATTCTACCAAACATTTAAAGAACAATTAACTCCAATGTTATATAAACTATTTGAAAAAATAGGGATTGAAGGAGTCCTACCAAACTCCTTTTATGACACAGATATGGTACTGATACCTAAACCAGGTAGGCTGAAAACAGAGAAAGAAAATTATAGACCAATCTCCCTAATGAATATTGATGCTAAAATCTTAAATAAAATATTAGCAAAAAGACTACAGAAAATCGTCACCAGGATAATACACTATGACCAAGTAGGATTTATACCAGGAATGCAGGGATGGTTCAATATTAGGAAAACTATTAGCATAATTGACTATATCAATAACCAAACAAACAAAAACCACATGATCATCTCAATAGATGCAGAAAAAGCATTTGATAAAATCCAACATCCATTCCTAATAAAAACACTTGAGAGCATAGGAATAAATGGACTTTTCCTTAAAATAGTCAGGAGCATATATTTAAAACCATCAGTAAGCATCATATGCAATGGGGAAAAACTGGAACCTTTCCCAGTGAGATCTGGAGTGAAGCAAGGTTGCCCACTATCACCATTATTATTTAATATCGTATTAGAAACACTAGCCTCGGCAATAAGAGTCGAGAAAGATATAAAAGGAATTAGAGTAGGCAATGAGGAAACCAAACTATCACTCTTTGCAGATGATATGATGGTATACCTAGAGAACCCCAGAGATTCTACCAAAAAGCTATTGGAAATAATTCATAATTTTAGCAAAGTAGCTGGCTACAAAATAAATCCCCATAAATCCTCAGCATTTTTATACATCACCAACAAAACCCAACAGCAAGAGATACAAAGAGAAATTCCATTCAGAATAACTGTTGATACCATAAAATATTTGGGAATCTATCTACCAAAGGAAAGTCAGGAATTATATGAGCAAAATTATAAAAAAGTCTCCACACAAATAAAGTCAGACTTAAATAATTGGAAAAATATTAAGTGCTCTTGGATCGGCCGAGCGAACATAATAAAGATGACAATACTCCCTAAACTAATCTATTTATTTAGTGCTATACCAATCAGACTTCCAAGAAAATATTTTATTGATCTAGAAAAAATAACAACAAAATTCATATGGAACAATAAAAAGTCGAGAATCTCAAGGGAATTAATGAAAAAAAAATCAAATGAAGGTGGCCTAGCTGTACCTGATCTAAAATTATATTATAAAGCAGCAGTCACCAAAACCATTTGGTATTGGCTAAGAAATAGATTAGTGGATCAGTGGAAAAGGCTAGGCTCACAAGACAGAATAGTCAATTATAGCAATCTAGTGTTTGACAAACCCAAAGCCCCTAACTTCTGGGAAAAGAATTCATTATTTGATAAAAACTGCTGGGATAATTGGAAATTAGTATGGCAGAAATTAGGCATGGACCCACACTTAACACCATATACCAAGATAAGATCAAAATGGGTCTATGACCTAGGCATAAAGAACGAGATTATAAATAAATTAGAGGAACATAGAATAGTTTATCTCTCAGACTTGTGGAGGAGAAAGAAATTTGTGACCAAAGATGAACTAGAGACCATTACTGATCACAGAATAGAAAATTTCGATTACATCAAATTAAAAAGCCTTTGTACAAATAAAACTAATGCAAACAAGATTAGAAGGGAAGCAACAAACTGGGAAAACATTTTCACAGTTAAAGGTTCTGATAAAGGCCTCATTTCCAAAATATATAGAGAACTGACTCAAATTTATAAGAAATCAAGCCATTCTCCAATTGATAAATGGTCAAAGGATATGAACAGACAATTTTCAGAGGATGAGATTGAAACTATTACCACTCATATGAAAGAGTGTTCCAAATCATTATTGATCAGAGAAATGCAAATTAAGACAACTCTGAGATACCACTACACACCTGTCAGATTGGCTAAGATGACAGGAAAAAATAATGATGAATGTTGGAGGGGATGCGGGAAAACTGGGACACTAATGCATTGTTGGTGGAGTTGTGAACGAATCCAACCATTCTGGAGAGCAATCTGGAATTATGCCCAAAAAATTATCAAAATGTGCATATCCTTTGATCCAGCAGTGTTTCTATTGGGCTTATATCCCAAAGAAATACTAAAGAAGGGAAAGGGACCTGTATGTGCCAAAATGTTTGTAGCAGCCCTGTTTGTAGTGGCTAGAAACTGGAAAATGAATGGATGCCCATCAATTGGAGAATGGCTGGGTAAATTGTGGTATATGAATGTTATGGAATATTATTGTTCTGTAAGAAATGACCAGCAGGATGAATACAGAGAGGCTTGGAGAGACCTACATGAACTGATGCTAAGTGAAATGAGCAGAACCAGGAGATCATTATACACTTCGACAACGATATTATATGAGGATATATTTTGATGGAAGTGGATTTCTATGACAAAGAGACCTGAGTTTCAATTGATAAATGACGGACAAAAGCAGCTACACCCAAAGAAAGAACACTGGGAAACGAATGTGAACTATCTGCATTTTTGTTTTTCTTCCCGGATTATTTATACCTTCTGAATCCAATTCTCCCTACGCAACAAGAGAACTGTTCGGTTCTGCAAACATATATTGTATCTAGGATATACTGCAACATATCCAACATATAAAGGACTGCTTGCCATCTAGGGGAGGGGGTGGAGGGAGGGAGGGGAAAAAAAATCGGAACAGAAATGAGTGTCAATATAATGTAATTATTAAATAAAAAATTTAAAATTAAAAAAAAAAAAATTTTTTTTTGCCTCTTTTCCCTCACTCTATTCCCTAGATGGCAAGTAATACTATATATGTTAAATATGTGTACTTCTTCTATACATATCTCCATGATTATCATTCTGTACAAGAAAAATCAAATCAAACAGGAAAAAAAAAATGAGAAAGAAAAAAAAATGCAAGCAAACAAGAAAAAAAGTGAAACCACTATGTTGAGATTTATACTCAGTCCCCACAGTCCTCTTAGTACAGACCTGGCCTGAATCACCTTGCTGTTGAAAAGAACAAATCAGGAGGCAGCTAACTGGCTCAGTGAATGTTGTCAGGAGGACCTGAGTTGAAATCTGGTTTCAGACACTTAACATGTCCTGGCTGTGTGACCCTGGGCAAGTAGCATAATCCATATTGCCTCAGCAAAAAAAGAAAAGAGCAAATCTATCAGAATTGCTCATCATATAATCTTGTTGTTATATGTGCAATGTTCTCCTGGTTCTACTCAGTTCATTTAGCATCAGTTCATGTAAGTCTCTCTAGGCCTCTCTCTGAAATCTTCCTCCTTGTTATTTCTTGTAGAACAATAATGTTCCATAACATTCGCATACCATGATTTATTCAGCCATTCTCCAACTGATGGGCATCCACTCAGTGTCCAGTTTCTTGCCTTAACAGAAAAGGATGCTACATTTTTGCATATGTGGGTTCTTTCCCCCTTTTTATAATTTCTTTGTGATACAGGCCCAGTAGAGATACTGCTAGATCAAAGGATGTGCACATTTTGGTAGCTTTTAGGGCATAATTCCAAATGCTCTCCAGAATAATTGGATCATTTCACAAGTCCACCAACAATATATTAATGTCCCAGTTTTCCTACATCTCCAACATTCATCATTATTTTTTTCTATCACCTTAGTCTTTCTGAGAGGTATATAGATGTACCTCAGATTTGTTTTAATTTGCATTTCTCTAATCAATAGTGGTTTAGAGAATTTTTTTCATATGACTAGAAATAGTTTTAATTTCTTCAACTGAAAATTATCTGTTCATATCATTTTGCCATTTATCAATTTGAGAAAAAGCTTGAATTCTTATAAATTTGAGTCAATCTATACATTTTGGAAATGAAGCCTTTATCAGAATTCTTAGATGTGAAAACTTTTTTTTCCCAGTTTATTGCTTCCCTTCTTATCTTGTCTGCATTTTGTATGTACAAAATTTTTTAACTAAATAATCAAATGAAAATAATCCATTTTGCATTCCATAATGCACTTTAGTGCTTCTTTGGTTACAAATTCATTCCTTCTTCACAGATCTGAGAGGTAGACTATCCTCTGTCCTTCTAATTTTCTTTTAGTATTAGTGATATATATTACAAATATTATTTTCACATGTAGGGGCATGAGCAGTTCAGCTTCATTGCATCCCTTATATTATCTCTGCCCTCATTCCTTTTTTAGGCTTCTCTTGAATCTTTATGATAGGGATCATTTTTTTTCAAAATTCAGTTCTGGCTTTCTCCCTATGAAAGGTTGAAATATTTAATTTCATTGAATGAGTATTTTCTCCTTGAAGTATGATGCTTAATTACATTGGATAGGTTATTCTTGTAGTTGTACCACTACCTTCTTTGCCTTCCAGAATATACTTGAACTCCAATCTTTTAATGTTATAGCTGCTAAATCCTATGTAATCTTGATTATGTCTTCACAATATTTAAATTATTTCTTTCTGGGCTCTTGCATTATTTTTTCTTTTTCTTTTTAGAGAGATGAAAAACTGAATTTATTATAACTTTTTTTAACCTGACATTTTTCCAGAATAAGACCAATTAAATTAAAAAATATATGTATGTAGATATATATATATATCTATATATATATGTATCCAATATCTATTTTGTGTTTCATGGTAAATACTTGTGGTATCAAATCTAGATATCATTATTCCTACTTTGAAAATGAATGGAGTTTTGAAATAAATTAAGTAATTTGCCAAAGGAATTGAGAAATGTCTATGGTGAAATTCAAACATTGCCTTTCATTACAAGCTTTACACTGAAACTCATATAGAATAGTACCTTCTTGGTTCTGATTTCCCCAAGTGCAACTTAAATAAACTACATATTTTTGTTGTTTAGTCATTCAGTTATATCCAACTTTTTGTGACCTGGTGGATCATACTGTCCATGAGGTTTTCTTGGCAAAGATAATGGGGTAGTTTATCATTTTCTTTTTAACTTTGTTCAATTAATTATACAATTTTTAATATACATTACTTCATGATTTTGTTGGGAAAGAAAAATCAGAACAAAACGAAAAACCATGAGAGAGGGAAAAAAAGAAAAAAGGGAGTGAACGTATTATGTGTTGAGTTATATTCATTCTCTATAGTTCTTCTCTGGATCCAGATGGCATTTTTTATCCAAAGTCTGTTGGGATTGTTTTGAATCACTGAACCACTAAGAAGAATGAAGTCTTTCATGCTGATGATCACACATTCTTGGAGTTTTTGTATACAATGTTTTCTTGATTCTGTTTGTTTTGCTCAGTATCAAAATATATAAACCTTTCAAGGCTTTTCTAAAATCAACTTGTTCATCATTTTTATAGAACAATAATATTGCTTTACCTCCATGTACCACAGCTTATTCAGTCATTCCCCAAATGATGGGCATCTACTCATGTTCCAATTCTTTGCTATAACAAAAAAGAACTGCTACATTTGTGCACATGTGGGTCCTTTCCCCTTCTCTATGATTTCTTTGGCATGCAGACCCAGCAGTTGGCACTACTAGGTCAAAGGATATGCACAGTTTGATAGCTCTTGGGGCATAATTTTAAGTTTTTTCTCCAGAATGGTTAGATCAGTTCATAACTCTACCAATAATGCATTCATGTCCCAGTTTTCCCACGTCTCCTCCAATATTTATCATTATCTTTCCCAGTCATTTTAGCAAATCTTAGTTTTATGAGATGGTACCTCACAATTACTTTAATTTGCATTTCTCTAATCAATAGTGATTTAGAGAACTTTTTCATTTAATTATACATGACTTTAATTTCAGCATCTGAATATTGTCTGTTCATAGCATTTGTACATTTGTTAGTTGGGGAATGACTTGTATTCTTATAAATTTGATACAGTTCTTTATATATTTTAGAGATGAGACTTTTATCAGATTCACTGGCTGTAAATTTTTCCCCAGCTTTGTACTTCTCTTTTAATTTTGTTCTTGTTGGTTTTCTTTGTGCAAAACCTTTTTAATTTAATGTAATCAAAGTTGTTTATTGTACCTTTCATAATATTCTCTAGTTTTTATTTGGAAACAAATTCCTCCATTCTCCAAAGATCTGATAGGTAAATTATCAGTTGCTCTCCTAATTTGCTTATGGCATCACCCTTTGTATCCAAATCATGCATCCATATTTACTTTATTTTTGTATGGGTGTGAGATGTAGGTCTATGCCAAGTTTCTGAAATTTAATTTCGTTTTCCCAACATAACCTATTCCACTGATCTAACGCTCTATTTCTTAACCAGTACCAAATTTGATGACTGCTGCTTTATACTATATTTTTAGGTCCAGTACTGCTAAATCACAATCCTTTGTATTTTTTTTTAAATTTATTTCCTTAATATTCTTGACCATTTGTTCTTCAAGATGAATCTTTTAAAAAATTTTTTCTAGTTTCATAAAATATTTTTTCACAGTTTGATTGTGATGACATTGAACAAATAGACCAATTTAGTCAGAATTACCATTTTTATTATATTAGTATACATATACATAAGCTATTGATATTTTTCCAGTTGTTTATATATGGCATTAAATATGTGACAAGTGATTTGCAATTGTATTTATATAGTTATTTGGGTTATCTTGGCAGGTAGATATGCAAATATTTTATTTTGTCAATAGTTATTTTAAATGACAAAGACTGCTTGTCTTTGTCAATAATATATAGAGTTGCTGATGATTTGTTTGGATTTATTTTATATTCTGCTACTTACTGAATCTATTAATTCTTTTGAGTACACTTTTAGATATTTTTCTAGGATCTCTAAGTACATTATCGCATCATCTGATAATTGTGATAGTTTTACCTCCTCATAGCCTAGTCTAATTTCTTTCATTTCTTTTGTTTGCTTATTGCTAAAGCCAACAACAAATATGTGCCATCCTTTCAAACATTTCCATATTTGTCTTTTTGTCCAAGAAAAAAAAATGATAAATTTCTTTAGTCATAACTT
Source organism: Antechinus flavipes (assembly GCF_016432865.1). Lineage (NCBI taxonomy): Eukaryota > Metazoa > Chordata > Mammalia > Dasyuromorphia > Dasyuridae > Antechinus > Antechinus flavipes. Next base: position 39,679,587 of record NC_067398.1, on the reverse strand, counting down.
CTGGTACCAATCTATGAAGCCAGAGAGTCATATAATTTCAGAATTTTTCATCTGCATTAAAAACACACCATACATGAAAAAACTTAACAGTCAATGATTACCTATCATGTGTTTAAAACCCCCCATGAATGGAGGGTTAGTTATTTGGTTAGTGCAAGACCCTTAATTTCCCAAGACTTCTGATTATTCATTTGATAAATGAGAGGGATATATAAAGATAGACTAGATATCTTCTGAATTCTTTTTCAGCTCTCAAACTATGATCCTCCAAAATCTCCTTATGCAGCTCCTTCCCATTTTTTGTGCTGCTAATTATTAGAATAGGTTTTCAATAGATTAGGAAACTTAGTAAGAAAACTCCTTACCAGCAGACAAGCAACTCTAAACAATGTATAGTTATTGGTAAAATTATCAACAGCATAGAGATGAGCATATATATAGCCATTGCATAGTTCTTTGTAAGTTGACTTTTAACCATGAATAGCCTGATCTTCACTGTTTGACTATTCAGTTGAATTTTATTATCATCTAATCTACATTTATCCATAATTTTCACAGTTATAGGGGATACATTATGAAATATTTTGTTAGGAGTCATGAAAGGGTTTTGAGTTACATTGTTCAAAAGTTAGGATGAACTAATAAAAGCAATGATTATTGTAACACCAAGGTCAAGTGTAACAGTTTGTTATTTATTTCTCACTTTTAAAAGTAGGAAAAGAGAAACAAAATTTTCTATTTTTTCAGATTTCATGAAAAATATATATGCTATAAAAGTGTCTCCTGAAAATGAATTTTAGTCTTTTTTACTCCTTTTTGGATTTTGAGTAATTTTTTTTCTATTTCCATACAATTATTTACTGTTCATTTACCATTAATCAATATGAAAACACTAGAAATGATGCTAGAAATCACAAATACTGAACAAAAAATTCCCTTACCTCAAGGAGTTTCCATTTGTTTGGGATTTCTGAATATATTATTTTAGGACTTTGATTCTTGTTCCAAATTTAGGAACATTCACATCATAAAGAGAACTGAAAGGGAGAATATCACGTAGATCCTGAAAGGAAAAAGCATGTAATCTCATGCAAATCATACCATGTGTCTCTGCTATAAAAGACATTAGTATCTAAGTAAAATTGAATCAAAATGAATTTCAAGAGTACCTTCATGAGAAAAGTAGATTCTGTTTGTCATGACAAATTATAATACTTTTATTCTTTAAATTTATCCATCATTTGAAGTGCCAATTTCTAGTTTATATCAATGAAGATCCAGTGTTTCATTACTTGAACATTACCATTAGCTTCATTTTCCATTCCAAGTTTCTTTTCTATAGCAAGCATATGGAACATGGCAGTGACATAGACTACATCTCCTTGGTTTACTCCTTGGACATATGCTTTACATATAAGGAGTGTTTTCAATGTACCATATGTGCTCCATATTTAAATGTGGAAATAAAGTCTCACAGGAGATGTATTAAAATAGAACATGCAAACATTTACTATTTGTGCCAGTGAGCAGAGCTTCAACAGAACAGCTCAAAGAACTGCCATATGTGGCAGCTGTTATTCACTGGACTAAAAGGAATGGTCTGGGAACAGTGCTTATGGCAGCCTCATCAAAATGGAACTAAATCCATACAATTATATAATTATTTCTCAAAATATCAGTATCCTCATGAAACATCCTTCATTTGTGATAAGTTCAGTATGGAACATATTACCTTTGGTAGGGGAAAATATGTTGCCATTATTGGGCCATAAAATAAAGAAAGAGATTTTCATTATATCAAATAATACACATACACACACACACACACACACACACACACGCAAGGATATGGAAAATTTAGTGGAAGAGATGCAAAATGAGTTCTACAGAAAAATACATACACAAAGACTACAGAAACTCAAAATTTTTAATGCATTTGTGATCTCATTCAGGCAAATTCTCTCTATAATCATGCAAATCAATATCAATTTGTGCCTTTCATTCCATGTTACTCTTGTCTATGGTTTTCTATAAACTAGAAAGTATGTTTGTCACCAGTGTTTAACTAAATCAGAGGTGGGAAACATCTGGCTTGCCTGGTCTGAAAAATAGTCATTTGCTGAGGCAACCACAGACAATGAGGAGCTGAAAGCTAAGTAAAACATCCTACTACTTAAGTTCTGTAAGTTGATAATTTTGTATGACCCATAAATGAGATTATATATCCAGATATCCAAATGGACTTTGACAGAAAAAAAAAAAGGTTTCCTAACCTTGAGCTTGTAGTCTTCAACTTTCTCTTAAATCACTAATGAACTGTTTGAACTTGTACAACTTGATTTTCCTCCATGGGTTTGTGTCCATATTCATAAAATGATGTATCAGACTTGATATTGCCAAGATGCTTTCCAACTGATTCTATGATACTGCTGGTTTCTAGAAGTGATGTAATATGTAATCGATCCTGCACTTTTGCTTACCCCAGTGAAAGAAAAGATTCAATGAGGCAATAAAGAAAGATTCTACCTACTTATTTCCATAAGTAATGGTGCTCTGGGATTTTGCAATTGTGGAAAATTTTTGAAAGATTAGTGAATGTTCCTTTTAATGGGAATTTCATTTGGAGTTTTCCAAATGAAAATATACATCTTAAACCCAGTTCTCATCAGACCAAAACTAAAAGTTTTTTTCCTTTTTGCATTTATTTTTATTAAAAAAAAAAGAATGTCTCATGAAACCTAGTGAAAAGTAGCATCCCATTAATGTAATAAATGCAAAATTAATAATAGTAATGAATACAAACTTAATAAATATTAACTCAGAATTAAACTACTCATATTTTTGGTAGAAATGATTTTGGGGGGGGGGGCAGGCAGCTAGTTGATGCAGTGAATATAGCAACAGCCCTAAAAGTCAGGAGGACCTAGTTCAAATCTGGCTTCATACACTTAACAGCCACTTCTTGGCTGTGTGATTCTGGGCAAGTCACTTAACCCCAATTGCCTCAGCAGAAAAAAGAAATGATTTAGTATCTCTTTTTTATAGAAATTGTATATTCAAAAAAATGGCAAGAATAAAGCAGGTAGTCGAATTGTAGAAAGAGGAAAGACTGGGGCAGCCAGGTAGTGCAGTGGATAGAGCATTAGCCCTGAAGTCAGGAGGACCTGAGTTCAAATCTGGCCTCAGACACTTAACACTTCCTGGCTGTATGACCTTGGGCAAGTCTCTTAACCCCAATTGCCTTAGTACAAAAAACCAAAAAAAAGAAAGAAAGAAAGGAAGAGGAAAGACCCAGGAGCTAAGATACATGTCCTTCCTCTCATGCTACTCATTGTAACCATGGATAAGCATTATATATTCACTGAACTTTATTTTCAGCATCTCTAAATTGGAGATCATGATATTACTTAACTCACAAAATTCTCATGGTTACTAAATGAGAGTGCATAAAGTAATTTGTAAAACTAAAAGAGATATAAAAAAGTTTATTCTTACTCTCATATAATTAAAAAATAGGAAAAAAACAGATCTAATACACATTCTTAATAGATTAAATTATTAAAATAGAAAAATAGACAGCTTGTTTATAGCCTAAGCCTGAAAATGGGCTCTAATCATAAACTAGCATATGGTTTAATCATTGGTAGTTGTATATGATGAATGCTTGTCTGTCATATCTGTCATCATATTTACTTATTTACAAAAGAATTGCAAGAATAGTAGGATTAATCCCACAGGCTCTGATAGGAAAAATAATAAAAGAAAAGACTATGATTATGTTATCTTTGTAGATAGCCAAGGGCAAACAATATTGCCAATCTGAGAAAGCTGTTTTTATTGTATAAACTGCATATTTCCTAACAATTCAATGATCCTCAATATCTATTTCACATACCTACATACAAATATACAAACAACACAGAATCAATTTTCTTGTTAAGTTTAAATATTTTATTTTTTCCATTTAATGGAGTTTATTTAATTGGTCATTACTATTTTATTTTTTTATTATAGCTTTTTATTTACAAGATATATGCATGGGTATTTTTTCAGCATTGACAATTGCAAAACCTTTTGTTCCAACTTTTCCCCTCCTTCCCTTCATCCCTTTCCCCAGATGACAGGTTGACCAATACATGTTAAATATGTTGAAGTATAAGTTAAATACAATATATGTATACATGTCCAAACAGTTGTTTTGCTGTACAAAAAGAATTGGACTTTAAAATAGTGTACAATTAGCCTGTGAAAGAAATCAAAAATGCAGGCAGACAAAAATAGAGGGATTGGGAATTCTGTGTAAGTGTCATAGTCATCTCACAGAGTTCTTTCGCTGGGTGAAGCCGGTTCAGTTCATTACTGCTCCATTAGAACTGATTTGGTTCATCTCATTGTTGAAGATGACCATGTCCATCAGAATTGATCATCATAGAATATTGTTTTTGAAATATAAATGATCTCCTGGTCCTGCTCACTTCACTCAGCATCAGTTCATGTAAGTCTCTCCAGGCCTTTCTGAAATCATCCTGCTGATCATTTCTTACAGAACAATAATATTCCATAATATTCATAAAGCACATTTTATTCAGCCATTCTCCAATTGATGGGCATCCACTTAGTTTTCAGTTTCTGGCCCCTACAAAGAGGGCTGCCACAAACATTTTTGCACATACAGGTCCCTTTCCCTTCTTTAACATCTCTGGTTCACAAGAACCATTGGAGAAAATGTAGCTACAGAAATAATGACCAGACATCTGGCTAGGAAAAAATGCCAATGAGGTTTGCAAAAGAATTATATGGGGACTACACAAAGATGCTCCTTTAGAGGAGATCATAAGGTGCTGTGCCACAGTGAGCACAAATGTTTATTATACCCAGACTATCTGAGATAGCTATTTTTATTGTATAAACTGCATATTTCCTAAAGATTCAATGATCCTGAATATCTATTTCACATACCTACATACAAATATACAAACAACACAGAATCAATTTTCTTGTGCTGATAAGTTTAAGTATTTTATTTTTTTTCCATTTAATGGAGTTTATTTAATTGATCATTACTATTTTCTTTTTTTTAATTATATTTTTATTTATAAGATATATGCATGGGTATTTTTTTCCAAATAGGAAAAAAGCAGATCTAATACACATTCTTAATAGATTACATTATTAAAATAGAACAATAGACAGCTTGTTTATAATCTAAGCCTGAAAATGGGCTCTAATCATAAACTAGCATATGGTTTAATCATTGGTAGTTTCATATGATGAATGCTTGTCTGTCATATCTGTCATCATATTTACTTATTTACAAAACCCCATGTCCAAAATGCATCTGAGGCTTCCACTGGGCCTCAGAATATAGATTGACCTAGAGAAATGAGAGGTGGGGCCCAGCTCCAAAACCTCAATCAAAAGACAGGTGGGGCATGATGGCAGCTGAGTTTACATTCAGAGAGTATTTAGAAGGTCAGGGCTCTGATATATCTGCTTATTTCAAGTCCTCTCAGCCCTTATATACCTTAGTACAATTACATCACTATAGCACACTGAGCATGTATCAACTATAGAACCATCACATCACTATACTAAGTACTAAGTATATGTAAAGTAGTTATCTAGTTTATAGATATTATCTCATCAATCACACTGAATAAACACCCTGTTGTAAGTATCCTTGTGACTATACTTTTTCAGAGTTCCAGCCCTCTACACTGTTGGTCATTTCTTACAGAACAATAATATTTCATAACATTCATATATCAAAATTGTTCAGCCATCCTCCAATTGATGGACATCCATTCAGTTTCCAGTTACTTGCCACTACAAAAAGCGTTGCCACAAACATTTTTACATATGTATTTCCCTTTTTCTTCTTTAAGATCTCTTTGGGATATAAGCCCAGTAGTAACACTGCTGAGTAAAAGGGTACACACAGTTTGATAACTATTTGAGCATAGTTCCAGATTGCTCTCCAGAATGGCTGGGTCCATTCAGTTTCACCAACAATGTATCAGTGTCCCAATATTCCCACATCCCTTCCAAAATTCATCATTATCTTTTCCTGTCATCTTAGCCAATCTGACAGGTGTGTAGTGGTATCTCAGAGTTGTCTTAATTTGTATTTATCTGATCAATAGTGATTTGGAGCACCTTTCATATGACTAGAAAGTTTTAATTTCTTCATATGAAAATTGGCTGTTTATATCCTTTGACCATTAATCAATTGGAGAATGACTTGATTTCTTTTAAATTTGAGTTAATTCTCTATATATTTTGGAAATGAGGCCTTTATCAGAACCTTTGAATGTAAAAATATGTTCCCAGTATATTGCTTCAGCAGATTCTACATTAAAGGATTGTGGGGCTTGTAATGTTATTTCTAAAGAAAAGAGCTAGGATTATAACCAAGAATCACCTACCCAGCAAAACTGAATACAATTTTTTAGAGCAAAAAATAGATAATCAATGAAATAGAGATTTCAAACAGTCTTAATGAAAAGACCAGAATTAAATAGAAAATTTCATTTTTAAATACAGGATACTGGAGAAGCAGCATCAAAAGGCTGAAACTCTTAAAAGGTGTGCTTGAATCAGACAACCTAGCACTTAAAGCTAATTACCTATTGGACAATAATTCTATTAGCATATGTTTGGAAAAATGGCTCTTCTCACTGTTCCCTGCTGGCTCCATGTGTGGTGTATACAGATAATTGTAGGTAAGGATTAAGAGGTGAGGTGAGAGAGGCAAGAGAACTTTACTTAGCAGCAGGACCAGGAGAAGGGAAGTTGGTGGTGAGCTTGTGGCACCTTCTCTCCTTCACTTCTCCCCTGAAGACCAAGGACTTTTATTTATCCTAACTCTGGTTGTTCCTGAAGCCTCCAGGGAGCTAGCCCAGACTTTACAGAATCATAAGGAAGTAATCAGGAAAGGGAAATCATAAAGCACTTACTAAGGTTTATACCATTTCTACATGGAAGATGATACAACTTAAAAGAACTTTCTCATTATTAGAACACTTAAGATTATATAAACAAAGAGCATAGGTGTGAGTTCACTATAAATGAATAATATCTAAAAAATAAAATTAAGGGGTGTAAGAGGGATGAACTGGAAGAAGGTGTAAGGAAGAGATAGAATGGTGTAAAATATCTGCCATAAAAGACTCAAGAACAAGTTTTTTTTTTTTTTCCCCCCTGAGGAGGGGAATAGAGGTAGCTGATAGAAGAGGAGTGACCATTACTCTCATCTGAACTATTTCAAAAATAAAATAGCATACACACTCAGTTGGATATTGAAATCTATTTTACCCTGCAGGAGAAATGGAGGAAAAGGGGACATAAGAAGGAAGAAAGGTAATTGCTCAGGTGGGCACATTGCGGGGGTCAGTCAGAAGTAAAACAGTTTTGAGAAAGTAAAAGGAGAGAGAATAAAATAAATTCTGTGAAATACAATTAGCAATAGTATGTGTGAAAAAGAATTTTGGAGCAAGTTTCTCTCAAACATATATAAAATAGAATCAAATTCCTAAAAATCCATTCCCTAATTGATATATCATCAGAAGATATGAACAATTTTTGGATAAAGTAATTATTTATAGCCATATAAAATACTCTCACTGTTTTTTTTTTTTTTTTGAGAAATGCATATTAAAACAATTCTGAGGTACCAAGTAACTCATTTTAGATTGACAATTGGGACAGAAAAAGGAACATGAAAAATGTTAGAGTGAATGTTTAAAAAGTAATATTAATGCATTGTAAGTGGAATTGTAAACTGATGTAAAGATTCTGTAGAGCAATTTGGAACTAAGCTCAAAGGAGTTTAACATTATACATATATATTTAATCTCACAATATCATTACCATGTATATATATTAAAGGAGAATTTTTAAATGAAAAGACTCTATATGTGTAAACATATTCTTAGTTTGCTCATATTTGTTAGAGTTCAAATGTTGGCGTTCTTGTTCTTCTCAAGGCAAAGCCGGTTTAGAGGCTTGGAGCCCTTCGGATGTCTCCAAATCCAAAGGTTCTGTCCTTCAGCCTCTGCCTCTGCTTTCTTCTGCCTCCAACCAACACAGAGATGGAATGTCTCTCTTGACTCCTTCTGGGGAGCCCAGCCACCAACCTGCCGCGGAGAGAGGGCTTCTGGCGTAGCTCCACTGAAATCCGTCAAAGTGTTCTCTGCACCAGAGTCGTTCCTCTCGAGTCCAGTGCGATCAGCCAGCCAAGAGGAAAAAATGTATTCTGCCATAGAGCCCTCATCGCTGGCCTTTTATCTGCCTCTTCTGAGAGAATGGGATTATGGGTTTTCTCCCATAGTGCTCTCTGGCCCAATGAGCTTTAAGGGAGGTGTGGACTTCCTTGAAGTTAGAAAGTGTACTTTGTGAAGCTAGCATACTTGTGGACTCCAATGAGTAAAGGTGTGAACACAAGCCTTGTCTTAATTAGTTCTACTTAGTACCTTGTTTCAGGTTCTGGCCAAAACATCTTCTTGTAAGATTAGATCAACTCTAATTAGTTAGCAGTTAGTAAGGATTCCAACACATATTCTTTAATTTACTCTTAGCAGCTTGTCTGGTGGTAAACAATTAGAAATTGAGCAGGTTTTGGGTAAGATGGTAGAGTAGGTCAGTAAATTACAAGCTCTACAGATCTCCCCCACAAATAGAAAGGGCAAAAATAGACTGGTAAAAAACAAAAACTTGGGGCAAAAGAAGGATCTTCCTGGTACAATCCTATAATACCTGAATAAAGACCCTAGAATGGAAGTTAATCAGAAGCTCTGGCAATAAGTGGGTTTTACTGGAGCTAAAGCAGAAACCGCAGAAACTTTCTACCTTCCAGACATTGGCGAGTGAAGTCTGAGAGAAGGAAAAGTCAGGGCATGCCTAATTACAAACATTAGGTCCAGGTGTGCTGCTGAGATGTGACTCTGGATGAGTAGAAACCAGCACACAATGAATATAGTGGTACTGGGACTTATTGTGGATACTTACAGGAGAATGGAACTTTTAGTTTGGTGTACCAGGTAAGAGAGGAAAACTGAAGGGATGCTAGAGGCACCATTCTCACACTTTAGGATTAGAAGTACTTACACTAATTCTTTTCATTAAAAATTAACCAGCAAAGAAGGAACCAAGTCATAGAAACTTACTAAAGAAAAGGAAAGACTGGGGTTCATCTTCAGAGGAGAAAAGGGAGGCAAAAAAGTCTTTTTTCCCTAAAAGTACTGAACAATTGAAACTTGTCTGAATCAATTTATTGTTGAAGAGAACCAAGTCCACCAGAATTGATCATCATGTAGTCTTGTTGTTGCCATGTATAATGATCTCCTGCTACTGCTCATTTCATTTAGCATCAATTCATGTAAGTCTTTCCAGGCCTCTCTGAAATCATCCTATTTGTCATTTCTTACAGAACAATAACATTCCATAACATTCATGTACTACAATTTATTCAGCCATTCTTCAATTGATGGGCATCCATTCAGTTTCCAGTTTTCAGCCACTCCCAAAAGAGCTGCCACAAACATTTTTGCATATACAGGTCCCTTCCCTTCCTTTAAGATCTCTTTGGGATATAAGCCCAGTAATAATGCTGCTGGGTCAAAGGGTGTGCACAGTTTGATAACTTTTTGAGCATAGTTCCAAATTGCTCTCCACAATGGTTGGATCCATTCACAACTCCACCAGCAATGCATCAGTGTCCCAGTTTTTCCCACATCCTTTCCAACATGCATCATTATCTTTTCCTGTCATCTTGGCCAATCTGAGAGATGTATAGTGTTATCTCAGAGCTGTCTTAATTTGCATTTCTCTGATCAATAGTGATTTGGAGCACCTTTTCATATGAGTAGAGATAGTTTCAATTTCTTCATCTGAAAATTATCTGTTCATATCCTTTGACCATTTATCAATTGGAGAATGGCTTGATTTCTTATAAATTATATGACTCATTTTCTACATATTATGGAAATGAGGCCTTTATCAGAATCTTTGAATATAAAAATGTTTTCCCAGTTTCTTGTTTTCCTTCTAATCTTGTCTGCATTAGTTTTGTTTCTTCAAAATCTTTTTAACTTAGTATATTCAAAATTATCTATTCTGTGATCAATAATGATCTCTATTGGTCACACATTCCTTCCTCCTCCACAGGTCTGAGAGGTAAACTATCCTATGTTCTTCTAACTTATTTATAATATCATTCTGTATGTATAGATCATGAATACATTTTTACCTTATCTTAGTATATTGTGTTAAGTGTGGACCAATGCATAGGTACTGCCATATTAGTTTCCAATTTTTCCAGCAGTCTTTGTCAAGTAGTCAATTCTTATCCCAAAAGCTGGGGTCTTTGGGTTTGTCAAACACTAGATTGCTATAATTATTGACTATTTTGTCCTGTGACCCTAACCTATTCCACTGATCAACTAGTGTATTTGTTATACAATACCAAATGGTTTTGATGACCACTGCTTTATAATATAGTTTTAGGTCTGGTACAGCTAGGTCACCTTCATTGATGATTTTTTCATTAGTCCTTGAAATTCTTGACCTTTTGTTCTTCCAGATGAATTTTATTATTTTCCCTAACTCAATAAAACCATTTTGTGGGACTTTGAGTGGTATAGCACTAAAGAAATTAATAAGTTCAGGTAGTATTGCCATTTTTATTATATTTGCTCAACCTATCCAAGAGCAATCAAGATTATTCCATTTGTTTAGATCTGAATTTATTTTAGTGGAAAGTGTTTTGTAATTTTGCTTATATAGTTTCTGACTTTCCCTTGGCAGATAAATTCACAAATATCTTATACTATCAATGGTTGTTTTAAATGCAATTTCTCTTTATATCTCTTGCTTTTGCATTTTGTTAGTGATGTATAAAAATGCCGATGATTTATGTGGATTTATTTTATATCTTGTAACTTTGCTAAAGTTGTGGATTATTTCTAATAGCTTTTTAGTTTATTCTCTGGGGTTCTCTAAATATACCATCATATCCCTGCAAAGACTGATAATTTGGTTTCCTCATAACCAATTCTAATTAATTTAGTCTCTTTTCCTTCTCATTGCCAAATCTAGCATTTCTAATACAATATTGAATAGTAATGGTGATAGTGGGGAATCTTGTTTTACCCTTGATATTATTGGGAATGGTTCCAGTTTATCCCAATTACATATGATATTACTGATGGTTTAAATAGATGCTACTTACTATTTTAAGGAAAAGTCCATTTATTCCTATACTCTCTATTGTTTTTAACAGGAATGAGTGTTGGATTTTATCAAATGCTGTTTCTGCTTCTATTGAGATAATCATATGTTTTTTGTTAATTTGGTTATTTGATATAGCCTATTATGCTAATAGTTTTCCTAGTATTGAATCAGCTCTGCATTTTTGTTATAAATCCTACTTGGTCATGGTGTATTATCCTGGGGATGATTTTCTGTAATCTCTTTGCTAATATTTTATTTATGAATTTTTCATTAATATTCATTAGGGAGATTGATCTATAATTTTCTTTCTCTGTTTTTGTCTTACCTGGTTTAGGTACTAGTACCATGTCTGTGTCATAAAAGAAATTTGGTAGGAGTCCTTCATTCCCTTTTTTTCAAATAGTTCATATAGTATTGAAATTAATTATTCTTTAAATGTTTGGAAGAATTCATATGTAAATCCATCTGGTCCTGGGGACTTTTTTCTTGAGGAGTTGATTAATAGCTTGTTCTATTTCTTTTTCTGAAGTAGGACTAAGCAATATACTTCTTCCTCTGTTAATCTTGGCAATCTATATGTCTGTAGGTATTCCTCCATTTCATGTAGGTTATCAAATTTATTGGTATAAAGTTAGGCAAAGTAACTCCTAATTATTGCTCTAATTTCCTCTTCATTGGTGGAAAGTTCTCCCTTTTCATTTTTAATTGTAACAATTTGATTTTTCTCTTTCCTTTTTCTAATCAAATTTACTAAAGGTTTATCTATTTTGTTGTTTTTTTTTCATAAAATCAACTGTTAGTTTTATTTATTAATTCAATGGATTTTTTACTTTCAATTTTATTAATTTCTCCTTTTATTTTTAAAATTTCAAGTTTGGTATTTGATTGGGGGTTTTTAATTTGCTCGTTTTCTAACTTTTTTAGTTACAAGCCCAATTCATTGACCTTCTCTTTTCTATTTTATGCAAGTAAACATCGAGAGATATAAATTGTCCCATATGCTTTGGCTGCATCCCACAAATTTTGGTTTGTTGTCTCATTATTGTCATTCTCTAGATGAAATCATTAATTGTGCCTATGATTTGCTGTTTCAACCATTCATTCTTTTTTTGTTTGTTTGTTTGTTTTTGTTTTTGTTTTATTTTGTATGTAATTTATTTTTTATTTTTTTAAAATAACTTTTTATTGATAGAACTCATGTCAGGGTAATTTTTTACAGCATTATCCCTTGCATTCACTTCTGTTCCGATTTTTCCCCTCCCTCCCTCCACCCCCTTCCCCAGATGGCAAGCAGTCCTTTACATGTTGAATAGGTTACAGTATATCCTGGATACAATATATGTGTGCAGAACCGAACAGTTTTCTTGTTGCACAGGGAGAATTGAATTCAGAAGGTATAAATAATCTGGGAAGAAAAACAAAAATGCAAGCAGTTTATATTCATCTCCCAGTGTTCTTTCTTTGGGTGTAGCTGCTTCTAGCCATCTTTGATCAATTGAAACTGAATTAGCTCTCTTTATTGAAGAGATCCACTTCCATCAGAATACATCCTCAAACAGTATCATTGTTGAGGTATATAATGATCTCCTGGTTCTGCTCATTTCACTTAGCATCAGTTCATGTAAGTCTCACCAGTGCTCTCTGCATTCATTCTGCTGGTCATTCCTTACAGAACAATAATATTCCATAACGTTCATATACCACAATTTACTCAACCATTCTCCAATTGATGGGCATCCATTCATTTTCCAGCTTCTAGCCACTACAAACAGGGCTGCCACAAACATTTTGGCACATACGGGTTCCTTTCCCTTCTTTAGTATCTCTTTGGGGTATAAGCCCAATAGAGACAGTGCTGGATCTAAGGGTATGCACAGTCAACCATTCATTCTTTAGGATGAGATTCTATAGTTTCCAATTTATTTTTGGTCTACTTTCCTCTGGATTTTTATTGAATGCAATTTTTCTTTCATCGTGAGTTGGAAAAAAATACATTTACTATTTCTGCCTTTCTGTATTTGATTTTGAGGTTTTTTATGTCCTGATATATGGTCAATTTTTGTATAGTTTTCATGAACTGCTGAGAAGAAAGTGTACTCCTTTCTGTCTCTATTTAATTTTCTCCAAAGATCTATCATACCTAAATTTTCTAGTGTTCTATTTACCTCTTTAACTTCTTTTTTATTTATTTTGTGGTTTGATTTATCCAGTTATGAAAAAGCATGATTGAGGTCTCCCAGTAGTATAATTTTGCTGTCTATTTCTTCTTGCAGCTCTCTTAACTTCTCTTTTAGGAATTTAGATGCTATATCACTTGATACCTATATGTTTAGTATTAATATTGCTTCATTATCTATGGTACCCTTTAGCAAGATATACTTTCCTTCCTTATTTCTTTTAATTAGATCAGTTTTTGCTTTTGCTTGATCTGTGATCCAGATGGCTACTCCTGTTTTGTTTTTTTTTTTCTTCACCTGAAGCATAATAGATTCTGTTCCAGCCTTTTATCCTTATACTGTATGTCTCACTCTGCTTTAAATGTGTTTCTTGTAAACAACATATTGTGGGATTCTGGCTTTTAATCCAGTCTACTATCCAATTCTGCTTTATGGGGCAGTTCACCCCATTCACATTTATGGTTAAAACTACTAATTCTGCCATCTTATTTTCTGCCATCTTATTATCCTCAGATTATACTTTTCCCTTTCCTTTTCCCTTTTCCTTCCTCCCCAATATTTAACTTATGAGCACCACTTGTCTCAAGTAGCCCTCCCCCTTTAGAATCCCTTCTCTTTTCTAATATCTTTCCTTTACTATTTCTGTTTTCCCTTCTATTTAGCCTATCTCTTCCTTTTTCAGTTTTCCCCTTCCTCTTTTCAATAAGGTGAGAGAAGTTTCTCTGTTAACCAAATATGTCTAATATTTTCTCTTTTAGCCAAACCTGATGAGAGTAAGATTCATACAATGTTCATCCCCCTCCCTTCTTTCTCTGTATGTAATATGTTTCCTTTTCTCTTTGTGAGATGTAATTTTCCTCATTTTACCTCCACTATTCCCTTTTTCTGATACTATCCTCTTTCCATCTCTAGTTCCTTTTTTTATATTTTAACAGTAAAATCAAATTATATATGCATCCTCTATGTATACCCATAACAGAAATATAGTTCTCAAGAGTTCTTTTTACCATTTTATACTTCTCTTGAGTTCTATATTTGCAGGCCAAATGTTTTATTTAGCTCTGGTCTTTTTATCCAAAACACATGGAATTCACCTATTTTATTGAATTACCATCTTTTTCCCTGGAAGAAAATACTCAGTTTATCAGGGTAATTTATTCTTGGCTGCATTCCAATTTACATTGTTTTTCAGAATATCAGATTGTGGGACCTTTGACCTGTTTATGTGGAAGCAGCTAGATCTTGGGTGATCCTTATGTGACTTCTTGGTATTTGAATTATTATTATTATTTTGTCTTATTGTAATATTTTTTTTCTTTGGTATGGTAGTTCTGAAATTTAGCCATTGTATTCATTGGAGTTTTAATTTTGTGGTCTGTTTTAGGAAATATTCAGTGAATTCTTTCAATGGCTATTTTTTCTTCTGACTTTGTGACATCAAGACAGTTCTTTTTGATGATTTCCTGAAAAAAATATTGCCTAGGCTTTTTTTTTTTTTTCATCATGGTTTTCAGGTTTTCAGGAAGTCTAATAATTCTTAGATTGTCTCTCCTAGATCTATTTTCCAGGTCATTTGTTTCCCCAAGTAGGTATTTTACATTTTTTCCCTATTTTTTTTTCATTTTGGGGGGGTTTTGCTTGACTTATTTTTGATGTCTCATCAAATCATTCATTTCCATTTGTTTGATTCTGATTTTTAGTGAATTATTTTCTTCATTTTCTTTTTTTACTTCTTTTTGTATTTATTTAATTGAGTTTTTAAATGAGTTATTTTGCTCTTTGCATTTTTTTTTATTTCATAAATTCTGTTTTGTAAGGAGTTATTTTCTTTTTCCACTTCATAAATTCTGTTTTCCTGGTAGTTTTTTTGTTTTGTTTTGTTTTGTTTTGTTTTGTTTTTTGTTTTGTTTTGCTTTTATCTTTTCCATTTCACAATTTTTTTTTTAGGGACTTGTTTTCTTTTTTCACTTTAACAAATCTATCTTTTAATAAGTTATATGCCTTTTCCAAACCTTCTTGCAGAGTTTTCCTTTTATTTCCCCATTTTTCTTCTAGCTCTCTTTTGAGATCCTTTTAAATTTCTTCTAGGAGAGCCTTGTGTGATGGGGACCAGGTTATATCACCCTTTGGGGTTCATCTGGAATCTGCTTTTATTCTCCTCAGGGTTTGTAATCTGTTCTTCTCTATCACCATAGAAGCTATCTATAGTTAGAGTTCACTTTGCCTTTTTACTCATTTTTTTAAAAAAAAAAGTTGGGATATGCTTTTAGGGCAAGGGAGGCTTCTACAGACACCAGGAAGCAGGAATGATTGTATTGGGATCATGCTGACTCACTCCCTGTGCTGGGTAGGCATGGTCAGGTCTTATGAGACTCTAGCACTTTGGGGTTCACTGTTCACTATTTACATTTTGTGTTTTTGTTGAATGTTTTATAACTTCTCTGCTGATCTACTGGCTTGCAACCAGGGCAGAATAGTCAACACTGTGGTAGAGTCCTCCCCATAGATTCTCTGCAAGTGCAGAGTCTGCACCATCCTGCAGAGAGTGGAGACAGCAGACCACCCAGAATCTGGACAGCATGTGCTGGCCCCCATGCTCTGCCTGCCGGCTTGCCTGTTCCTGGCCACCTTTTGTTCTATGTCTTTCTCTGAAATGAACCCATATTTTCTTTATCCTCATAGTAACTATGTTGGGTTATTTTTCCTTTGCTTACCCATTTTGTTTATTTATTATTGTTTTACTTTGTTCTCTCCAAATATTATTGTAACCACGTTCTAGTCCCAAGCCATGATTCCCTAGGCCTCAGAATGTCCTGTTATTTTTTGAGATCTATCTCCTGGCCCAAACTTCAACTATCCTCTCCATTCCTAAACCACAACTAGCACTTACAGCTACAATGTCCCACAAATGGTCTTGCTTCCTATAATCCTACTGGTGGCTACAAACCATAACTTATCTCTCTTCTCTAGAAGTATCCACAGCTAACAGTCTTTCTCCCTCACTACTGTGCTTACAAGATATGTGCTTGCTCTATTTTTGCCCCACCCCCCATCCCTTATGGAGGCAGACCTGGACATGTTTGTTCAGCATAGCTGTACTTCTCATCCAGTGGCAGTAGAAGAACCTCCAATATTCTTGTCTGCTGCCACACTATGAGAGGAAAGTTTCTAAGGCTGAGAGTGCATCTCAGCCTAGCTGCTCTCAATTGTTATTTGTTGATTCTGCAGAGTCAGTATCAGGGTATTTAAATTTTGCTCAAGCAAAACCTCTACCCCTGGTGTTAAGATTTTTCCTGGTCTTCTCAGATTGTGCTAGGAGGAAAACTACTTTACCATGTGTTTAGTTCTGCTGTTCTGAAGAAACATTCTGTTTTTGTGCATGGGAGACATTTGGAGTCTTGAGAGTTTTCTGACCTATCTTTCCATCTTTCTAGAATTCTCTCCCTGAAAACTTTTTAAGTCATGACAAGTCAAATATCTTATCTTTTTCTTTATTCAGTACTTCCATATATTAGTAAGCTGAGATTAAATTAGTTTGAGTAGTCCTTTCTGCAATCATTCATCAATATAAATCAACCCATTCACACCTTTTTCTGTTGTGCAGCTCAGGTTAGTATTCCTCTTGATTCCCCAAATGAGTCTACCAAATGTTAGGGAGATTTTTATCTAAGTCATTCCATTTTCAGTGGATACCTGTACAGTTTCAGAATGACTTGCATTGCTCTCGACAGTCTCTTTTCCTAACGTGTAATCTATTTCTACTACATCTTCATCTCTAAGAATCTCTTGCTTACTTCAAAATTAATTCGAGAACATTTTTTCCATAGAGACTTTCATGATGCCTCCAGCTGCTATCCTCCCACTCAAAAAAGATTTATGTTGTATTTTTTGTATGTCTTTTGTATATCTGCAGTTGCCACATTTTCTAAATCCTTAGCAATAGCCTTCTCCCCACTCTCTATAAATGCCTTGTCTCAGCAGCTATTATTCACTTCTCATCTATATTCCTCATTTCTATCTTTCCTTTTCTTTTTGTTTTTTTATTCCCTTTTTAAAAAAGTATTTGATTTTAGATTATATTACAAATATTTTCAGATTACAATCATACCAGAAGAATTCTTTTCTGTCAAAGTAAAATAATTAAACTTTATAATATAGTTACCTCCATTTGCAATATTTTGCATTTGTAGGCCCCACCTCTCTAATTTTAATTCACAGAATTCTATTTTCTCTCTCTCTGACTTGCCAGCACATTAAAAAACATAAAAGAAGAGAAAAATAAATTCTTTTAAAAAACAACTATCAATAGCAAAGCAAATTAAATTGCTTCAGTGATAGTATATAGACATGTACATATATATATATATATATAATATGTGTATCTTTGCAAATACACATGTGTATATACAATGTAAGTGTGCATATAAATACATGTGTGGGATGCACATGTGTGTTCTTTCTGCACCTGAAATCTCTCAGCACCTTATCACTGTGATGGATGCTGTGCTTCTTCACCAGTTCTCTGGAATCATTGATATTCATTGTATTGATCATTGTTCCTCCAACTTTTGAAGTTGTATATTTTCACAGCTCGGATATTCTAAAATAGTTTCTACTAGTTCTGCCCATTTCAATTCTTATCATCTTATAAACATCTTCAAAATTATTGAAGATTGAAATAGCTAGACTTTTTCTTCTGGTTCTGATGAAGTTTTTCAGAATTTGTTCTTTGAATTCTTGTTTTTTTTTTTTTTTTTTTAGTTACATATATGTTTCTGTTAGTACTCCATCTTATAAATATACAATTACTTATTTAACCATTCATCACCTGAATGACATTTTTAGTTTCCAGTTTGTCCTCTTCCTACCTTTCCATCAGATCCTTTCATATTTTCCCCAAAAGAATCTGTTTCTTTGAGAATAAAGATTGTATTTTTAACTTTAGATCTTCAGAGTTTTTCATAGAACCAACATATAATAAGCGCTTAAAGCTCTACTCCTCTAGCTATCTGTGGAGGTGTTGTCCCCCATATTAATTGTGCAAGCTCTTTGATGGCAGAGTTGCTTTCATTTTTGTCTTGATAGCCATAGTACCTACAACTGTGTATGGAACTAGTAAATGCTTATTGATTGATTGATGACAAATCCACCTTTTCTGCTACTCACTTTTCCTCAATGATAGCCACTACTCCATATCTTTTTTAAAAATTATTTATTTTTAATACACATTGCATTATGAATCATGTTGGGAGAGAAAAATCAGAGCAAAAGAGAAAAATATATCGGAAAGATTTAAAAAATAGAAAAAAAAAAGAAGTGAACATAGGATGTGTTTATTTACATTCAGTTCTTCATAGTTGTTTTTTTTTTTTTTTTTTTTTTTTTTGTTTCATGGTTTTTTTTTTTTTCCTGGAAGTAGAGGGCATTTTCTGTCCTAAGTTGATTGAGATTGCTTTGGATCAATAGATTACTTACTGAGAACTGTCTTTCATACATGCTCATCATGCATTCTTGCTCTTACTGTGTACAATGTATTTCTGGTTCTGCTTTTTTCACTTGGTATCAGTTCATGTAAATCTTTCCAGGCCTTTCTAAAATTGGCTGGTTCATAGTTTTTATAGAAAAATAATATTCCATTATCTTCACATATCATGACTTTTTCAACCATTCCCCAATTGATGGCTATCTACTCATTTTCCTTTTTTTTTTTTTTTTTTTTTTTTGCTACAACAAAAAGAATTGCTACAAACATTTTTGCACATGTAGGTCCTATCTCTTTTTTATGATTTCCTTAGATTACAAATCCTATAATGGAACGCTAGATCAAAAAAGTATGTGCAGTTTTTTTGTTTGTTTTCTTTTCTTTCTTTCTTTCTTTCTTTTTGCTGAGGCAGTTGGGGTTAAGTGATTTGCCCAAGGTCACACTGCCTGGAAGTGTTAAGTGTCTGAGACCAGATTTGAATTCAGGTCCTTCTGACTTCAGGGCTGGTGCTCTATCTATTACACCAACTAACTGCCCCAAGTATGCACAGTTGTATAGCACATTGATCATAATTTTAGATTGGTCTTCAGAATGGTTGGATCATTTCACAACTTCACTAAAAATGTATTAGTATAACAGTTTTCACACACCCCCTCTAAAATTTATCATTCTTTCATCTTAGCCAACAAGAGGTGTGAGTTAGTCCCTCAAATTTGTTTTAACTTGCATTTCTCTAATCAACAGTGATTTAGAACATTAAAAAAAAAAAACTATAGATGGCTTTAATGGGAATTTAATGGGGAATGACTTGTATTATAAATTTGACACAATTCTTTATGTACTTTAGAAATGAGACCTTTATCAGAAATACTAAATGTAAAGATTTTCCCCCAGCTTTGTATTTTCCTTTATATTTTGTTTCTGTTATTTTTGTTGGTGCAAAATCTTTTAAATTTAATGTATTCAAAGTTGTCCATTTTACTGTTCATAATGTTCTCTAGTTCTTCTTTGGTTATAAATCCCTCCCTTTTCCAAAGATTTGATACGTAAATTATTCTTTGCTCTCCTATTTTGTTTACAGTATTATTCTTCATGCTATAATTCATGAATTATAACTTCATGAAGTTAACAGATTGGAAATTTTTTTAATGGTAAAATTTTAGAATACATGGAAATAGCTAGAATATTTGTTATAGGATACAGGAAAAATATTATTAATTAATCATTAATCCAATGCTCTGGCTCTGGAAATTGTTTTCTTAGAGAGTTAATTAATCACTTTTTCAATTTCTTTTTTCTACAATGGGACAAATTACATTATTTCCTGTTCTGTCAATCTGGGCAATTAGTATTTTTGTAAATATTCTTCCATTTCAGTTAGATTTTCAGACTTGATGGAGTACATTGAGCAAAATAGCTCCTAATTATTACCCTAATTTCTTTTTCACTGGCAGTAAGTTTACTCTTTACATTTTAATTTTTGATGCTGGTCATTTGATGGATCTGAGCTAAACTTCCTTGTGACCCCAGTGGGATTGACCTTTCATGAAGATTTTCCACTCTATTTTGAGCTAGAGAGTGGTTTCATTCCATCAGAGTCTATTCAGAGGCTTGCTTTCATGTGGTTTTCCAGGGAAACTGGGAGAGCTAGAGTAGCTTCCTGACTTTGCTGTGCCATCTTGATTCCACCCCTGGAGGTATCACTGCCCCGTTTCTCATTTGAACATGGGAACATTTGAAATAAACTTCAGAGGCTTAAAAAAACAGACAAATGCAAGTACACACACACACACACACACACACACACACACACACACCCCAGTACATTAAAATCTGATAGGAATTAAAATTTAATCTGTGTTATATGTGTAGTTAGGAATGTTGTGAGCCATATATCTTTTCAGGACGTTTATATGGTGCTTCAGCTCTCTATTAGGGTTATCATTTATTTAGGTCATTGCAATAAGCCATGCTAAAACTTATGAAGAACTGAATGAGGATGGTGATTTATAAAAGGAGATAAGATTACAATTAGAAAGAAGTTAACAGATTGGAAATCTTTTTTTTTAATGGTAAAATTTTGGAATACATGGAAATAGCTAGAGTATTTGTTATAGGATACAGGAAAAATATTATTCTGGTGCTGTCAGTCTTGGTGATTAGAACAATAGTGTTGGTCTTAATTGAAATAGGAAAGTTTTGGGAAATAAATGGTTTATTATGCACAAAAAGGAGTTCATTTTTTTGGTAAGGTAATTAAAGTTAAATGATTTGCTCAAGGTTACACAGCTAGTAAATGTCAAATGTCTGAGGCTTAATTTAAACACAAGCCCTACTGATTGTAGTTCTATCCACTGTACTACCTAGTTGCCTAGAAGAAATTCTTTTTTGAAGTTGTTGACTCTGCTTTTGGACAATAAAAGTAATGGGCTGCAGGTTTTTGGTAATGAGAATACTGATTAGCAGTGGTTACACTAATATGTTCTAGGCTCCTGAAGCATAAAGACTACTCATTTCATTCACTTACCATTTTCTGCCAAATGTAGGTTTACTTTTTTTTTTCTCTTAACAACATATAGATGTTGGAATATCTCAACTGCTTCATAAACTAAGAAATTGGAGTGAAAAGACTAATAATAAAGTCAAAGACTTAAAAGATGTTTCTCTATTGAATGACTATTTTTATGATACCCATGATCCTGCTTCTGCCATGTAAGAACTATGTTAATCTGAACTGATCACTTAACTTTTTAAGGATCTAGTAAACTCTGTAAAAAATACTTTCTCTCTAGTCTAATTGCTACTTAGACTTCAAAATAATTGTTGGAAAGATAGATGGGATGTCTAAATTAGCAAGAAAAAATATTTAAATTATTGGGTAAAACCAAATCTTTGATAGTCAATTGAAAACAATAATAACAACAA
Source organism: Antechinus flavipes (assembly GCF_016432865.1). NCBI lineage: Eukaryota > Metazoa > Chordata > Mammalia > Dasyuromorphia > Dasyuridae > Antechinus > Antechinus flavipes. The sequence continues at coordinate 39,657,774 of NC_067398.1, read as the reverse complement.
CAACATATAAACACTGAATTTGGAACCCAGATCTCTGTTTTTCACATCCAGTTTCAGCATTAATTACTGGTTGACCAAGGGCAAATTCATTATCAGTAAAGCTGACAAGGTCAATTTCCTTATCTACAAAATGGAGATAATAATATCTATACTACCTACTTCATCATGTTGTTCTGTGGAGAGTATTTTATAATCTTTAAAATTCTATGGAAATGTGAGCTTCAATTCAATAGGAAAATTTAGGTATTTTATTATTCATTTAATCAAAAAATCTGTCACATTTTCTATGTCTTTAAGCTGTATTTAACTCAATTTTATTTGATTGATAACATGTTCTTTCCAATTCACTTCTGATTCATAAATATTAAATTCCTTCCATGTACAAGGTACTCTCTAATGTCCTAGGACCACAGAGACTAAAATGAAACTCTGTTTTTAAAAAAACTTGAATTGAGAGTCAAAGTCATCAGTGGTAACCTTGATCCATTTGATTGTTTAGTGCACTAGTGCTAATGTTTTGGTGCATAGACCCCTTTGAGAAGTATGGTGGACTATTATTCAGAACATTTTTCATGCATGAAATACTATATTTAAGATTACAAAGTAATGCAATGCTAATGAAATAGAAATGTATTTTCTCTCCTATCCATTTGCATAGGCTTTATAAAATCTATTCATTGACCCCAGATTACAGATCTCTTTTCTACTGAAAAGGACAGAAGCTCTTAGTGTTTTTATTCAACATATTATCACTAAAGAATAAACATTGGACAAAATCTTTCTCACACAACTATATATGCTTCCCATTTAAACATTTAATTTCAAAACTATTCCTCAAAGCAAGATGCTCTGCTTTGCTCAAAGTCAATATCACCCATGAATAAATGAAAATATTTTGTAATGTTTCTTTTTTTACAAATCACAACAAAGGTCCAGGCTTAATAAATACTTTAATTGGTTAATCCATATAAGTAGCTTGCAAATCTTCTAATTCATGCCATATACTGAGAAACTGAGTATATTTTTTCTGGAAAAATGACTCAGGTCATGGAAGCACTATCTGTAGGTATTTGAACAGATTCTAATAGGAGGAAAACTCATTTATCCTTCGTTTAGCTCTAGAAAACAGAAGAAAGAGAAATGTTTTGATGTTGTAGAGATAAATAGAGGTTCAATTCAAGGAAAAACATTCTAAATTCAGAGGTCTTTAAAAAGAAAATAGACCAAAAGGATGGAAATTCTCCTCAGAGTATTAAAGCAAAGACTGAATGACTACTTCACAGAAATATGGTAGAGAGGATTCTTATTTAAGAACTATTTGGACTAGAAGCTAGTGAAAACTATTTCAATTCTGAGATAGTGTGATGTTGTGATTCAGTTGATTAAGGATCATATAACTTTGTCTTGTAATTTAGTAATTTCTCTTCTTGAAAACATTAGCAACTAATTTTTATGCAAAAAGTCTGATGTTGAGTCAGTTGGATATTCACAATTCTGTTGTTCTTGTAATCTAAGAGATTCACACATTTTGTGTTTATTTAAAAGAAAAAGTTCTAACAAGCTGCCTTTACTCCCTTACAATGTATAAACTAAAAAAAATAAATTAAAAAATTAAAATTGTTTGAGAATTATCCTTGACCTATCCTTGCCTTCACTAAGATATATTCCTTCTCTCCCAATCCCTATTTTGGCATTTATTGCTGATGGCATTTTCCTTTATGTTACACAGATGTCTCTGCTAAAGGATAGTTGTTTTTCAACAGGCATCTCATAGCAGATGTTTTCCACTGTGCTTTCTCCTCTCAACTGGTCTTGCTTCTCCATCAGTAGCAGATTGCACTGCAGCTGTCCTTCTGATCAAAAGAGGAGCAAATTGCCTCCCATCCCTTGTGAGATTCAGGGCAATCTTGAATGGAGATTCTTAGAGTTGAATCTTTCCCTCCACCTTTATATCACTGTCTCCACATAGGCACTCAAGGCTCACTTCCTTCTACAGCCAGCTTTTTGATCTGAATGTTTCTCATTTTCTGATCTTCATCTATTTCTTTTTCAAAGAATTGCATGAAGGCAATTTTGTTACCAACTCTGAGAACAGGCATTTCATGGCATTTCATGGACTCTTTGGAGCTCTCTACACCATAATGGCCTCGGCTTCTTCCAGGTATGCAGGAAGCCTGCTGCTGGAAACATAAATGAACAAGAGAGACCATCAGGAGGGCAGAGCTCTTCTTGCTCAGTAAAGCTAGCCTGTGATTTACATAGACTGACACCAACAGCTTGCTGTTGTATCATGCTGAAACCTCAGAAGCCACAGCATGAATCTACTCAGTGGAAGCAAAGTCAAAATCTGTGGCAGCTGCTGAGGAAAGAGAGAGTTTTGTTTGATGTTATTCTGCTTGGATATTGTAACTGATTATCTATGATGCCTTTCCTGATCCCCTCTGTTAGGAGTAGCTTCTCTCCATGGACCTCTTTCATTTCCCATCCCCTAATTCAGAGTTGCGATGTAACTTTAGAAAGGGAAGCCATTTAGCCCAAACCCTTATTTTGCAGATGGGGAAACTCACAACTAGAAAGTTAAATGATTTCCCTAACATCATGTAGGTATTAAGGGGGCAGAGATAGGAACCACATTCATGTCTTCTGATTCAAATATATACTCTGTGTATGGGGTAGCTTGTGGAACAGTGGATGTTCAAGAAACTCAAGAAAGTCAGAGTTTAACTCCTGCTTGATTCACTGCCAGATGCTTATCTGTGGGAAATTTGTTTAATTTCTATTTGCCTCATTTTCCTCATTGTCAAATGGGGATGTTAGCTTCTACTTTTCAGATTGTAATGAAGATCAAATGAGATAATATTTGTCAAAGGCACTTAGCACAGTGCCTAACACATACTAGAAGCTATGGAAATGCATCTTCTCTATTGTCATGGACAATTATAGATCTTTATGTTTAGGCTTCAGTGCCCTACTACACTGTATGTTTCATGAGAAGTCTCTAATCCAAAAACATTCATTTTACAGCTGGAGAAAGAAATTCAGGTCCAAGGCATGAAAAGAGTAGTCTAAGTCTATACATGACTTAGTAGGGCTTGGTTTTGAATGCAGTATTCATGAATTCCAATCTAATATTTAAAAAAAAATGAAAAAAAAACCAGTCTATTGTACTAATACCTATGCTGAACTTACTTATTCAACGCTATATAATTCCTTATTTGCATTGTGCTATATAACCTGTATTCCTTTTACAAGTCTTAGCAGCAAATTTTTCATGATTTCATTTTTCTATTCAACTAATTTAAGGTTTACTACATAATGATGAATGATATGCAGGATTGATGACTAAATGAAATCTTGATTTGGGATAAGGAAGGTGTCTGATCTATCCAGATTGTTCTTTAGAATCAATCAAGATGAGCAATGGCTTTTCCTGGAATTAGGAAGATTTCAGATCAAATATAGTCTTAGACATTTACAATCTGAATGATCATTGATAAAAATCATTTGATTTCTACTTTTTATAATCTCCTCATCAGTAAAATAGGAATAAGACTTATAACTATATCCTAGGATTGTTGTGAGGATAAAATGAGATAATATTGATAAAGCTCACTGTAATCTAAATAAATGTTACTTATTACTATTATACTATAGAGAGAATCAGACTAACCAGATTGGTGTAACAATTATAATGCTAATTAACTGTGACACTATTGACAAGATACCTTGTGTCTCTTGGGAGTCAGTTTAGTAATGTGTAAAATGACAAAGTTGGTTCATTTTCATCCTAAATCTATGACTTGTGCCTTAATTTGGAAAGTAGAGACAGCTGAGGCTGAGTTCCAATTCTACCACTTAGTAGTTGTGTGACCATGGACACGATGCTTAACTTTCATTGGCTTGTCTATTCATTGGATTGATTTTCCTGGTATAAAAGTTTTGGCCTTCATTCAGTAATATCCTGTTAGTTTTAGATGAATATTTCATATTCTTCCCAGCGTTTTTGTATATTTGAAGACAATACTATAAATAAGTTAATGGTTATTTGCTTGATCATTATTCAAAAAAGCACTATAGCTCAAGGTTTCCCAATTTTAACACTATATTTCTTTTATTAGTTCATGTATAATTGTAAGCAAGGAAAAAACACAGAGGAAAGGTAAACTCAGGGAATAACTTAATTTTATATCCACTCACTCATCACTTTTTAAGTTATTTTACACGTCAGTCATGTACATTTACATGTAAAGTCATTAGTTAATTCTGAAAAGAATTGTGTGTCATATGTGCAAAAGTTCCAATACACATAATAGGAAGAAAATTTAGAAAGACCAATATCATACTTCTTGTCTGTTATAGTTTTTATACGTTAGTGTTTTGTTATATGTTAGTATAGTGTGCGTGTGTGTGTATTATATATATATGTTAGTGTTTGCATGTGTGAAACATGTGAGAAGCAGATCCTTTCATTCTTCATATTTTATGAGAATGAATAGAGATGTTCCTCAATGTAACAGTGGAATCTAGACCAACCAGACCTTCAGTTTCACTGTTAATGTTTGCCCTCTGAAGTAACCTGATAGAATGCAGTAGACACAACAAGGACAGGTGAAAAATAGACTATCTTGAAAGTGTAAAGGAAAAGCATGTTCAGTAAGATTTTCTGTAAGCAGAAGTCAACACATAAAGGGCAAGCTCATGAGGCAAATAGTAGCTGATGCAAGGTATAATTTATCCTTGTCAGGTATCAATGGAACTGGCCTTTATTTGAAAAAACAATTTAATTAATGAGATTCCTGCTCTTGAACTTCTTCAGTGCAGAATAAAGGAATCTATAGATGTCCTGGTGCCTAATAAGGTTTATTCTTCTGTCTAGTATCTTGCCCAAAGATCAATCATTGATCATCTAATGATCATCAGATTAAAAAAAAAAAATCAAACCCAACACCAGATATCAAGAAACAAAATACATTATTGAACCATGGCTGAAAAATAAAAGTATATCAAGTTTTGTGTTTCAAAAGATTTGTTTTTCAAACAGGAAGGGGGAAATAATAAAGGAAAAAAAACACACACACACACACACAACTTACTATAATGCTTTTTGAAAGCCTGAGGCAGTTTCTAACCCATTTGTTTTTCTGGATTTTTTCAGCCCCATCTGTTTATTTTCTATTGAGCAATCATAGCAAAGTAGATAGCCAGCCTATAAAGATCTGAGAACAGGTGGGAGTTGAAGATAATTTAGGAGCCATAATTTCATATTCTTTGTATAGAGCCTCTCAGATTGGGTGATTTGACGGTAACCTATTCTGCTTGGTTTTTTGGTATTTCCTTTTTATGTCAATACACTATCTGTGTCAGAAAGAGCATTTATTTGTGGCCAATGGATTTCAGGTGCCCAAAGATTACATGAGTCGATGCAGAGAAATTTATACCTAGTAGGTATAGACTATAATTTGGAGTACATATAAGAAGGGCAATTTCCCCTGAAGTTGTAATAAAGTCCTAGAATATTACACAGAAAGCTGCAGATAGTCTAAACCTTTGTCCCTCAATGTCTATAAATTTGATTCTGAGACTGCATACTTTGTCCGGGATCAGATACTAGAGAGTTTCATTTAAATGTTAGTTTCACTTCAATTTCAGGGAAATTGAGAAGAGTTAGAAAACCATATGTTTAAAAGAATTCTCCCCCACCTCCCTTTAAGATGAAAAAAAAAAACGTTACCTAGCATCTAACAAAGAGTAAACTACAACAAAATGCTGATACAAAGCAATTCCAGACACAGTCTGAGCTAATGTTCGTGGTTTTGCTGGGTCAGTGCCAAAGGGCAGAATATCATTTCACAACTTCCATCAGTAGATTGCAGGATGCTGACTAACTTAGAGATTATAAACCCTTTCATTATCAGTGAGCAGATATATTTTCATCCAGCTTAAAATGGGAGTCAATAAGAGATTTCTGAGCTTCAGATATGTGACATCTTCTATTTGTAAATATTGGGTAGTATTGATGTCATTTTATCAAGTAATATTTATTATGAAGTGAAGAATTTGCTCCTAATTACTAACAAAACACATTCTTTTCCAAAATCAAGGTTGACAGAAAGACATGCATGTATGAGTAAGCTGATGGACAATTTTTTGGGGCTTGATATATGTGCAATTCTTCTGACTAAAAAGATGATTTTTGCATATTTTCCTTGGAGTTTTTTTTTTCTAATTTACATTGTGTTTTGTAATTGCATCTTATAAAATGAAGTGGATTTGTTAAGTAATAAGAAAAAACGAATAACAATAACCAAGGAATGTGAATTTTGTTTTGGGAACTCCAGGATACTAAAAGACTCCTAAGAAGACCTCCAATGTATTTGATTAGACCCTGTACAGTTGATTTATGGGAACATGCAGATAAGAAGTATATTGTATTAAAATGAACAGAAAGGCGGCAATCTCTATTGAAATAAGAATAAGTCATAGAAGTTACAGATCCTTTAATATCAATGTCAAATTTTTCATAAAAAAATCAAAGAATTGGAAGAACAATGGAGCTTTCAGAGAATAAAATAAACAGTTGTTGAACTGAATCATATATTTACCTAATGGAAAAAACACTAGATTTTGTTCTACACTGCATATTTTATATCAGACCTTAAGTAACATCTTAATCTTACTTTCCTCCTTTATGAAATGATTAGGTTGAACAGAGGGACCTCTGGTTTTGTGATCTGATTCATCTTTCTGATTTATGTAAAAAGAAAAAAAATGGCAACACTTGTTTTTGGATATCTGGGTCTATCTGTCTCTAATTATTCAGACTGCAAACAGTTTACTAGATTATCTGACTTTGTATAGAACTTGCAAGAATAAGTATCAGATCCTTCAACTAATAGAAATAGCTCATCTAGCAATGGGGTAATGTCTGCTCTTAAATGGCTGGATATAATTCAAAATAATTGGAGAATTCTCCATAAATTTGAAGGCATTGTATAACAGAAAGATAACTGACCTGGGTATAAAGACCTAGCTCTAAGTCCTAGATCTTATATTTATTAACTACGAATACTTGTAATGTCTACTTCAAAGAAATATCTGCCAATTTTAAAGAGTTCTATTATTATGTGCAATGATTTTTGATGGGACATTAGTTAAGAAGTGAAGAATAAGTATTTCAGAATGATGCCATCCTCTCCTTTATAATTTTGAAGAATGTGCTAGGTTTATGAATTCCCAAAAGAGAAAGAATAGGATATCTAATGGCTTCTTAAAATGTTTAAGGTAGCTTACTGCATAAAAGTAGGTGAGGAAAAAAATGTGATGTAGTAGAAGAAGCACTGACTCTGGAGACAAAATTCTGGCTTTTGATTGCGGCTCTGTGATTTACCACCAGGATTAATTTAGTCAAGTCACTTAAGCTCCATAGTTCTTAGTTTGTTCAATGAAGAGGTTAAATTAATTGGAATCTAGGGTTTTTTCTAACTCTACATTTCTTATCCTATGTGCCTTTGCCCAAATTTTTAAAAAATCAATATAGCTGAAATTCAAAGATATATGATTTCACAGAAATGTGAGCATTACTTCTGATGACACAAGTTTGATACTTCCATACCATAATAGAAAGTCTTTTTGAATTGTGGTAGGAAAATGATTGATCATTCTGTGGCTAACTTACTGATGAGCTTCCTGGCACTTTAGCAGGCACTCACACAACAGAAATAGTCTATCCCTGGGCTTATATTCAAATCCCTTTTAGCTCAGTGGGATCTCTATGCATGGACTCATGTAATATTGTAGATGTATTGATGAAGGAGACTTCAGAGGTCACCTAAATCAATGCTGTCATTTTCTGGATGATCTATCAGAACTACCAGATCTACCAGAACTTCTACTCTATGGACATATCTTTGAGATGGTAAGTTAATCATTGCACCATGATTTTAGTAGAGGATACACAAATAACCTTCAGGAAATACACATGAAGAAACTCAGAAACATTTCAAAGAATTTGTTGAATAACAAAGTCCAAATAATTAACAACTGTAATTTCGATGCCATAATTTATAACAAACTCAATGCAGTAATGAACAATTAGGCAAATATAGCTTTAGAAAGAAAATTAATGATTCCATATTGATTTAGAGCTTTGTCTTTGTGAAGAAATCTCTGGAAAGTTAAAGCATAGCAACTGAAAAAGAAAGAAAGAAAGAAAAGAAGAGAAAAAAAAAAGGGGGGGGATCATGAATAGTATCCTAATACATATGATGTAGTAGAAAAGAGCCTGAGGGGAAAAATCAAGAAAACAGAAGATATATCTCTGCCACTAACTCATTGTGGGAATTTAATATGTTCACTTTAACTTTCAGATCCACTTACCTCACTGTACAGTACACAGATTGACCTAGATCATCTCAAAGATCTCTTCTAGCCCTAGCTAATGCATAGTAATGTAATCTGTTGAGATCCACAACTGCTTGGAAAACTGGATTGACAAAAAGCTATATATATATATATATATATATATATATATATATATATATATATATATATATTATCTTTTTCATTTGTAAGTTATATGTAATGAATTATTTTTCTTCCAATGAGTATTTTTCAATAGACACTTTCAAAACGTTGACATAAAAGGTATTTTATTTTGGCTGAAAAAGCTCTTCTAGTTAATTGGATGAATATAAGTGCAGTAATAGTGATAAGGGCTACAAAAGTGCCAGAAATTAGCAACTCTTATGCTACTGGGACTAGCAACAGTTTAATTCACTCCTTTCTGTAAGAATGGCTGATAACAATGAAATAAAAAATGACTTAAAATGCTAATATACCCTTTAACATAAAAATAAATTAGCATTTATATGTTTAAAACACTCATAAGTGAGCCCATCCCTCTCTAACTAATAACATATTAATATTGATTTACCATGGGATATTGTTGTCAATTAAGTCTATTTTAGTATACATAGGAAATAATGCTCATATAAGTATCTAGAAAGTACAAAACTAGTTAACAGAGCCCGATTTGGAAACTGAAGGGTGGAGAGTGGTGATGTAATGATTAGATAAAATCTGGAGATGACACAGACACAATTGGTATATTTTAATCTCTAGGAAGGAAAGAAGAGAAAATAAATAACTGACGATTGAGCAAAGGCCCTCAGTGCCTCCATAACATACTGTTAATAAACCCATGCATGAAATTGATTTAGAATTCTGCCATCTGCAAAGGTAAAAGAGCTTGATAATAATTGCTTGAAAGATAAAACTATTATAAAGGTGGAAAACTAGATACCAGAAGCAGACTAAAAGGTTGCTTAAGAGGTGGAAATAATTTCTATGCCAGAAAACTCTTAACAACCATGATGAGAGGAAAAGATGACATTTTAATGATGCATATATTGGATAGCCAGCATGGCCTAGTGCATAGAAATCTGTCCACAAAAAAGAACTAGTTTTAAGTAAACTTGTGTACCTCTTTTTTTTTTCTTTTGGTCTATTCTAATTTTAAAGGAATTTTTTTAGTGAATATTTCTGCTGTTTTTACCATTGCATCAATTCTGTTTTTGTTTGTTTTATTTTTATTTTGTTTATTTTATTTTTATTTTATTATCTCTTCAATAATTTTGTGTCCTTTTTTTACCAATCTGTTAGTTAATTTTTACAATAATTTCTTTTTAAAAATCATTCTTATTTTCTCTCCAACTTTTTGTCTATCACTTATCTAATGCTATAATCTGTTAAAGGAATTCTTATTGTGTATAAGTTAAGACAGCATTTTACTTTGAAAATTTGTTTGAAGAAATTATAATAGTGGGAGATCTCAACCTTGTGCTCTCAGAATTAGATAAATCAAACCACAAAACAAATAAGAAAGAAGTTAAAGAGGTAAATAGAATATTAGAAAAGTTAGGTATGAAAAATTGGATGACTATTGGTCTAGTGGAGAAAATTGAATGGAGTCAGAAAGGAATACACTTTCTTCTCAGCAGTTCATGGAACCTATATAAAAATTGATGATATGTTAGGACACAAAAACCTCAAAATTAAATGCAGAAAGGCAGAAATAGTAAATGCATTCTTTTCAGATTATGATGCCAAAAAAAAAAAAAAAAAAAAAAAAAAAAACAAACTACATTCAACAAAAAGCTAGGGGTAAATAGAACAAAAAGTAACTGGAAACAAAATAATCTCATCTTAAAGAATGAATGGGTGAAAAAGCAAATCATAGACACAATTAATAATTTCACCCAAGAGAATGATAACAATGAGACAACATACCAGAATTTGTGGGAGGCAACCAATGTGGTAATAAGGGGAAATTTTATATCTTTAGAGGCTTACTTGAATAAAATAGAGAAAGAAAAGCTCAATGAATTGGATTTGCAATGTGAAAAGCTAGAAAAAGAGCAAATTAAAAACCCCCAATAAAATACTAAACTTGAAATTCTAAAATTAAAAGGAGTAATTGATAAAATTGAAAGTAAAAAAAAAAAAAAAACTATTGAGTTACTAAGTCAAACTAAGAGTTGGTTTTATAAAAAAAACAATAAAACAGATAAAATTTTGGTAAATTGATTAGAAAAAGGAAAGAAAAATCAAAATGTTAATCTTAAAAATGAAAAGGGAGAACTTTCCACCAATGAAGAGGAAATTAGAACAATAATAAGGAGTTACTTTGCCCAACTTTATGCCAATAAATTTGATAACCTAAGTGAAATGGATGACTACCTTCAAAAATATAGGCTTCCCAGATTAACAGAGGAGGAAGTAAATTGCATAAATAGTCCCATCTTAGAAAAAGAAATAGAACAAGCTATTAATCAACTCCCTAAGAAAAAATCCCCAGGACTAGATGGATTTACATGTGAATTCTACCAAACATTTAAAGAACAATTAGCTCCAATGTTATATAAGCTATTTGAAAAAACAGGGAATTAGGGACTCCTACCAAATTCCTTTATGACACAGACATGGTACTGATACCCAAACTAGGTAGGTTGAAAACAGAGAAAGAAAATTATAGACCAATCTCCCTAATGAATATTGATGCTAAAATCTTAAATGAGATATAAGCAAAAAGAATACAGAAAATCATCCCCAGGATAATACACCATGAGCAAGTAGGATTTATACCAGGAATGCAAGGCTGGTTCAATATTAGGAAAACCATTAGCATAATTGACTATATCAATAACCAAATTAACAAAAACCATATGATCATCTCAATAGATGCAGAAAAAGCATTTGATAAAATCCAACATCCATTCCTATTAAAAACATTTGAGAGTATAGGAATAAATGGAGTTTTCCTTAAAATAATCAGTAGCATCTATTTAAAACCATCAGTAAGCATCATATGTAATGGGGATAAACTGAAACCATTTCCAATAAGATCAGGAGTGAAACAAGGTTGTCCACTATCATCATTACTATTCAATATTGTATTAGAAATGCTAGCTTTGGTAATAGGAATTAAGAAAGAGATTAAAGGAATTAGAGTAGGCAATGAGGAATCATCTTTGCAGATGATAAGATGGTTTACTTAGTGAACCCCAGAGATTCTACTAAAAAAAACTATTAGAAATAATTCACACCTTTAGCAAAGTTCCAGGATACAAAATAAACCCACATAAATCATCAGCATTCTTATACATCAGTAACAAAATCCAACAGTTAGAGTTACAAAGAGAAATGCCATTTAAAGCAACTGCTAATATAAAATATTTGGAAATCTATCTGTCAAAGGAAAGTCAGGAACTATATGAGCAAAACTACAAAACACTTTCCACACAAATAAAGTCATATCTAACCAATTGGAAAAATATTAAGTTCTCTTGGACAGGTAGAGCAAATATAACAAAGATGACATGACTACCTAAACAATCTATTTATTTAGTGCTATATCAATCAGACTCCCAAAACTTATTTTAATGACCTGGGAAAAATAACAACAAAATTCATCTGGAAGAACAAAAGGTCAAGACTTTCAAAGGAGCTAATTAAAAAAATCAAATGAAGCTGTACCAGATCTAAAACTATATTATAAAGCAGTGGTCACCAAAATCATTTGGTATTGGCTCAGAATTAGACTAGTTGATCAATGGAATAAGTTAGGTTCACGGAACAAAATCATAAATAACTTTAATAATCTAGTGTTTGACAAACCCAAAGATTGTAGCTTTTGGGATAAGAATTCACTGTTTGATAAAAACTGCTGGGAAAATTGGAAATTAGTATGGCAGAAATTAGGCATTGACCCACACTTAACACTGTACACCAAGAAAAGGTCAAAATGGATTCATGATCTAGGCATAAAGAATGAGATTATAAATAAATTAGAAAAAACATAAAATATTTTACCTCTCAGACCTGTGGAAGAGGAAGGAATTTGTGACTAAAGAACAATGAGATCATTATTGATCACAAAATAGAAAATTTTGATTATATCAAATTGAAAAGCTTTTGTACAAACATAACTAATGCAAACAAGATTAGAAGGGAAGCAACAAACTGGGAAAACATTTTTACATTCAAAGTTTCTAATAAAGGCCTCATTTCCACAATATGTAGAGAATTGAGTCATATAATTTCTAAGAAATCAAGCCATTCTCCAATTGATAAATGGTCAAAGGATATGAACAGACAATTTTCAGAGGAAGAAATTGAAAGTATTTATAGCCATATGAAAAGATACTCCAAGTCATTATTAATGAGAGAAATGCAAATTAAGACAACTCTGAGATATCACTAGGCTGTCAGATTGGCTAGGATAACAGGAAAAGAGAATGTTGAATGTTGGAGGGGATGTGGGAAAACCTGGGACACTGATACATTGTTGGTGGAATTGTGAATACATCCAGCCATTCTGGAGAGCAATTTGGAACTATGCTCAAAAAGTTATCAAACTGTGCATACCCTTTGATCCAGCTGTGTTACAACTGGGCTTATATCCCAAAGAGATCTTAAAGAAGGGAAAGAGACCTGTATGTGCAAAGATGTTTGTGGCAGCCTTTTTTGTAGTTTCTAGAAACTGGAAATTGAATGGATGCCCATCAATTGGAGAATGGCTGAATAAATTGTGGTATATGAATGTTATGGGATATTATTGTTCTGTAAGAAATGACCAGCAGAATGACTTCAGAAAGGCCTGGAGAGACTTACATTAACTGATGCAGAGGGAAATGAGCAGGACCAGGAGATCATTATATACTCCATGATCAATTCTGCTGGCTATGGCTCTCTCCAACAATGAGATGATCCAAATCAGTTCCAATTGTTCAATAATGAAGAGAACCAGCTACACCTAGTGAAAGAACTCTGGGAAATGAGTGTGGTTAACACTCATAGATTTCCGATCTTTCTGTTGTTGTCTGTCTGCATTTTTTATTTCCTTCTGAGGTTAATTTTACATCATTTCAAAGTCTGATTCTTCTTGTGCAGCAAAATAACTGTATGGATATATATATACATATATTGTATTTCACATATACTTTAATATATTTAACATGTATTAGTCTACCTGCCATCTGGAGGAGGGGGTGGGGAGGGAAGGAAGGGAAAGATTGGAACAGAAGGTTTTGCAAGGGTCAATGCTGAAAAATTACCCATGCATGTATCTTGTAAATAAAAAGCTATTAAAAAAAAAAAAAAACTAAAAAAAAAAAAAGAAAATTTGTTTGTGGAGGCCGCTAGGTGGTGCAGTGGATAGAGCATCAATCCTGAAGTCAGGAGGACCTAAATTCAAATATGATTTCAGATACTTAACATTTCCTAGCTGTATGAACCTAGGCAAGTCACCTAACCCTGATTGTGTGTGTGTGTGTGTGTGGGGGGGGAGTTATTTGAAGCTATTTTTACATTTCCCCTGCCTCTCTGTGTTTGTCTTTTGATATTTCCCAAATTGGAATATTTTGGGTGCTATCAAGCTTTTGTTGTTTTTGTTGTTTCTACATTTACCCAATTGCTTTCTTGACTTTTAACTTCATGTCAATTTCAGGAATTCTTCATTTGGGAGCAGGGAAACACTTTTTTAAGGTTCAAGCTTTTTGTTACTGTTTTCAGAGCTAGTTCTGGGGATCTGCAAGTTTTAGATGCTTCCAAGGTAGAGTGATCTAAGGAGTAATATAGTCATTGATCTGATAAATGCTTTGGTCTTTACCCAGGAAAGGCATTTCATTCCATGTAATTTCAAGGACTCTGTTCTTTTTCTTTTGAAACAGTGACCAGGGCACCTACTTTCTTTTGACCATCTCCCAGAACTCATCTCAACCATGGAACTTCCACCCAGAATTTATATGGGGTATAGAATTGCCAAAAAGTGCCACCTCTAACAAGTACCAGGAAATGGTCTTCTCTGCTCTCATTCTGACGAATTGTTCTACACCCTTTCCTCCATTGGGCTGAAAGTGCCAGAAGCTGCTGCTGCCATGGCCATTGTTGCTGTTGTCATGCTCCAGAAAGATTTCTACCTTGCTGTCAGTGGTAGGGATAAAAAGTGGCTAGTCACATCACAAGATGGGGATTAGCACATACAATTCATCACGGTTGCCATCATATTGAATTGGCCTTAGGAATAGGTATCAGTCCAGGAACTGCCCACTCTCCTGCAGCTTGAGGAATCTAGGCACAAATATGAACAGCAATATTTGTCATCATCATCATCATCTCCCAAAAGCCCTCCCTCATGGGACTAGGGTCACTGTATTGATCAGAGGAAACTCCCAATGAAGCAAAGGTTACCCGATACCCAATGCCCAGCTCAGAATCTCCATCACTCAGCAATATGTTTTCCAGCAATATGTGGAATTTGCATGTTCAGCAATAAGGAAATTTTGAATGTTATGGATAAGTTCATTTACCTTGGCAGTATACTTTAAGGAATGTCTACATTGATAATGAGATTGATGCATTGTCAGGGGTAGCTCAGTGTTTGGAAGGCCTCAAAGGAATATGTGGGAGAAGAGAGGTATTAGACTGACTACCAAACAGAACAGCTACAGAGCCATTGTGCTGACCTTATTGTTACATGCCTGTGAAACCTGGACAGTCTACCAGTGTCATGCCAGAAAACTGAATTACTTCCTAAATTGTCTTAGAAAGTTTCTGAAGATCACCTGGCAGGATAAGGTACCAAACACCAAGATCCTTTCTTGAATTAAACTGTCGAGCATTCCAATGCTCCTGCCGAGAGTTGAAGTGACCACATTATTTGAATGCCAAACATGTGCTTGCCAAAGACTATTTTGTGGAGAACTCACACATGGCAAGTGCTCATGTGGTAGTCACAGAAAAACAAACAAACAAAAATAATAAAGTCTCGCTTAAGAACTTTAGAATTGATTGTATGTCCTGGGAGACACAGTGGATTATCCAGCATGGTATATCCTCATCACAGAAGCTACTGTGCTATTTGAACAAAAGAGAATTGAAGAAATGTGAGATTTGCAAAGCTAGAGTATCCATCCCAAATGTTCATATCAATTCCTCTGATCAGTCAAAATTGGAGGCAGTGTAACTTGACTTTAACATAGTAACATGATTTATTTTTTGGTGAGGTATTTGGAGTTGAGTGATTTGCCCAGAGTCACAGAGTTAGTAACTGTGTGTCTGAGATCAAATTTAAATTCAGGTCTTTCTGACTCCAGGGTTATTGTATATTTACTGCACCATCTAGTTGCCCCTTTCTTTATTTTTTCTTCATTTCCTGCCTTCTTTTCTTCCCTTTTTCCTTGCCTTCTTTATTTCATTCCCTTTCTTCCTTCCTTCTTTCCTTCCTTCCTCTCTCCCTCACTTCCTTTTCCTCTTTCTTTTTCCCCCTTTCTTTTCCTTTCTTTCTCTTTCCTTTTTTCTTTCTTTCCTTCTTTCCTTTTTTCTTTCCTTCCTTCTTTCATTCCTTCTTTCCTTCTTCCCTCCTCACTCCCTCCCTCCTTTCCTTCCTTTGCTCCTTTTTTCTTCCTTTCTATCTTTCTTCCTTCCATTCTCCCATTCTTTTCCCCTTTCTCCCTCCTTTCTTCCCTTCCTCTTTCCCTTACTCCTTTCTTTCCTCCCTTCTTCCATTCCTCCCTCCCTGCCACTCTCCTTCCCTCCTTCCTTCTTATCCTGTTGCCCTCCCTACCACCTTTCCTCCCTTCCTCCCATCCTTCCTCCCTCCCTCCTATGCTACCACCCATCCTTTCTTCCTTCCTTCCTTCCTTTCTTCCTTTCTTCCTTTTTTCCTTCCTTTTTCTTTCTTTCAGTAATTAGGGGATAATGATATCATTTTGATCCTCTTCAAGAACAAAGGGCAACAATCAATTAACCAACCTTGGTATCACAAACTTATCTTGTCAGCCACCTAAATATTCTTAGGTCAGGAAAATGAATCATCCTAATTATTTGTTGCCTCTGCCATTTCAGATTTGATTTGGGGTGTTATTTAAAGGTCCATGGAGGAGAATGTTAATATACTTTCATTGGCTTGCCAACAATCCATCCATATATATTCTTTCTTTTGGAATTAACCAAATTTAATGGGGAAAGTGATAAAAGAAAAAAAATTCAAATTATAATTTCAATTACATTATTTAATTTAAGTTGTAAGATTTTAAGATTATAGGATCATACATTTATATCTGGAATAGAACATAGAAACGATTTCTTTAAACCACTTCATTTTATGCATGAGGAAGTTGAAGCTTATGGTAGTTAAATAACTCCCCATAGGTCATATAGGCAGTAATCATCAAAGGCAGTTTTGTCAAGGATTGATTGACTATATTCTTTCCACTTGCTTTTTTCATATGTAATGTACTCATCATGTCTTTTCCACTATTTGGTGACTCTTAATTTTTTTTCTTTCATTTGAACACCCACTTACCTTAATGGATCCATGACATTATTATTGTAGGCATTACCTACTGAGTAAAGATCAAAATTGTTCTCTGTGATCTTTCTATGAGACTCTTTTTCATATCCTTCAAACAATCCTCCGTAGAATTTCTCTTCCATAAGATGGAATCTTTTTATAGGATTTTTACTATTTTATAGATAGGAAAACAGAGCTCAGCTTGTTCTCCTGTTCTTTCTCAATTATTGGCCCTCCTTGATTACAGGCCCACCTCAAAATTGTTTCAAACCTTCAAAGTAGGTTTGGATTTATTTGTTCAATATATCTTCACTGATGCTGTATTTTAAGACATTTTTGAACAAAAGGTACAATTGCTAATATACTGCTGCCTGTTCCAGTTTACTTTGGGTCTATGATCAGTGTTCAGGACAGTACAAGAGCTTGATAAATATTTCTTTTTCCATCTGTTGATTGTTTATTTTAAGCTCATAAAATCCCATAATTTATAGGCACATAGAATGATCAGGACAATAATCATGTTTAAGACTCCTTGGAATTATTGAAATAACCTCTTAATCTATCCTTTTCCAGTGTCTCCCATCTTTAATTTATTCTCTATACAGAAAATAAAATATTCTTCCTAAGGTTCAGCTTATTTTCTTTCACTCTCATCTCATGCACTCAAACATTCCACATTTCCCTATTTTATCTAAAAATAAAATATAAACTCCTTAGTCAAAGTTTTCTAATAACCACATCTAATTTATCTCCCCAAGCTTCTTTAATTACAAAGAATATACTTCTTCCTCATCTATGTCTATCAAATTTTTTATATTTCTTAAAGAATCACTTTGATTGTCACCTGATGGAGCTTTTCTTGATAACCTCAGTTGATTCCATTCTCTTCCTTCTCAGATGCTCCTGGAGCATCATATCTGAGTTATTCTCCTCGCCCTCCAACTGATCCTACTTCATATTATATTTGAATTTGGTTAGGTCAAATCTATCTAGGAGAAATTCCTTGAAATTCAATATAGTCATAAGTAGAACATACTTCTCTTAATTTACCCTACACCTACCTCCCTTAGTGAACTAAACCTTTTATCAGGATTAAAAAGGCCATTTAGTGCCTCTCCTTCCTCCCCCATGTACTTCTAAATGATTATCAGGTCTTTCCCTTTTGTCATGTTATTTCTTCCCTATCCTTCCAGAGCACATACTATATTTTCTCTTCATCATTTCATAGCTCACTTCAAATCTCATGCTCACAAAATTGGCACAGTTAAATGACACTGTCTCTCAAGTGAGGAGAACCTGAGTTCAAATTTAACCACAGACACCTAACACTTAGCTAGCTGTGTGAGCCTAGGCAAGTCACTTAACTCTAATTGTCTCAAAAAAAAAGTCCTAAAGGTTTTTTTTTTTCCCTCACTTTCTCTTGATATCAAGAGGGAAACAATGGAGCACAAGAACTATCCACTGCTCATTTCTTGCTCTCACTGTCTTCTTTATCAGTTATATTTTTCTTTAATGAAATTCTTCCCATGAAGGAAGGGAGATTATCTGGAATTCAAAATAAAAAAGAATGTAAAAAAAATTACATCTCTCTATCTATGTCTACATCTATCTATATATGATATATGTGTATACACACACATATATAATTTTAAAAAACAATTTGTATAAGTCTCTTCCTATATAAAGTCTTCAAAAAAATCTTCAAAAAAAAACTTGTACAGTTTCATACATATATAAGTATAATATAGCTATAGCTACATATGTACCTATAGATACAGATAAATATTTGCATAGATAGGAATTCAACATCCAGCTATACAGGTTACCTTTTTGGTGGTTGTTAT
The DNA here is from genome assembly GCF_016432865.1 of Antechinus flavipes. Lineage (NCBI taxonomy): Eukaryota > Metazoa > Chordata > Mammalia > Dasyuromorphia > Dasyuridae > Antechinus > Antechinus flavipes. Next base: position 39,639,078 of record NC_067398.1, on the reverse strand, counting down.
TGTTTGTTTCTTTGTTTTTCTTTTGGTAATCATCAAGTCCCAATTTTTTTCTTTTTTTTTTTTTACTCCCTTTTTTACAGAAACCTTTAAACTCAATCTCTCAATATTCTGAAAAATGTGTACCCTATTAATATGGACATTTTCTGCTCTAGTCCATCTGTGTTTCCTATATTTGTTTTATTTAGGAATATTTCTCCTTCCTCAAGATGGCTATCTATGACTGTGGTATTAAAACCCAAATGAAGCTTTATCATTGTACTTCTTGATGAGAAGAATGTACTATAAACATCTTTACAGACTCTCCCACCCCATTTTTCTTCATGTTTCTTGTTAGTCTTACAGTTTTATCCTTAGATATACTTAGGGCTACTTTATTTAAACTTACCTCCCACCAAGATTTCTTTTAACTTGTTGATTCTTCCAAGGTTTCTTGCTATTTTATGCAGTAATGCTGTTCATTATTTTCTACTTCCTTCTCTGCAAGATTTATAAATTAATTTATATTCTAAATGGAAATTGTCCTCATTTCTAGATCATTTCCCTTTTGGGTAAAATACATTTTTGTTTTTCCCTATAGAAGTAGTTTCTATAACCTTTTAGATGCCTCAATTTGCTAATATATTTACATAGTTTAAACTTCATCTTGGAATTTTTATTACTGCTGGTGGTATTCATTTTCCTTCAAATTCTCTTCTTTAAAAAAAAAAGCTCATACAAAATAATATAAAGTAAGTTCAAAGATGAAAGTGTGCTAATGACTTAATGATTCTAGGAAGATCTAAAGTAGGAAATGGCACCTGAGCTATGGATTTCAAAAGATAGAAAACTAATTTTTCTTGGTAAAATTTAATATAAAGCTTGTGCCTTTATCAGCAAGCTTTTGCATTGTAGAAATATAGAGAATTGTGAAAATGAATGAGATAACATAATTTAAAAGGATTACTTTCAACCAAAATATCCAAGTAAGTCAAGTATCTCTATTATTGGTGAGAATTGTGACTCCTTTGAGTATCACTAGTCTGCAATTAAAAAAAAAAGATGGCAAACTCAAAACAACAACAACAACAACAACAGACTTTCTTGAGTCTAGCCTAGTCAGGATGGAAGAATTGGGCATCTTAAAAATAAACTTAGAATCTTTAAAATGAGTAGCTGTTTATTCAATGATGAATAAATGGAATTCTTTTTTCCCCTCTTTTTCCTATCTCAGACAAGCAGAAGCCTGCCCAATGAATTGGGGGCTTTCAGTGAGAAAACTTGATACTTTTGGTAATTAGCATAAAAATGATGCTTAGAAAAATAGGTGATCATGAGTAATAAGCAATCCTTAGATTAGTTCCCCTTTTTATAGTGCCACCCACAGTCTCCATTCTAGTTACCTATTCTTTGTTTATCCATAGGTAAATATGAATTTGAATAGCTCATTTATAAAGTTGCCAGTGGGACTGAGTTATATAGCCATAATGAAATTGGGACAGATGATTTTTTTCAAGGAAGTTATACTTCTGTGATTCTTTGTTCCTTGTAGAATGAAAGTGGGTCATGTTAAGATTTGATAAACTCCCCCCCCAAATGTTATTATCCTTAGAAGTGAGTTCAATGAGTATTGGTTTCAGTATGAGATGATTGCTTCCTTCCATCTCTGTTCTTGACTTTCATTTAACTTAGTAGATCTGAGCAAGATCAAAATAACCAGAGATTAATAGAAAGCAAAATCGTTCCGATTGCAGGTTACTCACATCTAAATGTTAAGACTTTTCGTGTATTTTAACTAGAAATCAAGATAAAGTCCCCAAAGCATAACTGATAAGCTTAAGCAGTAAATCACCGACTAAAGGAGAAAAATACACTAGGTAGGTCTGTAATAATAACTCACAGGCCTAACATGAAGAAAATTTCTGAAGCTTTACAGAATGCACACATCTTATTGATGATGTTTTCCTAAGAATACCTCAATTGAGTATCATCTGTATGGTATTAAATCACCAGAGACCAGTTGTTGTTAAAAATATTATTAATTCTGGAGTTTTTCTTTTACTGTTGGACTGAGCATGAGCTGTGACATTACTATACTATTTTAATCTTAGTAGGCTTCTAGAAAAATGATTTTACCTCATCAGAATTATGTTTAATTATGTATATTTCAATTTGTTAAGAATCTTGGATTTTTATCATAGAGGCAGAAAAACCTGTGCAGGACACATAACACAGAGAATTATGTAAAAAACAAACAAACAAAAAAACTACATAGACCAGTCTGGTAGAGTTCATGAAGCAAAAATGATAGATAAGTTGGGAGCATCTCATGAGTTTCACTGGTGTCCAATTAATATCAACAAATCAAGAAAAATCTTCCCACCATGATGACTGGATCTCTATGGAGGATCTGTGTGATGACAAGGAAAGGTATAACAAAGTATAGCAATGTTCTGGGATGACTAGACATAATCAGTTACATCTAGTAATTATTTTCAGTAGTACAATCATCCACAACTATTCTGAAGGACTTATGAGAAATCCTATCCATACCTAGAGAAGGAACTGATTAAGTCTGAATACAGATCAAAGCATTCATTACTTCTCTTTCTATGTCTCTCTCTATTTTTAACTTATTTTTTCTTGAGGTTTATATTTTCTTTAGGGCAGGCAAACTGTTTTCTTTTACAACTTGATTTTTTTAGAAATGTTTTGCATAACTTCACTTGTAATTTTTTAATTGTGGATGTGGATAAGGGAGCAAATCTAGGACTCAAAAATCTTTAAAAAACAAATGTAAAAATTGTTTGAATGTAACTGGGGTAAAATATTAAATAAATTAGTTAAAAAAGAAAAGCATAACATGGGTTGGGAATGTGTAGATCAATTGGGATCTGTACCAGTGAAGAGAGCATTTACATGAAAGAAAACACAAATGCAATGCATTTAGCTCATATTATAAAGATTGTGAATCCTATATGATTTGGTAGATGCTTATGATGAATTGTCATGGCTAAAAAACTTCCATCACCAGGAGGCAAACTCCATAGTAAAAGGATTAGCTGAAATAATTTATAATTGTCAGGAGATAAGTCACATCCCCCGAAAAGAATGTCATTGAAAGCAAGGAATACTTCAATATTATTTTCCATAATTAAAGTCCAGCAAGTTCATTTCACATATTGGGTACCTAATGCTTGTTCAAATAAATTGAATATTGTATGTGTATATGCAATTCTGTGTGGTAACCTTTCGGTATTTCAGACAATTCCAAAATATTTAAAGTTATAGACAAATTACTCAGAAAGACCCTGACATTGATACAATTACATATCTGAAAGAAAATTTACAGATAAAATAACCTTTTTAAAGTTGTTAAGGACCATGTCTATGTGAAGGGGCAGGTCAATTCTCCGAGAGCCTCCGCAGCTTTGGATCATAATACTTGAAGAAGTTGCAAAGCAGCCTTTATTGACACAGGTGTTGCTTGTGGATGGGGAATGAAATAAATTGAAGGCAGAGGGAAGTGGAAAGGTGTCAGAAAACCCAACTGCCTCTCAGTCTCCTTGTATCATCATCATCATCCTCTCACATGAAGACATACATCTACAGGTTTGAATCAGATCTCTAGCAGTGATTGGCAGCTGGCTTACATATCACAAAATAAAGTTTGTCCCATTTTTGTGATTATAATGCTCAAATATATCAGAGGCAGGACTTGAATCAAGGTCTTTTTTACCAAATGATACAGCAATTTTCTTTCATACCTCTGTGTCACTTCCACCAAATCATATGGGTCAGAAAGTTGAAAACTGCAAATTCCAATCAACTAAATAGATTTTTATTTCCTCATACTCAATGGCATGGGCACTTAGAAATTCAGTGAAAAACCAAGAGATCATAGACATTTAGGACTGTTTTTGTTTTCTCAGTGTAAATAGAATAATATAACACCATTTACTTCATGTGTGATAAGAAAATGAAATGGTAATTCTATTTTTTGAAATTAGCACAAAATGGTAGGAATTGTGTTTGCCTTAATTGCCTCTTATACTTTTCTAGAACAATGCTCACCAGGCCTTAATAAGTCTCTAAAGGATGATTTAGGTGATGGTTATAGGGGTCATGATAATAATTACAATGATAAAAACAGTTACAATGACAATGTTGATACTGTAAAGTCCAGAAATGGCAGAAACATAAAAGCAATTTTCCTGTTGACACAAGGGAGATGTATTCATTTGTTTAATAGTAGACTGAATAATTAAAGCAGAATGAAATTAAAATAAAGTGAAGGACAGAAAAGTGAACTTTGTGACATAGAAAGCCACGTAGCCTCCTATTATCAGAGATATCAGAGAGAATTCTTCTTTTGCTTATGATTAACATCCCATAGGGTACTAATTCCAGGGATTCTCCAATTTTAATTAACCTCTTTTGCAGATGAAGCCAAAAAGAGGAAAATATTCAGTACATATTGCAAAGACATATTTTAAATCCATTAAATACACATTAATAATCTTTGGAATATATAATTTTGTGGGTGATGGATACTATTTTTACAGCTGTTCTTTAGAGAAAGAATAAGTTTCTCTTCATTAAAGACTAATGAGTGACATTACATTTAAGTGTTCACATTAGATATGCTTCTTTGAATTTAATGATGGGGCAATGAGCCCTTTAATTAAATACTCAAAAATCTCCACTGGGAGAAACAAAACAAATTTATCTGCAATTTCAAAAAAAAGATCCAGATCCATCTGTTTGATAATCAATGTTTTCTCTTTTGAAATCAGGCTGGACCATTCATCTCCATCTTTAAGGTTTTATGTCTGCTGCTGAAGATTCAATGGGGCCTGGACATATCATACTATCCATTCTTGTGGGTTATGGGCAAGTACATTTTACTGCCAGAATGTTTTCCTTTTCCTGTGGAGATATGAAGACCTCTCCAAATCCTTTGATTTTTTGACTCATTATTGGAAGGCTCATTACTCCAGGAAAAGCTATAATCCTTCAAGTAGCTATTGATAGAAAATAATTATCTAACTCTAGTCAGCGAGTGAGAAATTGAGGTATGACTAAATTAGGTGACTTTTTGAAATTATGTTGTTAAAATTTAAGGTACTGAATGTCTATTCCTGCTCTACTAAGGACTTGTTATTTAGAGAAAAAGAAAAACATAACATTAAATCAGAAGATGGTCAACTTACTGGATTTTTAGTAATAATCACACTCATGAAAGTGAAATCATTTTTACCTGAATAGAAAATGTTTTTAAAGGAGTGAAAGAACCCCCCCCCTCCAAAGAACCCAACAGACCTGATGATTAAAAGGAATAAATCAATCAGTGCATCAATAAATAACTATGTACCTAGCACACAATACTAGTAGCTATTTAACTATTTTCTAACTTTGATCACTACTGCTGGTCAATATCAAAAGAATAAATAGATATGTGACTTCATAAAAGAAAGCATATTAAAATTCATAGGACAGAAACTAAAGTTTAAAAAAACTATCTTGCATTACTGGCTAAATCTTTTTTCATTTAATCTAATTCAACAAGTATCTACTTAGTACCTAGTATATTTACTATGTTAGCTATTCGGCTAAAAAATCAAAAGAAACTAAAAAGACCCAAGAAAATGAAAATAATATCTTTCTGATATTGAGGAGTTTTCATCCATTGATGGGATGTAACATGTACAAAGAGAAATGTATAGATAAAAATATTTGCTTGGAGGAAATAGGGACAGCTGAGATTATCACATAAAGCTTCCCTTAGGAGGAACCTCGGGACCTGAGAGCTAGGAATTCTAAGAGATGGAGATGAAATAGAAAAATCTTTTTGGAATGGTAGACAATATGGAGAAACTCAGAAACATAAAACATAAAATGCTGAGTTTAGGTAATAGTAAGCCAAGTTGTCTAGTATATACAGTCTGTGGAGAAAAACATAAAATGATCATTTGAAAAAAGTATGCTGTAACCAGATTTTGCAGAAACTTATATGGAAAGCTATGGTCTTTGTACTTTCTCTTTTAAATGTTTAGATATTTCCTTTTAAACACTATTTTCATAAGATAATTATTAGACTACTTAGAATTTATATAAATAATAAATATTGTGACTACCTTAGGCATACTTTACAAGTGTCTAGAACATTGCTCAAGATTCTTTGACTATATATTGGAGAAGATATTCTTGAAGTCCATGAGGAATGTGAATAGATTTCAGAAGATCTGCAGACTTGGATAAGAAAATAAGTTACACACAAATACACAAATGTGTATGTGTATTATATATATGTGTATATATACTACAGGATAAATAGGAAATAATTAGCAGAATGAAGACACTATAATTAAGGAAGATTGAGAGAAGTTTCCCGTGCTTCATATCTTAGAATCAAAAAATAACTGTGATATAAACTGGTTTTTTTTATTAAATCAAAGAAAATAAATATGGTGAAATTAACACTATCTAATGAAAGATATTATGGTTTGGGGAAAGTGCAGAGATGGTTCAGAGATAGGATAGACCAGAAACCATGGTCCAAGTAAACTATTGTCCAATAGTACACTATTTTTTCCATGACAGAAAGAATGAAGACCTCAAACTAGGGGCTGGTATCATGTGAGTGGGAAAAGGTAGAATTTATGAGAGATGTAGAATTCATGATCTAATTCATTCTATTCTGTTCGATTTTAATCTAACCCAATCTTACTCAGTCCAATTCAATCCAAACAAATCCTATTCAATGCAATGCATATGTTTATTCAATATAACCATAGATAGCATTATGAAAAGTACTTTATGTAAGAATAAAGAAATAGCAAAAAAGAACAATACCAGACATGTTCTAATCTGAATTTGTTTACATTGCATTGACAAAACATTACATGTTATTATTATAAAATTCTAGTTGTTATTATGAGATCAGCATAATTAAACTTAAAAGAGGTACCACCCTACCCTAATCTGGCTGCTAGCACTCATAAGTGTATGTGTATGTTCATATTATTTAAATGGAAAAATTATTGAACTAAAATAAATGTATTGTAGATTTATAATATATCTTTCTTCAACATGTTGATCTTCTTTTGAACTTTGATGTATATGAAATATATGTCTCTCTCTATACTAGTTGTTTCTAGTTCTAATTTTCCTTTATCCAAATGCTTTAAAATGATAAATATTTGTAACAATTGACTTTTTTTCTTTACTATTTTTCCTTATTTTTTTCTTTATCAAGTTTCTGACTTTCTTTTATGACAGTGAATCATTCATCTCATTTTTAAAATGATAAAGATTATCATGGCTAGAGAATATGATATTATCTCCAGTCTAAATTATGAGGTTTCCTTTCAATGTTAAATAATAATTAACATATTCACTGGAAACTTAAAAAATAATGATATATTTAGCATTTTCCTAAAGGAGCCTAAATTTTCTTATCATAAACTTGTTATGATTTCCATTTCCATTTCAAGGTTGTTAAAGTAGCAATGTTGTACAAAATTTGTTTATGATAGACCCAAATAGTGAAAATATGGTAAAATGAAAAAGAAAAATCAAAAGGATTGTATGGATATAGCTTTAGTCAGAGGTTAGTAGCATCAGCCATATACAACTTTATATATTAAATTTCAATTAAATTAAAAAGAGTAACTGGTTTCATTTTGATTTTAGTTAAGATTAGTAACAATTAACAAGTTAAATAAATAATATAATTTATCACTTTATGGAAAAAATAAAGAGAATTGGAGAAACTAAAAATGCTGTTTAATGACCAAATTCAAAGGGAGGAGGGAGCCAAAGCTGCCCCGTCAGCCAGAACTGAAATATATTAACACATACATAGCACCAACGGATGGATTCACAGCCCATCTGTTCTGCCATCTAAAGCTAATTTTAAGGGGAAAAAAATCCAAGCAATTAAAAAGCAACCATCAGCTTAAAGTCTGAGTAAAGAATGATTTGACAATAAAAACTAAAGCTATTACAAACACACTTAATTAGAATATACCTGAGTACAAGACTATGTGTCATTAAGGCACTAGTGAAAGAGTGACAATTGATACATGAAGATTAGAGGTGTGTGTGTGTGTGTATGTATGTATAGGAGATGTCTCAAAATCATAGAATTTAAACATTGGAAAACATTTTTGTGAAAAATCTAATCTAATGTTTACCTGAAAACTATTTCTCTTCTCAATATATCCAATATGTGATAATCCAGTGGTTACTAAAAGAGCTTCCACAAGGAGGGATTTACTGCCTCCTGAATCAATCCCTTTCACTTTGACATAGCTGTACCATTTAAGAAGATATCCCTTATGTCAAACGTATTCATCTCATTCAAGCTTCTACCAATTGCTGCTGTCCAATTCTCTCATTGTGTCAATTGTTTTGACCCCAGAGGAGTCAAAGAGCAAAAGTTGAATCCATATTCCCTATAATATCAATCTACACACATGTCTCTAGTGATCATGTTCACTGTACTGTCTACCTGATGGAGAGCTACCTGGTTCAGTGGATAGAGAATTAGACTTGGATTCAGGAAGACCCAAGTTCAAATCTTATCTCAGATACTTACTAGCTATATGATCCTGGGGAAGTCACTTTGGCCTCTCTGCCTCAATGTTCTCACCTTTAAAATAGCACTGACTTCTCAACATTGTTGTGAAGATTTAATGAAGTATGGTATTTAGCACCATAACTGGTACATATTAGATGCCAAATAAGTTTATTGTTATCATCACTAAATCTATTTTACAGGATTGTTTTGAGGAATAATTACACTTAGCAAAAAAACAAACAAACAAAAAAAACAAATGTTTATTCTTTCCTCCCTCCCTTCTTTTCTTCCTTCTATACTTCTTTTCTTTTCCCTCTTTCTTTCCTTCCTTGCCTCCCTCTTACATTTGTTCCTTTCTTCCTTCCTTTCTTTCTTTCTTCCTCTCCCCTTCCTTCTTCTTCTCCTTCCCTGTCTTCCTTCCTTTCTTTCTTCTTTCCTTCCTACCTTCTCTCTTTGCTTTCTTATTTCTTTCCCTAAGTCTTTTTTTGTCAGGGCTAACCAACTCATTAACTACATGCACACACAACTATATATACATATATGCATATATGTAGTTAATTATGTATATATGTAGTTGTATATATACGCAAATATATACATGTATCTTCAGCTAATCACCTTTTCTCTGATAAGCTTCAGTGTAATTTGGCTTTTCTTTTCTTATAGGCACATTTCTTTATAATGAAGCATTCACTTCTCCCCAATTTTCTTTTGTTTTCCATCCCAGTAACAAGCTCCCGGGGTTGGAAAGAATCCTTTGCAAAGTACATTTATTTATTATTTTCTCCTTCAACTTATAAGGCATGAAATTATAAGTCAACAATTATTAACTAACCTGCTTTAAAGAAAAAAGATCACAACCAAAGATACCTGTACAATAGAATGCCTTGATAAATGTAATATCATGAATCCCTCATTTTTGCTTCTAATACATCCTTCAATGTATCCTCTTAATATATGTGGCTACTCCTTTCATCTATGCTATTGCTTTTGTAAAAGATATATCCAAAATTCCGGTGATTAAAGTCTCAGTCATAGATATGAGGCAAAGCTTGCTATCTTGTGGAAGGAGCCATAATTAATTCCATGCTTATGCAATTGTATATAGACAGCTAGAATAATTTTGTTTTCCTTTTTAAAAATAGTCCTTCAAAAGGCCAAACATATAATTGGAATCAATTTTTAGAAAGTGAAAGTAGGCAGCCTACCAGAACCAGATATTAAACTGTGCTTGAAAGTGAAACATCGAAACAACCAGTCCTAAATAGAAAAACAGAATGGCTGATCAATGGAATATATTAGACACACAATATATTTTATAAGCCCAAATATCCAAATCATTGACATAACAACTCAGTATTAAACAAAAAACAGCTGAAGAAAACTGGAGTCATCTGGTAGAAACTAGGTACAGATCCCACACTATATACTAAGATAAGATCAACATAGATACATGATTTAAACTTAAAAGAAAATAGCATAAACAGTTTAGATGATCATGGAAAGAAAATATCCATCTGATGTATGGATAAATGGAGAGTTCATGAACAAACAAGAAATAGAGAGGGTCACAGTAGTAAAATGGATATGTTTAATTATATTAAATAAAAAGTTTTGCATAATGAAAACTAACATGTCATAAAGAAAATCATAAAGAAAACAGGAATGCAAGGAGATTTTACATCAAGTTTCTCTAATAATGGTCCCATTTATCTGGTATATAAATACTTTTAATAAGAGAGTTTTAAAATTGATAAGTGGTCAAATGATATAAACAGATTTTTTCAGAAGAAATCAAAACCATTAAGTGTCATATAGAAATTCTCTGTCACTTATAATTAAAGAAATATGAATTAAAATGATTCTAATATATTATCTCAGATAACTTAACAGAAATAGAAAATGCCAAATGTTGGTGAGATGTTGGAAAACAGGCATAGCAATTTTCTGCTGGTAGAGCTAAGAACTGGTCTATTATGAAGAACTATGCCCAAATTTGGAACTAAGTCCACAGAGTTATAAACTGTACTCAGCTTTACCACCACTGGGTCTGTAGTACAAAAAAATCATAGAAAAGGAAAAGGGACATATATGTGTAAAAATATTTTTAGCATCTCTTTCTGTTTTGGCAAATAATTGAAGACATGCTCTGAGGAATGGATGAACAAACTGGGTCATATGACTGGTAGAATACTATTGTGCTATAAGAAATGAGGGGATGGCTTCAGAAAAAAAAGTATGAAGACATATGAACTGATGCAAAGCAAGAAAGCTGAACTAAGAGAATATTGGAGATAGTCACAATAATATTGTAATAATAATCAACAGGAAAATGTTGCCACTTTAATCAATGCAATGAGCCACAGTGATTCAAATGAGGCATGATGATATATTCTATTTACCTCCAAAGATACAACTAATATACACAGAATTTAAATTTGAACTTATTTTAACTTTATTTTCTTGATTTTTAAAGAAATGCAATTTAGTTTATGTGAAAATGTTTTATGTGACTTCATATATATGTATTGTATTTCTTGCCTTCTCAATATGTAAAAATGCTTGTAGAGGGAGTAAGCAAAAAGAATTGGAACCAAAAATAAAAATGAATAATAAAAAAATTACTTTCTTTTTGGATATCTTCTGGGTGCATCAGATATTAATATTCTTCATCATCATAAATAAGCTCTACAGAATGTAATTCTGTGGCTATATATCAACTGTCTTCTTATTTTTTCCTAGTCAATTTATAATGAATTTTATTAGATTTGAAAGACTCTAGGCCAAGATAATTTCTACAAGCCTGTGTTTGATACTTTTAATTACAAGCCATGGTCTTATTTCTGGTAAAATTCTTCTCCACTCACACATACATACATATGCATAAAAATGTAGGTCTTATGGGGACAGTTATTCAGTGAGTAAACCTTTATTAAGTGTGTTCCATTTTGTAGTAAAGAAGATGTGATTTCTAATACAGGACAGGAAGAAATTCAATTCCAAAACACATAGCTGTAGGGAAATGAGGTAAATTAATCTTTGCACAATGAATATGTGGCATTTTTTTTTATTGACTGAAGTAAACAACCTATTATTTTAGTAGATAACTATAATGGACCTTGTGACCAGAACAAGCTTCTGAAAGAGGACAAACGCTTGCCTTTATATCATTGGCTTTAGGAATAGAAATAGGGATTTTTTTGGTCTTTTTCTCTCTCACTCTCTCCTTGTCTCTCCCTTCTTCCCTCCCTTCCTTTCCCTCCTGCTCTCCCTCTGCCTCCTCCTCCCTGTCCCCATCCTCTTCCCTTTCTCTTTCTCTCTCTCTCTCTCTCTCTCTCTCTCTCTCTCTCTCTCTCTCTCACACACACACACACACACACACACGCGCGCGCACATACACACACACAAACACAAGAAAGCATATGGTCTCTGGAGGATGTGATCTCAACTTTGAAGAAGCAAGTGTGATTGACCTCTATGGCTTAAATGAAGTTACTTTTCTAATAAAATAGTAAATTAACATTGTTTTCTCTGTCTCCTTTGTATCTTAGCACCCAGAAAGTATATAAGTTTGCTAACTCCCCTCCAATATGAATACACGATCGCCATTGATGGACAACTGTGATAAAAGGTCAAAATGTGTTACTAAGGTCTTGAATTTCTCGACCAAATCTTTCCCAAGTTTAGCAGGAATTTCTAGGTTTCCTCCAAGAATTTCATGAATGCACATATTGATTATTGAATAGAGAGGATTTGAGGACAAATCCTACCTCACATGTTTTTATTTGTGTCACACTGGAAAAATACTTGAGACCCTTTCAGCCTTAGTTTCCTCATCAAAAATGGGGTTCAAGTTATCTACAGGAATAGTTTAATGTGCAAATGAATTAATTTGCAAAATATATGTAAATGTGAAAGTGATATATAAATAATAAAAACGAGTAGTAACATACTTGACAAGTCATATCATGGATATATTTCTAGGAAAGACTATAGGTCTCTTTATTTTATTTTATTGTTTCAAGTGAACAGAAAACTTCCTCAGCAAAGAGTCAGCAACCATTCCTACCTTTTTCTTCTTTTTTCTCACCTTACAGAATTTGACATGTAATAACTATTACCTTTAGATATGGTTTTTGACAAATGGTTATACCTCTTTATTATTATTATATCTTTTTATTTACAAAATCTATGCATGGGTAACTTTTTCAGCATTGACCCTTGCAAAATCTTCCATTCTAAATTTTCCCCTTCCCCCCCCCTTCCTCTATATGGCAGGTTGTCTAATACATGTTAAATATGATAAAGCATGTTAAATCCAATATATATATATATATACAGTTATCTTGCTGTACAAGAAAAACTGGGTCTAGAAAGAAAGAAAAAAAAAAAACCTGAGAAGGAAAACAAAATTGCAAGCAAACAATAATAGAAAGAGGGGAAATGCTATGTCATGGTTTACATTCATTTCTCATAGTTCTCTCTCTAGGTGTAGCTGATTCTCTTCATTACTGAACAATTGGAATTGATTTGAATCATCTCACTGTTGAAGAGAATCACGTCCATCAGAACTGATCACCATATAATCTTCTAGGTATGTATAATGATCTCCTGGTTCTGCTTATTTCACTTAGCATCACTTCATTTAAATTTCTCCAGACCTCTCTGAAATCATCCTGTTGGTCATTTCTTACAGAACAATAATATTCCATAACATTCATACACCATAATTTATTCACCCATTCTCTAACTGATGGACATCCATTCAATTTCCAGTTTTCAGCCACTACAAAAAGGGCTGCCACAAACATTTTGCACATGTGGGTCCCTTTCCCTCCTTGAAGATTTCTTTGGGATATAAGCCCAGTAGTGACATTGTTGGATCAAAGAGTATTCATAGTTTGATAATTTTTTGAACATAGAATATACATTTCTGTTAAGTGCTTTATAAATATTACTTCATTTGCTTACATTGCTTATGATTTAAATGGAAACCAGTTTGGAATGTAGCTGAGAAATTGAGTTTTCAATTTGATATCAAACTGTTTTGGTCTGTTTCATTTCTTTCCTTTTGGATTTTCTCCCAAAAAGAGATATGATTAATGTTTTCCTCTATATCCAGAATGAGCTTTACTTGGATTAAGGTGTAAAAAATTATCAAATTCAAGACAAATTCTTTTGAAGATTGAAGAAGAGACAGAAGCCCTGATACATTGATCTCTGGGATATAGTATATTTACTCACCATTGAAGGGAAGTATTAAGATATAGTAGGGCCATTACAGGAAGTATGGCTGTGAGGGAAGGTATATAGTATCATGTAGCTTATTATTTATTTAATAATTCTTACTAATAAAGGGTTAAATCCTGATTGGTTGGTTGGTTGCTTTTTACTAAACTGACATTGAATCAGGTCCTAGTACCTCTTTATTCATCCCTTGGTTCTTGTCATATTCTCCTTCCACTATTCTACCTACTAGATGTGGTAGCTTTCTTCCAGTCCCATAAAATATTTTATTTTACCAAAAGCCTTTCCCAACTCCTTTTCATTCTAGTGCCCTCTCTCTGTTAATGATTTCCTTTATATCCTGCATATAGTTTGTTTTGTATATTTTTGTTTATATGTTGTCTCCTTTATACTTTTTAAATTGCTGAATTAAATTGTGCCTTTAAAAAATTAAGATAGCAATGCTTTATTACATACATTATAGGAATGCTGAGAATTTCTTTGAATCATAGGCTAATAGACTTCTGAAGCCATCTAGTTTAATCCTCTAATTTGTGAGATAAAGAATTTGAGATCAAGTTGGTGACTTGCCCAAAGTCACAAAGAAAATAGGTTACAAAGTTTAGATTTGAAACCATATCCTCTTCTTCTAGAGATAGTCCCAATTCAAAGTGAAATGATGTATTAATGTCTTGTGTAGCTATAAAAACATCATAGAAATATGAACTATTATCATGATTATTTCTAGAGCAGAAAGTATTTTTACTGAATGGACATAATTTCTGTAACTAGCTGTTTGCATTATATAGGCATCTTCATAAAACACTCCTCTGAAAATATGATAGGATAACAGATTATGGACCTCTCTCACTTTGTTAATCATGATGTTTTGTCAGACTGTTTATGGAGAAATATATTATGTAAAGGATTTCTTTTTCCCTAAACATCTATATGGTTATTGGTTCCAGTGGATTAAAAATATCATAGACAGATCAAATCAAGAAATGTTTTTATTATGAAAAGCTAATCTAAAAGCACTAATAGTCACTTTTTTATAGCCTCAAGTAAGATGGAAAATTGACAATTACCCAGTGACTGGGGCTGTATCATGTCAATTTCAATAAAAAGAAAGAAATACTCCCACTTCCCTACTCAAATAATTTCCACAGCTCAATTTTGCCAGCAAATAGCCAAGTCTCTTTCTCCTTTGGTTGCCTTGGGTGGATACTCAAAAATCAATTAGATGAAGATAATTCATAACCCTCAGAATTGAACCCATGTGCTTTGGCATCCTGTAGTGACAAAGAAAAAAAATTTCCTTTCCCATAATGGAAATATCTCCAGGAAACATCATTATCAGCATAAAAAATATTAAGAGGTCACCAAGGCATTGTATCATGCTAAGTACTATGCCAACACAAGTAAAATATAAAATAAAATAAACAAACATAATGCTTGAATATTAAGAGATTATATTTAGAACAATGCTTGAATCCTATCACCTTTATTCTTAAAAATCATAAGAGCAAGGATAGTACAGGAGAAGTTTTCTGTTCATATCCTGGCAATATTTGTAATAGATGCTTAGTACAATGCATGGCAAAAGATAGGATTTATATAAATGGTTATTTCCTTTCTTTCCCCTTTTTTTTTTTTAAATTGTGTGCCTTTGAATTAACTGGTCACTTAATTACTTTTGTTCTCTGTTTCCTTATCTGTAAAATGAAGGGATCGATTTAAGTGACTTTTGAGATCATTTCTAATTTCATATCTAAGATCTTGTGAGACTTTTCCTATGTAAATAGAACCCCAATAATTTAGCAAAGTAAAAATCCCATAGTTGCCTGGTTTTTAAGGATTTCCACAATCTTCAGTGAGGAACTGGTCTGCTTTGGTGCTTATGCTTATATGGTAATTGACAAAGGATTTCCATTTGTAACTAAACATCCTTTGGGTTTACCCCTACCTATAAGGCTACTCATTTTGTGTCTCCTTTGCTAGATCTTTATCTATGCTACATTAACTAGTGATGGAAATCCCCTGTAGCATTGTCATCAGTCATCTTTTCTATTATTTCAGTACTTTTTCCCTTGGTCATTTCAAATGTCAACTTTAAGGAAATCTCATAAATCTTTATATCTAGGCCAAATTTCACATGGGTTCCAATAGCAGAATGCTAGCTGTCATCTGGATATCTCAAATTGTACATCTAAAGCAGAATTAATTATTTTCTTCTTCCCAACATCTCTATTGCTATCAAGAACACTAACATCCTCCTACTCATTCCAGAAACTTGTCAAAGTGATTTCCAAAAAGTGCAATATTGATTTGAATATCAAGGCTTGGTTTATCAATTACAACATTTAGTCTATTCCTACCTTGTAATTGATTTTACTCTTTAATACTTTTTACATGCTCTATGAGCCCAGAATACTGGTATTTCTCCTATACTTTGGACATGACACTCTGATTTCTTATTCTGTGACACTGTAATAATAACCTCATATTTGAAATATTCTCTCTCCTTCTTCTGCCTCTCTGACATTATGGATAAATACAAATCTCAGTTCAAATTTGACCTCTTTCTAAAGACGCTTTGCAGATTCCACAGATGCTAATGATTTCCTCTATGTCCATCTACTTTATCCAAATCTAGGAGATATTTGTTGGTTTATATGGCAATTGCTCCCATTAGAAAGTTAGCTTCTTAAGGACTTGACCTGTTGTTTACTTTTCTTCTGTGTCTCTGGAACTTAACATTATTTAAGATACATGAGTTCTTAATACTTTTGACTCACTGAAGCACACTTCCACCCTCCAAAAAACACATTAATCTTGATTCCATACAATAAATCGGCCTCAAAAATGAATGTTTTGATCAGCAGGATGATTTCAGAAAGGCTTGGAGAAACTTACATGAGTTGCTAAGTGAAGTGAATAGAATCAAAAGATCATTATACACAGGAACAACAAGATTACACAATGATCAGTTCTGATGGATATGGCTCTTCTCAACAGTGACATGATTCTCAACAACTCCAAGAGTCTTGAAATGGATAAAACTATCTGCAGGCCAAGAGAGGAATGTGGGGACTGAGTATATATCACACATAGTATTTTTACTTTTTATTATTGCTGTTTGTTTGCATTTTGATTTCTTCCTTGTTTTTTTTTTTTTTAATTTGATTTTTCTTTGCCTGCATGATAATTGTGGAAATATGTATAGAAGGATTGCATATCTTTAAGAGGGGGTTACTTGCCATCTGACGGAGAGGGTGCAGAAAAATTTGGAAGGGTAGGAAATGCATCAGTTCACTCAATCTTTACATGTTTCTTTAAAACATCATAATATTTCACTACACTATCTGTTCCACTAGCTTCCTGATTATTAGGGTAAAAGTGGATAGGAGTGTTCTGAAAGTGGAGGAAAAGGAGTTTTGTATATTAAAAACTGGAAGTTCAGAATGAGATGGGAGAAAAGAAAGATATAGAAGGAGAAAGGAAGAGAAAAAGTTCTTATATTGTACACGCTATGTGACAGATACTGTGCTTTGCACATTCAATTAGATTTAAGAAATACTTATTAAGTGAGTGTTATGTGCCAGACATTGTGATAAGCGCTGGGGATAAAAAAAATGAGGTAAAAGATAATCTCTGACTTCAACAAGTTTACAGCCTCAAGTAAGGCTTTCTGGAAGAGGTGAGATTTAGTTGGATTTTAAAGAAGTTAAAACTTTGCTAATCTCAGCAACTCTGAATACTCTGAAGGATTTATGATGAAAAATGCTATCCATACCCAGAAAAAGAATAGATTGAAGAATACTTTTTTAATTTTATTTTTCTTGAAGGTTTTTTTAAGGGGGGAGGGTCTGTAGATTTATGTTTTATTTCACCACATGACTTTGATAGGAATGTTTTGTAGAACTTCTCATGTGCCTTCTTAATAGGGTGTGGATATGAGGAGGAAGGGAGAAAAATTGGAGCTCAAAGTTTTAAAAACAAATGTTAAAAACTGTTTTAAATGAAATTGGGGAAAATACATATATTGTGTAAAAATAAAGATGGTAAGGTTAAGGTTCAATAGTCAGAATGGATGAAGAAGAGAATTCCAATCACAGAAGATAGCCAAAAAAAAAAATACCTGAAGCCAAGAGATTGAATATTTTGTGGGACAGCTAGGAATCCAGTGTTTTGAACTGAAAACTACATGTTAGGGAGTGAGATATAAGAAGACTGGGAAGATAGGTGGGGGCTACTTTTAAAGAACTTTGAATTTTTAAATATTGTCTCATTTAATTCTTACAGTAAATTTGGATGCTGGTAATGTCATTATCCCCATTTTATAGTTAAGGAAATTGAGGCAAAGAGAGGTCAAATGATTTACTCAAGAATAATGTAGCTGGTGACCAAATAGTCTCTGAGTCTCTTTTTAAATTCAAATCTTGTTGACACCAGATCATCAACTCTACTAAGGAGTTGTAATTGTCTCTATGTATAAATATGTTCATCATTGAGGAATGAAAAGGTAGACTATTAATGGTGAAAGAGAAGTTCTCTAAGGGAAACTCATTAGTAGACTACCAAATTCACTAATTTTACAATTGCTAAAAATGAGAACCAGAGAAACAAATGATTTGTTCACTTCAGAGAGCCTGTGGCAGAGCCAAGGTCATACATGTAGTCAATGGCAGAGACAGGAATATAATCCAGGTATTTTGACTTCAATCTAACACCCTTTCTTGTACTGTTGGCTTATCAAAGGTGAAGGGGAAAAAAAAAAAACTACAGAACCAAAGCAGGTAAACTGTGAGGGTCTTTAGCTTATGATTGGACAAAGTCAGATACCCCATTTTGCTATCCCAAACAATTTTGCTGAATTTAGTATGAACATTATTTAAATGAAAAAGTAGGTTGATACACTTGGAAGTTGCAATAGAAAATATCCAATGATTTTAATGTTACTCATTCTTCCTTTGGGTTATGACACCAAGTGAAGTGAAAAGGATTACAAAATGAATATATAAAATCCAATATTATAGAGACAAAACAAATTTGAAAGAAATTAAATTCTACTAAATGTAATTATAAAGAATGTATCTTAGAGGACCTTGAATGGAATATACTACCAATTTATTTGCAGTATACATAAAAAATGCAAAATAAGACATATATTTTTGATCATAGCCAATGTGGAAATTTGTAAAGGGCTGAAACTCTTGAGTTCATGCACTGAGGTTTGGACAAGCAAGCACTTAAGTCTAATTGCCAATTGGATAATACTTTATTAGTATTTGCTTAGAAAATAGCCCACCCCACCATTCTGTGCTGGCTCTATCAGTTGGTGTATAGGGAGATTGGGAGGAGGGATAAAAAGGTGGAGTGAGAAAGCCAAAGTGACTCCTGGCCGGATTCGTGTCACTATTACTCTCATGTCCACAAAGAATAAAGATCAAGGACTTTTGCTTATCCTGATTCCAGCTGATTCTAAAGTATCCAAGTTGCTAATGCGGTCATCACATTTGGTGCCCAATGTGGAACCAAGGACCCTACTTTCACTGAAGAAGTCTCTGGTGACCAGGAAATTGGGTGAGTATTTTAATAGACAAATAGGGAACTTACTTTGTGAAGGGCTAAACTAGTAACCTTTTCTAGATGAAATGGGGTAGATCTTGGGAAAAGATTATTCCCCAACCCCACCCCAAAGGAGATCTGTGGAAAGCATACTCAGATTGAAAAAGAGACAGGGTTTAATTATGACTTGGGAGCAGGTTGATGGATTCCTGGATACATTAGAATGTATGTCTCCTTGGTTCTTCAATAAAGAAGATGTAAGGGCAGATAACTGGAAACTTGTAGGAGATCAACTATGTGAATATTATAATGATAATGGTTCCAAGTCAATTTCCAAAGAAATATTATATATATATATATACGACATAATACAATTGGTCTTAAAAAATCCAGCAAGTTATAGAAAAAAGAAAAGTTTTCAGAACAGCCAGATGAGGAAATGAGAGGAAAAAGAGGAAGACAAAGAACAGTTTAATGACCATATCGCCAGAGGGCATGAGGAGTTTAGTGAGGTTCAAGGGTGTGGTAATTTTCCATCTCACCAGGCAACTTCAACCCTGCCTACAGAGCAGATAACTGACACAACCCCATCTACTTCACCTTCCAGGATGGTGGGAGGAGGAGTAGTGGGAGGGGCAGTGATTCCACCAGCACCTCTTCCCCAGCAACCACTCTCTCCTATGAGTAGATTGCAAAAGGCAGTACTTAAGGCCCCAGAATAAGGGAAGGAAACAGCTGAGTTAAAACTGCAAATACATCTTGTGATTCAACAGTTTAACTCTTCAGGTCAAGAAAGTAGAAAATATGCTCCTTTTGATATAGAAATCCTCAAAGACCTGAAAAAGGCTTGCACTCTTTATGGGGCTACATCAGCTTATGTTAAGGTATTATTACAGAATTTGGCTTATAAAATCTTAAACCCTAGTGACTGGAAATCTATAGCAAGGGTATGCCTAGAACCTGGACAAAATTTGTTGTGGCTTTCTGAATATAGTGAGCTCTGTAGGATACAAGCCCAGCAAAATGGTAAAAGTGGAGTTAATACTTCAATCACCTGTGATCAACTAACAGGTGTAGGTTCTTATGCAGACATCTCAGTACAGATTAATTACTCCATAGCAGCATATGAGCAAATTGCTGCTGCTACTATCAAAGCATGGGTTCTCTCCACAATTAAAATGACAAGGGTGAAGCCTTTACAAAAATAACACAAAGGCCAAACAATTTTGCTGATTTTGTGGGACGTTTGCAGATAGCTATCATACAAACTAATGGTGAAAATACAGTAACAGACATTTTGATAAGGCAACTTGCTAAAGAAAACACTAATGAGATTTGTAGAAGAATTATACTAGGACTATGCAAGGATGCTCCTTTAGAGGAGATCATAAGCCGCTGTGCCACAAATGCCTTTTATAGCCAGGCTATGATGCAGACTTCCCAAGATCCAAACATGGGAAGACAGGATCCCTTCTGGCAAGGCACTTACAGAGATACTCGTCAATGCTTTCAATGTGGTAAAGTAGGGCATCTGAAAGCTCAATGTTGGCATAGAGATAGAATGAGAAAACAGGGTGGGAGAACAAGACCCATGTCCAAAATGCAACAGAGGCTTCCATTGGGCCTCAGAATGTAGACTGATTCAGGGAAACGGGATGAGGGGCCCAGCCTTAGGGCCCAAGACAAAAAATACTTGGGGCATGATGGCAGTCAATACTACAACCAGAAAGTGCCTAGAAATTCAGTACCCAGACATGACGAATCAGCCAGGAAGCAATCTGATGGGAGGAAAGGATTATATAATCAATCATCCAGGAAGCAATATGATGTGAGAAAGGGATTACAATTGAGGAGAATAGAGCTATATGCAGCTGGGACAATTGAGATACCCCCTGGAGAAGTGAAATCTGCTCCTCTCCAGCCTATGCATCCCTTGCCTCCAGGCATAGTAAACTTGACCATTTTACCTCCTGAGAGTACTTACAAAACAGTGTCCATCCATACTCTGATGTGGGAAATTGGGGAATATGTAGATAATATCCTACTCACTAATACAGGTAGGCAATATATGACTTATCAACCAGGAGAAGTAGTAGCATCAGGTTTACTGATACAGACTCCTAATAAGCAATCTGCTGTCCAGATTCTGACTTCAAGCAACAAAATCCAGTAATATACTGGACAGCAGCTGTGAGAGCTGACTGACCTATGCTCACTATCTATATAAATGGCCTACCATTAGAAGGATTGGTGGACATTGGTGCAGATCATACAGTCATTAGAGGTGCCAATTGGCCCAGTCCCTGGCCAAAGATTAAGGCAGACACCTACAGGTTTGGCATAGGAGGATCAATAGCAACTGAAGTTAGTGCTACTCCTTTGAGATGAATATTTGAAGGTAAAACAGAAGTGTTTACTCCTTTTATAGTTGGAAAAATCCCCATCAATTTGTGGGGAAGAGACATTTTATAGCAATTAGGATTAAAAATGAATACTTCATTTTTTTTTTAGGCAGGGCTGCTATTGAAGGCCTGCCAACACTTTCACCTGTTCCTATCCAATGGAAAACTGATACACCAGTGTGGATAGAACAGTGGTCCTTAGGTAGCAATAAGATTCAGACCTTATTAGATATAGTACAGGAGCAACTTGACCAATGACACTTACAACCTTCTCTAAATCCTTGGAATTCCCCAGTATTTGTTGTAAGAAAGAAATCTGGAAAATGGAGGATGTTGACTGATTTAAGAAAGGTAAATGAACAGATGGAAACTATGGGAACTCTTCAGTCTGGACTTATATCTCCTACTTAATTGCCTAGAGAATGGCTTCTTTGGGTAATAGACATTAAGGATTGTTTCTATTCTATCCCTCTACATAAGGAAGATATGAAAAGATTTGTCTTTTCAGGGCCCAATGTTAACTTAGCTGAGCCTTATAAAATATATGAATGGACAGTTTTGCCACAGGGAATGAAAAACAGCCCTACTATGTGTCAAGTGTATGTGGCTGCTACTCTTACTCCAGTAAGAAAAGCATTTATAAAAGTAATGTTATTACATTACATGGATGATATATTGGGATATGCACCTGAGGAACAAATGTTAGAAGCATGTCTACAAAAGACCATAGAAACACTAAGGAACTACAAATTTTACATAGCTCAAGAAAAAATTCAGACATGTTCCTTTTCATTATTTAGGATATGAAGTATACCCTAAGGTGCTTATAGTACAAAAACTATCCTTAAGAATAGAGAAGCTAAACACCTTAAATGACTTTCAGAAATTGATAGGAGATATCCAATGGATGTGTCCAGTGTTAGGCTTGACTACCTATCAATTGCAACCATTATATGACATTTAAAGAGGAGATAGTGTTTTAAATTCTCCACACCAGCTTACAAAAGAAGCTCAAGAGGCTTTGAGAGAAGTTGACCTGGCTTTATCCAATGTTGTTAAAAGAGTCACTCAAAAACCCTTGGAAATATCAGTTTTTGCTACACAAGAGGCACCCACAGTAGTCCTTCATCAAGAAGACAGTATGATAGAGTGGGTGAATCTCCCAGCACAACCAGAACAAAGATTTACTCCTTACCCAGTACTTGTGTCTAGAATTTTATATAAGATAACCAGACTATTACATAATTGGTGATGGATTCTTGAAGAAAACGTTTCTAAAGTTCCTCTTAAAGGACCAACTATCTTTACAGATGCAATTAAACATAATATTTGTGCTATATACTTTCGTGACTTAACTATAAAGAGAGTAGTCAGAACTCCTTTTCAGTCCACTCAGCAGAATGAATTGTATGCAATCATTCTAACTCTTACTTATTATACAGGAGATATAAATATAATAGCTGATTTGGCCTATTCAGTAGTTGTGGTATGTTGGAATCTTTACAAACTGCTAACTCATTAGAGTTGATGTTTTGGGCCAGAACCTAAAATAAGGTACTAAGTAGAACTAATTGATACAATGCTTGTGTTTACACCTTTACTCATTGGAATTCACAAGTATGGGAGATTCACCAAGTAACTGTGTAACTGGCTTTTGACTCATGGACATCAAAAATTGTAGGACTTGAAAACCCTCAGGAATCATTGAATTCTATGAGATATGATAAGACTGTTGTAGGACTTGAAAGCCCTCAGGAATCATTTGATTTTCTGAGAAATGATTAGACTGTTGCAGGACTTCAAAATCTGCTGGAATCATTGGATTCCCTAACACATAAAAAGGCTGTTGCAGGACTTCAAAAACTTGCAGGCATCATTGGATTCTCTGGCACATGAAGCAATGGACGATAGATTGGTTCTGGACTATCCCTTGGCTGCTGAAGAAGACCTATGTGTAACTGTTGTTTACATACCCTCCTTCTAGGACTTCTGGCAATCTTTTACAACACAATGTTGTTTTATATTGTTTGTTATACCACTACTTGCGTGTACAATTCATGTTTGTTACACCACCTCGAGCTTGCACTGACTGTGGGGAGAGTCATCACTAATAGTCTATGTGTTATTGCTATGTGCTTATGTAATAACTCCCATGCTGATGGGTTTGTGTATACCTGTTTCTAATAAGACCCTTCAGCCCAGAAACCCGCTAGCAATCCCCACTTCCCTTTGGTGCTTTTCATCTCCCTTCCTGAGATGTCAGGGAGGGCATGATCATCTCCCTTTGGGGGTTCTCACCTCCCTGAGAAGTCGGAGATGTCATAACTACCTGTATTCTAAAACAAAAGAAAGTGGGAGATGTAAAGGGCCGACACTCTTCAGTTCATGCAGTGAGGTTTGGACAAGCAAGCACTTAAGGATAATTACCAATTGGATAATACTCTATTAGCATTTATTTGGGAAATGGTCCACCCCACCATTCTATGCTGCCTCCATCAGTTGGTGTATAGGTAAATTGGGAGGAGGGATAAAAATGTGGAGTGAGAAAGCCAGAGTGACTCCTGGCTGGATTCTTGTCATCATTCCTCTCATGTCTACAAAGAATAAAGATCAAGGACTTTTGCTTATCCTGACTCCTGCTGATTCTAAAGTATCCAGGGTGCTAATACAGTCATAACAGAAATTTGTTTTGATGGATTCTATTATTTGTTATGAGAGGTCTATTTTAATTCTTTTATTCAAGCATAATTTAAAATGTTTTTTTCTATAAACAAAAATAAATAAATAAATAAAATACAAAAATAAAAAATAAAAACAAAAGAATCTTCTACCCATACAGAAAAGCATGACCAAAGACAGAAAGATAGTAAAAAACAAGGTGAAATTGTTGGTGAATTTGATGTATTAACTAGAGCTCATAACAAAGCTCACCACTCACCACTGATCCTTACTTGGTGTCATTCTATAGAGATTTGTCCAGTTTCTCTTGAGACTGTCCTTTTCCTTGTGTTATCTTTTTTTATATCAGAGCAATTTTCCATTACATACATATTTTCCCTAATATTAAATTGATTTTCCCTAAACTAAAACAAATAAACAAACAAACAAAAAAACAAAAAACAAAAACAAAACCAAAACCAAAACAAAAACAAACTACAATAATTTTGAACATATAGGTTCTTTCCCTTTTATTTTTATCTCTTTGAGATATGGGTCTAGGAAATTTATTGCTGGGTCAAAAGGTATGTTCCATTTAGTAGACCTTAGTAGAGAGTAGAAGAGCTTAAAAATTGCATTTCAGAGTGAATGATCCAATGCACAACTACAGCAATAGGATATGTCCACTTGTTTTCCAGAATTTACTCCAACATTTGTGATTTGTCATATTTACCTATCTCTCCCTTTTCTGCCTTTAGAATTCTTAAATATCCCTTAATACTCACATCAGATTTCAACTCTTGCCCAAACTTTTCCTGAAATCAAGATCTTTAACACATTCCTCCCCTTGAAGCCCTGTACATCATTTATTGCACACATCGATAAATCATTTATCATCATGCAGTCCTATGCACTATGATTGTTGATATTTGTGCCTCACATTCCGAATAGATATAAACTTATTTTTGTCAGGAGTTTTGTCTCATCCCAACTCTCTTTTTTCACTAATACTTAACAAAACACTATTAATGTATTGTACCAAGTATTAATAAATATTGGTTTAATTAAATTAAATACTTGAATTAATTTTTTAAAATCATTGTATTTTATTTTCTGCCAGAATGAAAAGAAATTGAAAATGTTTGTTTGTTCTGTACATTTGTTGTTGTTGTTGTTGTTTTGTTGTTGTTATTGTTTGTTTGTTTATTTTGGTCTATACCAGTTTTTCATTTGCTCAAGAGAATTCCACGTGTGGAAAAGCCAATTAGCAAATCAAATGGACAAATGTTGCATAAATTGAAGTTTTAGAATATCATCTGGGGCAACTGAGACTTGAAGTAATGAGGTAGAGGTAGAGTATGTGTGTAGGAATGACTTGAACTCAAGTTTTCTTGACTCAAAAATGTATTCTATATTTTCTATTCAATGATGCTTCTTAGTACTTGGACTTGAACAAAATAAGAATATTGTTTTTGCCCCTGAATCTTTAAGCAAGCATCAAGATGATTATCATTTTTATTGAGAGATATAATTCTATATATTCAAAATAAAATCATAATAATACATTATTTAATGGCGATGCAAATTTATGTCACTTGTGGTTATAAATCAAATGATACTTTTAAAATATATTTCTTTAAATCTTAGCACAATGTGTTGGAAGATCTGATTTTTATTTAACACTTTGACATATTTTCTTTTGAAACATGAATTACTTTTTATTTTAAAAAATAACACAATGTGTTATTGGGAAGTTTTGATTAAAAAACAAACAAAAAAGCAATAATAGGCCAAAACAATTAATATAAAAATTTCCCATCGTATCTATTGATTTTTCTTTTTAAGTAATTTACCAGTTAGTAACAGGGCGG
The DNA here is from genome assembly GCF_016432865.1 of Antechinus flavipes. Classification (NCBI taxonomy): domain Eukaryota; kingdom Metazoa; phylum Chordata; class Mammalia; order Dasyuromorphia; family Dasyuridae; genus Antechinus; species Antechinus flavipes. Next base: position 39,612,790 of record NC_067398.1, on the reverse strand, counting down.
AAGTGTGAATTAACCTTACTTATTTTGCGCTAACAAAGACCATCATATTTAAGAGAATTCTGCTTTAGTTTAATTTTGTCTTCATTTAAATTAAAAAGTAATTTACTAGATTATAATTTAATGCCATTTTCCTTACTTAACATTATTTCATACAGTTCTCTACATGTTTCCCAGAAATGTAATTTAGTACTGTCTTCATTTCAAGTATATAGTTATTGGTTAGACTGCACCTTTGGGTCTGCTTTCTTCACTGCATCAGTTCATTTAATCACTCCATGTTTCTTTACAATATAATAATAATTCAATACAATATTTGTTCCATTGGCTTCCTGATTATTATTCAAATAATCTATTTCTATCTCTTTTTCTTTACAAAAAGTGGTTATAAATACTTTGGTATAAGTGAGATATTTTTTATGTTATTGAATTCATTGTATAAAATGAATTGTATGGCTGCAGAACAATATGGTGATTTGTATCTTATAATTCCAAGTTATTTTCCATAAAGATCTGGGCCAGTGTGAATTGTGTGTATATTTTCACAAGGCTATTTCAGTATTAATTGTTTCCATTTCCCCCAACTTTGTCAACTTTATCAATTTTCTGGGTATGAGATGAAACTTCAGAGCTTTAATTTGTATTTCTATGATAACTGGTGATGGAAGATTTTTTCAAATCACTATATGATACGTTGCCTTCCTTCTATTGAAAACTATTTCTAACTTTTGGTCATTTATCTATTGGGAATCTAATAGGTATCTATTGATTTGGTTTTAAACAAAGCAGATATTAAGAACTGTCTTTGAACTCAGGAGAAAATAAAGAAGGGAAAAATTAAAGTACTTTAACTGACATTTGAATTGTCTCACATATCATCAAGTGAACTGCGTTGCTCTCAATTATGAATGTTAATATTACCTGTCCATTGAAAAAAAGTGTGGCAAGTTAATTAAAGAAAAAAATTAGAAGTGTACAATTTTTTCTCATCAGTTACAATTCAGATAATAACAACCAATTATGTAGCTAACCACTGAAACAAATAAAGAGTATTTTTTTTTCTTTTTGAAATATTTAGTTTTAGGGACATTAAGAAATCAACTAGTTTAACTCTCTCATTTTAGAGGTGAGAAGGTCAAGGACTAGAGATGAGACATTTTCCACTGCAATAGTCTATTCAGAATACCAAGATATAAAGTGAGAAGAAAGTTTAAGAGATAACCTAGAACAATTTTCCCTTTTTACTAATGAGAACAATTAGATGAAGATATAATACAAATAGAGAATGGATCAAGAATTCAAATCTACATTAATTTTTTTCTTTATTAATTGTTTTTTTTTCCTAGTTATACAGGTACATTAAGTTCTTAATACACATTTCTTTATGAATCATGTTTGGAGAGAAAAATCAGAACTAAAGGGAAAAACTGTGGGAGAGGAAAAGAGAGAAAAAAGAAGTGAACATAGCATGTGTTGATTTATATTCAATCTCCAATTCTTTTTCTGGATGTAGATGCTATTTTCTATCTAAAGTCTATTGGGATTGCTTTGGATCACTGAACCACTAAAAAGAGCCAAGTATTTCATAGTTGAACATTACACTATCTAGTTATTACTGTGTACAATGTATTCCTGGTCCTGTTTGTTTTTCTCAGAATCAGTTCATGTAAATATTTCCAAGCCTTTCTAAAATCAGTTTCTTCATCATTTTTCATGGAATAATAATATTTCAGTACCTTCATATACCAAGCTTATTAAGTCATTTCCCAATTTATGGGCATTTACTCATTTTCCAATTCTTTGCTACCACAATAAAATTTGCTACAAACATTTTTGCACACAAGGGTCCTTTTCCCTCCTTTATGATTTCCTTTAGATACATACCTATTAATGGTACTGCAAAGGGCATGCACAGTTTGATAACCCTTTGGCATAGTTCCAAATTCTTCTTCAGAATGGTTGGATCAGTTCACAACTCCATCAACAAGGTATTAGTGAAACTTATGGCAGAGTTAAGCTAAAATGATGCTTGAATTTTTCCAGTTTCCCTCAAAACCATGAACTCAAGCCTCTGAAAAGAGTCTGATGGAATGAAACCATTCTCTAGGTCAAAATATATTGGAGAAACTTCAGGAAAGATCAGTCTCACTGGGGTAAAAGAGATGTTCACCCCAGCACAGAGACTGTAATAGGCAGTGAGAATGTCAATCATAATAGATGAGCAACTGAGACCCATGGTCCTGGCTCAGCAGTAGATTAAAAAAGTAGGGCAATCCCCAGTTCCACCTCAGAAAGCAAATTCTAGGCAACCAAATTGTTTCCTGGAAAGAATAGATAAAGTTATCTCTTGCAAGCACAAGATGCCTCTGGGCTCAAAGCCAAAGTTCAGAGCTGCACAGGAATCTTGGGGTAGTGTCGTCTTTACATCAGAAGTAGAGCTGGACCATAAAAGTAAAGAGAAAATATCAAAAGTAAATGAAAAACAGTGAGCTAGATATAGAAAAGAACCTTTGGCATAGAGAGCTACTGTAATGATAGGGAAACCCAAAACATTTAACATATGAGGACAAAATGTTCACAGAGGAAATCTCAAAGAATAATACAAATTGGTCTGAAGCCCAAAAAGGCTTCTTGGAAGTGCTTGTAAAAGACTTTAAAAGGCAAATAAGAGAGGTAGAAGGATTTATCTTTCATTGTCATTTTATTTTTTTAAGGAATTGCCTTCCTTTTCCAAGTTGCTGACTCTCTCTTGCATATCTCTATATTTTCCTCACTTTTTTCTTCTACCTCTATGAAATATAAAGAATAAGTGAAAAAACTAAACTGAAAAGAAGAAAAAATGGAAGAAAGTGTAAAGTAACTCATTGGAATAACAGCTGACCTGAAAAATAGATACAGAAGAGACAACTTAAAAATTATTAGTCTGCCTGACAGCCATGACAAAAAAATGAGCCTGAATAACATTCTTCAAAATTTCATCAAGAAAAAAAAATGACTTAATATTTTAGAAACAGAGGGGGAAATAATCATTCAAAGAATTTGTTGATCACTTTTGAAAAGAGATGCCACAAGAAAAAATCCCAAGGAACTTTGTTGTCAAACTACAGAACTACAAACTCAAAAAAATACTGCAAGCTGCCAGGAAAAAAAAAACAAAAAAACAAAAAAACTTAATTAGCAAGGAACAACCATCAGGATTACCCAAGTGTTGTGATATGGGAGCCACCTTCCAGTGCCATATTCTGAAAGCTCAGACCTGTAGAATGGATCTCTTCATGTGAGATGATAATGATGATGGTTGATGATGGTTGATGATGGATGATGATGATGATGATGATGATGATACAAGGAGACTGAGAGGTAGTTGCATTATCTGACCTCCCCATTGAGAAGCAACTGCATTGTCTGACTCCTCTCCTCTTCCCTCTGCTTCCAATTTATTTCAATCCCAGTCTACAAGCAACACCTGTTTCAGTAAAGGCTGCTTTGAAACTCCTTCAATGTTATGATTCACAGCTGTGGAGGCTCTCAGAGAATTTACCCACCCCTTCACTTAGCCATTGTCCTTAACACGCAACACCTGGTGTTTCTACAATAAAGGACTGGAAGACCTGGAACACCACATTCTGAAAGGCAAAGGATCTGGGATTATAACCAAGAATTAACTGCCCAGAAATATTAACCATCATCTTTCAGGGGAGGAGATGGATCTTTAATGAAATGAGAGACTCTCAATTATTTTTAATGAAAAAAAAAAAAAAAACAAGAACCAAACAGAAAATTCAGTCTTCAAATGAAGAAATAAAAAGAAGCATACAGAGGAAAAAAGGGGATATATATATATATAGTTTAATAGTTAAACTGTTTAGATCCCTAAATGGACAAATGCTATATTTAATTCTTGAAAACTGTATCTATTTTTGCACAGACAGAGGGAAGGCATCACATGAATGGTTGTGTGTGTTGTGAATGGATTTTGATGTGATGATATCAAAGAAAAAGACATTCAGGGGTGAAAAATGACGTACTGACAGAAGAGGAAAGAGGAGGGGTAATAGGACAAATGAGAACACATGAAGAGAAGCAAAAGACAAATTACAATTGAGGCAAAGAAGGGAAGGGGATGAGCATTATCTGAAGTTTGATCTCATCAGGTTTGACTCAAAGATAAAATGACTTAATCATTAAGTTGAGTTTAGAAATTTATCTAAACCTATAAAGAAGTAGGAGAAGAAAGAAAAGAAAATGGATATACTAGATAAAAAGGATGGCAGAAAAGCTAGATTAAAAAAAATAAGATAAGGGGGGAGTTGATAAAAGATAAGGTAAGTGGTGGGGTGGGTAAAAAAAAATGACTATTAAACCCAGGGTGGAAAGACAGAACAAAATTATATAGAGAGGAAAAAATGGAATGGAGGGAAACACAGAGCTGATAATGATAACTGTGAATGTGAAAGGGATGAAATCTCCCATAAAATAGAAGATAATAGTAGAGTGACTTAAAAAATAGAATCTTGCAATATGTTGTTTACAAGAAACACATTTGAAACAAAGAGACACATACAGAGTAAAGGTAGATGGCTAGAAGAGAATTTATTATGCTTCAGCTGAAGATGAAAAAAAAAACAGAGGTAGCTATTCTGATCTTAGATAAAGAAAAAGCAAAAGTACATCTAATTAAAAGAGATAAGGAATGAAAGTACATCTTGATAAAGGTTACTATAAACAATAAAGTAATAATTTTATTACATGTATATGCACCAAGTGGAACATACAAATTCCTTAGAGAAAATATTAATTCAATTACAGGAAGAAATACATAGCAAAACTATATTTGTGGAGAATGTCAATCTCTCCCTTTCAGAATCAGACAAGTTTAAGAAAAAATAAACAAGAAAATAGAGTGGGGAAAGCACTTAGCAAGGTTGATAGGATCCTAGAAAAATCTTAGTATGATTCACCTCTGGGGAAAATTGAATACAGATGGAAAGGAATATACCTTTTTTCTTGGCTATACATGGCACCTACACAAAAATTGACCATGCATTAGAGGTGGGGAAAGTCCTCATAATCCAATGCAGAAAGGCAGAGATAGTAAATTAGACTGAGATAATTAATAAAAATGACAATTCTGCACAAAATGGTCTACTTGTTCAGTGCTATACCAATAAAACTGCCAAACACTTTATAGAGCTAGAATGAATAATAACAAAATTCTTTTTTTATCAAAGCTTTTTAATTTTCAAAAGATATGCACTGATAATTTTTCAACATTAACTTTTGTAAAAGACTGTGTTCCAATTTTCCCCCTCCTCCTCACTCTCTCCCCTAGATAGCAAGTAATCCAATATACATTAAACATGGTAAAATATGTTAAGTCCAATATATGCATATATATGTATACAATTATCTTGCTACCCAAGAAAAGTCAAAAAGAAAAAAAAAGTGAGAGAAAATAAAATGCAAGCAAACAGTGAAAAGAGTGAAAATGCTATGTTGTGTTCTATACTCAGTTACCACAGTTTTCTCTCTAGGCTCTCTTCATCACAAGTACATTGGAACTGTCTGAATCATCTCATTGTTGAGAAGTGACACATCCATCAGAATTGATCACCATATAATCTAACTGTTGCCGTGTATAATGATCTCTTAGTTCTGCTCGTTTCACTTAGCATCAGTTCAAGTAAATGTCTCCAGGCTTCTCGGAAATCATCCTCCTTATCATGTCTTATAGAAAAATAATATTTTATAACATTCATAAAATATAAATTATTCAACCATTCTTCAACTGATGGGTAGCCAAACAGTTTCCAGTTTCTTGACACTACAAAAAGAGTGGCCATAAACATTTTTGCACATATAGATCCCTTTCCCTCTTTAAGCTATCTTTGGCATATAAAGCCAGTAGAAACATTGCTGGGTCAAAGGGTATGCTCAGTTTGATAACTCTTTGGGCCTAGTTGCAAATTGCTCTCCAGATTGGTTGGATCCTTTCACAATTACACTGAAAATGTATCAGTGTCCCAGTTTTCCCATATCCCCTCCAATAATCATCATTAGCTTTTCCAGTCATTCTAGCCAATCTGAGAGGTGTATAGTGGTATTGCAGAATTGTCTTAATTTTCATTTCCCTGAACAATGGTGATTTAGGAAACCTTTTCATATGAGTAGAAAATTTTGATTTCTTCATCTGAAAATTGTCTTTTTATATCCTTTGATCATTTATCAATTGGAGAATAGCTTGGATTGTTATAAATTTAAGTCAATTCTCTATTTTTCAAAATGATATTTTTATCAGACCTTTAAATGTTAAAAAAATTCCCAGTTTATTGCTTTCCTTCCAATCTTGTTTGTATTAATAATGTTTATATAATTTTTTAAACTAAATATAATCAAAATTATTTATTTGGTGTTCAATAATGACTTCAAATTTTTCTTGGGTCAAAAGTTCTTTCCTTCTCCACAGATCTGAGAGGTAAACTATCCTATATTCTTCTAATTTGCTTATAATTATGTTTAAGTCATGAACCCATTTCAACCTTATCTTGGTACAATGTGTTAGATGTAGGTCAATGCTTAGTTGCTGCCATACTAGTTTCTAGTTTTCCTAGCAGATTTTTGTCAAATAATGACTTCTTATTCCAAAAGTTAGAGTCTTTGGATTTGTCAAAGAAGAGATTGCAATAGTTATTGACTATTTTGTTTTTTGTACCTAATCTATTCCAATGATTGACAATTTTTTTTTTTTTTAGCCAGTACCAAATGGTTTTGATGATGTCTGCTTTCTAATATAGTTTTAGGTCTGATAGAGCTAGGCCACCTTCATTGGCATTTTTTATTCATTAATTCCCTTGAAATTCTTGACCTTTTGTTTTTCCAGATGAACTTTGTTATGATTTTTCCTAGATCTTTAAAATAATTTCTTGGGAGTTTGATTGGTATGGCACTAAATAAGTAGATTAATTTAGGTAGTATTGTCATTCTTATTATATTCATTTAGCCTACCCATGAGCACGTGATATTTTCTCAACTGATTAGATCCGACTTTTTCTGTGTATGGAAAGTTTGTTGTAGTTGTGTCCATTTATTTCCTAACTTTCCCTTGGCAGGTAGATTCCCAAATATTTTATATTATTGACAGTTATTTTAAATGGAATTTCTCTTTGTATCTATTGCTGTTGGGTTTTGTTAGTGATATATAAAATGCTGGTGATTTATGTGGATTTTGTATCCTGTAACTTTGCTAAAGTTGTGGATTATTTCTAATAGTTTTTACTTGATTCTCTAGGGTTCTCTAAGTATACCATCATATCATCTGCAAAGAGTGATAATTTGGTTTCTCATTACTTACTCTAATTTCTTTAATTGCTTTTTCTTCTATTATTGCCAAAAGTAGTATTTTTAATAAAATATTGAGCAGTAATGGTGACAGTGGACAACCTTTTTCACCACTGATCTTATTGGGAATGGTTCCAGTTTATGCCCATTATATATGATGCTTGCTGATGGTTTTAAATATATGCTAGTGACCATGTTAAGGAAAAGTTCATTTATTCCTATAGTCTCTAGTGTTTTTAATAGGAATGGGTGTTAGGTTTTATGAAATGCCTTTTCTGCATCTATAGAGATAATCATATGATTTTTGTTAGATTTGTTATTGATATAGTCAATTATGATAATAGTTTTCCTAATATTGAACCAGCCCTGCAGTCCCTGGTATAAATCCTACTAGATCATATTGAATTATCCTGGGGATGACTTTCTCTAATCTCTTTGCTAATATTTTAATTAAAATTTTTGCATTACTATTCATTATGGAAATTGTTCTATAATTTTCTTTTTTCTGTTTTTACCATGCCTGGTTTATCTATCAACACCATATTTGTGTCATAAAAGGAATTTGGTAGGAGTCCTTCTTTTCCTAGTTTTTATATAGTTTATATAATATTAGAATTAATTGTTCTTTAAATATTTAGTAGAATTCACATGTAAATATATCTGGCTCTGGAGATTTTTTTCTTAGGGAGTTGATTAATAGATTGTTTTATTTCTTTTTCTAAAATGGGACTCTTTAAGTAATTATTTCCTCTTCTATTAATCTGGGCAATCTATATTTTTGTAGATATTCCTCCATTTCACTTAGGTTGTCAAATTTATTGGCATAAAATTGGGCAAAGTAATTCCTAATTATTGCTCAAATTTCCTCTTCATTGGTGTATAGTTCTTCCTTTTAATTTTTTGAGAGTAACAGTTTGATTTTCCTCTTTCCTTTTTCTAACCAAATTAACTAAAGATTTATGCATTTTGTTGGTGTTTTCATAAAACCAACTCAGTTTTATTAATTCAATAGTTTTTTTTTTAACTTTCAATTTTATTGATCTCTCCTTTTATTTTTAGAATTTCAAATTTGACATTTGATTGCAAGGTTTTAATTTGTTCTTTTTCTAGGTTTTTTAGTTGCAATCTCAATTCATTAAACTTCTGTTTCTCTATTTTATGCGCATAAGTATTTAGTGATATAAAATTTCCCCTAATAAGTGCTTTTCCTACATCCCACAAGTTTTGGTGTGTTGTCTCCTCATTGTCATTCTCTTGGATGAAATTATTAATTGTGTCTAATTGAGTCATTGGGATGACAAAATGTGTCAACAATTTATGTTGAACAAATTCAACAAACTATGAATTTGTTGTTTTACCCATTCATTTTTAAGCATGAGATTATTTAGTTTACAATTAATTTTTGGTCTATTTTCCCTTAGCTTTTTTTTTTTTTGCATGTGATTTTTACTGTGTCATGATCTGAAAAAAATGCATTTACTATTTCTGCCTTTCTGCATTTGATTTTGAGATTTTTATGCCATCGTCAATTTTTGTTTAGCTTCCATGAAACACTGAGAAAAAAGTAAAATCCTTTCTGTCTCCATTCAATTTCTTCCAAGATTTATACTACCTAACTTTTCTAAAATTCTATTCACTTCCTTAACTTCTTTCTTATTTATTTTGTGGTTCAATTTAATCTAGTTTTGAAACAGCAAGTTTGAGATCCCCACTAACATGGTTTTGCTGTCTATTTCTTCTTGCAGCTCTCTTAATTTCTCCCCTAGGAATTTGGATGCTATTCCACTTGGTGCAAATATGTTTAGTATTGATATGGCTTCATTATTTATGGTACCCTTTAGCAAGATATAGTTTCCTTCCTTATTGCTTTTAATTAGATCTCTTTTTGGTTTTGCTTGATCTGAGATCAGGATCTCTATCCTTGCTTTTTTACTTCACTTGAAGCATAATAGATTCTGCTCTAGCCTTTTACTTTTTTCTGTATGTATTACTCTGTTTCAAATATGTTTCTTGTAAACAACTTATTGTGGCATTCTGGCTTTTAATCCATCCTGATGCCTGCTTCTGTTTTATGGAAGAGTTCATGCCATTCACATTCACAGTTTAACTAATTCTATATATCCTACCATCTTATTTATCCCATTTTTTTTCTTTTTTCTTTTCCCATTCCCTCCTCCCTAGTATTTTGCTTCTGACAACCACCTCCCTTAAACCGCCCTCCCACTCTACAACTCCTCCCCCTTTCTTGTACTTTCCCCCTACTAGTTCAGTTTTCCCTTCTATTAGTCTCCCCCTTTCCTTTCTTCTTTCCCCTTCCACTTTCCTATAAGGTGAGACAAGTTTCTCTGTGAAAACAAACATGTCTGATAGTGCTTCTCTGAGTCAAATCTGATGACAGTAAAATTCACACAAGATCCATTCCCTCCCTTTTTTCCCTCAATTGTAATATGTCTTCTTTGCCTCTTCATGAGATGCAATTTCCTTAATTTTACCTCCATTTCCTTTCCATTACAGTCCCCTTTCCACCTCTAATTTTTTTCATATTGTCACAATAAGATCAAATTATACCCATACTCTGTTTTTATATCCATAACACAGATATAGTTCTCAAGAGCTCTTTGCTTTCTATCTTTTTATGCTTTTCTTGAGTTCTATATTTGGAATTCATTTTTTTTTAGTTGTTCAGCTCTGGTCTTTTGATCAGAAATAGATAAAATTCACTGGATATTTGTATGTCCATCTTTTTCCTGAAAGATAATGCTCAATTTTTCTGGCTAGTTCATTCTTGGCTTCATTCCAAGTTCCTTTGCCTTTTGTAATACCAGATTCCAGGTCCTTTGATCCCTTAAGGTAGAAGCTAGTCTTGGATTATCCTCATTGTGCCTTCTGGATATTTCAATTGCTTCTTTCTGGTTGTCTGAAATATTTTTTCCTTGATTTGATAGTTTTGAAATTTATCCATGATATTCCTTGAAATTTTCATTTTGGGGCCTCTTTCAGGATGTGATCCGTGCATTCTTTCAAAGGTTACTTTACCTTCTGATTCTAGAACATGAGGGCAGCTTTCCTTGATGATTTCCTGATCAATGATGTCTAGACGCCTTTTTTTTTTCATCATGGCTTTTAGGAAGTCCAATAATCCTTAGATTGTCTCTCCTAGATCTCTTTTGCAGGTTGGTCATTTTTCTATTGAGGTATTTCACATTTTCTTGTATGTTTTTCATTTTTCTTGGTTTTGTTTGACTGATTATTAAAGTCTTATTGAGTCATTCACTTCCATTTGTTCAATTCTAAGTTTTATTGTATTATTTTCTTCAGTTACCTTTTTTAGCTCATTTTGTATTTGGCCAATTGAATTTTTAAATGTTATTTTTTCATTGCATTTTTTTACATTTCACAAATTCTGTTTTTCAATGAATTGGTTTCTTTTTTTTATATCTACTTTGTAAGGAGTTATATGCTTTTTTTCAATTTCATCAAATCTATTTTGTAAGAAGTTATATATGTGTTCCTTTTCATCAAATTTATTTTGAAGAGTTATATGTTTTTTTTTCCATTTCATTATATCGATTTTTAAGGAGATTTATTCAGATAAATTTTGTTTTTTCATTTTCCATACCCTCTTGCAAAGATCACATTTCCTTCCCCCATTTTTCTTGTATCTCTTTTTTGAGATCCTTTTTGAAATCTTCCATGAAAGCTTTATGAAATGGGGAAGAGCTCATATCTCCCTTTGAAGTTTCATCTGGAGTAGATTTGCCTTTTAGGAAACTCAGGATTTCAGGTATGACCTCTCTCTATATAAAAGCTGTCTATGATCAGAGTTCTTTTTCCTTTTTTGTTCATTTTTTAAGGGTGAGGTCTGTTCTTAACACAAAGGGGCAACAACAGCTTTAGTTTGCTCTAGGGCAGTTTTGCTGACTGATTTCAGATGCTGGGTAATCATGAACAGATCCCTATTCTTCTTCCAGGTCTCAGTGGTTTACTATTTGCCTTTAGTATTTGCTTTTAAATAGTTTTGTGGCAGACCTGCCAAACTCCTGCTTGGAACCAGGACAGAGTAGCCTAAGGGACTCACAAAAGATTCCCTGGTGCATGAGTGCCACAATGCTTTGGCTCCTTGCCCCAGGTCCTTACCCTAGGCTCCCTATGCTTCAGTCTGGGCACCACAGCTTCTTGCCTTACCTGATTAAAATAGACCTGTTCTGAAATTCTTCCAAAGTATCTTCTTCAGGAAATGTATTGTATTTCAAATATTTGTGGGTTCAGTCACTTCTAAAACTGTTTAGTATTGATTTGAAAGAAAGTCAGATACAGTCATGTATACTCTCGACCATCTTAGTTCCACTTCCTGGGATAAATTTCTATTCCCAAATGAATAATTAAGTTGTTCCCTCTGAGCCAAAACTGATGAAATTTAGCTTTAGATAATATTCATCCCTTTCTCTTCTGGCCTTTTGTGCCTCTTCACATGATCAAAATTTTCCCATTATATGTCCCCTTTCCTCTTTTCCGAGTACAATCCTTTTCTCATGCATTAATGTTTTTTTCTTTGGTGTCATCATCTTTTTTTTTCATTTTATAATTCTCAAATACAGTGTTTGAAAATCAAATTACATTTTGTTCTGTTTTTTTTTTCTGATATAAATTATTAAAATCTCTTATTTCATTGAAGATCCATCTCCTCCCCAGAAAGATGATCTATCTAGCTGATAGATAATTTTTGATTGTAACTCCAAGGTTCTTTTCCTTGCCTTCAAGGCCTAAATTTGCCTTGATTTTTTTTTTTTTTTGGTCTGACAGCTTGAAGTATTATTTTTTCCTTCATATTATATTTCTGCAGTTTTGGAACAATGTTCCTTGGGGTTTTTCTTCTGAAATCTCTTTCCAGAGGAGATCATAGATTCTTTCAATGACTATTTTCCCTTCTGTTCCTAGTGTATCAGGGTAGTTTTTCTTTATGATATTTTGAAGAATGCTATGAAGTCTCATTTTTTGGACATTGCCTTTAGGTAGATCAATAATTTTCAAATTATCTCTCATGAATCTGTTTCTGTTGGACTGTATTTACAATGTGGTATTTCACATTTTCTTCCATTGTTTTCATTCGTTTTAGTTTGTCTGACTATTTATGTTTCATAACCATTAGCTTCCATTTAGCCAGTTCTAGTTTTTTTTTTTTTTTTTTTTTTTTTGGTGGTTTTCTTCAGTTAGCTTTTGCATTTCTTTTTCCATTTGCTTAGTTCTACTTTACAGTGTGATGTTTTCTTCAGTGAATTTTGTTTTGCATTTGTCCAATTGTACTTTTTAAGGAATTGCCTTCCTTTTCCAAGATATTGACTCTGCCATTCACAACTCTCCTTTCTTTTCTACTCTCTTATTTACTTTTTAAAATCTCTTATGAGAGAAGGCAGAGCCAAAATGTCAGAGAGTAAACCAGTCTTTGTTTGAGTTTTTCCTTTCTTCAGTTCAATACTAAATCAAGGTTCTAAATGAATTGTGTTGTGACAAAACCCAGAAGTATTTGGAGTGTGATAAAATCCCAGAAGAAGGCATTTTGGAAGAACTTCAAGAAAGGTCTGTTGTTGGAAGCCGAAGGCCCCGCCCGGGTGCCTTTCTCATGGCCCTAACCCAGGTGCCTTTTCCCCACCCCTTGCTGCAACAGAATCGCGCAGGTGGTCAAACAATCCTGAGAACTGCAACCGGGCAGAACGGTCTTGAGAATCAATCTTGAGTTGTCACCACACTATGTTCCTGCTCACTGGACCAGCTATAGCCCATGTTCCTTTCCCAAATCACTCTACTTCTCTTTCCCATGCTTTTTCCTATATAAGTTGTACCCTTATACTTAGCAATAAACTGAGACCTTGGCAACAATCAGCTTCGTCTCCCTCCCTGAGACCTTGGCAACAATCAGCTTCGTCTCCCTCCTCTTTCTCGCCCGTTTCTCCTCAGGCTGGATCCTCCTAGAAACCCCAACGAGTAACTAGGTCTCAGTGGATGAGACAGTCTGTCTCAAATGGAAAGATTTAAGAGGTGTTGTAGGCCAGTGCAGGAACAGTAAAGTACAGTGCAGAGACCAAGAGCAGAGAGGCTTCCATGCTGTGGGAAGCTAGTAGGATGTTCATAGCCCAAATACAGCAGTTTTTGATACTCTGACCTCATTCAGAAGCCAGTGGATTAGCCATTTAGCTGTGAGACCTCGAATACAACTTTATAGGGCAAATAGTGAGCCACTGAACCCCAGCATAATAAGGAACTTGCAGCATGGTAAGGCAGCCAGCATCACCAGCCCCAAGGCAGCATGAAGCCACTGTCTTCTGTAGAAGAAGCTTGGGACAATCTCTCTTTTGTTCTAAGAGCAGACCTCAATCTTTTGAAATGAGCAAAAAGCAAAAAGAGCTCTGACCATAGATAGCTTCTATGGAGACAGAGAAGACAAAACTTCAAAATCTGAAGACACTAAATACAAGACATCTCAAGATGAAGCTTCAAAAAATGACATAAATTGCTTTACATCTCACAAAGCTCTTTTGGAAGAATTAAAAAAAGAATGTTAAAAGACAGAAGAAAAACAGGGATAGGAAATATGAGCTCTTAAAAGGAAACAACAAAATTGTCTGAAGAAGATCACTCCTTGAAGCATAGTTTTGGGGGAATGGAAAAAGAAAATAATTCCTTGAAAAACAGAATTTCTTGTTTTTTTTTTGTTTTTTTTTTTTGTTTTTGTTTTTTTGGTTTTATCCAGGGGATGATTTTCTGGAGTCTTTTTGCTAATATCTTATTTAAGATTTTAGCATCAATATTCATTAGGGAGATTAGTCTATAATTTTCTTTCTCTGTTTTCAACCTACCTGGTTTAGGTATCAGTACCATATCTGTGTCATAAAAGGAATTTGGTAGGACACCTTCATTCCCTATTTTTTCAAATAGTTTATATAGCATTGGGGCTAATTGTTCTTTGAATGTTTGGTAGAATTCACATGTAAATCCATCTGGTCCTGGGGATTTTTTTTTAGAGAGTTGATTAATAGCTTCTTCTATTTCTTTTTCTGAAATAGGACTATTTAGGCAATTTACTTCCTTCTCTGATAATCTGGGAAGCCTACATTTTTGGAGGTAGTCATCCATTTCACTTAGGTTATCAAATTTATTGGCATAAAGTTGGGCAAAGTAACCCCTTATTATTTCTTTAATTTCCTCTTCATTGGTGGAAAGTTCTCCCTTTTCATTTTTAAGACTACTAATTTGATTTCCCTCTCTTCTTTTTCTAATCAGATTTACCAAAGGTTTATCATTTTATTGTTTTTTTCATAAAACCAACTCTTAGTTTTATTTATTAGTTCAATAGTTGTTTTTTTTACTTTCTATATTATTAATTTCTCCTTTTAATTTTAGAATTTTAAGTTTAGTAATTGATTGGGGGTTTTTAATTTGGTCTTTTTCTAACTTTTTAAGTTGCGGGCTCAATTCATTGATCTTCTCTTTCTCAATTTTATTCAAGTAAGCCTCTAAGGATATAAAATTTCCCCTTATTACCGCTTTGGCTGCATCCCATAAATTTTGGTATGATGTCGCACTGTTGTCATTATCTTGAGTGAAATTATTAATTGTGTCTATAATTTGCTGTTTCAGCCAATCATTCTTTAAGATGAGATTATTTAGTTTCCAATAGCTTTTCGCTCTATTTACACCTAACTTTTTGTTGAATGTAGTTTTTATTGCATTGTGATCTGAAAAGAAAGCGTTTACTATTTCTGCCTTCCTGCATTTAATTTTGAGGTCTTTATGTCCTAATATATGGTCAATTTTTGTGTAAGTTCCATGAACTGCTGAGAAGAAAGTATACTCCTTTCTGTCACCATTCAATTTTCTCCAAAGACCTATCATATATATTTTTTCTAATATTCGATTTATCTCTTTAATTTCTTTCTTATTTGTTTTGTGATTTGATTTATCTAAATCTGAGAGTGCAAGATTGAGATCTCCCACTATTATAGTTTTGGTGTCTATTTCTTCTCGCGACTCTCTTAACTTCTCCTTTAGGAAGTTAGATGCTATACCACTTGGTGCATATATGTTTAATACTGATATTGCTTCATTGTCTATAGTACCCTTTAGCTAGATATAGTTTCCTTCCTTATCTCTTTTAATTAGATCAATTTTTGCTTTTGCTTGATCTGAGATAAGGATGGCTACCCCTGCTTTTTTGACTTCACCTGAAGCATAATAGATTCTTCTCCAACCTTTTACCTTTACTCTGTATGTATCTCCCTGTTTTAAATGTGTTTCCTGTAAACAACAGATTGTAGAGTTATGACTTTTGATCCAGTCTGCTATCTGCCTCATCTTTATGGGAGAGTTCATCCCATTCACATTTATGATTAAAATTACTAATTCTGTATTTCTTGCCATCCTAATATCCCCAAATTATACTTTTCTTTTTCTTGCCCTCCTTCCCTTCTTCCCTAGTATTAAACTTATTGGTCCCACTTGTGTTACACAGCTCTCCCCCTTTAGTGTCCCTCCCTTCTCCCTTTGAATCCCTTCCCCTTTCTTGTACCTTTTCCTTATTACTATTTTTCCTTTTCCCTTTTCATCTTCCACTTTTTGATGAAGTGAAAGAAGAATCTCTTTAAAATAAATATGTCAATTATTTCCTCTTTGAGCCAACTCTGATGAGAGTGGGATTCACACAATGTTCCTCCCCCTCTCTAAGTTCCCTCAGATATGATAGATTTCCTTTGCCTCATCATCGCATATAGATTCCCTCTTTTTATCTGTCCCCTTTTCCCTTTTTCTGACACTATCTCCTTTCCATTTCTACTTCCTTTTTTATATTATATTGCTAAAATCAAATTATACATATGGTTTTTATGCATATCCACAACAGAAATACAGTTCTCAAGAGTTCCTTTTACCTTTACTTCTCTTGAATCCTGTTGTTGGAGATCAAATTTTTTGTTTAAGTCTGTTTTTTTTTTCCTTAGAAACAAATGGAATTCCTCTGTTTCATTAAATGTCCATCTTCTTCCATGGAAAAAAATACTCAGCTTAGCTGGGTAGTTTATTCTTGGCTGCATTCCAAGCTCTTTTGCCTTTTGGAATATCTGATTCCAGGTCCTTCGATCCTTTAATGTTGAGGCAGCCAGATCTTGTGTGACCCTTATTGTGGCATCTCGGTATTTGAACTGTTTTTTTCCTGGCTGCTTGTAAATTTTTTTTCTTTAGTCTGAAAATTCTGAAGTTTGGCCACAATATTCCTTGGAGTCTTTACTTTAGGGTCTTTTTCAGAAGGTGTTTGATGAATTCTTTCAACACCTATTTTACCTTCCGGTTCTATTACTTCTGGACAGTTCTCTTTGATGATTTCCTGTAAAATAGTATCTAGGCTCTTTTTTTCATCATAATTTTTGGGTAGTCCAATGATCCTCAGGTTATCTCTCCTAGATCTATTTTTCCAGGTCTGTTGTTTTTCCAAGTAAATATTTGACATTTTTCCCAATCTTTCATTTTTTTGGTTTTGCTTGACTGATTCTTGATGTTTCAATGAATCAGTCATTTCTATTTGTTCAGTTCTGAATTTTAGTGAGTTATTTTCTTCATTAGCTTTTTTAACTTCTTTTTGTATATGTCCAATTGAGTTGTTTTGCTCTATGGAATTTTTTTCCATTTAACCATTTTTTTTTAGTGACTTATTTTCTTTTTCCAGTTCATAAATTCTGTTTCCCTGTACTTCTTGGGAGTTTTTTTACCTTTTCCAATTCACATTTCAGGAAGTTGTTTTCTTTTTCCACTTTATTAAATTTTTCTTTTAGTGAGTTATGTGCCTTTTCTGTACTCTGTTGCATAGCTTCTCTTTCCTTTCCCCATTTCTCTTCTAGATCTCTTTTAAGGTTTTTAAATAGTCTCCTCTAGGAGAGCCTTTTGTATTGGGGACCAATAATTGTCTGGAGACTGTGTGCTATTAGTTTCTTCAGGGTTGAAAAGTTGTTCTCTTTCTGTATAGAAACTATCAATCGTTCTTTTGATTTTTTTACTCATTTTGTTAAAGCCTGTAGGATCTGCCTTCAGAGTCAGGAGGTTATCAGCTTCCTCTGCAGAGCAGTGAAAGGCATATGGTAGCTGTCCTGCCAGCCGGCTACAAAAAACAGTGAGATACTGGAGTGCTCTGGGAAAGAGTTCCCCACCTGGGAGTAATTCAGGCCTGCAGGGCGCAGCTGGGAAAGTGCCCTGCAAAGAACCCCATCTGTGTGAGATAAGGACTGCCTGGGGCTAGATGCTGAGCAGTGAGAGTTTCACTTCCCAAGCCAAATCCCACTCTTGGGCTATGGGTATTAGCAGTTCAGCAGTGAATGGATTTGCAGGGACAGGAAGTGTCTGCCCGGGAAGCACAGTCTGCTAGGGAAGTTCTATTGCCCCAGGCCAAGCCCCCCACTGTGCAGATTAGAGGCTGCCCAGGCTGTGCCCCACTGCCGTGCAGA
The DNA here is from genome assembly GCF_016432865.1 of Antechinus flavipes. Lineage (NCBI taxonomy): Eukaryota > Metazoa > Chordata > Mammalia > Dasyuromorphia > Dasyuridae > Antechinus > Antechinus flavipes. Next base: position 39,594,971 of record NC_067398.1, on the reverse strand, counting down.
TTTGTAACTGACCTCACAAAAGCCCCCATTTGCAGGATGTGGCTGCAGGGCTGTGTTACAGTCTGCCTGAGTCACTTCCAGCCAGATCTCATTAGGTCCTGGCATTTTTTAAGAGTACCCTCTGTTTTAGGTTTTAATTTCTCTGCCAGTTTATTGCTTTGTAGTGAAGGCAGAGCAGTTAGCTTATAGCAGAGTTGTCTCTATAGCTTCTCTAGCCACAGAGATCACCCCCACCCCTGGTCTGCTCAGGACGCTAGCCTCTCGCTGCCTGTGCTGGTCTGTTCCTGGCCCCTCAGGACAAACCTTTTCTGGCGAGCTTCCAGATTGACTTTGGCTGGTAAGTTGTAGTGCTTCTAATCTTCATGAATTTAAGCAGTGAAGAGTTGTTTTTGAGGCTGAATTAAATAGTTGGTTATGAGGGGAATGAGAGGAGCTTAGAGAGTTGTGTGTGCCTTTTCCGCCATTTTGGCTCTGCCCCTAATAAGTGAAAAACAGAATTTCTTAAATGGAAAAAATGCAATGAAAACGACAACTCTTTTAAAAGTGAAATTGTTCAAATGCAAAAATAGATACAAAATCTAACTGAAGAAAATTAATTAAAAATTAGAATTGAATAAATAGAAATGCATGACTCAATGAGACATCAAGAATCAAATAAAATCCAAAAAAAAAAAAATTAAAAAGTAGAAGAAACTGTAAAATACTTCATTGGAAAACAATTGCTCTGGAATATAGATCTAGGAAAGAATATCTAATAAGTATTGGACTCCAGGAAAGCCATGATGAGTGGAAGAGCTTAAACAGTATCTTCCAAAAAATTATCAAGGAAAACTGTCCTGATGTCCTAAAACTAGAAGGTAAAATAGTCATTGAAAGAATCCATTGCTCACCCCTTGAAAGAGACCCTAAAATGAAAACTCAAGGGAATATTGTAGCTAAATTCCAGAATTATCTGATCAAGGAGAAAATGCTTCATGCAGCTCCCTCCAAAATTTCAAATATTGAGGAGCCACAATCAGGACTAGCCAGAATCTAAAAGCGTCCACCTTAAAACATTATAGAGCCTTTAATATGATATTCCAGAAGGCAAAGGAATTTAGACTGCAGCCAAGAATCAACTATCCATCAAAATTAAGCATTATCTTTCTGGGGAAACAATGATCATTGAACTTCTTCATTTTCTTATCCTCTGTGCTTCATTTCCATGTCATTCCATGAACTTCAGGAGAGTATCTACCTGAAATGTTGAAAATTTTTCATTTGGCCTTTTAGTTTTTGATGAATAGCATTGCCATACTTCAGCAGTTTATCTCTTATACTACTTTCACTGCCTGATTAATCACTCTGATCCTTTTGGCCATATATGATGAATATATGAAAGAAATGGAACTAGGCATTTAATAATAAAAAAAATCATAAATAAGCAAATATATTATTCCGATGATATGGATTATCTACATGCTCCTTTTTTCCATAGTAGAATATTGGATCTTAAAACTAAGTAAAAAATAGTATATTTTCCATTTAAAATGAACAATGGAGATTCCTAGCCAAGATTATTGTCTAGAAAGAAACAGATTGTCCAGCTCTCATGTATCTATGCCAGAAAAAAACACAATATACCCCCAAACCATGAAATTTATACTGCATTGACAAATGATCAAATAACCCCATGAGACTGTATGGTGAATGATTTCTTCCCACTCCAGAACTATACCAGATATCAACTAGTAGCTCATAGGCAATAGAGAATGGTGCTGTTAAGAAAGTATTAGCAGAGGCAAATCAGATTGTAGGCTCCCAGTCAGGTTAAAAAATGGCCAGTGGCACTTATCCTGCAAAAATATATAAGGAGGAAATAAGAGGGGAGAAATCTTCAAAAAATTATCCCTTAAGAGCTTAACAAACAAAGCAGTAATATTTTAAGTCATTGAGAAATCTACAAACTAATATAGGTGATAGAACTAAGGCAACAACAATCTCTTTTTTTTTAAAAATTAAAGCTTTTTATTTACAAAACATATGCATGGGTAATTTTTCAACACTGACCCTTGCAAAACCTTCAATTCCAAATTTTCCCTTCCTTCCTCCCACCCCCTACCATAGAGGGCAGGTAGGTCAAAACATGTTAAATATATGTTAAATTGTGGTGATTTTCTTCTTTTAAAGTAAAATAATGTGGTTCTCTGTGGGGTTTTTCGGGGGAGGTTTTCTGGAGGCAGCCTTAGTTGCTACTGAAAGTAATAATCACCTCAAAATGCAGCCAGGTGATAAAAGTTCAGATCTTTTATTGCCTCCAGTATAGCCCAGTTAGTTGAGGCCTATCTCTCTGCTTGGTTCCAAGAGCTCTTGCAGCTTTGTCCTTTGCTTCTCCCTCTGCTTTCTTCAGCCTCCAGAGCCAGCACCAAGTTGAATCTGTCTTGCCTCTGAGAGAGGGCTTCTGGCTCTCAATTTCCCAGAGTGCTCCTCTCCAACCTCATTCAATGTTCTAAAGTAAAACTCCTCACTCACAGAGGGCTTCTGGCTGAACTCACTTGATGCTCCCCTCTCAATCTAAAGTTAGCTCAACTCTTGAGTCATAGCTTCTTCACTCTGAAAAACTTTTTTGACTGGCCCATTGAAGCTCTATTTATGCTCCTTCGAGAGAGAGGGATTGTAGGATGTGAGAGAGAGGGATTATGGGTTTCTTCCCAGAGTGCTCTCTGGCCCTAAGAGCTTCAAGGGAGGTGTGAATTCACAAAGTTACACAGTTAACTTTGTGAATCTCCCATACTTGTGAATTCCAATGAATAAAGGTGTAAACACAAGCATTGTATCAATTAGTTCTACTTAGTACCTTATTTCAGGTTCTGGCCCAAAACATCTCAACTCTAATGACTTAACAATTTGTAAAGATTCCAATATTAAATCCAATATATGTATACATGTTTATACAATTTTCTTGCTGCACAAGAAAAATCAGATCAAGAAGGAAGAAAAAAAAAAACTGAGAAAGAAAACAAAATGCAAGCAAACAAGAACAGAGAGAGTGAGAATGCTACATCATGGTCCATACTCAGTTACCACAGTCCTTTCTCTGAGTGTAGTTCATCACTGGACAAGTAGAATTTGTTTGAATCATTTCATTTTGAAAAGAGCCATGTGTATCAGAACTGATCATCATATAGCCTTATTATTATACATAATGATCTCCTGGTTCTGCTTATTTCACTTAGCATCAATTCATGTAAGTCTCTCCAAGCCTTTCTGAAATCATCCTGCTGGTCATTTCTTACAGAACAATAATATTCTTAACATTCATATACCATAATTTATTTAGCCATTCTCAAATGGATGGGCATCCATTCAGTTTCCGGCTTGACACTACAACAAGGGCTACCGCAAACATTTTTGCACATGTGGGTCCCTTTCCCTCCTTTAAGATGTCTTTGGGATAGAAGCCCAGTAGTGACACTGTTGGGTGAAAGGGTATTCATAGTTTGATAACTTTTTGAACATAGTTCCAAATTGCTCTCCAGAATAATTGGGGGGTGGGGGGTAGCTAGTTGGTGTAATGGATAGAGCATCAGCCCTGAAGTCAGGAGGACCTGAATTCAAATCTGGTCTCAGACACTTAACACTTCCTAGCTATGTAGCCCTGGGCAAGTCACTTAACCCCAATTGCCTCAGTGAAAAGAAAAAAAAGAAAGAAAGAAAAGAACAGAATAATTGGATCAACAATGTATCAGTGTCCCAGTTTTCCTACATCCTCTCCAACATTTGTCATTGGAGAATGGTTTGCTCTATTATAAATTTGAGTCAATTCTCCATATATTTTAAAAAATGATGCCTTTATCAGAACGTTTGAATGTAAAAATGTTTCCCTAGTTATCAATTGGAGAATGGTTTGCTCTATTTTAATTTGAGTCAATTCTCCATATATTTTAAAAAATGATGCCTTTATCAGAACGTTTGAATGTAAAAATGTTTCCCTAGTTTATTGCTTCCCTTCTGATCTTGTCTGCATTAGTTTTATTTTACAAATATTTTTAACTTAATATAATCAAAATTATCTATTTTGTGGTCAATAATTATCTTTAGTTCTTCTTTCCTCACAAATTCCTTCCTTCTCCACAAATCTGAGAGGTAAACTATCCTATGTTCTTCTAATTGGTTTATAATATCATTCTTTATGCCTAGATCATGAACTCATTTTAACCTTATCTTGGTATATAATATTATATGTGGGTCAATGCCTAGTTTCTACCATACCAGTTTCCAAATTTTCCAGCAGCTTTTGTCAAAGAGTGAATTCTTATCCCAAAGTTGAAGTCTTTGGATTTGTCAAACACTATATTGCTATAATCATTGACTACTTTGTTCTATAAACCTAACTTGTCCCACTGATTAACTGCTCTTTTTCTTAGCCAGTACCAAATGGTTGTGATGACTGCTGCTTTTAAATATGGTTTTAGATCTGGTACAACTAGGTCACTTTTTTTTTTGACTTTTCTTTTCATTAATTCTCTTGAAATTCTTGACCTTTTGTTCTTCCAGATGAATTTTGTTGTTATTTTTCTAGGTCAGTGAAATAGTTTCTTGGGAGTTTGATTGGTATAGCACTAAATAAATAGATTACTTTAGGTAGCATTGTCATTTTTATTATATTTGCTCGACCTATCTAAGAGCACTTGATATTTTTCCAATTACTTAGATCTGACTTTATTTGTGTGAAATGTGTTTTGTAGTTTTGCTCATAATAGTTCCTGACTTTCCCTTAGCAGATAAATTCCCAAATATTTTATACTTTCGATGATTATTTTAAATGGAATTTCTCTTTCTATCTCTAGGCAAAAACAAACTTGATGGGCAGGGACACTAAGCTGTCTCATTTGATGTGTCATAGAGAATTTTGAAGATACAGCAACTTTGAATTTTTTTTTATTTTAAGTTAACATTTTTTTTACTTTTCCCAATTACTTGTAAAAGAATTTTTTACATTTATCTTTAAAATTTTGATTTTCAGATTCTCTCACTTCTTCTGCCCCAACCCTCTTTAAGAAGGCATATGTGAAGTTATATAAAACAGTTCCATAAAATCATGTAATGAAAGAAAACATAGATTTCCTCCCTCTAACAAAAAATACTCAAGAAAAAAAAAGCTTAAAAAAAAAAGAATGCTTCACTATCTATTCAGGCACAATCAGTTCTTTCTTTGGATATAGTTAGCATTTTCCCTTATGTCTTTCAGAGTAGTCTTGGATCACAGTATTGCTGTGAATATAAAAGTCATTCACAGATGATCAGGTAAAGATCAAGTTAGGACTATAGTTACCCAAGCTAAAACCAACCTAGGCCTCCCACCTAAAAAAATTATAACATGATAAAGTCTCAATTAAAAAGTTGAGAAATGAATAGCCTAAAAGCTATTGATTGCTATAAAACAAATCAATGAACAAATGTTATATGTGTAAGTTATCTTTATATGTATATAGGTATATAGTTTATGTACATATAATACATATATATGTTCATCAATGTATGTAGGCAAATAACTAGCATAGGTATATAATTGTATGAGTAATATATAATAGTTCGTAGCATATGTATATATATATATATATATATATCCATGTGTATATGTATATGCACTCTTAAGTGCCTGTATCTGTGTCTTTCTATGCGTAAGTATAAGTTAATGTGCTTCATTGTAAATTTATGTAAATATGTATATATATATATATATGTGTGTGTGTGTGTGTGTCTATATATTCACATTTGTGTATGTGTATATCTTATATAATAGATCAGGTGAACATCCAGAATGCAGTTTAGAAAGAGGGAGTAGCTGTGTAAATTCTGCAAAAAGATACTCAATGAAGAAAACTGATTTTACATAGGACTTCATGAATGTCTAAATAAAACTAAACAATAGGTGAATAAGTAAATAAAAGTTTTAAGAAATAAAATTGGAAGGAAAATAGATCTAAAAACTTGTAAGCCTTTTTGAACTAACCGATCATGAGATACTAAGAAGTACTGGAACCAAAAAAATGCTAAATACAGTGGAAAATATACAAATCTATTATCACTTGAAGCAGGCAAAACAAATATAAAAGAATTATTTAAAAATAATTGTGCTTCCTGAAAACTATTCCTTTATTTGTAAGCCTGAACACTCTAAAAAAATTTGAAATGGAAATTATCTAGTTCTATTGGCACCAGAGGGCAAAATAGTGATAGAAACAATTTCTTGGCTGCAAAACAAAACAAAGCAAAAACCCACCAAATTTTTTTTCTGATTGAAAAACAAAACAAAGCCAAATTATACAAATAAAACCCTGGAAACTAGTTGCAGGAATGTTATAATCAAAATTCAGAGCCTTCATATCAGGAAAAACATATTGAATGCATCAGAAAGAAGATGTGCAAATACCAAGGAACTATAGTAAGGATCATGTAAGAAATTCAAATAATATAACTTTATCCCCAAGGATAGTTTTCCCTGAAGAGCCCTGTATGATCCAAAAGAGCATAAATTGCAACTTAAATGGACAAGGAAACAAACAATTATAACAAAAAGGCCAAATATGAGTAGGAACTTTGAAATACGCACTTAAGCCTTTAGAGAAACATAGAAGGGTAAATTTCTTTGAGTAATTAGAGAGTCTGTGTAAGGATATGATGCTACTTTAACAGGTATTAAAAATATATCACTTCAGAATTTGCTTATTTCCAAAGAGTATTGAGGAAATTTAATTATGAGTAGAGGATCTAGGAATGAATAGGTCCTCTTCTGGTTTGAAAAGGAAAAAGAGAAGGGAGCATAAAAGTAATATTTTAGTTTAGAAAGGAACAAGGAGAGAGGAATTTACTATTTTTGATAAGTAAAGGGAAAGACAACAATAGTTTACAATTTCAGAGGAAGGAATTAGGGTAACAAACTTCAGATAAACATCATTTTATGTGAACTGGACAAAATAAATGTATAGAAAATACACACACTCAATTGAGATAGAATTAAATTAAACTAAAAGGAAGCATATTGGGGATAATATAAGGTAGGAAGTAATTTCAAGCAAAAAAAAAAAAAAAACAAAACAAAAAATATAAAACAAAACCCAACAAAATCTTCTTTGTTTTGATGAGGAGAATAAGATAAAATTAAAAAATATATATTTGAATATGTAATTTAATATTTAATAAATATATTAATAAATGTATTTTAAATGAGTAGAAATTACTGAATGCCATTAATAAATGAAAATAATGGTTTATATAGATCCCATTTCAGAGATTATGTATTGTAAAATTCTATAGCATGACATGAATTAATTCAAAATAGAATATAAAAGTACAACACAATTGTAAAGAAAAAAAATTCCAAAATTTAAGAGATTTAAAGAATAACTAAGCATTCCTTCAGATGTCCTATGGTGAAGCATGTAACTCACTTCATGATATAAAAGCAATGATCTGAAACAGCAGAGGGAATCATACATTTGTTTTTCTGGCTATTATATGGATTTATCTTTGGTTGTCTATGATTGTTGATTTGATTTCTTTTCTTTTTCTTTGAGTTTTTAATGGGAGACATGAATTGAGAGATGAGTGTTAGATAGATAATAAAATAAGTCAATGAAAATGGTTGTTGTTATTATGAACAGGACAAGTTTCAGAAATAAGGACAAGCCAGAATTTTGAAAGAAATGTGGAGTTTTTTTATATTGTTCAAAATGCAAATGATAATAGATGATTTTTTTTTTTAATTTTTGTTTCATATCAATTTTTTGTTACCCTATGTTATGTATATGCAAATGCTCATTTGGGGGCACATGAATTTGAAATTTATTTTAAGAGCAAAAAGAAAATTCAAAAAAGGCAAAAAGTGCTTATCATATAATGAAGGAAATCTAATTTATTTAGCATGAATGAATGTAAGTTATTTAATTATGATTTATTTATATACTCTATAGTGACTTTTGGTACACTCTACTAGAATTACTATAGTCAGCTTAATTGGCTACATTTATGCCAAGAACCTAAGGTTCTTCTGATGACTTGGCCTAGAAAAGAAACAGATGACATACTAGGGCTCCAGATCAAAACTCCCCCAAAGGGCTGGAGAGGGCCTTAAATACTGTTCTATCAACCATAACCCTGTTTGGCCACATAGTCTTGTCAACATGGCTGTTACTGTATCATAGCTGGTGCCATTTATCTCAGACTTATTAATCTGTCCAGAGATTTCCCTTTTCCATTGTTTGAGTTTGCCTCTGATATTTATAGCATCTTACCCAAACAGCTATAGTAAACCACAAGGGCTTCAGCTGGGAATATATCCTATGATAGCCCTCACCCAGGACAAAAATCTAATAATTTTTTATAGTTCAGCCTGAATTGGATAACCATTAAAAGTTTTACTGCCAAACTAAAATTTATGCTAGTGTAAGTCTATCTCTTATTTACAATTCACCACAGTCAATGATCGAATAATATAAACATAGATGTTTCCATAGATAGCGTCTGTCATAAGATAACATGATCCTCTGCCTACATACATCAACCCTGAAAGTTACCTGTTTTAAAAATGGAAGTAACATAAATATTGATTGGAAAAATCCCTACTGGGAATCTGAAAGTGAAAACACTTCAAAGATGCTTATAAATAAATTAGCAAATCAGGTGAGTCTCTATGAGACTTAGTTTAATCTGTTTGTCTTTTCCCCCCAAGAGTTTGCAGTTTTCTTTTTCCTCTCCTCCTCCTCCAGTCAGTCCTGGGCTTATTTTCAAGTCACATTTTAACTGCTCGTCATTGCAAAGTGATTGCTGCAGATTTGGCTGTATTCTCTAAAAAGCTCAGGTCATTTTCTTGCCTGCCATTCTTGCCAGTTCATTTCCTGATTTGGAGAAAACTGTTCTCTTTATGAGATGTCATTATCCTTTACTAGCAATTGTTGGCTAATATGTTGCATGCTCCAGTAAATTATAACTTTATGAGTAGTTCTCATGTGGACTCTAGATGTGCTTACTGTGTGGTGGCCTGTTTAAATTAAAGGCAATGAAGGCAGCCAGTCTTCTTTTGTGTTCTGTTTCTTCAGTTCTCAATACTAGTTGTCTTGATCAGAGAATATTTCCCAATGATCCATAGTAGGAGAAGTACCTTGCTAGTCTGCTTTTCCAATTCCTTAAAGAACTGGCCTCAAAATAATTTTCTTCCATAATTTTTCAAATCTGATTTTTTTGACAATGAATGAGCAGGAAAAAAAACAAAATAGAAATGACCTTATTTTTATATTTCTAAGGTCATGAAAAATAGATTGTGTGCAATGAGTATTAATCAAATTATAAAGATTCAGGTATTAAGTAGGATATTTAGATAAAATGATCCTGACATAGTATTGGCTTCTTATTCTGACTATAACATTTATATACAGATATGTATACACAAATAGTACATAAAATTAGTATCCACACACACACATATATATACATGTATATATGTTTATATATGTGTATATGTACAAACATGTATATGTATAAGACATATATGTTTGTGTACCATTTATACAACAAGGTGTCCTGGGACATCTAGTATTTTTTACAAATATAAGTTCTGTATCAAAATATTGAAAATATGTTGGAAGACAGTGATTTTGTTGCTCAGTAAAGTGGATAACAGATCAATATTCAACAGCCCTTTTATTTCTTCTACTTGAAGAGGATACTAGACTTTGACCTTGGAAGTCATTTTTCCTTTGGTCTTTATATGGCTTTGTCAGTCATAAATTGACCAGTACAAAATGGTCTACAATTGTGGATTTGAAGTGGTGACAGAGAAATAATATTTAAAAGCCCATAATTCTATGAAATGATGGTATACAACAAGCATTCAAACCTTTGTATAACACATATACCATTGCCTTAGGACCAGCAGGTTAGAAAGGTCAATGCTATCATGAATTATAATGAGCAAGGTGATATTTGATATTAAGTATAAGAAGCAGACAAGATAATAATAAGTGCAGCCCAGGAATCCAAGAGGGTTGGTGACCATATATGCCTTATTTATACCATGAACAAAAAGATAAAAAGGACTTCTATATTTATTGCAAATTTAAATGGTCAGTGTCATCAGACATGTGTAGATGGCTCTATTTTTAAAAGAGACAGATTTTCCTTTTGAAGAAAATATTGGGAATGAAGATTTCAAGTATGTTAGCAGATTCAATGGTATTTTTATGGGATCTTTCATCTTCCCAAGTTATATTGATTCCATTTTATGTTAAACATTTAGGTGGAGAAATGAAATAAACCTACACTAAGATTTGGAAGAGAGGAGAAAATTTTAGGGATATGGCAAAGTAGGTCAGAAAACTTTATTCTCCAAATTTCCTCCAAAGAAAAGGATAGAATATCGCCTCAGAGGTAATGTAGATCAATGGAAATGAACAAAAGTCAAGGTAAAACATTTGTTCTCCCAAGATTCAGGAAAGACCTAAGCTCTAGAGGCAGAGATTGGATTTGAGAGAAGTGCAGGAATTCTAGGCCAGCTCTAAGGAATCTACAAACGGCAAATGTACATATACACATATAAATTGGGGGTAGCTCGGGTTAAAGTTAGCCTCAGGCTAGAAATTTTCATCTCATTGCTGGTATGGGAGTCTTTCCCTGGCATATGAGAAATTTGAAGGACCTTCCACTGTTTAGAAATACCAAGACCAATTGTGGCAACTAGGTTTACCTTGGGCTGGGCTGTCGTTGTGGAAAAGAAAGAGCTAATACACATATGATGAGTTCAGTATCAGTATCAGAGCACCATCACTGCTGACTCTAAGTATTTGCAGGTGAACACAGTCTTTGGTTTCAGTTCCAGGGATGAGAGAACACCTGTAGCTTTTTTTTTTTTCAATTTTGTTTTATTTAAAGAAACAGAATAAGCAAAAAGAAAAACAAAAAATAATACAAATCAAAATGAAACAAAACTATATATATATATATGTGTATATATATATACACACATATATATATTAGTAGAAGAAATTATATTCAAAAGGGTTCCTCTTTACTTCCTTATAATTTTTTTTCTTTTGTTCTTTGTTGCTCTTTTTATTTAATTTATTATTTCCCCCCTTCATTCTTCCCACTACTGCCAAGCAGGCTATAGTTAAGAAAGGATATATTTATTTATATATATGTAGATATATACATACATACACATACACACATCCCCCATACACACAGGTCTGTTTTTATCCCTGCTGACTCTTTCATTAAATTCTTCTCCATAACTTGGCTTACTATTACTTAATTTCCCCCTACCCAGGGATCCCTCCCTTGTCTTTTCCTCTCACGCTTTATTTCTCCATTTACCCATTCCACTCCCCTTATTTCTTTATATATTTTGGAGGGTGTTATACCTGTCATGGTATATATGGAGTGCAGTTTATTGAACCCATTCCTGTTGTGAATAGGTTTTGAGAACTATGAGTCCTCCTCTCTCCTCTAATGCTTCTGTGCATTCTTCCTCTGCACCTACTTTGTATAACATAATTACTGTTTTTACCTTTACTTTGCAAATCTTTCTTTGGAGCTTATCTTATTGTTCATGTAAATCTAAAACAAAGTATGTAAAAAAATAAACTATTCATTCATGTTTAAACAGTTTGTTCATGTTGAATTACTTAAAATTGCTCTTTGATATTGATTCTCATATGTTAAATTTTCTGTTAAGTTCTGGTTTGGTTTGTAGAAAATCCTGAAAATCTGAAAGTCTGTTGAATGTTCATTTTTTTTCACATTGAAAATTATAGATAATTTTTCTGGATATGATATTTTTGGCCACAGGCCTAATTCTTTTGTATGTCTGTAGATATGATTCTAAGACTTATTTTTTTTATTGTAGCTGCTGATAAATCTTATACAATTCTAATTTTAATTTCAGCATATCTGAAGGTTTTTTTTGCAAAATTTTCTCTTTGATCTACAAATTTGAAATTTGACAATAACATTCCTATGCGTTTTCCACAAAGGATCTCTTTGAGGTGGTGATAGGTGGATTTTTTTCTATTTCTACTTTCCCCTCATCTTCTAGAATTATTTCCTGCATTTTTTTTCAAGGTTCTCTTTCTGCTCATAACTTTCTGGCAGTTCCCTGACATTTTCTCTTAATCTGTTCTTTAGATTTATTATTTTCCTTATGAGATGCTTCACATTCTATTCTATTTTATCATGCTTTACAATTTATTTTATTCTTTCTTGATTTCTTATAGCTTTACTGACTTTCCCTTGCCTGATTATAATTTTCAAAGAGTTATTTTCATCTTTGAGACTCTATACTTCCTTTTTTATTAGTTATTTTTTCATAATCTTGTTTTTCTTGAATGATTTAATTTTTTTATTTAGTTTTTGTTCAATGTCTCTCATTTGATTTTTGAAATATTTTTTGAATTCTTGTATAAATTCTCTCTGGACAGAGAGCCATTTCATAATTATTTTGGATAGAAGCATTTATTTACTAAAGTCTCTTCCTTTGAAGATGAATCTTGTTCTTCCCTGTTACCACATATTTCTTCTTTGCCGGTTCATTTTGCTTTTTAATTCAAGGTATTAGTATAAGCATCTCTGATCATGGGGTGAATGGATGATGCCTCAAACTTCTTTTCAGCTCTCTCTTCTGACCAGGAACCCTGAACCAAGAGTTTCCCCCTCCTAGCCAGCAGCATCCCTGCCTCACTGCCTGTGCACTCACCTAGAGCTGGATCCTTCTCAAACAAGGCCATATCTCAGCAGCACAGCTGGGCATGTGTTCCCAATCAGCTCTAAGGTTCCTTCTTTCTTCCCCAACTCAAACCTCCATTAGACAAAAAGCCTGGGAGGTGAAAGTCTCTATGAGTCTTTTAAAGGGTCTAGCTACCCAGCTATCCAGAGAGGTCCCCACCTGATATTTTGCAGAGTTAGCCCAGAGGTGTTGCACTTCAGACATATCAATCCTAGCCCCAGGTCTTTCTTCAGTTATTGTCCAGTTATGTCAGGAAACACTTGTTCTGCCCCTAATATTCTTAATTTTTCACCAGTCTATGTTCACTTTGAGATGCAAATTTGTTTTATTTGGAGGGAAATCAGGAGAGCTTGAAATTTACCAACCTACTTTGCCATCTTCCCAGAATCCTCTGAAAACTGTAATTTACAGCCAGAGAAGGTACTACAGGAAGTATGATCATTTGGAGGACATGGTGGCCTTGGGGGTCTAACTGTAATATAAGAGTGATGAGGAGAATCGAAGGCTGAGAATTGGGATAGACCACAGAAAATAAGAAAGACCTAAGCCTTGAGGCATAATTTCCCATATCTCAGGTTTAGAACTTGATCACAGCAATAATGGCTAAAAATAAAATACAACAACAATAACAACAAAGAACAAGCAAAGTACAAAGAAACCATTTATAGATAGATGCTGTGGGGATAGTGAAGGTCAGAGTTCATATTCACAAGAAGACAAGAAAGTCACCCATTTTTCAGTGAGAAACATTAATTGGTACCAAACACATGCAAAAAAATTCTTAAAAGAACTTTAAAAAGACTTTTGAAATTAAATAGGAAAAATCTAAGAACGATTTGGAGAAAAAAGAGTAATCCAAGAAAATTATTAAAGTCAATTAACTTGAAATAGAGAACTAATTTTTTTAAATAACTTTTTATTGACAGAACCCATGCCACTCACTTCTGTTCTGATTTTTCCTTTCCCTCCCTCCACCCCCTCCCCCAAATGGCAAGCAGTCCTTTACATGTTAAATAGGTTACAGTATATCCTAGATACAATATATGTATGCAGAACCAAATAGTTCTCTTATTGCACAGGGAGAATTGGATTCAGAAGGTATAAATAACCCAGGAAAAAAAACAAAAATGAAAGCAGTTTATATTCATTTCCCAGTGGAGAACTAAAATTTTAAGGAGGAAAATAGTTCCTTGAAAATGAGAATTGGGCAAAAGATACCTAATGATATTTTAAGACATCAAGAAATCATAAAACAAAATCAAAATAATTTAAAAAAGAGAGAATGTGAAATGTCTCATTAGCAAAACAACTGATCTGGAGATCAGCTTGAGAAGAAACCATTTTAAAAATAATCAGACTGCCTGAAAATTACAATTAAAAAGAATCTTAATACAATATAAAAATTATGAAAGCAAACTTCCTTGAAGTTCTGGAACAAAAAAGCAAAGCAGAAATAGAAAAAAAAAACAAAAACCCTCCAGAGAGCACTACCTGAAACAGATGCTAGGAAAAAAATTATAGGAATACAAAAGCCTCCCAGGTTAAGTGAAAATATTGAAGCCCAAAAGAAAAAAGTGCCATGGAGATATAATAATGAATACACAAAATCTATCAGCTATTACAGTGAAAGATTATATATGTTGGAATATCAATGAATGAATGAATTAATTTTTAAAGCTTTTTATTTATATATGTACACTTGGATAATTTTCAACATTCACCCTTACAAAACCTTGTGTTCCAATTTTTCCCCTCTCTTCTTCCCATTCCCTCCCTTACATGGGAAGTAATTCAATATATATTAAACATTTGCATTTCTTATATACATATTTCCACAAATACCATGCTACACAAGGAAAATTAAATCAAAAAGGAAAAAAAAGAGAAAGAAAACAAAATACAATCAAACCACAACAAAAATGAAAATACTATGTTATGATCCACACTCAGTTCCCACAGTCATCTCTCTATTTGTGGACGGCTCTTTCCATTACATGTCTATTGGAGCTCACCCGGATCATCTTGTTGAAAAGAGCCACATCCATCAAAACTGATCATCATATGATCTTGCTGTTGACATTTATAATGACCTTTTAGTTCTGCTCATTACTTACCTTCAGTTCATGTAAATTTCTCCAGGCCTCTCTGAAATCATCCTGCGGATAGTTTCTTAGAAAAAAATAATATTCCATAGCATTCATGTACCATAACTTATTTAGCCATTCTAAAAATGATTGGCCTCCACTCTGTTTCCAGTTTCTTGCCATTACAAAAAGGGTTGCCACAAACAAGTTTGCACATGTGTGTCCTTTTCCCTCTTTTATGATTCTTTAGGATAAAATCCCAGTGGAGACACTGCTGGTTCAAAGGGTATACACAGTTTGACACTCTTTGGGCATAGTTCCATTGCTCTCCAGAATGGTTGAATCAATTCACAACTCCAGCAACAATGTATTAGTGTTTCACTTTTCCCACATCCCTTCCAACATTTTTCATTATCTTTTCCTGTCATCTTAGCCTATTTGAGAAGTGTGTAGTGGTACCTCCAATTGTCTTCATTTGCATTTCTCTGATCAATTGTGATTTAGAACACCTTTTCATCTGACTAGAAATGGTTTTAATTTCTTCATCTGAAAACTGTCTGTTCATATTCTTTTACTATTTATTACTTGGAGAATTGCTTGAACTCATAAATTTGAGTTAATTATTTATATATTTCATAAATGATGTCTTTATCAGAATATTTGAATGTAATTTTCCCCCAGTTTATTCCTTCCCTTCTAATTTTGTCTACATTAATTTTGTTTGTACAAAACCTTTTTAACATAATATAATAAAATTATCCATTTTGTATTCAATAATGTACCTTAGTACTTCTTTGCCTACAAATTTCTTTTTTTAACCACACATTTCAGAGATAAACTATCTTTTTTGTTCTTTTAATTTGCTTATAATATCACTCTTTATGACTAAATCATGAACCCATCTCAATATAGGATGTTAAATGTGGATAAATTCTTAGTTTCTGCCATACTAATTTCCAATTTTCCCCAATTTTTTTTGTCAAATAGTGAGTTCTTGTAGGAAAAAAATGGGGATATTAGGGTTTGTCAAACACTAGATTACTATAATCATTGACAATTATGTCTTGTAAACCTAACCTATTCTGCTGATCAACTACTCTATTTCTTAGCCAGTATCAAATGGTTTTGATGACCACTGCTTTATAATATAGTTTTAGGTCTGGTATAGCTAAAATTCCCTTGAAATTCTTGACCTTTTGTTTATCCAGATGAACTTTATTATATTTTTTCTAGCTCTGAAAAGTAATTTCTTGTGAGTTTGATTGGTAAATTGAATAAATAAATTAATTTAGATAGCACAGTAGACCTGAGTAATGACCAAGGTTATTTACATGGAAAAATAAAGTATAATCATGAATAAAAAGAAAAGATATTTAATGAACTGAAAGACTTTCAAATATGAATGACAAAAAACAGAAGAATTATATAACACATAATATGCAAAAGAAATATAAACATTATGGACAATTACAAGAGACTCAAAATCAAACAATTACTTCTTTAATATGAAAATGCAATCAGCACTTAATGACTCATTTTTATTTGTGTGGTTGAAAAGAAAGACATGGAATGACCTTTAAGTACGATTCTATGTCTCTATCCATCCATAAGCATTTGTGTGTGTGTGTGTGTGTGTGTGTGTGTGTGTGTGTGTCTAGCACAAAGAAAGACAAAAAGGAGCAAGTATCTCATTCAAAGTAGATAAAAAGAAAAAATACACAGAAAATTCAAGAAGCTAATAGAGGAGATGAATAGTGCTGATCTCTCTGTCTCTCTCTGTCTCTCTGTCTCTGTCTATGTCTCTCTCTTTCTATATACACACGTGTGTGTGTGTGGGGGGGTATTGTGTGTATAAAAGTCTTTTAAATTCAGAAAGAAACAAGCAAGTAGGGATATAGGGTGAGGGAAAGGAAAAAGGAGAGAAAAGGAGGAAAAAACAGCTGGTAGAAGTAAAGTGGAGAATTCAGGAGGAAAAGAAATAATCTAAGGAGTAGAAGCAAATCAGAATAATGAAGACAGATAGAAACAGAATAAAAAAGATTATAAGGAAAATAGGAAGAAGAAAAATAAGCAACAAATAATTAAAACACAGAAAGTGAATTGGATGAATTCACCCCTAACATGAAGAGATAGTAGGTAAAAAATTTCAACTCAATAGTACATTGCGGAAAATGTTATAAAAATGTTTAGATGCCAACATAAAATAATGATCAGGAGTAAAATTTATTATGTAAAACAAAATAGGGGTAAGAATCATGATCTCAGAAAAACCTCAAGTTTTTGAAAACAGATTTAATTAAAAGAGAAAAAAATAGAGAAACTACATTATATGCCAACCATACTAATAAGTATTGTTTTGGGCTATTTATAATAACTATACAATATAAGGTCAGGGTATTGTCATGGTACAGGAAATGAGATGGTGTATTTAGTAAAATATGAAAATACTTGGACTTAGGAAGGAAGATATTATCCACCTTTAAAGAAACAGGAAAAGTGAAAATAAGCATAGATTGTTGTACATATGTATATATCCATATATATATATATATGCTTATATATGTATGATTATAATTACTTGTGCATATATATGCGTGTGTGTGTGTGTTTCTCTGTATATACATCCACCAACATATATATATATATATATATATATATATGCTTAATTGTAGCCTTCTTGGGGAGGAAAGGGGAACATAAAGTACAAAGCAGAAAACAAAAGAAAATCTGTAAGGAAGTTTAAAAAATGAAAGTTTTGCATGCAATGTGTAGTCTTGATTAAATAGGCTTGCTTGAATTGGAATTTTATTGCTTTATATTTTGAATTCTTTCCTATGTTTGGCTATACACATGGCAATATTTTTTCTTTCCTTATTTTATATTTGTTTAAAAGAAAAGAATGAAAAATTTTGGATTAGAGAGATTTAAAGTGCTTCTAGAGACCACATCTCATCCTGAAACATTTAATTCTAGCAGAAAAGTTTTTTTCTTATTTTGTTTGCTTCAAATCTTAATGCCCTTGAGTTGTAGCAGAATTATTAGATTCCTAGAAATTAGAGCTTTCTTAGAGTTTATGTGTAGCAATAATTCCTCTTATTCTTTCTATGGACTGGTATCAAATAGTAAAGTGAATAACTTCTGCTGATACCAACATCATTCCTATCAGGAACATTTTTGTGGGAAGCAATGTACGTTCATGAAATCATTGTCGAGTGAAAAAAGAACTTGAGCATTTGCTATGAAATGTTTTCCTTCCCTTCTCTCCAGTTGCACAATTACACAAAAGCTTAAGACAAGACAAAGAAAAAGGCCAGGAAGGGTTACTTTAAACTACATGCATCATGGACAATCAGTTTAGAGAACATCAAGGCATTGTTGTTGTTCAGCCATTTTAAACTTTTCATGAATTCCTTTTTTTGGGGCAAAGAACCTGGAATGATTTGCTTTTTCTATTTCCAGATCACTTTATATTTAAGGAACTGACACAAACAAGGTTAACTGACTTGCCCAATTGCTCATACAATTAGTAAGTGTCTGAGGTCACATTTGAACTCACAAAATTAAGTTTTACTGCATTCAGGTCCGGTATTTTTTTTAAATCCACTGAGTCACCTAGATGAAGCCAAGGAATAGACGTAACCAAAAGAAAGATTTGAAAAAATAAATAAGATGGCTTGGTCACATGGAAGTAAAAAAGGATAATCAGTGTTTAAGACATGCTTCAATCATTTTCTTGTGGCATTCATTGAAAGTAAAGAAGGCTCTGTAATTGGGAATGAAATGAGTGAATGTTTCATCATATGGACAGGCATGGTATAATTATAATAAGGATAATTGAAGGAAATCTTCACAACATTTATATCATATATCTGGAACATTTGAGAATACTAGGAAAGAAAATTTTTTTTCTATTTTTTCTATTAATTTTTCACCAGACTCATGACTATTTTTTGTCTACCAAAGACTTGAATAGAAAGGTCTCTATGGGGTATATTCTGATAAAAATTTATAAATATATCTGCAATATCTTTTTCATTAATTAATATATTAACTCTGAGGTCCCTACCATTTTTTATTAAGTACATATGTATTAAAGAGAGTTCTTCCTCTCTTTTATCATGTTTTCATTCATCTGTCTCTGTATCAAACTGTCAGATTCATTAGATTTAAATTAATTTAAAAGTCTCTGAGTATAAATTAATTTACAATGTAAAAACAATAAAATAATGACAAATAATTATATATCAGCCATAAAAAAGATTATAAAGAGACATATCTTATCATATATCCTGCTCACTTTTTCTTTGTTCTCAAATCCTTCTATTATTTAGCTCTCAGTGAAGGAATTCTCTCAAAAATTCTCCATATAAGGTTTTTTTTTATATAAGATAATAATTAAACTCAGTATATTTCTTTAATCTCTTTCATCTGGGTAGTTCACCCACTTGGTAACTGAGGAAATAGGTCTTAGTCTTTTTTCTTTGTTCTTACATAATCTTTCTTCTTATCACAGTTTAAACAGATACCACAAATTCCTCATGATTCATATTTATATTGAGATTTCTAAATTTCCCATTCCCTCCAATGATACAGAAATAAGAAACATAGTCTTTGTTTTAGAGACTTTTGAACTTGGTATTCTTTTTACATGTATTTGTAATGGAAAAACAAAACTTGCTGGGTCACCAAAATATGAGAACTTATGAATTCCAAACAATCGATCAACTTCTATTAAATGTTAATATGTTTCATTTATTGTGCTAAGCCCTAGGAATAAAAAGTCTCCCTCCTCAAGTAGCTCACAATCTGAGGAAAGAGATAGTAAGAAAATTCACAAGTACAAACAAAAAAGAAATAACAGTAGAAAAACACTAGCCTTAAGAGAGCGTGGAATACTTCCTAATGAAGATGGGATCTTAATTGAAACTTAAAGGAAGCCAGAGAAGATAGTATGTACAAATGAATAGGGAGAGTATTTCAGGTAGAAGGGACAGACAGGGAAAGTGTCTAAGCTAAGAGCTAAGAGATGTCGTGTCTTGTTCATGGAATGGCAAGGAAGCCGTTTTCACTGCAGATAAAGACCTACATAGACTGGGGCAGCTATATGGTATAGTAAAAGGAGGTCGAGTTCTGGAGTCAGTAGGCCTTGAGTTCAGTCATTTAAATCCAACTACCTTATACTCCCCACAAAAGAGTACTCCTCAAAAAAGACATATACTTTCTATACCACATTGAAGCATCTGTTTTGTAAATGAAGAAAAAAGAGAAGTAAATGAAGCTCAAAAACAGACTTAAACTTGAGGGTAATAGTAAACTGAGAGTACCTCTGCTATCAACCACACACCTCTACAAAAATAATGGTTTTTGGGGAAACTTGTTCTAACAGGCTACCAGAAATATAGAAATTTTTCATAAGATATTAAAAAAAAAAGTGGGAAGAGTTTTATCACCAGGCAAAAGCTCACAATTGACTATTGTAGGATTCTTTTTTCCAAAGGAATTATAGCAAGAGGAGCCTCAAAACATTTTAAACCAAAAGAGGAAAGGTAGAAACTTTATCCTATGAAAAAGTGTTCTTCAATTAAGAAGTCTGATTGAAGAAAAAGATAAAAACATAAAGCAACTCCACCAACATATCCAGAATGAAATATACCTAACTTTAGTCAGAAGACTAGTGAATAAGTCTAACAACCCCCTATAGATATTTCAAGTCCTGTAGAGACAATGCAATATAAAATATTTTATATAAAATAAATGCCTGATATAGGTTATATATGTTTGTAAATATTGGACATATTTGAAAGAAGTATAATGGCAACATCAAAAGTCATCAGAGAACCTATAGCATTAACATGAGATGTCACTTCAGTGCTATGCTTCAAGGTATGCTGATACCCTATTTTAAATGCTCCCGAAAAGTGTCCTGGTAATATGTGATCATTATGTTTGTGTTCACCACAAATATGTACTCTGTTTACATTTATTCCTTTTGTGTGCCTCTCCATACATAATTATATGCTTATCTTTTTCCCATGTGTATATAAGAATTGCTTTATTATTCTTTTTTATGGTTTATTAAATGACTGTCCTTTGAATTAATTGTGTTCTCTGTCTGATTGTAAAGTTTAATCCAATATCAGAAGATATGTATTTTGAGTGGATGTGGACCAACTTGTTACCTTGAACCTGATGTTAGCCTTGTCTTGGTCTGTACATGTACAAGTTGGAGTGTGCTCACTAAAATTATCTTGAAAAAGATAGTGATTCTTTTTTCCATCAATCAAAATGACTTGCTTATTGGGTATTTCAAGGCAAGGCAAGGAAAGGCAAGGAAAGGAAAAGTCAATGATACGCTTGATGGAAAATGCCTAACAGATAAAATAGAATTAGAATTTACATGTTTTGGGACCTAGCAACTTGTGAATGGCTGAGAAATGAAATGTTTTTCCAAGCTTTTAATTGAATGAATGAATACATACATACATATATGTATGTTTGTGTCTATATATATACACACATATATAATATATATATCCAAAATTAAACAAAACAAATGAAGATCTCTTTCAAATGTAATATTTGTGATCAGATCTTTTAATAGTAAATTTTGAACTGTTCTTTTTTTGGCCACTATTTAGTTTAATCTTCATTTATTTTTATTTTTTGTTTAGAACATCCATTTTGAACAAATGGAAAATTCAGTGACAACCCGATTGTAAAGGTAATACCATACATAATTTTCTGCAAAGAACATTTTCTAGTGCTCAATTCTATGTGTCAGAGAGACAATTTCTAAAGCATCAGCTAAGACAATCTATTTTGGAACCTATGGGAATAGCAGCATTTTTGTGAAGACAAAGCAATAAAGAAAAATAAATCTGCATAAATTAGATCTCTGAAGAGATTCAAGATCCCTCATTAGAGACTCATTTTAAAAATGCTGATATCCATATACTGTTCTTTCCAGGAGAGACCTTGAGGAAAAGCAAGAAGTTATTGAAAATCTCTCTTCATTTAGTCTACATAAACATTTCTGAGGGTTATGAAAAACATTAAGTTCACAAATTTCATAGAATAAAACCATTACAAAAGACATAGTTTTCCACCAATCTTGAATCATTCGAGTTCCTTCATACTTTCTTGAATTTAGTAAAGCTTTTTATGCAAGTCTTTCTCCAAGAAGATCAGCATATATTTCCTTTTTACATTGTGATTTTGTATTTATAGGTCATCACAGAAAGGCAAGACTGCAATTTTTGAAACTAAAAGAAAAAAAAATTCATTAAAAACATTATCACCAGCACTACCATCACTACCATTACCATTACCACCGATACTAATACCACCACCAACATTAATAGCAACAAAATAAATCATTATTTCTTTCTACCTTTGTTCTGAAATCAATCTGTGGCTTGTTGGTGAAGCTTTTTGCTAGGGAAGTGTGTTAGACTGGAACATTACAAATTTCCTAATTAAGTTTTAAATATAATGTTCAATTGGATTGTTATGTTGTATAGTCTTTACTGATGTATGTGTTCTCTTTTTGTTATAAAGTATCAATCTCTAAGAACAAAGTTGGGAATTAAGTAGTGGGAAGCATAGAAGGTATTAAAATATAAATCATCATCATCAACAACAACAATAACTAAGATCAAAGACAAATCTTTTCCAGGTTCCCACTTATTATCACTTCTTAATATTTATATGTTGAAAATATATTTTAATGCCTAAACATTTTCCAGTGAAGAAAAATTTGTGGATATAAAAAGATACCATTTTGTCAAATCAAACAAAAAAGAAAAGGCAAAGTAAGGCAAGGCAAAAGAGACAAGGCAAGAAAAGAAAGGAAAAGGTAAACCCATTAGTGCTTCATGTTTAAAAAAATGCCTGACTCATTATTTTATTAATTGAATGACTATTTAAATATTTCAAAACCCAGACTTTTGTGAATGACTAAGCGGGCAATTAAATTAATGATACATTTTTTTCATTATTATCACTTAATTAGCAGATAGCTAGCTCATCAACAACAAAGATTTCTTTGTCACACAGTCTAATCTTATAGATTAAAATCATATGAAGAGATTTGTTTAAACCTTTATAGTTTTTATTTTGTGATGATTGAGAGACCATCATATTAAATCCCTGCCTTACACAGCAACTCAGCAGACTCAAAAGAGATTCTTAAAGAATCCAAAAAAAAAAAAAAAAGATTGATGAAGACTAGTACACTTCTGTCTTTCATCAATTTAACCCTACCCCTTATGCATACATACCAAACAATTAAGGGGTAAAGGAATATAAAAACTTGGCATGGTATCATTAGGATAATATCAAAAATATTAAAATTAAAAATAAAAGCTATAGCCAACAATCAGGATAATATTTCTTTTACATTTTATTTGGAAAAAATCAAGGCCATGTTTTAGAATGAACAGTCTCGTAGCTTAGAAGACCTAGGATCTGGTCTTCTCTGAGATTTATCCTGGTGATGTAGCTATGGGTATGCCATTTCCTTTTTTATTCAACTATGCAAATTTACATTACTTGGTTGCAGAGCAGTTGCTAAGAAGCAAAATACACACAATCAGAAGAAATATAATAGAGAAAAATGGTATCTTAGATGTCAATTTAAAAAAAAATCAAATTTACAAATGCAAGGTGGGAGAGATATGGGTATACAGCAACTTGATTAGAAAAAAAAATAGCCAAATGGGGAGAGGAAAGAATATGCATATGAGTCAAGAATGTGATATGGCATCTAAAATGTTAATGTAATATATTCACATTTAAAAAAACATATCTGTAACTTTTTTCTGTCTTCTTATTAGACCAAATATGGGTAATTTGTTCAATTTGTGACGTAGTTTAAGAAAGACATTTACTAAAGCATTTCTAAGGGAGGGCCACATATTTAATAAAGTGATTCTAGTTTAATAAATTTATAGATTAGAGCTGAGAGGATCTTAAAAATGATCATCAAGAAGAAAGCTTCCCTTTTAAATATGAGGGAACTGAAATTCAGAATACTTGCATGACTTGTGGAAGTTCACAAAGTTAGTAAGTGAACATTTAGCACAATTCTTCCTAATTCCAAGACTTTTTTTTTCTACTGCATCATTCAGCTACCTCCAAGCTATGTATGTCATGATGTCTTAAAGGAATTAGAGACTTTTTGTATCCTGAAGTGAAGATTTAGAAAGCTGTAACAGAAAACCACAACTAAAGATATAAACGCCATGACCACTAATCAAACTACTATATCCTTCACATGTACCATGATTCAAGTCTCAGAATCTCTCAAGCAAAGAGAGGGTCAGAGAGTTTAGGGATAGTTTTTGGTGTTATGGATATATCTTGGCTCAAAGTATGTTTTTTATCCAGGAATAAAGAAAATTACTTAAGAGCTTTTAATCTGGATAGGAAATGGAATATTTTCAAAGTTATGATCCTTTAATATATCCAAAAATAAATTTTTGAATGTCTTTTTATTTTCCCCTACACGCATCCAGATATTTTAAAATACCTTGATAAATATTTAAATATATTGACTAGGATTAGAGTTGGAATGGATCTTAGTTGTCAACTTAGACAACTCTTTCATCTTATAGATGTGATAATTGAGGCACAGACAGTTTAAAGAACATGCCCAAAGTCATATATGCAGAGATAGAATGAAAATTTGAACTCAAGTTTTTCAATATCAACAAAGCATTCTTTTTCATTTCACTACAGTGTGGTCATCACACTACTATATTAGGTAAGTTTTGAGATTCCTTATAGCTTTTAGATACAAGGGTTCATTTAAGTATCTTTTTAGAATCAAGAGATATTCAGGGAAATTAAGGATTCAGAAAGGACCAGAGAGGCTAATCTTCTATTCAAAGTATAATTCCCTATGCATTATTTTAGCAAACAATCACTTCATAAATAAGCATTTATTATATCCCTTTTCTATGCCAAGCCTTGTGCTTTTCCTTTAGCTTCTATCTGAATACCTCCAGAGAAGAGAGACTGTATAACTTTTTTTTAATTGATTTTTTTCACTAAATACAAAATAAGAAAAAAAAAAAACAGAATGAAAAAGTCAGAAAAAGAAAATAAACAAAACAAAACAAAACAGAACATTGTCATGTGCCCAGCAGAACATCCGGGAGGATTCAAAATATATAACAATAAATTATCATTTCAAAAAAGCATATATAACAACAGAAGAAATTATATACATGAGTGTCCACCTTTTCTTTGCTTCCTTGTGGGTTGTTCTTTTGTTCTAGGTTATTTACTATTTTCATTTTATTCTTTCCCCCTTTTTTTTCCCCTCACCTCCCTCAAACAAGTACATATATATTTATATATACATATATAGACACATATACATATATATATAATTCACATATATATATATAGTTCACATATAGATATTTATATCTATCCATTTATCTGTTTTTTGAATTTAGACTTAAAGTTGGGCTCTATTTCCAGCATAGGATATAATAATAGAGCAATATCTCAAGATTCAGTCTTTTTGCATTGCTGTCTTTCAAAGTTAATTACTAGAGGCTGGAAATTTTTTGTTTCTTTTAAGATGCTGTGATCTGGAAAAGAAAGAACTTTCTGTATTTATTTACATGTTTTTAATGGTATATAAACCTGTATCTAAAACAATATTAGTATGGCTGACATATAATGTAGATTTATCCCTTGATTGAATATTCAAGTTTAACTTTATCTAAGATCACTGATTACTAGCTCTACTTTTTTTCCCCTAATAAATTCTATTCCTGATCCTTGTTGTAATGTCTATGCATATATTTTCTTTCCTATCTCTGCTAACTTTTTTTTTTTTTTTACTGTAAATCTCCTTCTTAACTTGCCTTACTATTATTTAACCTCCCTTTACCCATGGATTCCTCCCTTTTCCTCTTCCCACATCCTTTGTTTCCTCCTCTCCGTCTGCCTTCCTCATCTATCCACTATAAAGAAATCTATATTTCTTTATAGATTTTGGAGGATGTTGTATTCTTCATGGTATGTATGTAGTGTTGCCTGTTCAACCCATTTCCAATGTGAATTTTCAGAACTATGAACCTTTCTTCCCTCTCTAATGCCTCTGTTTCTATTCTTTCTCTGAACTTCATTTACATAACTACTATTTTTTTTTTACTTTTACCAGATAATTTTGCTTTTTAGAGTCAGATCATACTCAACTCTGCCCCAGTCTTTCTTTTGAGCTACCCAATTACTGATGTCAGTTTTAAACATGGGATATACATTTAAAATATAAAACATAAACAATTTATCCACATTAAGTTCCTTGAAATTAATCTTTGATATTGGTTCTTATATGTTTAATTTTCTATTAAGTTAGGGTTTGGTTGAGATAAAGCTCTAAAAATCTGCAGATTTGGTGAATATTCATTGTTTCATTCAATATCATGGATAATTTTGCTGTATATGATATTTTTGGCCACAGGCCTGGTTCTTTTGAATGCTAGTATATATTATTTAGGAGATGTTCTTTTAACTGTTATTAATTCTTTTATCTGTTCTTTTATTGAGGCTGCTGATAAATTATGTACAATTCTCATCATTGTTCCAGTATATTTAATATTTTTTTTGTATTTTTTCCAAAATTTTCTCTTTGATCTGGGGTTTCTGAAACTTGTCAATATTATTCCTAATTGTATTCCACAAAGCTCCTCCTCGATGTAATGATTGGTGGATTTTTTGTATTTCTATTTACCCTTCATATTCTATCATTCCATCTCAGTTTTCTTGGTTTGTTTCTTTTCTTTTTTACTTTTTTCCTCAATCTCTCTCACTTGATTTTTAAAGTCTTGCTTTTAGAGTTGTTCTATAAATTCTCTCTTGGCATGGAGTCATTTAAAATTATTCTTTAAGAGGATTTTTTTTTTTTACTTTATTATCCTCTTCTAAAGATGAACCCATATTTTTACCTTCTGAATCCAATTCTCCCTGTGCAACAAGAGAACTGTTCGGTTCTGCAAACATATATTGTATCTAGGACATACTGCAACATATTTAACATATATAGGACTGCTTGCCATCTAGGGGAGGGGGTGGAGAGAGAGAGGGGAAAAATCGGAACAGACGCGAGTGCAAGGGATAATGCTGTAAAAATATTACCCTGGCATAGGTTCTGTCAATAAAAAGTTATTATAAAAAAAAAAAAAGATGAACCCAGTTTCCCCTATTAACACAGTCATTTGCTATGGGTTGGGTTCTTCTTTGCGTGTTCATTTTTTAGTGTGAACATTTAGTGTAAGTACCTCTAATCATGGGCTTGGGATATACTGTCTGTAACTTCATTTCAGCTCTTCCCTCTGATCTGGAGAGTCAAACCAAAAGCTCTACCTTCTTGCAAGCACCTGAAGTCTGTAGCATCACTGCCCTACTCCTCATGCATTCACAGAATGTGCTAGCTCCTTTTTGCCTAAAGCCATATCTGTGCAGCACAGTAGGTCTGGTGTTTCTAATCAACAGAAGTTTCTTCTGTTTTCTGGGACTGAGACCCAGACTCAGCAGTGTCTGAAATGTGAAAGTTTCTGTAGTTCCTGCTGAAGCTGTAGCCAAAATCATCTAGTTCCATGGCTCCATACTTGCTGTTTCTGTGGAGTTATCCTGGAAATGTTTGCACTTCACCCTGGTTATTCCATGTTCTGTGGTCTTTATTTGTGTCTTCTTCAGTTGTTCTCCTAGGAGAACACTATTTCTGCTCCATGTCTTCTTGTTTTATTACTGACAGATGTTCACTCTAAGACACAAATTTGTTCTATACATAGGGGAAATCTGGGGAGCTTAAAATTTAAGCTCTCCAGAGCTTAATTGGTCCTATTCCACCATCTTCCCAGAGTTCTCTCTCTACAAAATTCTTAATAAAATGTGTGATATCTCTAGGTGTCAGAAATATTTGCCTTTTATTCAGGGAAAAAGCAACACCATTCCCTTCTCCACAACTACAAAATTATGCCATACATTAAATTATGCAGTGACAGAGCCAACAAAAGTTCAGAATGAAAAATTATTTCAACTCAAAAATTAGGAGGATGTGGTCAGAAAGAGGATTTATGACAAGGGGTTGGAGGCTAATCCAGAGCACACATGGATGAAACACCAGTGATAGAACTAGCTGGTAGGGTAGAAGCACCGAAAAATGCAGTGTTCATAAATCAAAAATTGTAAAGAGACTTGGAAACTGGTCAAAGTACTTAGCCCCTTAGTTTGGCTCTAAACATAGCAACAGATATTGTTTGTAAAATTCATTACCTATACCCATTTCTGGATGATATTTCAAAGGCAGAGAGGAACACCTTCAATCAAAAGGAAGAAATCCTCCAAGGAGAAGCATCAATTTTGTCTAAAATAGTTGAGACACCTGAGGAACAGTATTACTTGAGATACCAAAAGAACAGAGGCCTTGAGAAAAAGCATTGTTAGCATTACCAAGGAAGCAAGAACCACAAGTAGCATTATCAATTGTTTTACAAAGGGATCAAGGACCAATCCTGAGTAAGTACAAGTGTGCAAAACAAGAAAACACAAAGTTCTTTCTTTCCCAGATCACAGCATCTTAAAAGAAACAAAAAATTTCCAGCCTTTAGTAACTAGCTTTGAAAGACAGCAATGCAAAAAGACTGAATCTTGAGATATTGCTCTATTATTATATCTTATGCTGGAAATAGAGCCCAACTTTAAGTCTAAACTCAAAAAGCAGAGTGAAAAAAGAGTAAATAGGAAAAATAATAACCTAATCATAAAAATATAGTACATTGACAGATTTTCAAAAGAAAAATTTAGATGAAGACAATGAAGTAAAAGCAGACACGAACAATTCCTCAAACTGGATTGTATTAGAAGACAACAAGAAATTCTGGAAGAGCTAATTTATTTTCAAAATGAAATAAGTGGTAGAGGTAAATTCTATGAATGAGAGAAAATGAAAAAAAAAAACAATAAAAAGATAATTAACAACTTCCTAAAAGAGATAGTTATATGAAGAAAATTATACTTTGAAAGTGAAATGGCTGAATTAAAAAAAGATGTGAACACATTTATTGATGAAAATAACTCTTTAAGATCTTAAAGAAGGAAAAAAGGACCCATGTAAGCAAAAATATTTGTGGCAGCCCTTTTTCTAGTGACTAGAAACTGGAAATTGAATGGATACTCGTCAATTAACTGAATAAATTATGATATATGAATGTTATGTAATATTATTTTTAAAATTTTTATTCTAATATTACATAATATTTTATTTTTTAATTTTAATTTTTTTATTAAAGCTTTTTATTTACAAAGCATACGCATGGGCAATTATTCAATACTGATGCTTGCAAAACCTTCTGTTCCATATTTTCCCCTCCTTCATCCCACCCCTTCCCCTAGCTGGCAGGTAGTCCAACATATGTTAAATATGTTAAAATATGTGTTAAATCCAATATGTGTGTACATATTTATACAGTTGTCTTGCTGCACAAGAAAAATTGGATCTAGAAAAAAATAAACCTGAGAAGGAAAACAAAAATGCAAGGAAACAGTAACAGAGAGTGTGAGAATGCTATGTTGTAGTACATACTCAGTTCCTGAAGTCCTCTCTCTAAGTGTAGATGGCTCTCTTTATGACTGAACAATTACAACTGGTTTGAATTATCTCATTGTTGAAGAGAGCCACATCCATCAGAATAGCATTAAATAAATAGATTAGTTTAAGTAGCATTGTCATTTTTATTATATTTGCTTGACCTATTCAAGAGCACTTGATATTTTTCCAGTTGCTTAGATCTGACTTTATTTGTGTGGAAAATGTTTTGTAGTTTTGCTCATATAGTTCCTGACCATACCTTGGGTGATACATTCCCAAATATTTTATCTTTTCAACAGTTATTTTAAGTGAAATTTCTCTTTGTACCTTTTGCTACTAGTAAGTTTTGTTATTGATGTATAAGAATGCTGATGGATTTATTTTGTATCCTGCAACTTTGCGAAAGTTGTGGATTACTTCTAAGTTTCTTAGTTGATTCTCTAGGGTTCTCTAAGTATACTATCATATCATCTGCAAAAAGTGATAATTTGGTTTCCTCATGACCTACTCTAATTCCTTTAATCTCTTTTTCTTCTCTTATTGCCAAAGCTAGCATTTCTAATACAATATTGAATAGTAATGGTGAAAGTGGGCTACCTTGTTGTGATGACTGCATTAGCACCCTGGATACCTTAGAATCAGTCAGAGGCAGAGGCAGAGCAAGATGGTGGAGAAGGCACACAGGACTTTCTAAGCTCCTCTCATGTCATCATGACCAACTATTAAATTCAGCCTCAAAAATAGCAAGTGACTGCTAAAATTCATGAAGATTAGAAGCACACAATTTACCAGCTGAGGATAATCTGGAAGATCGTTAGAGCAGGTTTGTCCTGAGGGGCAGGGACAGACCAGCACAGGTAAGAGATAGGAGAGACTAGCCTCAAGAGCAGACCAGAGGTGGGGGTGACCTTTGTGGCTAGAGAAGTTATAGAGACTACTCTGCTATAGGCTAACTGTTCTGTGTTGATTACAAAACAGTAAACTGGCAGAGAAATCAAAGCCTAAAACAGAGGATACTCTAAAAAATGCCAGAACCTAACAAGATCTGGCTATCCATTCTTATATATCACTAACAAAATCCAACAGTTAGTTACAAAGAGTTACAAGAATCTCCATGGCCTTCTTCATCTCCTGCCCAGAAGGACTTTCATTTAAAGTAACTAATGACAGTATAAAATATTTAGGAGTCTATCTGCCAAGGGAAAATCAGAAACTTTATGAGCAAAACTACAAAACTCTTTCTACACAAATAAAATCAGATCTAACCAATTGGGAAAATATTAAATGCTCTTGGATTGGGCGAGCAAATATAATAAAGATAACAATATTACTTAAACTAACCTATTTATTTAGTGCTATTCCAATCAGACTACCAAAAAACTGTTTTATTGACCTAGAAAAATAACAACAAAGTTCATATGGAAAAACAAAAGGTCAAGAATTTCAAGGGAATTAATGAAAAAAAAAACAAAAAACAAATGAAGATGGCCTAGCTGTACCAGATCTAGAATTATGTTATAAAGCAGCTGTTACCAAAACTATTTGGTATTGGCTAAGAACTAGACTAGTTGATCAATAGAATAAGTTAGGTTCAAAGGACAAAACAGCCAATAACTTTAATAATCTAGTGTTGGACAAAACCAAAGACCCCAGCTTTTGGGATAAGAACTCACTGTTTGACAAAAACTGCTGGGAAAATTTGAAATTAGCATGGCAGAAATTAGGCATTGACCCACACTTAACACCGCACACTAAGATAAGGTCAAAATGGGTTCATGATCTAGGAATAAAGTATGAGATTATAAATAAATTGGAAGAGCATAGGCTAGTTTACTCTCAGATCTGTGGAAGAGGAAGGAATTTATGACCAAAGAAGGACTAGAGATCATTATTGATCACAAAATAGAAAAAAATTGATTATATCAAATTGAAAAGTTTTTGTACAAACAAAACTAATGTAGACAAGATTAGAAGGGAAACAATAAACTGGGAAAACATTTTTACAGTTCAAAGTTCTAATAAAGGCCTCATTTCCAAAATATATAGAAAATTAACTCTAATTTTGTAAGAGAGCAAGCCATTCTCCAATTGATAAATGGTCAAAGGATATGAATAGACAATTCTCAGAAGAAGAAATTGAAACTATTTCTAGCCATATGAAAAGATTCTCCAAGTCATTATTAATCAGAGAAATGCAAATTAAGACAACTCTGAAATACCACTACATACCTGTCAGACTGGCTAGAATGACAGGGAAAGATATTGTGAAATGTTGGAAAGGATGTGGGAAAACTGGGACACTGATACATTGCTGGTGGAATTGTGAATACATCCAGCCATTCTGGAGAGCAATTTGGAACTATGCTCAAAAAGCTATCAAACTGTGCACACCCGCTGACCTAGCAGTGTTACTACTGGACTTATATCCCAGAGACATTTTAAAGAAGGGAAAGGGACCTGTATGTGCAAGAATATTTGTGGGAGCCCTCTTTGTAGTGGCCAGAAACTGGAAACTGAGTGGATGCCCATCAATTGGAGAATGGTTGAATAAATTGTGGTATATGAATATTATGGAATATTATATTTCTGTAAGAAATGATCAACAGAATGATTTCAGAAAGGCCTGGACAGAGTTACAGGTACTGATGCTGAGTGAAATGATCATTATTTACTTCAACAACAATACTATATGATGATCAATTCTGATAGATGTGGCCCATTTCAACAATGAGATGAACCAAATCAGTTCCAATAGAGCAGTAACAAACTGAACCAGCTACACCCAGGGAAAGAACTCTGGGACATGACTATGAACCACTACATAGAATTCCAGTCCCTCTATTTTTGTCCACCTGCATTTTTGATTTCCTTCACAGGCTAATTGTACACTATTTCAAAGTCCGACTCTTTTTATACAGTATAATAACTGTTTGGACATGTATACATATATTATATTTAACTTACACTTTAACATATTCAACATATATTGATTAACCTGCCATCTGGGGGAAGGGGTGGAGGGGAGGAGGGAAAAAATTGGAACAAAAGGATTTGCAACTGTCAATGCTAAAAAATTACCTATGCATATATTTGTTTTAAAAAAAGCTATTAAAAAAAAAAAAAGAATCAGCCAGAGTCAGGATAAGCAAAAGTCCTTAGTCTTTATTCTTGGTCTTTAGAGGTAGGATTGAATTGGATGGAAGCAGAATCTCCATGATCTTCCTTCTTCATCTCCTGCCCAGAAGTGACCTTGACTAGTTTTACTCCACCCCCCAGTCCCTCCTACAATTCTCTGTATACATCAATTCGAGCCAGCACAGGATAGTGGGAAGGGCCATTTTCCAAGCATATGCTTATAGAGTACTGTCCAATCAGTAATTAGCCTTAAGTGCTCAAACTGACCTCAGTGCATGGACTCAAGAATTTCAGCCCTCTACAACTTGTTTCACTGCTGATCTTATTGGGAATGGTTACAGTTTATCCCCATTACATATGATGCTTGCTGATCTTTTAAATAGATGCTACTGACTATTTTAAGGAAAAGTCCATTTATTCCTATACTCTCTATTGTTTTTAATAGAATGGATGTTGGATTTTATTAAATGCTTTTTCTGCATCTATTGATGTAATCACATGTTTTTTTTTTTTGTTGTTGTTGTTGTTGTTAATTTGGTTATTGATATAGTCAATTATGCTAATAGTTTTCTTAATATTGAATCAGCCTTGCATGCCTGGTAAAAATCCTACTTGGTATTAACCTGGGTTGACTTTCTGTAATCTTTTTTGCTAATATTTTATTTAAGATTGTTGTATCTATATTCATTGGGGAGATTGATTTATAATATTCTTTCTTTGTTTTCATCCTACCTGATTTAGCTATAAGTACTATGTCTGTATCATAAAAGGAATTTGGTAGCTGTCCTTCATTCCCTGTTTTTTCAAATATTTATATAGTATTGGAGTTAATTATTCTTTAAATCTTTGGTAGAACTCATATGTAAATCCATCTGGTCCTGGGGATGTTTTCTTAGGGAGTTGGTTAATAGCTTCCTGTTTTTCTTTTTTTTTTTTTTTTTTTTAATGGGACTATTTATAATTTATTTCCTCTCCTGTTAATCTGGGCAATCTATTTTTGTAGGTATTCCTCCATTGCATTTAGATTGTCAAATTTGTTGGCATAAACTTGGGCAAAATAATTCCTAATTATTGCTTTAATTTCCTCTTTATAGGTGGAGAGTTCTCCCTTTTCATTTTTTGAGACTGACAATTTGATTTTCCTCTTTCCTTTTTCTAATCAAGTTTACTAAAGGTTTATCTATTTTGTTGGTGTTTTCATAAAACCAACTCTTTGTTTTATTTTTTAATTCAATAGTTTTTTTTTTTTATTTTCAATTTTATTGATCTCTCCTTTTATTTCTAAAATTTCAAGTTTGGTATTTTATTGGGGATTTTTAATTTATTCTTTTTCTAGTTTTTTTAGCTGCAAGCCCAATTCATTGAATTTCTTTTTCTTTATTTTATGCAAGTAATCATCTAAAGATATAAAATTTCCTCTTATTACAGCTTTGATTATATTCTACAACTTTTGGTATGGTGTCTCATTATTTTCATTCTCTTGGATGAAATTATTAATTATGTCTTTAGGATGAGATTACTTATTTTCCAGTTACTTTTTGGTCTATTTTCCCCTGGCTTTTTATTGAATGTAATTTTATCGCATCATGATCTGAAAAAAATGCATTTAATATTTCTGTCTTTCTGCATTTGATTTTGAGGTCTTTATGTCCTAATATATGGACAATTTTTGTATAGGTTCCATGAACTGCTGAAAAGAAAGTATACTTCTTTCTATTTCCATTCAATTTTTCCAAAGATCTATCATACCTAACTTTTCTAATATTCGATTTACCTCTTTAACTTATTTCTTATTTATTTTGTGATTCAATTTATCTAGTTCTGAGAGAGCAAATGTGAGATTCCTCCACTATTATAGTTTTGCTGTTTATTTCATCCTGCAACTCTCTTAACTTCTCCTTTAGGAATTTAGATGCTACATCACTTGGTGCATATATGTTTAATATTGATATTGCTTCATTATTTATGTACCTTTTAGCAAGATATTGTTTCCTTGCTTATCTTTTTAATTAGATCGATTTTGGCTTTTGCTTGATCTGAGATCAGGATGGCTATCCCTACTTTTTTTTTTTTTAACTTCACTTGAAGCATAGTAGATTCTGCTTCAGCTTTTTACCTTTACTCTGTATGTATCACTCTGCTTTAAATATGTTTCTTGTAAACAACATATTGTGGATTCTGGCTTTTAATCCAGTCTGCTATCTGCTTACACTTTATGGGAAAGTTCAACTCATTCACATTTACAGTTAAAACTACTAATTCTGCATTTCCTGCCATCTTATTGACTTCAAATTATACTTTTGTCTTTCCTTTCTCCCTTTCCCTCTTCCCCAGTATTTTACTTATGAGCACCACTTGCCTCACGCAGTCCTCATCCTTTAGAGAACCTCCCCCTTTCTTCTACCTTTCCCCTACTATTTCTCTTTTCCCTTCTATTTAGCCTACCCTTTACTTTTCCCACTTTCCCTTCCCACTTTTTGATAAGGTGAGAGAAGTTTCTCTGTGAAACCAAATATATCTAATATTCTTTCTTTGAGCCAAATCTGATGAGAATAAGATTCACACAATATTCATCACTCTCTCTTTTTTCCTCAATTATAATAGGTTTTATTTGCCTCTGTCCTAGCCCACAGCCTGATCTATATACCCACCCAACAGTGGTTGTGACTAAGCCCACTTACCTGTCTTTGGGCTCCTATCCAGATCACACAGAGATAGGCCAGCCAGGAGGTAGAAGTAAAGTCATAGAGTTTATTTTTAGCACAGACTCACTTATATCCCCTGTTAGTAGGGAGAGCTTCTAGGAGCCAAAGGGGTTGGACCATCTAAGGATTGGTCCATGGAGAAGGAGGAAGGCATGCAAGGCTTCCTGAGTAGGAAGGAGAGAGGTGTGGTACTTGCAATGATGAGTGCTGCCTCTTTGGGCTAGCCCTACCTCCACATAGCATTATCTGCACCTGCACCTCTCAGCTCTCACATATCATCCCTGTGCCCTGTTCCACATTCTACTCCCTATATATCCTCTTCCTGAGATGAAATTTCCCTCATATTACCTCCACTTTCCCCCCTTTTTTGGTTACAATTCCCTTTTCATCTCTAGTTTCTTAGTTTATATTATTACAGTAAAATCAGATTATATATGTACCCTCTATGTATACCCATAACAGAAATATAGATCTCAAGAGCATTTTTTTAAATTATTTTTACATTTTATGCTTCTCTTGAGTTCTATATTTGGAGGTCAAATTTTTTGTTTAGCTCTGACATCAAAAATAAATCGAATTTATTGTTTCATTGAATATCCATCTTCTTCTGTGAAATAAAATGCTCAGTTTAGCAGGATAATTTATTCTTGGCTGTATTCCAAGATCCTTCTCTTTTCTAAATATTAGATTCCAGGCCTTTCAGTCTTTAAAAGTGGAAACTGTTTGGTCCTGATTAATCCTTATTGTGGCTCCTTGGTATTTGAATTGTTTCTTTCTGGCTATTTGTAGTATTTTTTCTTTGGTCTGATAGTTCTGAAATTTAGACATGTTATTCCTTGGAATTTTAATTTTGGGGTCTCTTTCAGGAGGTGTTTGGCAAATTCTTTCAATGGTCATTTTAACTACTGATTCGATGACTTTTGGGCAGTTTTCTTTGATGATTTCCTAAAAAATAGTGTCTAGGCTCTTTTTTTTTTTCATCATAGATTTCAGGGAATCTAATAATAATTTTTAGATCATCTTTTCTAGATCTATTTTCCAGGTTAGTTGTTTTCCCAATTAGGTATTATATATTTTTTCTTTTTTTTTTTTTTTTTTTGGGGGCTTTGCTTGACTGATTCTTGTTCTCTCACTGAGTCATTCATTTTCATTTGTTCAGTTGTGAATTTTAGTGAATTATTTTCTTCATTTACCCTTTTTTAACTTTTTGTATTTATCTGATTGAATTTTTAGATGAGCTGTTTTATTCTATGGAATTTTTTTTTTCCATTTCAAAAATTCTGTTTTTTTAAGGCATTATTTTCTTTTTCCATTTCACCAATTCTGTTTTTCTGGGAGTTGTTTTCTTTTTCCTTTTTATCAAATCTATCTTTTAATGAGTTGTATGCCTTTTCCAAACCCTCTTTCAAAAGTTTCATTTCCTTTCCCCATTTTTCTTCCAGCTCCCTTTTAAGATCCTTTTAAATTTCTTCTAGGAGAACCTTGTGTGGGGACCTATTTATATCATCCTTTGGAGCTTCATCTGGAGATGATATGCTTTTAGTCTTCTCAGGGTTTGAAATCTGTTCTTCTCTTTCACCATAAAAACTGTCCATGATCAGAGTTCTCCTTGCTTTTTTACTCATTTGAATAAAGAAAAGAAAAAGAAAAGTTAAGGTCTTCTTTTAGTGCAGGGGAGGTTTTCTAAGCTTCATCTGCAAGAGGTGGCTTCCTCTGTAATCTTACTCAGGTAGCTAAACAAAGGCAAAGGGAGGGGTGGAGTCCAAACTCTAGCGAGCAGAAATCTCCAGGCAGAGACCAGCAAACTGGTTCTGACAGGCTGGGTGGGGTAGGGCCATAAATTCTTGATGACTTAGGAGGAGTTAGGAGCCAGGAAGTTTGAACTCCCCCTTATCTTGAGTTTATACATTTATAATTTATAATCTTAAAGTGACTAGCCCTAACTTATAGTAGTCCCAATGATCAGGAATAGGGCCGCAACCCATGGGGATTAAGGCAGAATAATTCAGGTAAACCGAGACAGAACAATTTAGGGACACTGAGGCAGGACTTTTAGAGAATACTGTGGTACAACAACTTTATCTTCTGCTGATAATTTGTTGTACTTCCAATATTCATGGATTCTGCCAGCCAGAACTAATTCAGAAGCTGGATTTGTGAATTTGTTTGAGGGCTATGAGAGAAGGCCAGAAAGAAATGTGTGTCCTCTCCACCATTTTAGATCCACCCCTGGACCATAATGTTATTTTCAATTAATTAATTACCATATTATATAAACCATTTAGAAAAATATGAGGGAAATGAGTACTAAAAATTCCTTTAATGATATAGATATGGTACTGATTCCTAAATCAGAAAGAGTCAAAATTGAGAAAGAAAATTGTAGCCCAATTCTCCTAATGAATATTGATGCAAACATTTTAAATTAAATTTTAGAAAAGGGATTATAGCAACTTATCATCAGGATAATACACTATAATCATGTTGGATTTGTACCAGAGATGCAGGGCTGATTCAATATCTTGAAGACTCTTGACCTAATTAACCAAATCAGTAACCAAATAGAAACCCTACGATTATATCCATAGATACCGAAAAAAGCATTTGACAGAATACAACAACAATTCCTATTAAAAACACTAGGAGCATAGTAAAAAAAAAAAAATCCTTAAAATAATAAGTAGCATCTACGTAAAACATAAAATATTAAAAACATGTAAAAAATCAGCAAGAATAATATGTAATGGGGAGAAACTAGAAGCATTTTTAATAAGATTAGGAATGAAACAAGGTTGTCCATGATTATAATTGCTATTTAATATTGTATTAAAATGTTAAATTAAGCAATGAGAGAAGAAAAATAAATTGAAAGAATTAAAGTAACAAGGAAACAAAATTATCACTCTTTCCAGATATTGTGATGGTATACTTAGAGAATCCTAGAGAATAAAGTAAAAACTACAAGAAACAATTAACTACTTTAGCAAAGTTGCAGGATATAAAATAAATCCACATGAATCATTGGCATTTCTATGTTACAAAATTCTGCAGCAAGATATAAAAAGAGAAATTCCACTTAAAATAATTGTAAGTAATATAAACTATTTGGGAATCTACCTGCCAAGACAAAGCCAGGAACTATATGAACACAATTAGAAAACACTTTTCACACAAATAAATTTGGAAAAATATCAAATGCCCATGGTTAGCCTGAGCTAATATAATTTTTTTTTAAATGATAATTCTTTGTTAATTAATCTACTTATTCAGTGGCATGTCAAACTGTGAAGAAATTACTTTATAAAGCTAGAAAAAATAATAAAACACATCTAGAGCAACGGAAGTTCAAGAATTTCAAGGGAACTGGTGAAAAATTGAAAAAAGTAGTTCTAGCTGTACCAAATTTAACTGGGAAATAGTGTGGTGGAAATTAGGCATTGATGAATGTCAAAAATCCTATATCAAGATAAAGTAAAATTGAATTCATGATTGAGACATAAAGGATGATACTATGAGAAAATTAGGAGAACAAAGTAGTCTCTCTCTCAGATCTGTGGAAAATGGCTGAATTTATAGCCAAAGAACTGGAGAATATTAGGAAATGCAAAATGTATAATTATTATTATATTAAATTTAAAATATTTTTGTACAAACAAAACCAGTATAGTAAAGATTAGAAGGGAAGCAGACAGCTTGAAGGAAGGGAGAATTGCATCCAGTGTTTCTGATAAAGTGTTTCTCATTTCTAAAATATATCTGACTAAAATTTATAAAAATACAACCTATTTCCAAATTGACAGTCAAGCCATTTCTAGTAAAGTGAAAAGAAAGTGCTCTAAATCACTATTGATAACAGTAATTAAAATTAAGAAAACTCAGAGATACCACTTTATATCTCTCAAATTGATTAAGATGACAAGAAAAGATAAGGATAAATGTTGGGAGGAATATGAGAAAAATGGGACAGTAATACATTGTTGGTGCAGATGTGAACTGATCTGACCCTTCTGGAGAACAATTTGGAACTATGCCCAAAGGACTATAAAATTGTGCATACCCTTTGATTCAGCAGTGTCTCTACTGGGAGAATATTCCAAAGAGATCATACAAAAGGAAAAAACATGTGGAAAAAAAATTGTAGCAGCCCTTTTTGTAATGGAAAGAAACAGGAAATTGAGTGGATATTCATCAATTAGGGAATTACTGAATACAAGATAGTATATGAATATCATGGGATATTATTGTTCTATAAAAATGATGAGCAGGCTGACTTCAGAAAAGCATGGAAAAGCTTATATGAACTGATGCTAAGTAAACCAAGAGAACATTGTACCCAGAAACAACTAGACTTTGTGATGCTTAACTATGATGGACTTGACTCTTTTCAACAATGTGATGATTCCAGGCAATTCCAAAGAATTTGTGAGAGAAAGAATCACTCTCATCCAGATAAAGAACTATGAAGATTGAATGTGGATCAGAACATAGTATTTTCACCTTCACTTGTTGTTTGTTTGATACCCCATCTTTTTCTTGTGTTTTTTTTTTTTATTTTGATCTGATTTTTCTTCCACAGAATGATGAGTATAGAAACAAGTTTAGAAGAATTGCACATATTTGATGTATATTGTATTGCTTGCTCTCTAGGAGTGGGGGAGAGAAGGGAGAGAGAGATAAAAAAAAAAATTGGAACACAAGGCTTTACAAGGGTGAATGTTAAAAATTATATTTTTATATATTTGGAAAAATAAAAAGCTATTATAAAAAATCCACAAAATCAAAGAATGAAAAAATAAAAGAATAACAAAATAGAAGAATCATATTTGCAAAAAATCATTCATTATAGTAGATATGATGGCATATTTAGAGAATCACAGAAGTTCAACTAAAAAACTACTTGAAGAAATTTTAACAATAGTTAACAAAGTTACAGGATATAAAATAAATCATATAAATTATTAACCTTTTTCATTTAACTAACAAAGTTCAACAGGAAGATGTAGAAAGGGAGATGCTATTTAACAGATTTTAAGACTATAGAAAATAAGTAGGAATATATCTATCAAGACCAAAACAGGAGCTTTATGATCACAATTACAAAACAATTTTCACAGAAATAAAACAGATCAACAGAATTTGAAAAAAAAAATTGACTATACATGGAATCTAATATAATAAAAATGAGAATTATTTTCCAATTATTTGTTCAGTAACATGTCAATCAAAATTACAAAAAACATTTAATAGAAAACAGAAATAGGAGGAGAAAGATATTAGAAAAGGGGGAGGCTGGTTGAAGGAGATGGTGATTAGAAGCAAAATATTAAGGGGAAAAGGAAAGATAAAAGTATAACTCATTAACAAATATTGAGTAAATAAAATGGCGGGAAATAGAGAATTACTCATTTTAACTGTGAATGTGAATGGGATAAACTCTCCCATAAAACAGAAACATATAGCAGACTGGATTGAAAGCCAGAATCTTACAAGAAAGAAGAAATTCAAATTGTTAAATTTGAAAATTTGAAATGAAATGAAAAGGGAGAATTTTCCACCAATGAAAAGGAAGTTAGAGCTAAAATTAGGAGATATTTTGTCTAAGTATGTGTTTACACAAATTGGATCTACCATGTATTTTAACATATATAAAAAATGTGAATGTTGAAAAAGAAAAGTATCTTTATTTTGCTAATCAATTTGGGAATAATTTAGCAAATTATTACATAGTATTGTAATGGAATGATATTGCAGTATAATAAATGAAAATCAGGCAAATTTCAGTAAAAACCTGCAAAAGCTTACATGAACTGATACAAAGTGAAATAATTAGGAAAATAATGTAAACAATATAAGCAATATTGTGTGATCCTCAACAATGCTTAGCAATAAAATTATACAAAATAGCTCCAAAATATTCATAATAAAAAAGTCTATGCATAGCTAGAGAACAAAACTGATGAAATTGGAATGCAGATTGAAACATACAGTTTTCACTTCATTTTTGTAGCTATTTTTCTTTTGATCATTTCTTTTTTCACAATATGACTAATATGGAAATATTTTTACACACATACACACAGACATATACATAATATATATATATATATATATATATATATATATATATATATATATATATGACTCCTATCACTTTCTTATTGTCTTAGATGATGGGGGATGGAAATAATTTGGACCTCAAAATTTTAAAAATCAATTTTACCAATTATCTTTAAATGTAATTCAAAAAATACTATTATAAAAAAGAAAATCTTCTCATTTTGCAGAAGATGAACCCTATAATGAGTAAAGAAAAGACTTGATCTAAGTCATGTAGCTGCTTTGCCAGAGTCAGAAAAAGAACCTATAAATCCCTTCCCAAGGATTACTGTACTTCTGGTTACCCCATGCAAAATGTTGGATGAATGAATTAATTAAAGACATGGAAAAAAAACACACAAATGAAATAATTTATGCATAGTTTACTTTTTATTGCAGCTCTCAACAAAGTATGAGTTTTGGACATGAGCAAAATCACTGCACATGACAATGGGATTTTTATCCTATTTTTGCGTGCAAAGTTTAATTATCTGCAGAAGGCAAATATGGATAATCTGATTACTTACAACTTACTTTTCTATATAGCAAAACTCATCTTACATCTCACCAAATTAATATCTTTGCAGCAATAGTAGATAAGGATTAATTATAAGAATTAGTCCATTTAGCAATATAACAATTTCTAAAAGATTGTGTAGGATTTCCAAATAGTCAGTGCAAACTATTTTAGAACTTGACCTGGCAGCATAATATCTTAGACCTTGGATCAAAGTAAGAAACAACAAAATTTATGGAACTTTTACTATGTGCAAAAAGTATAAGAAATACTCTCATATGTGGGTACATATATATGTATGTATGTGTGTACATATCCATATGCATTTACATATCTATACTATATGTAACACACATGAATATATGTGTAAATATAAAAACATATATTGCTATAACTATCTACATGTCTATATCTCTGCATATTTGAATATATGTATGCATATTGGTATATTTGGAGATTTTAAAATATTCTACATATCTAAATATATATAGATGTATGTATAAATATGTGGAGATAGTGGGAGGAAAATGGAGAGAGAGAGAAAGAGAGAGAAGATTGAAGGTAACATTACAATGGAAAGAATGCTCTTTTTTTAACTGTTTGATTTTCAGTCAGGCATTTAATATCTGGGCCTCAGTTTTCTCATTTGTAAATGAAAGAAGTTGGACTAAATGACCTAAAATTCCTTCCATTTATAAATCTCATTATATTTATAATCAAAATAGTTTCACAATAATTTCCCAATTTTGTTTCTAAAACCTTTTTCATATGATGGAAATAGGGCTCCCATTAAAAGATTCAAGTGAAATTTCATGAATTAAAACCCTATACATACAAATATTTGTTTTAGAATTACTTATTACATTCTATTATTTTGGTTAGATAGAGGGATAATTTCTTCTACTTTTACTTTATAAGAAAGTAAGCTGCAGTTAGAATCTTGATGTAATTTATGGTTAAATTAGCTTGAGAAACACTGTTTCAGAAAGTGAATAGAATAGGAATAGAATTCAGAATTACATAATTTTATAATTTCATAAGCTTCTCAAAGGTGCATACATGAAAAAATTCCTAATTTATAATTATAATAATAATATAGTATGTTATGGTTTATATATATACATAAACTACACATATGTGTATACATATACAAACACATATACACCCATATATATGCATGTCAATTTCATTCATATTTTGATTCTCTAGTTTAAAAAGATCTT
Organism: Antechinus flavipes; assembly: GCF_016432865.1. NCBI lineage: Eukaryota > Metazoa > Chordata > Mammalia > Dasyuromorphia > Dasyuridae > Antechinus > Antechinus flavipes. Next base: position 39,551,843 of record NC_067398.1, on the reverse strand, counting down.
CCATTCACATTAAAGATTAACATTTTCTAACATTCTTGGAAGAGTAGTAATTAATTGAAAGATCTTGTATATGCCATGTTCAGGAATGAAAGTGAAAATGATTTCTCTAGCTTAACAATAGAAAAGGTAAACATTCAACTAGTGAACTGACAGCAGTTTTGTGCAGTGGATATTTCTAAATAAAACAATAATAGTGAAGTTTGTGAGTTATTCTAATCACATGAGATTTCCTACACATGCTGCGCTATGAGGTTCCTATAAATGTTTGCCCACATTTCATCCTATATATTAAATGACTTGTTGGAGTGTGGGATCTGGATTTATTTATAAATTTTGATTAACTTTGGGATTTACAAATTGGTGCATAAAGATCTCTAATATTATTGCATATTTTCAGATATGTTTGAGAACTAAATGTCATTATTTGAAATTTCTAGTTTTGGAAATATCAAGAAATAAGTGGATATGTTACCTTGTTAATAGATGATTGTATAGTTGGTAGCAACTTGAATGAAGAGTCAAATATCACAGGGGTAAAAAGGAAAAGCATGTTTTCCAACACTAAGAGAAGGAAGGAAGGAAGGGAAGAAGGAAGGGAAGAAGTTCAGGCTTTATGCAGATGACATCTGTTCTTTCTCTGGAGATTAATAGCATTTTTCATTATGAGTCCTTTGGAATTGTTTTGTATAATTGTGCTGCTCAGAAGAGCTAAGTCATTCACAGATGTCCATCATATATTAGTATTACTGTGGAATAATGTTTCCTGGGTATAATAGAGTATATAAGAAGCCAACAAGGACAGAGAAAGAGAGAGAGAGACAGACAGACAGACATTCCATCTTTGGTCAGGCTCCTGGTGGCTGAGAATAGTTCAGACTCAGAAGTGCTTGAAGACAGGCTCAAATGGGCCTTGGTCTCAGTGGAGAAATGAAGGAGGACAGGTCTGCCACCACAGTGGTGTGAGATGGAATGCATGAATCTGGATGAGTTTGTCCCAGCTTATATACTCTATTATAATTGCATCATCGTAGATGTGAATCTTGCAGAACTATATTAAGTACTAAGTTTATGTACTAAACTAGAGAACCATTAATCACCATGCTAAACTAGATAACCATTGTCTTATCAATTTCACTGATTGAACATCTTGTAAGAATCCTTGTTTCAAGTATAGAGTTTGGGCCCATGAAAATATTATCGAATTTGATGAATGGCAAATGTTTTCTTTGTTTGAAAGCTTCCTGCTCATATCATCTGCCCATTAATCAATTAGGAAATGACTGGTATTCTTATAAATTGGAATCAATTCTTTATAGTTGGGGAATAGAGCCTTTATCAAAGAAACTTGCTATTTAAAAAAATCCCTCTTTTCTTCTAAGCTGGGCTCCACTGAATTTGTTTCTGTAAAACCTTCTTAATTTAATGTAATTCAAAATATCCATTTTCTTTCTCCTTATGCTTGCTAGCGTTTGTTTGGTCATAAACTTTCCCCTTATTCAAAGATCTGACTGGTAAACTATACCCTCCTCTTCAATTTATTTTTCTATTTTTTTTTTTTTTGCTTTTGGACTTTTTAAGTAATATTCAAAAGTTCTGATTATTTATGGAGTGTAATTTTATATCCTCTAACTTTATTACAGTTTTTAATCATTTCATACAATGATTTTAATCATTTCAAATAATTTTTAGTTGGTTCTCTAAGTGAATCATCATGTCATCTGCAAAGAGTAATTAATAATTTGGTCTTCTCCTTCTCTATTCAATTTCTGTTAATTTAGTTTCTTTCTCATTGCTATCATTAGCATTTCTAATATAATACTGAAAAATAGTGATGATAATGCCATTGAAGATAATGCTTACTGATAGTTTTAGGTAGATAATGTGCATCACTTTAAGAAAAGTTCCATTTAATCCTGTGCTCTCTTGTGTTTATAAATAGGAATAGGTATTGCATTTTGCAACAGATTTTTACTACAACTATGGAATTAGTGGATTTTTTTTTATTTCTATTTTGCCCTCTCATTCTAGACTATTGCAGAAGTTTTCTTTGATTTTTTTTGAAGCATGATGTGCAAGCTCCTTTTTTAGCCATGGCTTTCACATAGTTCAATAAATTTTTAATTATCTCTGATGGTTCTAGTTTCCATATCAGTTGTTTTTCAATGATGTATTTTACATTTCCATCTATTTTCCAATATATTGTTTTTATTTGATTGATTCTTGATATTTTATAGGCTCATTAACTTTCATTTGTCCAATTCTAATTTTTAAGGAATTATTTTCATTAGTGAACTGTTGTACCTCCTTTTGCATTTGTCCAGTTTTACTTTTTTAAGGAAATGTTTCCTTTGGTTAATTTTGCATTTTTGCATTTCTTTTATTTTCTTTTACCAAACTATTTATTTGACTCTTTTTATTCCATGATGCTCTTGCATCACTCTTTCCCATTTTTTCAACTTATTTAATTCTTAAAATCTTTTTTGAAGTCTTCTAAGTGTTTTTTGGGGGGACCTGAGAGCAATTTAGCTTTCTCTTTGGAGCTTTGCTTATATATATCTTGATAAATTTCCCCTCTTTTAAATTTCTTCTGAGATAATATTAACTTTTGATGGCCAATTCTTTGTTTATCTTTTGCTCATTTATCTGCCCATTTTTGGCTTTGTGGTTTTATTTAAGGAATAGTCATTGCACTTGATATTCCAAACTTCTTATCCTGAGACTTGCTACTGAATCTCAGTATCTAGCTGCTGGCTTGCACTGAAGAGAAGGCCTCCTTCCTCACTTGTATTGGTGCTAGCATCTTCTGCGGGCAAAGATATAGTCAGTTTTTCTTCTTTTTAAAATTTTTGATATTCACTTTTTTATTTTTTGCTGTACAATGTGAAAATTTTACTTCTGCCTCACATTTTTCGTATTTATCTAAATATTATGTAAATATATTCAGGAATTCACATTTAATTTTATTGTCTAGATCTTTACTATTTAAATTATTGACTGTACATAATGGAAATAGCACTCACATGGTATAAAGCATAATTTTACTTGGTGGATTGTAATGGGCGTCAGTCTCTCCTTCCCCTTCCTTTTCTACTCCCCTGCCTCTACCCACCAAAATCGTCATTTCCTATACAACACATCAGGACTTGCACAAAGAGTGGGCGGGGGTGATTCTTTCTCCAAGCTTATATATTAATAGAGTATGGTCCAATTACTATTTAGCCTCATGTGCTTGGGACCGCAGTGCATCAACTCAAGCCTCAGCCCATTACATCGGATATTCTGCATTTACTAAAATAAGTTGATGATATAATGTGTTCTTCAATTTTAGAGTAGTCCAAATGTTTTAGCAATAATAAACTTAAAGTCTAAAAGAATATTTTCATGATTTTTTTTGTATACAAAAATTCTTGTTTTCCTTAGGTAAATGTGAAATTACATTTCATAAAATTGTTTATAAAATGAGTGATTTTTTAAAACCATAAATTGACATAACTGTATGCAAGAGAACTATTAAAAATTGTGAACCTAAATGTTAAAATCAAACTGGGCAAAGGAATCTTCAAAACTGACTTTTTCAAAATCCAAACTGAAAAAGCAAATCTCACCACATAGGAAATTAAGACAACTTGGCAAAAAGCACTTATTACAAAATTTTAAGACAATGCAGGTTTTTTTTTTTTAATGATTACTTTTTGTTCACTCAGCTATAGATTTCCTTTTTGATCAATGTGAATTGTAGATTTATTTTCAGGTAAAGTATTGCTCATTTCCTCATATGTCTTGTTACTTATGTTATCTTGTTCTACTTCACACAAATAAACATCAATAGTTCCCTTTGATTTCTTTATATATACATTATACAGTCTTCTTTAGGAATTGCTACTTTGAACTTGATTTCTTTTGGAGCTTTAACTGCAATAACAATCTGCTTATGAAAATCTTGAATACTACAGATATCTTGATAAGTCACATATGCTAAGTTTTCATTTTCTTTGTCAAACAGCTGTTAAGCTTAATTATCTTATCTAAAAATTGTTCCATTGCTGTCAAATCATTAAGTTTATCCCTTATCTTCTTTTGCTAGGATACTTTTGATTCAATACCCAAAGATCAAATCCAATCCACCTAAAGTAGTTCTTAGAATTTTTTTGATTGAGATTGTGTCCATCTAATTCAAAGGAATATACTCTTCATTTCCATACATCCAATATTGTTTCAACTTCATTTAAATCAAGAACCCCTAGAGCTCCTTGAGGCAAGGAGTCTTTACATAAACATAAACTTTTATTTAATTTGATTAGAAAAAGGAAAGAGGAAAATCAAATTGTTAGTCTCAAAAATGAAAAGGGAGAACTTTCCACCAATGAAGAGGAAATTAGAACCATAATTAGGAGTCATTTTACCAAACTTTATGCCAATAAATTTGATAACCTGAGTGAAATTTAGGAATACCTACAAAAATATAGATTGCCCAGATAAACAGAAGAGGAAATAAATTACTTAAATACTCCCATTTAAGAAAAAGAAATAGAAGCTATTAATCAATTTCCTAAGAAAAAATCACAAGGGCCAGATAGATTTACATGTGAATTCTACCAAAAGTTTAAAGAACAAATAACTCCAATACTAATGAGGTTCAAATCCCCTTGATTCTTGGTCAGAGAGCCAAAAATGATGAGGTTTGGTGCAGGGCAGGGAGTTGTGGGAACCCCCTTTTGGTCAGTGCAGGTCCTTTGTAAATGAATTTATGAACCTGAAAAGTTAAACTGTCAAAAGAAGCTTATTATTAGAACTCAGAAGTCAGCTTTTGCAAGCCGACTTTCTTGGTATCAAGGTACTGACAGAGATGTAAAAATCTATCAGAGAAATCCTGAAAGAGAGTTAAATAGGGGTAGACTCCTGTTGGGGAAATAGGTGTGAGAGATAAAGAGGAAGTAACGCTGAAAAGGAAATGTCTTTTCAGTGAGCAGAGGATTGCAGCTATGCCAAAGAGAGAGAGAGGTCCCTTGGCATGATTCCTGCCTTTGACCCTTTTCAAGGAAATGAGCTGAAGGAAGTTTGTTATATGTGTAGCTCTTGGTGGGAGCTGGGAGCAGTTTGAGTTGGAATCAGAATAGAGAATCTTCTAATTTAATGAGTATTCCTGAATTAATCTCCAACTCAATAGAGTTGGACAGAAATCTCAATCTCCAGCACAGGATAAGTAGGAATGGTCCTGGACTCAACTAGTCTCACCCAGATAACAGAATGAATCCACTTTATCTTGATTCCCTGGGGTGGATCTCTCAGGGGAGAGTTTCTCTGAGTGAATTTCCCTGGCTTTCCTCCAAGAGAGTCCAAGATTGAGAGGGAGAGAGAATTTCAGGGCTCCCCTCATCAATACTATACAGACTATTTGAAAAAAATAGGGAAAGAAAGAGTCCCATCACATCCCTTTTATGATACAGATATAGTACTTACTGATAGCTAAACTAGGTAGAATAAAAACAACAACAAAAAAAGAAAATTATAGACCAATTTCCCTAACGAATAAAAATGCAACAATCTTAAATAAAATATTAGCAAAAAGATTGCAGAAAGTTACCATGATTAAGTATACCATGATTAAGTAGCGTTTATATCAGGAATGCAGGGCTGGTTCAATATTAGGAAATCTCTTAGCTTAATTGACTATATCAATAATCAAACTAACAAAAACCATATGATTATCTCAATAGATGCAGAAAAAGCATTTAATAAAATCCAACACCCAATCCTATTAAAAACACTAGAGAGTATAGGAATAAAGGGGCTTTCCCTTAAAATAATCAGTAGCATCTAATTAAAAACATCAGCAAGCATCATATGTAATGGGAATAAATTAGAGCCATTCCCAATAAGATTAGAGATGAAACAAGGTTGCCCACTATCACCATTACTATTCAATATTGTATTAGAAAGGTTAGCTTTGGCAATAAGAAAAGAAAAAGAGATTTTAAGAATTAGAGTAGTTAATGAAGAAACCAAATTATCACTTTTTGCAGATGATATGAAGGTATACATAGAGAACCCTAGGGAGTCATCTAAAAAATTACTAGAAACAGTCCACAACTTTAGTAAAGTTGCAGGATACAAAATAAGTCCACATGAATCATCAGCATTTTTATACATCGCCAAGAAAGTCCAACAGCAAGAGATACACAGAGAAATCCCATTTAAAATAACTGTTGATAGCATAAAATATTTGGGAATCTATCTCCCAAGGAAAAGTTAGGAACTATATAAACACAACTACAAAACACTTTCCACACAAATAAAGTCAGATCTAAACAATTGGGAAAAGATCAAATGCTCTTGGATACGTCAAGAAAATACAATAAAAATTACAATACTGCTAAAATTAATCAATTTATTTAATGCTATACCAATCAAACTCCCAAGAAACTATTTTACAGACTTAGAAAAAATAATAACAAAATTCATGTGGACAAACATAAGCTCAAGAATTTTAAAGGAATTAATGAAAAATACAAATGAAGATGGCTTAGCTGTAACAGATTATATTATAAAGCAGCGATTATTAAAAACATTTGGTACTGGCTAAGAAAAAGAGTAATCGCTCAGTGGAATAGGTTAGGTTCACAAGACAAAATAGTCAATGACTATAATAATCTAGTGTTTGACAAACCCAAAGATACCAGATTCTTAGATAAAAATCCACTTTTTGACAAAAACTGCTGAGAAAATTGGAAATTAGTATGGCAGAAAGTAGACAATATACCACATTTAACAAAGAATACTAAGAAAAGATTGAAATGGGTTCATGATCTAGACATAAAGAATGATATAAAGAAATTGGAAGAACATAGGATAGTCTGCCTCTCAGATCTGTGGAGGAAGAAGAAATTTGAGACTGAAGAAGAACTGGAGATCATCATTGATCACAAAATTATATTATGTTATAGTTATTATATTAAATTGAAAAGTTTATGTATAAACAAAACTAATGGAGATAAGATTAGAAGGGAAGCAATAAACTGGGAAAACATTTTTTACATTCAAGGGTCTGATAAAGGCCTCATTTATAAAATATGTAGAGGACTGATTCAAATTTCTAAGAATTCAAGCCATTATCCAATTGATAAACAGTCAAAGGATATGAACAGACAATTTTCAGATGAAGAAACTGAAACCATCTCTAGTCAAATGGAAAGATTCTCTAAATCATTATTGACCTGAGAAATGCAAGACAATTTTGAGAAACCACTACATATCTCTCAGATTGACTAAGATGACAGGAAAATATAATGAAGAATGTTGGAGGAGATGTGGGAAAACTGGGATACTAATACATTGTTGGTAGAATTGTGAATGGATCCAACCATTTTGGAGAGCAATTTGGAATTATGCCCAAAGAGTTATCAAACTGTGCATACCTTTTTACCCAGCAATGTTTTTAATATGCTTATATCCCAAAGAAATCTTAAAGGAGGGAAAGGGACCCACATGTGCAAAAATGTTTATGTCAGGCCTTTTTCTACTGGCAAGAAACTAGAAACTGAATGGATGACCACCAGTTGGAGAATGGTTGAATAAGTTATGGAATATTGTTGTTCTATAAGAAATGATCAGGAACATGATTTTAGAGAGGCCTGGAGTGACTTATATGAACTAATGCTAAGTGAAATGAGCAGAACCAGGAGATTATTTTACATGGCAACAACAATATTATATGATGATCAAGTCTGATGTATGTAGCTCTCTTCAACAATGAGATGATTCAGACCAGTTTCAATGGTCTTGTGAACAAAAGAACCATTTTCACCCAAAGAGAGGACTGTGGGAACTGAATGTGGTTCACAACATAGCATTTTCACTCTTTTTGTTATTATTTGGTGGCATTTTGTTTTCTTTATCATTTACTCTTCTGGTTTGATTTGATTTTTCTTATTCAGCAAGATCATTATATAAATATATATGCATATGTTGGATTTAACATATAAATATATATATACACATATAAATTTAATATATATTTCTATCATGTTAATATTGACTATATGTTATATCTGACTATTTGCCATCTAGTGGAGTGAGATGGGAAAAAAAGGGGCGACCAGAATACAAGGTTTTGCAAGGGCTAATGTTGCAGAATTATCTGTGGATATGTTTTGAAATGTAACAAGCTTTAATAAAAAAAAAAATAAATCAACAGCCCCAATAGGAGTACATTTGATGAGCTTTATCTATTTATGAGTTAAATAGACCAAAAACACATTATGATGAGGTTTTGCCATGTTTTGTGCTTCAGCAGGCTGTTCATGTGGACTTGTAGTTGGGGGATTTGATTCTCAGTCTTCAAATTCATTGCTGGCTCTCAGAATCCACAGCCGTGCCTAAGTCACCATCCCTTGGGCAGCAGCTCCAGGCTGCTCCATCCAAGGCTCCAGACATCATCTCAGTTACAGCAGCTTCTCCTCCTCCTCCTTCAGGTTAGACTCTGAGGTGACCCCAGGGTTACCCAGCTTCTGTTTTTTTTTTTTTTTTTTTTTAAATGAGGGGCTATATTAGGTTGTTTCTGAGGCCTCTTCAAATTCTAGATCATTGTACAATCTGTATAAGCTTATGAAAAGCTCCTTTAACTCATTCACCTTTGTCCTTCCTCTATTGAATGGTATTTGGGAACCTTTATTTGATCCTCTTAGAATCTTGCAAGATGAAAATTGTTAGACACCTGAATTGGATCAATGTGATTTCTTAATCTTCTGGTTGATAGTTTTAGTCTTAGATGGGGAACATATATGCCCCAAAGCGCTCATTTAGCCTTTGAGAGAATGACCTATCTATGAGAAGGGGAATGAGATGTGGAAGAAAGCTGACAGTCACAGAAGACTTCCAATAGAGAGGCTGAATAACTACTTTAGAGAGAGAGATGCTGTAGACAAGATTCATAGATAGAGACAAAGAGAAGTTAGCCAGCAGCAATAAACATTATTTTTTGCTACATATTCCACTAGCAACTCTGTGTGGTGCCAGCAACAAGGCTGCTCTGAATAGGGAATTTCTATCTGCTGTGATAGAAGAGGGGATTTTCTCCTTTTAGAAGATGTAATTTCTGCTACAAAGTTTTAGAGCTAAAAGTCTATCTCCCTCACTGTCCTAATACATACATACTCATTTTCTGCCATTGGAATAAATGACTCATTTACTAAATATCCCCAGAAGGAACATTTAAGACAATAGAATCTGAGTAGAACCATAACTAAGATAGACTAGTAAGAGCTTTGCCCCAGGAAAAGTAAATTTATGTTTTGGTAATAATACTTATAAAATTTGTATAATTATTTAATTGCATATACTATTTTATTTGATTTTTACAAACAGAAAAAAATCCATATAGTTAATATGGTATTTTCACCAGTAATGTTTAACTGTGGGAAGCTGAGCACTACAGAATTGACACTTTCAAAGTTTGGTATGATATAAGCTTTTTTAGAGTTCCTTGGATAGCAAGGAGATCATCACCCAAACTTAAGAAAATTAATTCAGACTATTCACTGGAAGAGCAATTACTAAAGGTGAAACTTAAATAATTTGATCACATAATGAGAAGATAAGACTCATTAGAAAAGATCCTTCTTTTATGAAAAGATTGAAGGCAAAAAGAGAAGGGGCGAGTAAAGAATGAGATGAAAACAAACCTGATCTTGGAGACTACAGGAGTTAGTAAAAGATAAAAGGGTTTGGTGTCTTATAGTCCATGGAATCACAAAGAATTGAAATGATTTAATGAATGAACAAAAACAAACAAAAAAAATTGATCCATACAGAAACATTGTGAGATAATTTGTCTACAATATTTTCTACACTTTAAAGATGAGGACATTCTTTAAGCAAAATGCATACAACAATATGTCGCAACTACAGAGGTGATGGTGAGTAGGCAGTTAAACTTTCAGAGCTCTGGGATGTTCTTTAAAGACTCTAAATTGAAGCACCCATGAAATCTACCTTGTAAGGGAAGCTTCCTTGCCTAGAATCTTTAGAACAAAGATGCCAAAAATCTAGATCTAAACCTTGCCCTATCTCCTTCCCAAAATAACTTACTTCACAAAGTTCTGTGGCTCAAATGGAATAATTCAAGTAAATAATAACAACATTGGTTGCCACACTATTGAATTTTCTGTTATTATTGTTATTAAAGATCTGGCAGGTCCTTATTGAAAAATAGTGCTTCTGATTATTTTTTCTGTCCAGAAACCCAGGATGCCATTCAGAAATCAGCACTTGGTCAATATTCATATATCCCATAGGATTCAAAGTCAAAAAATAGCACAACACATGGAAAAGAGTGCTGCCTTTGTCATCAGAAAACACCAATTCAGATCTTGATTACTAGTATGACTCCCAGGAAGCAATAATCTTTGGGGGATTTAGTTTTCTCATCTCTAAAAAGAGAGAACTGGAGTAAATGCTTTTTAAGTTAGCAGACACACTGAATGGGGTGCTATATCTTTGGAGAAGAAGATCTGAATTTAAACTTTATATCATATATTTACCAGATGAGTGATCCTGGGTAAATAATTTAGCCTCAGTTTGCCTCAGCTTCTTCATCTATAAAACGGAGGTAATGTTGGCATTTAAATCCTAGTTATTGTGAGGATAAAATTAGACATTTGTAAATTTCTTTTCAAACCATAAAGGTGGATATAATTGTTCACAATTATTATTTGAGTTTTGCTCTTACTCTATCTATAATCCTGTGACAAAAAGGAAGGTCCCGTAAAAATAAAAATATTTATATTACTTTTTCTTGTATCAAAGAAATGAGGAAAAAATAATGAATGCCTACTAGCCAATGACTAAATGAATCACTGTTTTGGAATATATTATAATATTGTGTCTTGAATTATTATTTTCAAAAAAAAGAAAAACTGGAAAGATTTATGAATACATTCAGAATGAATTAGATGAGTCCAACTTACATAAATACAAAGTAAATGTAAAGAACAGTGAAATTAATCTCAACAATACCTAATTATAACGACTAGTTTGGGTCTCTGGATAGTGAGAAAAGGAAATGTACTATTACCTTCACTCAGAGAGGTGGGTAACTATGGGTTTGGAGTGCAACATACCCATTCAGAATTTTTTTGAGTAGTTTTGCTTAATTTCTCCTATTACAAGTCTGTTCACTGAGATTGATAGTGTAAGGGGATTACATTTACCTAGAAATTATCGCAATATAAGAGAAATGTTCATTTTTTTAAAATAAAAGCTTTAGATGAATGGAATTAAACTGAAGCAATGGAGGTCATCTTAACCCTCTTCAGAGAGTGTCAGAGAAACTATTTTTCATGAGTCCAGTTTGTGATAACTTTTGATTATTTAGAGATAATCATATTCAAAAAATGCTTTGTTCCATTACGCTTTTCTCATTTCAAGTTCCTTTTTTTTTTTATTTCAAGTAATCTTCATAGTATAATGCCTTCTACAGCATTCACATAATCAACACCTTGTTTTTCCCTGTATCCATGCTAGTCTTCCCTTTATTTAAGACCCCACAATTGACAGCCTATATCTCATCTATCCAAACCCAAATTCCCTTCCTTATCCAATTGTGTAACTATTGTCTGTTGACCATATAACCAACTCCTTTTTTTAGTTTTCATTTTGAAGCTGCATGTTTAACCATATTATTCCTAGAAGACTGCAGTTATTTTCTATTTCAATGTTTTTTTCCTAAAAAAACAGCAGATGCTTCTGTTATGTAAAAAGAGGTGGGGGTAGTTGGTTGGATGGGTAACACCTTTCCTCCTTAGGTAACCTCTTAATGATGCATGTGGTTTATATATTCTTTCCAACCTCTATTCATTTTGAGCACCATTGGTGACAATGTCTTTATTTCTGCCTAGTTCTCATTTTAGTTACTGCCTCTCTGCCTTACCTGCATCTCCTCACTTTTACTGTCTAAAATTAAACATTTTCATCTTCTGTTGTTGGCAAGACTTAATCCTCTGAAGATATTGCCAAAATCATAAAACTTGCCTGATTTCCCCTTTCCCTATGCCTCCTTTCACTCCATTTTCTCAGCATGTATATTCTATGGAATAACTTTTTTATGTCATGCTTTTAATTGAAAAATGGAATGTACCAGATTTACAATTCTAAAAAATTACGTGGCATATTAAAGCATTCTACAAAGGAGAATTAATTTTTCTTTAATCCATTTATTGGATTTCATTCTTACCCTTCTCCCTCCAATTATTTTAACACTCATTGGATCTTTGGCTCTCTGCCTATGGAGACTCTTACCTTTGATTCATGGTTTTTATTCTGTTTTGAATAATAACGACCTGAATATTATTTTTAAATATGAAATATGTCTGATAAATAAATCTAAGAAAATTTCTCATTATTTTGGTCAGTGTGCCATTCCAGCTAGTCTTCCTGTTTGATGATCCAAATTTTCTCTCTCTCTCTCTCTCTCTCTCTCTCTCTTCTCTCTCTCTCTCTCTCTCTTTTATATCCTTCTTTCTCTGTCTCTATTTCTCTGTCTGTCTTTTTTGTCCTTGTCTTCTGTTTCTGTCTCTCTCTGTCTCTGTCTCTGTATCTCTGTCTGTCTGTCTGTCTGTCTCTCTTTCTGTGTATGTGTTTCTCTGTATCTGCATCTATCTATCTCTTTTTCTTTCTCTCTCTCAAATCAGTCTTTCTCTCTCTTCTTATGAAGTAAACATATTCACACTGCATCTCATAATAAGAAGCTGTCTCTGATGACACACTCTTCATTAAAATCAGCAAACTCCATTCCATATCATACAGCAGGAGGTGTGATGTAGGTTTTATATTTAGCAAAGATGTTAAGCATAAAGGGGAAGGGTGGTGATGGTGGAGAGAGGGAAAGGTTATTGGGGGGAATAAAAATCCCAAGATTGTTCAGGGTTGGAGGGAAAGTTGCCTGTGTTTTTTTCCGGTATATATCTGAATACAAAATCTACTCTGAGAAGAAAAAAAAAATTTAAGGCTTAATCAGACAATTTTATTTGATAAATACTTTTGTGGACAAAATTCAAATGGATGTTAAACAAGATAATTTATGTTATTTTAGTGAAATCAAGCACTTGTTTTTTCTAAATAATTTCACATGCTGATTGTACCTATGCTTTTATCATATCACAATTAAAGTGGAATAAGCTTTCATTTCTGAATTGATGTATTTTCTGTTGTCTATATTTATATAATGGTAACTGAACTTATACACAGTATTAAAAACTTCTCTATTTTATGTAACTGGTGATTCCACATATGGATGGTGTTATGCTGGCAGGTGAAACAAAACACAAGTAAACCCTGTGTTTTGTTGGTGTTAATCAATAGGCCAAAATTAGCACAAATACTGGTGAATTAATACATTATTTGTTACATCTCAGTTTCAGAGGCTGCATTGAGTGGACACTCATCTGCAAAAAAAAAAAATATATGCACTAATTCTACTTCCATTTTAATCTTGGCTTATAGCCTTTTAAACTTAAATAATTAATAATGTACCATCAATATGGGAGCTGATTGATTCCATGTTTATCCTTTTTGGAGATATCTGACAAAACTATTGTATTTCACATCATGTTACAAAACATGGGAGCAAACACACAGCTTTCTTTCACTCCACTGATGACTGGAAAGTATAAGAGCTTGGCAGTATTACTTTCCCGGGATTTATACATTGATGATAAAGTGGATACACACATTTGACAGACCTAGCTCAGTATTTCCTGAAGTTCTGAAGGAAAGTGTGGGAGAGAAGAGGGAATTGGTCTAGCTAAAAAGCTTAAGTTCTACAGAGATGTTTTGACATTATTGTTGTATGCATGAGACTTGGACAGCATTTGAGAGCCTTGCCAGGAAACTGAATTGCTTCCATTTGAATTGTCTTAGGAAGATTGTGAAAAGCACCTGGTAGAAGAAAGTAATGGACACTGAGATTTTTCTTAAAGTAAATTTCCAAGAATTCAAAATCTATTGCAGAGAGTACAACACCAATGGACTGGCCATGTTGTTCAAATGCCAGGCATATGTTTGCCTAAAAGACTATTTCATGGAGAACTCACACAGTGCAATTGCACACATGGTGCTCAGTAAAATCAATACAAGGACACTCTCCAGATCTCTTAAGAACTTTGAAATTTATTATGTTGCATGGGGACACTAGCGCAAGATGTCCAGCATAGAAGGCTGTATTATATTAGCAAAGGAGAATTGAGATAGGTGAAAAAAAATGTGAGATGTGGAAATTTAGAGAATCCATCACAACTATTCACATCGCCTAATTGTTCTTGGATTGTGGTGGAGCATGTTGTTTCCTTTGGTTTGATCAACCATAGTTGGGTGCACTGTAACTTGATTCTAAAACAGTGATGTCATCAGTAATCATCAAATGTAATAGGGCCAAACTAAAACTAGTCCCAATAAGGTCAGGTGTGAAACAAAGTTGCCTACTATCACCATTACTATTAAATATTGTATTAGAAATATTAACTTTGGCAAAAAGAGAAGAAAAAGAGATGGAAGGAATTAGAGTAAGTAATGAGAAAACCAAATTGTCACTCTTGGAAGATGATACGATAGAATATTATTCTTCAGGAATCCTAGAGAATCAACTAAAAAACTACTAGACATAATTCACAATTTTAGCAAAGTTACAGGATACAAAAAAATCATCAGAATTTTTATACATTACCCACAAAGTCCAGCAGCAAAAGATACAAAGAGAAATTCCATTCAAAATAATGGTTGATAGTATAAAATATTTGGGAATCTATCTGCCAAGATAAAGTCAGGAACTATGTGAATACAACTACAAAACACTTTCCACACAAATAAAAGTCAGATATAATCAGTTGGAAAAGTGATCAGAGTATCAAGTGCTCATGGTTAGGCCAAATGAATATAATAAAAATGATAATACTACCTTAATTATTCTACTTATTTATTGCCATATCAAATAAACTCCCAAGAAATTATTTTACAAATCTAGAAAAAAATAATAGCAAAGTTCATCTGGAAGAACAAAATGTCAAGAATTTCAAGGGAATTGACGAAAAAAATGACAATGAAGATGTCAAATTTAAAATTATATTGTAAAACAGCTGTCATCAAAACCATTTGATACTGGCTAAAAAATAGAATAGTTGATCAGTAGAATAGGTTAGGTTCACAGTCAAAATAGTAAAAAACTATACTAATCTAGTGTTTGACAAACCAAAAGATTCCAGATTTTGGGATAAGAACCCACTATTTTACAAAAATTGCTGGGAAAATTGGAACCTAGTATGGCAGAAACTAAGCATTGATCCATACTTAACACCATATACCAAGATCAGATCAAAATGGGTTCATTATTTAGACATAAAGAATAATATTATAAGCAAATTAAAAAAAAAAAAAACCTAGGATAGTCTTAGATCTGTGGAGAAGAAAGGAATTTGTGTCCAAAGAACACCAAATAGATAATTTTGATTATATTAAGTTAAAAAGGTTTTTTACAAACAAAACTAATGCAAACAAGATTAGAAGAGAACCAATAAACTGGGAAAATATTTTTAAATTTAGCAGTTGCGATAAAGGCCTCATTTCTAAAATATATAGAGAACTTACTCAGATTTATGAGAATTTAATCCATTCTCCAATCGATAAATGATCAAAGGATATGAATAGACAATTTTCAGATGAAGAAAATAAAACCATTTCTAGTTATATAAAAAGGTACCCTAATTCACTATTGAACAGAGAATTTCAAATTAAGACAACTCTAAGATACCATTACACATCTCTCAGATTGGATGAGATAACAGGAAAAGATAATGAGGAATGTTGGAGTGGTTGTAGAAAAACTCGGAAACTAATGCATTCTTGGTGGAATTGAGGATGTATTCAACCATTCTGGAGAGTAATTTGGAACTATCCTCAAAAATTTATCAAACCTTGCATACCCTTTGATCCAGGAGTGTTTCTACTGGGTCTATATCCTAAAAAAGATGCTAAAGGAGGGAAAGGGACCCACATATGCAAACATGTTTGTGGCAGCCTTTTTGAAGTGTCTAGAAACTGGAAACAGAGTGGATCGCCTTCAGTTTGAGAATGACTAAATAAATTGTGATATGTGAATTTTGTGGAATATTATTTTTCTATAAGAAATGATCAGGAAAATGATTTTAGAGAGGTCTTGAGTGACTTACATGAACTGATGCCAAGTGAAATGAGCAGAACCAAGAGATCATTATACAAGGCAATAGCAATATTATATGACAATCAATTTTGATGCATGTGTTTTTTCAACAATGGGATAATTGAGGCCAATTCTAATGATCTTTTGATGAAGAGAGCCATCTCCACCCAGAGAGATGACTATGGGAACTGAGGGTCGATCACAACAAAGCATTTCACTTTTTATAGTTGTTTGCTTGCATTTTGTTTTCTTATTCATTTTTTTTCTCTTTGATTCGATTTTTCTTGTACAATAAGATAATTATATAAATATGTATGCATATATTGGATTTATTTTTTCATTAAAGCTTTTTATTTGCAAAACATATGCACTTTTCAACACTGACCCTTGCAAAACTTTCTGTTCCAATTTTTTCACTCCTTTCTTCAACCCCTCCCCTAGATGGCAGGTAGTCCAATACATGTTAAATATCTTAAAATGTTTGTTAAATCCAATGCAAATATTGGATTTGACACACATTTTAGCATATTAAAAAGTGATGTAATTTTGATATTCTTCAAGAATGAAGGATAACAACCAACCAAAGAACTAATATAAAAGAGAGGAAGTAATGTAGAATCCCTAGATAGCTGGACTTGGAGAAGGAAAAATCTAGGTTCAAATCAATTCTCTGATACACACACACACACATACACACACACACACACACATATATATACATATATATATATATATATATATACATATATATATATATATATATGCATGCCATGTGACTCTTTGCAGCAAATGATTTAAACTCTTAGTACCCTAGGCAATTTTCTAAGAGTGTAAAAATCACAGAGAAGGTGGGGGGAAAACATTGTTATGAAGAAATTCCTTAAATGAATTTGCTAAGTCAGCTTAAAAAACAGGTCTACAAAAGATACAGCTTAGAAAAATTGATGAGCACAGTGTAATTAATGGTAAGACTTTGATTGACAGTCTAGTTATATGGAGTGAGAATCTGTTTTTCAAGCAACATATTACTGATTTGAGACAATTTTATAATATATTTACATTTTTATGTTTATGACGCTAAGGAAAAATACTAAGAAAACAGCTACTTATTAAGCAAGTTTTAAAAGGATTTTAATTTCATTTCAAGAATTTAATAAATGTAAGGAGTGGATTTTATTCTAAAAAGTTCAATATAGGATTTAAAAATTACATTAACAGTTTTGTTAAAAACTTTGACAGGATAGAGGGACAAAGACTATGTCTAAATGCTACTAAAAACAAAAGCTGAAAATAAAAATAGCATTACAACATTATCCATGTGTTTGATTTTTTTCCTCTAATGTGACTGATTCAGAAAGTGTTAGAAATTATGTATACTGTGGGAAAAGTAGATAAATCCCTCCTCCCCTAAGTGGGTCTTCAGTTTTTGTTTGTTTGTTTGTTTGTTGTTGTTGTTGTAAGTAAACTTAAGGGATAGCTGCTGAGATCTTATTCTTACCTCTTCTCAAAACTGAAATACTTAGCTATTGAAGGGGGGAGGGCTCAAAAATTCTGAGAAAGTTCTCCTCCTCCCTGTCTGCTGCTCTAATGAGCAGATATCTTTGATTTAGGTGAGACCTTCTATAGTCAGATTATTGTCACTTATCTATTTCGTATAGCTAACAATACCTTTTTTCCTAACAAGCTTTCTGTTGTTTTTGTGTAACCACCTGTGTTTTATGAATAGCTATCTTTTTATCTTTGTTTTCCACACTGCTACTTTGAATGATGTTTATTTAGCTTATGGATGCTGCTCTGGAAACCTATATATGTTAGAGTTCAAATGTTGGAGTTCTTGTTCTTCTCAAAGCACAGCCGATTTAGAGGCTTAGAGCCCTTCGGATGTCTCCAAATCCAAAGGTTCTGTCCTTCAGCCTCTGCCTCTGCTTTCTTCTGCCTCCAACCAACGCAGAGATGGAATGTCTCTCTTGACTCCTTCTGGGGAGTCCAGCCACCAACTACAGTGGTATGAGATGAAGATGAATCTGGTTGTCCACTGAACTCTCCACTCGTAGCTGTATCTTCTGAAAACCCTTCGTCTGCCACCAGAGTCGCTCCTCTCGAGTCCAGCTGAGCTCTCTTCTGCGACCAGCCAGCCAAGAGGACAAGATGTATTCTGCCATAGATCCCTCATCGCTGGCCTTTTATCTGACTCTTCTGAGAGAATGGGATTATGGATTTTCTCCCATAGTGCTCTCTGGCCCAACGAGCTTTAAGGGAGATGTGGACTCCCTTGAAGTTAGAAAGTGTACTTTGTGAAGCTAGCATACTTGTGGACTCCAATGAGTAAAGGTGTGAACACAAGCCTTGTATTGATTAGTTCTACTTAGTACCTTGTTTCAGGTTCTGGCCAAAATCTTCTTGTAAGATTAGATCAACTCTAATTAGTTAGCAGTTAGTAAGGATTCCAACATATATACACATCTATACTTATATATGTGCGTGTATGTGTGTGTGTGTGTGTGTGTGTGTGTGTGTGTGTTTTTCTGTATAGAGAAAGAGACAGAGAGACAAAGAGAGACAGAGACAGAGACAGAGACAGAGATGTCTCATCTTGCTCAGGTAGATTGATATCCATTTTGCAATATTTCTCCACTAACAGGAAGAAAAATCAATTTGCTTTGTTCTTAATTGATGTCTTCCTGTTATTATTTGATCCTACCTCAAGTACACAAATTGGTGAGTGATGAACCTCTTAGGTCCTTGAAAAATTCCACTACAAAATATATCTTAATTGACTGAAAGAAATGTTTTACTTAAATATGGGAATAAAATGGGGTCTAAGAATCCTATCATTATTTCTGATTTTAGAAAACTTTCAACTGGACTACATTATTTTCTCCATTTTAAATGTTCTTAAAAAGGGTAAAATGCTCTATGCTAAATAAGAACTCATGTTTGTTGACTTCTGATATTATAAGAAACAAACAAATGTGGAATCCAAGTGTAAACAAGACTGATTTAAAACAAAGCAGTCAACTTTAAGTAGACCAAATGACAAATAAAAAGGTAACTACTAAGGAAACCTTCAAACTATGAAGTCTAAAGGCAAGTTGTCTGCTTGAGTGTATTGCTAGAGGAATAGACTATAATTCAAATGGTCCAGCATTGTTCTTAATCTGACCTCACCTAGAGGCAGCATCAGATTGGTCATCAAGTAAGACCCTGAGGAAAAAAAAATAGATTTTTCTGTAGATACCACTTAGAACAGAGAGGCAAACTAATATTTCTGAGATTTAGGACATAGAGGAAAGGCTGAAGAAATTGATCTAATGCTCACTGGAAAACAGCATACTTCATGATGACCTAATCAAGTTGTTAAAATTTGGGAGGAGGGAGTAATAAAATTGATCCTTAGTTGATGTTCACATGGGCAAAATAATATAGTGGCTAAAAATCATAAACATATATATATATATTTATTATTTTATTTTAATAGTCTTTTATTTACAGGTTATATGTATTGGTAACTTTACAGCATTGACAATTGCCAAACCTCTTGTTCCAAATTTTCCCCTCCTTCCCCCCACCCCCTCCTCCAAATGGCAGGATGACCAGTAGATGTTAAATATATTAAAATATAAATTAGATACACAATAAGTATACATGACCAAACCGTTATTTTGCAGTAGAAAAAGCATTGGACTCTGAAATAGTGTACAATTAGCCTGTGAAGGAACTCACAAATGCAAGTGTGCAAAAATATAGGGATTGGGAATTCAATGTGATGGTTCTTAGTCATCTCCCAGAGTTCTTTCACTGGGCATAGCTGGTTCAGTTCGTTACTGCTCCATTGGAACTGATTTGGTTCATCTCATGGCTGAGTATGGCCAGGTCCATCAAAATTGGTCATCATATAGTATTGTTTTTGAAGTATATAATGATCTCCTGGCCCTGCTCGTTTCACTCAGCATCAGTTAGTGTAAGTCTCTCCAGGCCTTTCTGAATTCCTCCTGTTGGTCATTTCTTACTGAACAATAATATTCCATAATATTCATATACCACAATTTATTCAGCCATTCTCCAATTGATGGGCATCTTCTCAGTTTGACCAGGACAATTTTAGAAAAGAAAATGAGGCTCCATGTACTTAAATTAAATGTGGTGTCTTGTTGGTGAGCTTTTTCTTCTCAAAACGTAGCCAGGTGATAAAAGTTCAGATCTTTTATTATCTCCAATATAGCCCGGTTAGCTTAGAGGCCTATCTCTCTGCTTGGTTCCAAGAGCTCTCTCCAAATGTCTTTAAATCCAAAGGTCTGGTCCTTCAGCCTCTGCCTCTGCTTTCTTCAGCCTCCAGCCAGCTCCAGTCTTCATGTCATTCCGGTGAAATCTCGACTTGTAGCGTCTTCCTCTGAAGAACTCTCCAACTGGCCCATTGGCCTATTTATGCTCCTTCCAGAGAGAGGGATTATGGGTAGTTCTACTTAGTACCTTGTTTCAGGTTCTGCCTAAAACATCTTCTTGTAAGATTAGATCAACTCTAATTACTTAGCAGTTAGTAAGGATTCCAACATCTCCCCCTTTCTTTTGTTTTAAAACATAGGGGGTTTCTGAGGGGGTACACATAAATCCATCAATATGGGAGGCATTATACATAATTTACATGAGCACATAGCAATATAACACAGGCTAGTAGTAATGTAACAAATAACAAGAATCAATCTGAAAATTTACACATGTCCATAAGTCCTAGAAACAGTCCAATAGGATTCCATTGTCCATTAGTTCATGCGCCAGGAATCTAATAATTCCTGTAAGCTCTGAAGTACTGCAAAAAGTCTCATCAACAATTTTTTATCTCAGGGAATCCAGTGATTCTTGCTGGTTTTTCAGGAACTGAAAGCTGAAGATTTTAAAGTTCTTTTGACAGTCTCATTGTTAGCCATCTGATTCCTTTTCCACCTGTGGAAATATAAGCAGATCCTCTTCCCCAAGCAGTTAACCTATCTAATTCTCTTCTATTTACCACTTTTGGGATTTCTCCTCATCATCTGGTAATTACATTGGAGCTGTTTGCATTGGATATTGTCTTGTTGTCTTAAAAGGCCTGTATTCTTCCCAACTGTAATCCTGATTGCTTTTCTGTTGGTTGATGACATCAGAGTTCTGAATTTCTAAAGTCTCTCTGGGTGTAACCTCAGCTGCTATCATGCCCCACCTGTCCTTTGATTGATACTTTAGAGCTGGGCCCTGCCTCTCATTCCTCTGGGTCAATATACATTTAGAGGCCCAGTGAAAGCCTTGGTTACATTTTGGACATGGGGTTTTGGGTTTTCTCTCACCCTGTCTTCTCACTTTATCTCCATTTCTACATTGGGCTCTTAGATGTCCAATTTTTCCGCACTGGAAACATCGACGAGTTTCTCTATAATTCCTTTGCCAAGAAGGACCTTGTCTTTCCATGTTCATCATAGTCTGGGTATAATAAGCATTTGTGCCCACTGTGGCACAGCGTCTAATGATCTCCTCTAAAGAAGCATTTTTGTCTAGCCCCCATATAATTCTCTTGCAAACCTCATTGGCATTTTCCTTAGCCAAATGTCTAGTCATTATTTCTGTGGCTGTATTATTTCCAATGGTTCTTATTACAGCTGTTTGTAAACGTCCCACAAAATCTGCAAAAGGTTCATTGGGACCTTGCTCTATTTTTGTGAAAACATTATTTCCATCTTTCTGTCCAGGAAGAGAATTCCAAGCTTTTATTGCAGCCTTAGAAATTTGCTCATACACTGTTATGGGATAATAAATCTGTTCTGAACTCTCTGCATACTGACCTTCACCAGCTAGTTGGTCAAAAGCAACTTGTACAATAGCTCCTGTTTGCCTATTGCGTTGGGCTTGAATCCTACATAATTCATGAAACTCCGAAAGCCACAATAAATTTTGTCCCGGTTCTAGACAAGTTTTTGTTATGGATTTCCAGTCATTCGGGGTTAGGATTTCATAAGATAAATTATCCAGTAACATCTTCACATAAGATGATGTAGCCCCATAAAGAGTACAACCCTTTTTCAAATCTTTAATTTTTACCAAATTAAAAGGAGTGTATCTTCTCCCTTTCTGACCTGAGGAGTTGAGCTCTTCAATCACAGGATATGCATTTATAAAATCAGATATATCTTCTCCTTCATTTTTTGCCTTAATTAATGCTTTTTCTAATCTTGTTAAATTCTGCTTTATAGGAGAAGCTGACTGTGTTTCTGTCTCTCTCCCTCCCCCTTGTTCCACCCATGAAGGGTTAATTGCGGGGGGAGGGTCATGAGATGTGGAATCACCTAATTCCTCCTGCTGTGAAGTATCATACTCAGAATTGTAATTAACTCCATTCTCATCTGATTCGTCCTCCTTTTCACCTAGTAAAGTTGGCAATTCTTCCTCCTGTACTTTCCTTTTCATCATTCTATCACTTAAATAACTTCTTATAGCCAATTGTATTACATTATATGTATTAATTATTGAGTTAGGCCCATTTTTATCATAGAATTGACAAAGATCCTCTCCAACCAATTTCCATTCATTTAGATCTAATTCCTTATCAAGAGAGAAACAAGGACATATGTCCTTTACAGTTTGTAAAAGTTCAGTGATTTGCTGTAAACTTATAATTAAACCTTGGCTTTCCATAACTTTGACAATGCTCTCTAAACATTTTCCTTGAACAGAAACAGGCTGTTTTCTAAATATCTGTCCCATCTTAGCTGAAATTCTACTTTAACTCTTTTAACAAAATTTCTTTGTTGTACTCACTCTAATTTCTGGGTTGAAGAGTCTTTTCCACTGGATCAGGATCAGAGGCTTTTCCACTGGATCAGGATCGGAGCTTTTCCACTGAAATCCACTGAGGGGGGGGTCTGTTAGCCCCACGTTGGGCGCCAAAATGTTGGTGAGCTTTTTCTTCTCAAAACGCAGCCAGGTGATAAAAGTTCAGATCTTTTATTATCTCCAATATAGCCCGGTTAGCTTAGAGGCCTATCTCTCTGCTTGGTTCCAAGATCTCTCTCCAAATGTCTTTAAATCCAAAGGTCTGGTCCTTCAGCCTCTGCCTCTGCTTTCTTCAGCCTCCAGCCAGCTCCAGTCTTCATGTCATTCCGGTGAAATCTCGACTTGTAGCGTCTTCCTCTGAAGAACTCTCCAACTGGCCCATTGGCCTATTTATGCTCCTTCCAGAGAGAGGGATTATGGGTAGTTCTACTTAGTACCTTGTTTCAGGTTCTGCCTAAAACATCTTCTTGTAAGATTAGATCAACTCTAATTACTTAGCAGTTAGTAAGAATTCCAACAGTGTCTCCAAGTGGAATCACACTGACCACTTGACAGAGAAATCTGGAATAGTCAAAAGATTACTAAATTTTTCCACTGATGTTTAAGTCAAAATATCTGAGTTCTAATCCTATCTAAGCTTCTTAGGATTTGGGAAAGTTTTTGGAAAATCATTTAAAGTCTCTGGAACTCCATTTATTAATTTACAAAATTAAAGGGACTAAGGGGCATCTCTGGTCCCTATCAGCTTGAATATATGATACAATGATCTTATCTAAGTAGCATTTGCACTAGGGAGGATATATTTTGGCATGGGAAAAGTGGTGGATTTAAGTTCATATAGATAGGAGTCAAGTCACCATTCTATTCACTTATAGTGTGATCATGAGAAAGGCCCATATATAATACATGTTTCATCCTATTTACATGGAAAATGAGAATGTTGTAAAGTTTCTTTGAGCTCAATGCCTGTGATCTTTTGACTGCTAAAGTTCATTATTTCCAATTTACTTTGTGATTCAAAAATATGAAAAAGTAAACTGAAGCTATTAGAACATATATTACATATATAAGGTCACAAAATAGAATTAAAGTTACTTATCCTTCATTTTGAAGAGGACTAATGACATCATGGGGTGAAGTATTGACCCCTGAATGAAATGATTTTACACAAGGCAGAATTGCAAAAAATCATCAGGCTTAATCTCTCTTCCAACGTCATAAAAGTTCAGTTTCAAAGCAAATTCAAGTGGTCATAGTCCAGGCTGTAGTGGATGATTTTAGACTCTTTGATATCTGACTCAACTCTGAGCATTACAAGTATCCTACTTAGCCTCTTTATGGTCATTGGAAGAAATTGTCCTCACCTGTCCTTTCTGTCATGGGGAGTCTTCACTTGCTTGAGATGGACGCGCAACTAACTTACCAACAAGTTTTAAGTTACCCTTAACCTTGTTTAGCTTGTCTGTCCCGATAGATTTTCTGGATTATGGCTACTGCTTATGCTACAGCTTCTTGGAACAACAGGTGTCATGTAGATACCAAATGTAAATGAGCAACCCTGAAAAGAAACAAAGGAACACAGTCTTAGAGCTGCTAAGAGATCAGTAGTCTAATATCATCATTTTATACATGAGAAATGCATTTCCAAAGAAGTAAACTATGCTCTCCAAGGTCACACAAGGAATAAAAAATGAATCAGTTCCTCTGGGTGTAAAATCCAGTGTTCTTTTCACTGTAACATCCATCCTCTCAGATGAACCAATTGTTACATGGAAAATATGGGAGAAAAGCATAAACTATTTCAAGTAATAATGAATGATGATTTCTTCTGGCACTAAATTATTGACAAGGAGCTTCTCTGAAGAATGATGTTTCTTGACCTTCGACAATGAAATATTTCCACATCCCTTCAAAAATGTCTACCTCATCAAGTGCCTGGCTCTTAGCAAACACTTAATGAATGCTTTTTTTGTTGATCTGACTACAAACACTAAGGCCTAAGGAAAAAAAAATCTGTACTGCTATTCAAGAATTCTGGTTCATCTGAGCAACTGTACCCCAGTAACCAATTTTAATGTCCCGAGCTCAGGGTTTTTCCCTGGCAATGTGAAACAAGAAATATACCCAGACTTTTGGGACAGCAGATGTTTTTAACTGCAAACTAATGACCATCAACTTTATGTAGTACTTTTAGTCTACAGCTGAAATTGTGCCAAGTCTAAAAGATTGCATGGATAATCTTCTTTCCATATTTTCTATCTTTCTCCTTTTTTAATCTTGATTTTAGAGTAGTCAGCTAATCATCCATAGAACTAGCAGGGGACTCCTCAAATTGTTCAGCTTACAATATAAAGGAAGGGAAATTTACATTTCAGTTTAGTTCTAACTAGAATAATTGAGTATGCAGCCTCTTGATTCCTGTTCTTCAAAATGCACTATTCAAAAATATGCTGATCATCCATCAGTTTCCCCAGTGTCCCTGCAAATCATGGCTGCCATTTTTATCACATTACTTTGACATTTATAAAAATAATTTTTGTTACTTAACTTTTTTATTACTAAAGGTAGATCATAAACTAGAAAGTTCCTCATAAGCCATCTAAGCCATCTCTTTCACTTTACCTCTGAGAAAACTGAGGCTGAGGAAGAATAACTTATTTGCTAATAGTCACAGAGAAATTATACTAAATAGGAGTTGAACCCAGGGCCTCTGCTTCCACATTTTCAAGATCTTTCCATTATGTCACAATTGTTTTCAAGAACAATTGTGAAACTTAAGCAAAGTGTAATGATAAACTCTTATATGTTTAGAGTTTCAAAGAAACTCTTTGAAAAAAGAATTTATCTGACTTTTATTTTTGTAACCTTAGATTCTTATTAGCACCTTTTGAAATTCAATTCAAATTCAATTGAATAAGAGTCAAATGTTTTACCCTCCAAAAATTACTTTTGTTTTCTTTTTTGGGGGAAGGCAATTGGGATTAAGTGATTTTCCCCAGGCTCACATAGTAAGTATATGTCTAGTGTCTAAGGCCAGATTCAACACAAGTCTGACCCTAGGGCTGAGACTATGTGATTCTGAGAAAGACACTTTCCTTCTCTGACAGTTCTGATTTCCACATCTTTAAAGTGAGATGGCTAAAGTCAATGACTTCTGTTTGTTTCTTGCTTTAAAATTGTTGCTTTATGAACTTGTACTCCTAACTGATCAAATCCTATGAAATACACACGAAACAAAGAAAAGACAGTTAAGTTGCTTAAGTCTACAAGACCCAAACACAAATGAGCTTTGGGGAATTTCATCAATACTTTTGCAAAATTTCTATGACACCCCTTTTAGCTGAACACTTGTCTCTAATCTATAAGTCTTTCAAGGTAGGCTGACATAGTTTTATCCTATTCAGAAAGAATTTTCTTTTACCAGCTCAAATCTGCCTTTACTGATATGCACTATACATTTATTGGTGCTCTAAAGAAACTTATCAAATCAGGAAAAAAATAAAGATCTGTACTTTCTAGAGTTTCTTCATTAGTAGTCATGTTATCTTGTATCCCAAGAAAGACTGAGAGTCCTAAGTTAACTTAAAATATGACTTTTCTGTTGAAGACAAAAACAGAGTATTTTTTTGATTGATGTGACATTTCCCCACAGGTTAAATAAACACTCATTGGAACACTGGCCTGGTTTTTAACAAAAGAAAATTAAAAACATAAAATGGAATGTCCTATTAATATTCTTTAAAGGTCTAAGAAGAAATTCTTGGGGAGATTGACGGTCACTTTTCCCCAAGTCATTAATGGTTTGATAGTTTGCATTATAATACTAAAGAGTTTTCCCTTCTCAGGCGTTTATTCTTGGTGTACTCTGTGAGATTCCAAGGCCCTTTTAATCATTCTGTTCGCTTGTTATTTTTCACACACTACAAAGCTTTTGCTTTAGTAAGACAGCAGAGAATTGAGGCCATTTGAGAAATTACAGTGGAGATGATTTTAGGGAAAAGTATTAGTTAGAAGGAAATTTATAAGGAGAGAAACATTTCATGTGGATTCAGTGTAGTCTGCAATATAGAAGCTGTTTGTGCCTGGGATTTGGTTAAATGACTAGAAAAGCAACCTGCAAGGGGGAAGCTAAATAAATAGAAAAGACCATGATAGACATTTGAATAAAAGATCAGAGACATTTAAAAATATTATAAGGCCAAGGTGACTCCTGAGGTATTTTAATCATAGAACTATACAATTGTGCATATCAAAGTCTATACTTGCATTTTACATAGTAATAAAATCCATCACAGAGCAGCATGTTCCCTTTTTCTTCATCAGGTTATGTATATCTTGCAACAGATCATCTTTCTGGTGCTATTAATATAAATTTAGGAAAGACAGAACAGGTAGACAGAGAGACAGTCAGTGACAGAGAAACACACAGAGACAGAGACATAGAGAAAGATAAGAAACTCTTTTCAGAGTTTTTCACCCATGTTTGTTTTGGAATCCTCCTGTCACCCTGCCCTCACATATGATGGGGGAGAAAGAGAGAGAGAAAGAAGGGGAGAGAGAGAGAGAGAGAGAGAGAGAGAGAGAGAGAGAGAGACAGAGAGACAGAGAAAGCTTAGAGCTTTTAGCAGTATGTCTGTCAAGACATTTTTGAGAAAGGACAGTTTTGTGTTTCATTGAGACAGAGTACCTGAAATGGAGTGTGCAATGAGGAATAGCATAATGTCTAAGAAAATTAAAAATGGTTTAAAATTTTAATATTTCCCTTCCATAAAGCACATGCCAATTTTGAGAAAATATTAATTAACTATATTTAATGAATGCTCTTTATAATGTTTCCAAAGATAAAATCACTACCGAAATTTTTTCCTTTTTTCTTCTAAGCAAATTACAAAGCTATTTTTATGTTTTAATGAATACAAACAGTTGTTAAAATGGTTTATTCTGTTATTCAAGGACTTTCCCTTGTTTGTTCTCCATTACTTTCCTACTTTAATTCAATATACGCTGCAATCTAGTCAAATTTGATTCATAACCATCTTCCATTGTCATCTTTCTTTTGCCTAACACTGTACATTTATACTATCCTTTGTAAGAACCACATATTTGGTGTCACGGGACTAAAGTTCAAATTCCACCTCTGCCAGTTACTACTTCTTGTATAATTTTTCTCTCAAAAAATTACTGTCATCATTGGTAAAATTAAAAGGAATGGGCCATATAGCTTCTAAGTTTCCTTTTAAAGTAATTATGTGATGTGCCTCAAACTCTCTTCTTCCTTACTCTCTCATTTCTAATTATTGAAATCCTTTTTTCCTTCAATGTTTAAGATTCACACATATTTTAGTATGCTCAAGTATAAGAAATTCCCTATTCTTTAAACTTCTATTGAACTTTTTGTACTTTCATAATTAAATTCTACCTGTAATTCTCATCACTTGTGTGTCTTTTCCTTCTTTCTGGGAGCTTTTTTAAGGTGACAACTACACTATTTTAAACTACTTATTTTAACATTTCACTTCCTCCCAACAACTTACATTGAATAGACATTTAAGGAATGTTTATTAATCTAAGTTGAATGACTTTTAAAGGTTCAAAGCATCAACTTTTGCATGCAATATGACATGTGTTTAATGACCATTTCATATTGCTATTCATCCTTCATTATTGAAGAGGACCAATAGCATCTTGGGGAGGTCAACTGGATTTAAGAGAGTCAGAGCTGTACAAAGTCTTCACTATCACTCACTTCTCCAGAGTCACTGAAATTCCATGGCAAGACAAAAGTCAAAGTGATGGCCCAGGATGCAATGGGTGAGCTTGTTCTTTCTGAATTAAGGGCTTTCCCTGTCTTAGTTTGTTATAGGCAATGGGTCATTCAATGACCAAGGAGGAGGTGAAAATGGAAGCAAAATTGATTTAATTTACTCTCACAAAAATATCATCTGAAAGGGGAATAACTTCAAAGTTTCTGGCCAGAACAGAAAACAATTATTATTTATATTCATTCTAAGCCATCAAAACAACAATGAACAACAAAAGTGTGAGTTGGGTGCTATTATTAGCCATTTAAAGAAATCCCCAGTTATTTGGATATAAAGGGACATCAAGTAGCTCCACTTCAAATACAATGAGCTTTTTTAAAGCCTGTTTTTTTTTTCAGAGCTGCATGTCAGAAAGTCATAAATAAAAACTCTCTAGGACAAAGAATTATTTGTCTTAGCTATTTAAAAAGCACATAATAATAATAATAATTTTTCTAAATTTAAATAAAAAATCAATTCCCCCAAACATCCAAATATTTTATGAAATATAATAAGCAAAATTTTCATTTCTGTGGTCAGCACACACACATGCAATAATTTGGTGCCCCAAATGGAGAGATGAGTTTGTGTGTAAGCATTTGAATTCAACCCTTCTGGACTCCAAACCCAACTTTCTCTTCATTGGCTCACCAAACTACTTACAAGAAATAAACTGAACATAATAAGTCTTACAGAAGAAGATACTTTCTATGTGGGGATCAGAATAGCTTCTGCCTTTTAAACTATCTTAAAGGTAGGTAAAGATTCTTTGTTTTTAAATTTATTCTGAATTTATTGACCACTCCAAAACAGGAAAAGAATTCCATGAACAAAGTAGAAATGAAACAGGATTGATTACAGGTACAACTTTGAATGTTATTGTGTTCAGTTGACATTTTAAAAGCATATGATATGTCCTTTTCAAAGGGGAGGGGAATTGTTCCCTTTAAGATTATCACTCTGAGATTGTGTCCCCTTTTCTGATCTCAGAGATCAGAGTCTAGAAAAGACCCATCCTTCCAGGATAAGAGAAGTGATAATATTCAAGGGCAAATCAACTACAATAGAAATTCTAAATTCTCATTCAAATGAGAAATCCTGGTCTGATCAACTCGGCTGTCCCAACCACCACCAAGATACCCATATAACAAGTTCCCTCAACTAAGGACTTGGCAAAGGGCCCCAGGTAGCTTGCTCAGCTTCCAGGACCCTTCTGTCCCCTGAGGAAGCATTCTCAGTGCCAAAACTCCATTTCCAAATAGGTTTTTGCCACTATAGAAGTCAGTCTCTGGACAAACTGATTTCTATCCAACAATAAACTTTCATTTTGCAACTAATAATTTGGGAATGAGTGAATTCTTTCACTCCTAAACCTCTGACCAATCTAAAGGGGATATCTTAACTGTTCTCTTATTGCCACTAACCTCTTGGTCACCAGGAATTGAGATCATTCAAACTGCATCACTTTTGTGGGGATGAACTGAATGAAGACCTTCTCATGGGAATATGGTCTTAAACTGTTCCCTAATTATGATTTGAGACTTTTGCAATAACAAGTTGAGCTATAGCTAAAAAGCTGCAGGTACTTGATTATCTTGAATAAATATCCCCATCTGGTTTCCCACCAACTCTTAGCATTTAAGTTTATTTATTTAAAGGCAACTTATTCTTTTGTTTCTGGAATAGATTTTTGTGTGTAAAGTATAAGCCTGGACTTCCTCAAACAATGGAAAAAATGTCAAAGTGGGGAGGGGCTACTGTTCTATTTAATCTTGTGTTTTGCAGTTTATGCTTTGCATTCCTTTTACTGGCAAATATTTTGTCAGATGGTATCAAGATTGACTTTTTTTCTTTTTCTTACTCTGAGCATTTCTGGTTGTTTTCATGGTTGCTACTGCTCCACACACTTTTCAAAATTCTTTTAACTTCCCTCAGTATCTTTCCCAAAGACCTTATATTTCCTTCAGGGCTTTAAGAAAGAGTTCAATTATTATATTTTGGGGTGTGGGGGAGGGTA
Source organism: Antechinus flavipes (assembly GCF_016432865.1). Lineage (NCBI taxonomy): Eukaryota > Metazoa > Chordata > Mammalia > Dasyuromorphia > Dasyuridae > Antechinus > Antechinus flavipes. The sequence continues at coordinate 39,521,020 of NC_067398.1, read as the reverse complement.
GCATTTGGTGTAACTCTCTCCTGTTAGAAGGAATTGTTTACTTATTCACTGAATAGAATCTTTGACATGAGGTAAGACAGATCTGAGTTCAAATTTGGCATTAGACACTGACTAGCTGTATGATCCCCGAAAAGTCATTTAAAACACTATTTGCCTCTGTTTCCTCAATGGTGAAATAAAGATAATTATAACATATACCTTATAGAATTGCGGTGAAGATTGTTGAAAACAGATTTTGGAGAAAACATAACTTACTTGATTCTGTTTGTTATAATATTTTTTTGTTTTTCTGCCAGATGCCTTTTTGACAAATACTGAATATTTCCAGCAATATCTCTCTTTCCTCAATTAGGAAGGAAAACTAGTAAGATTGAATACTTTCAAGAACTTGTCCTATTCTCTTTAACTTACTTAATGAGGCAAGCATCGGATACCTTGTATATGCAAATTTCTTCCTCAAGACTCTAGCTGGGTGACCTTGAACTAGTCAAAATTCCCTTTAACCTCAATCTCATCATCTGTAAAACAGAATTGTTGTAAGGATCAGATGATATACCATATATGAAGTGTTCCACAAAATGCTGTATAGATACTATTATTATTTAGGGATGAGTATAATAAAGGAGGACTTAGAAAAGAGTTCATTCATTTTAACTATTAAAAGGTTGTTAGAGTTCAAATGTTGGAGTTTGTTCTTCTCAAAGCACAGCCGGTTTAGAGGCTTGGAGCCCTTCGGATGTCTCCAAATCCAAAGGTTCTGTCCTTCAGCCTCTGACTCTGCTTCCTTCTGCCTCCAACCAAGACAGAGATGGAAGGTCTCTCTTATCTCCTTCTGGGGAGCCCAGCCACCAACTTGTCGCGGAGAGAGGGCTTCTGGCGTAGCTCCACTGAAATCCGTCAAAAGTGTTCTCTGCAGCAGAGTCATTCCTCTCGAGTCTAGCGCGATCAGCCAGCCAAGAGGAAAAAATGTATTCTGGAATGGCTGTCTCGCCTTATATGTGAACTGCTAAGTAATTAGAGTTGATCTAATCTTACAAGAAGTTGTTTTGGCCAGAACCTGAAACAAGGTACTAAGTAGAACTAATCAAGACAAGGCTTGTGTTCCCACCTTTACTCATTGGAGTCCACAAGTATGCTAGCTTCACAAAGTACACTTTCTAACTTCAAGAGAGTCCACACCTTAAAGCTCTTTGGGCCAGAGAGCACTATGGGAGGTGTGAACTCATTGAACTCCAATGAGTAAAGGTGTGAACACAAGCCTTGTATTAATTAGTTCTACTTAGTACCTTGTTTCAGGTTCTGCCCAAAACATCTTCTTGTAAGATTAGATCAACTCTAGTTAGTTAGCAGTTAGTAAGGATTCCAACAAAAGGTCATTGGTAATTTTCTGAAGAGTATTTTAAATTGAAGTACAATATCAGAAATCAGACTGCAAATGGTTGAGAAGTTTGTAAAGAAATATAAGACAAATGTTGCACCAGGTTTTTTCTCTAAGAGTCTATGAGAGTGAAAAGAGTGCTTGGAGGAGGTTAAAAAATGGGGGACACTTAAAATATTTGGGGAGAAGAGAAGAGATTAAGGGAAGAGGTTAAACATGCATGATTATGGGAACAATTTGCCCGATTGCACTGGAAGGAATAGGATCAAGGACACAAATGGAGACATTAGGGGCTCTTGCTCAGACACTGGGTCTTAGTAAAAAAGTAGAGATGGGATAGATAAGACATTAAAATACTTTAAGAAGCAGAGTAAGAGAAAAAAGGAAGTTCCAGGTCAAATGACTTTTGTGTTCTCAATAACATGTACATGGTCTCTAATAGAATTGAGGGGAGATATAAAACAGCTTCTTTGGAGACATGTGAAAATAAGTTAAATAGGGACTACAAATGTGTATACTTTGCATATTCCCTCACTTAATGTGCTGTATTAAATGTGCTCTAAAAAATTTAATTTTATTCACTCAAGTCACCCAAAGCCCTGCTTTGATAATGGCACCTTCCTATCAAAATAAATAAAAGTTTTAAAAAACATAAATTACATTCTTTTTAAAAATCACTTTCCAGTTATATATCTATCACAGGGAGTAAATAGCTGTCTTAAAAATATCTGAAGGATGCCATAAAAGAGAAAGAATAGATTTGTTTTGCTTGGCCCCAAAGGACAAAGCAAGGTAGAAATTGCTAAGAAACAAATTTGGGCTTGGCATAAGGAAAAACTTCCTAAAAAGTGAAAGCCAATCTAAAACTAGATTGGGTTTACTCTTAATCTAATAAATCACTTCCTTCCTTCAAATGGAAGTCTTCAGGCAAAGGTGAAAGGATCTGTTCTGTGCCTAGTAATGCACAAGTCCTTGTTAAGCACATCTTTGACTTTTTAGAGGCCTTTGTAAAAGCCTCAGAAATCTTTTCTAACTTCTAAAATTTTGATTCTTTAAGGGATATTAACATTTAAAAAAAATAGTAACTTTTTATTGACAGAATCCATGCCAGGGTAATTGTTTACATTATCCCTTGCACTCACTTCTGTTCCGATTTTTCCCCTCCCTCCCTCCCCGTCTTCCCCAGATGGCAAGCAGTCCAATATATGTTAAATATGTTGCAGTATATCCTAGATACAATATATGTGTGCAGAACTGAACAGTTCTCTTGTTACATAGGGAGAATTGGATTCAGAATGTAAAAATAACCCGGGAAGAAAAACAAAAATGCAAACAGTTTACATTCATTTCCCAATGTTCCTTCTTTGGGTGTAGCTGCTTCTGTCCATCATTGATCAATTGGAACTGAGTTAAATCTTCTCTTTGTCGAAGAAATCCACTTCCATCTGAATATATCCTCATACAGTATCACTGTTGAAGTATAGAATGATCTCCTGGTTCATTTCACTTAGTATCAGTTCATGTAAGTCTCTCCAAGCCTCTCTGTATGCATCCTGCTGGTCATTTCTTACAGAACAATAATATTCCATAACATTCATATACCACAATTTACCCAGCCATTCTCCAATTGATGGGCATCCATTCATTTTCCAGTTTCTAGCCACTACAAACAGGGCTGCTACAAACATTTTGGCACATACGGGTCCCTTTCCCTTCTTTAGTATCTCTTTGGCGTATAAGCCCAGTAGTAACACTGCTGGATCAAAGGGTATGCACATTTTGATAACTTTTTGGGCATAATTCCAGATTGCTTTCCAGAATGGTTGAATTTGTTCACAACTCCATCAACAATGCATCAGTGTCCCAGTTTTCCCGTGGGATATTAACATTTTAATATTAAATGTATTGATATTAATATTAAATTTAGCACATTCAAAGCTGTTCATTTGGTAAGATACATTATTACTATGTCCAATAGTCATTTTTTTAGTTTGATAATGATGTAAACAACATTTCCAATAACAGGGAAAGGCAAAGACTTGAGACTGCATTAGCACACGAGATTTAACAATTCCTGTGAAATTGCAAGTTTGGTTTAAATTCTCCTAGGTTCAAGACCATCTCTATATTATGCCACCCTGCCTCATACTGTGAATATAAACCACAGCATTAAAAAGCCAAATTATAATATAATGATTAATGAGGACTCAAATAACCCAAACCAATGAACTAATCTCAAGTTGAGGGGAATAAAAATGTTCATACTCAAATGCACCCCATCCTCTTGCTATTTTTTTAAACTAAAAGTTTAATTTTAGGGAATATCTCTACTTATACTACGGTTGCCCAGAAATGCAAAGTAAGCATCTAAGAAAGATTTTGTAAATTAAACTTATTATAACATCAAAGTTTAAATTTACAATCGATTCTAAATGCTAATAAGTATATACCGTACAACTTAAAATCACTTCATTTTTTAAAATTTAGTTCAACACTTCCAGAAAGTAGTTCCGGCCAAGATGGCGGAGAGGAAATACACTTCTGTGTAACCTCCGTGTTTTTCTCTCACTATTCATTTCATTTCATGCCTCTGAATTAATGCTCGACTGAAAAAAAACCATACAATTACTTACCAAGAGAAACCATCCTTGAGACTCGTCAAGAAAGGTCTGTTTTTGCGCGAGGGCGGGGACGGTATTTGGAAGCAGTCTGCGGGCAGCAGCTGCAACCAGAGCACAGATAGCAGCTCAGAACCGGGTAGAGCGGAGAGGGGGTGGGGCGCGATCGCAGCCGTCTCTGCGGGGAGAGCTTTGCTACAGCAGCAAGTCAGCAGCCCAGCAGAGAAGCTAAAAACACCGGGGGTGAAGAATACAACCCCAAACAGCTGGAGTCTCTCGGAACCTGGCCACCCCTCCCCCACAGTGCCTCAGTACTCTCTCGGATCTCAGAGCGCAGGCACCAGCACAGTAGGATTGCCTCACCAATACCCTGCCCCTCCCCCAAAGAAAGCAGCCTCCATTCAAGGGGTTTTTTTCCTTCTGTTTCTTTGATAGTTTGTCTTTGATAAATAGACAGAATGAGCAAGAAACTGAAAAAGAATTTAACCCTGGACAGCTTTTATACAGATAAAGAGCAGACTCCAAACCCTGAGGAGACTAAAAACAAACAGTCCCCAGGTGAATCCCCGAAGGAGGAGACCTTATGTCCCTCAGCACAGATGAATCTCATGGAGGAAATTAAAAAGGCTCTCACAAGGGAGCTAGAAGAAAAATGGGAAAAGGAGAGGGAGGCTCTGCAAAAGGAGAGGGAGGCTTGGCAAAAGAGCCTGGAGAAGTCAGTTAAAGAGAGAGTGGATAAAGAAACCAAATCCTTGAAAAATAGGATTGGTGAACTGGAAAACAAAATTGGCGGAATGGAAAAAAATTCCACAGAACAAAAAAACTCAATTGGACAATTAGAAAAAGATCTTAAAAAAGTGAGTGAAGAAAATACCTCACTGAAAATCAGGGTCGAACAATTGGAATTGAATGACTCGAGGAGACAAGAAGAATCAGTCAAGCAAATCCAAAAAAATCAAACAATGGAAAAGGATGTGAAATACCTTCTGGGGAAGACAACAGACCTGGAAAACAGATCCAGGAGAGACAATCTGAGAATCATTGGACTCCCAGAAAAACATGATGAAAAAAAGAGCCTGGACACTATCTTCCAGGAAATTATCAAAGAGAACTGCCCAGAAGTCATAGAAACAGAAGGTAAAATAGACATTGAAAGAATTCATCGATCCCCTACTGAAAGGGATCCTAAAATCAAAACACCAAGGAATATAGTGGCCAAATGCCAGAACCCTCAGATGAAGGAAAAAATACTGCAAGCGGCTAGAAAAACCCAATTCAAGTATCAAGGAGCCACAATAAGGATCACCCAGGATCTGGCAGCATCCACATTAAAGGATCGAAGGGCCTGGAATATGATATTCCGAAAGGCTAAGGAACTTGGTATGCAACCAAAAATAACTTACCCAGCGAGATTGAGCATCATTTTCCAGGGAAGAAGATGGACATTCAACGAAATAAGCGAATTTCATCTATTTCTGATGAAAAAGCCAGAACTTAACAAAAAATTTGATCTACAAGCACAGAACTCAAGAGAAATCTAAAAAGGTAAAGATTAATCTTGGAAACTATATTTCGGCTGTAAAGATGTATAAAGAATACATGTATACCTTGTTCTAGAAACTAGATGTGGAAAGGACATTGTACTAGAAAAAAGGGAAAGTGGGGGTACTACATTTCATGAAGAGGCAAAGAAAACCTAGTATATCTGAGAGAAAGAATGGAGAGGGATGAAAATAGTGAGTATTTTACTGCTTTCAGAATTGGCATTAAGAGAAGAATTTTAGACATATTCAATCTATGGTGAAACTTCTCCCACCTCATTGAAAAGTGAGAAGGGAAAAGTGAAAAAGGAAGGAATAAGCTAAGTGGAAGGGAATACGGTAACTGGGAGGGAAAGGGGCAAGTTGGGGGGGGAACTCTAAGGGGAGGGAGGGATACTAAAAAGGGAGGGTTGTGAGAAGCAAGTGGTGCTCACAAGCTTAATACTGGGAAGGGGGGTAAGGGAGTAAGAAGGGAGAAAAGCATAAACCGGGGTTAACAAGATGGCAAGTAATACAGAATTGGTCATTTTAACCATAAATGTGAACAGGGTAAACTCCTCTATAAAGAGGAAGCGGTTAGCAGAATGGATTAAAAGCCAGAATCCTACAATATGTTGTATACAGGAAACACACCTGAAGCGGGGAGATACATGCAGGTTAAAGGTAAAAGGTTGGAGCAAAACCTACTATGCTTCAGGTGAAGCCAAAAAAGCAGGGGTAGCCATCCTGATCTCAGATCAAGCTAAAGCAAAAATTGATCTAATCAAAAGAGATAAGGAAGGGCACTATATCTTGCTAAAGGGAGAATGAATAATGAAGAAGTATCTATATTAAATATATATGCACCAAGTAGTGTAGCATCTAAATTCTTAAAAGAGAAATTAAGAGAGCTGCAAGAAGAATTAGACAGTAAAACTATAATAGTGGGAGATCTCAACCTTGCACTCTCAGAATTAGATAAATCAAACCACAAAATAAATAAGAAAGAAGTCAAAGAGATAAATAGAATACTAGAAAAATTAGATATGATAGATCTCTGGAGAAAATGTAATGGGGACAGAAAGGAGTACACCTTCTTTTCAGCAGTTCATGGAACTTATACAAAAATTGATCATATATTAGGACATAAAAACCTCAAACTCAAATGCAGTAAGGCAGAATTAGTGAATGCATCCTTTTCAGACCATGATGCATTGAAAATTACATTCAATAAAAAGCCACAGGAAAGTAGACCAAAAAATAATTGGAAACTAAATAATCTCATACTAAAGAATGATTGGGTGAAACAGCAAATTATAGACATAATTAATAACTTCATCCAAGAAAACGATAATAATGAGACATCATACCAAAATGTATGGGATGCAGCCAAAGCGGTAATAAGGGGAAATCTCATATCTCTAGAGGCCTATTTGAATAAAATAGAGAAAGAGAAGGTCAATGAATTGGGCTTGCAACTAAAAATGCTAGAAAAGGAACAAATTAAAAACCCCCAATCAAACACTAAACTTGAAATTCAAAAAATAAAAGGAGAGATCAATAAAATTGAAAGTAAAAAAACTATTGAATTGATTAATAAAACTAAGAGTTGGTTCTATGAAAAAACCAACAAAATAGACAAACCCTTAGTAAATCTGATTAAAAAAAGGAAAGAGGAAAATCAAATTGTTAGTCTTAAAAATGAAAAGGGAGAACTCACCACTAACGAAGAGGAAATTAGAGCAATAATTAGGAGTTACTTTGCCCAACTTTACGCCAATAAATTCGACAACTTAAATGAAATAGAAGAATACCTCCAAAAATATAGCTTACCTAAACTAACAGAGGAAGAAGTAAATATCCTAAACACTCCTATCTCAGAAAAAGAAATAGAACAAACTATCAATCAACTCCCTAAGAAAAAAACCCCAGGACCAGATGGATTTACATCTGAATTCTATCAAACATTTAAAGATCAATTAACTCCAATGCTAAATAAACTATTTGAAGAAGTAGGGATTGAAGGAGTCCTACCAAACTCCTTTTATGACACAGATATGGTACTGATACCTAAACCAGGTAGGCTGAAAACAGAGAAAGAAAATTATAGACCAATCTCCCTAATGAATATTGATGCTAAAATCTTAAATAAAATATTAGCAAAAAGATTACAGAAAATCATCCCCAGGATAATACACTATGACCAAGTAGGATTTATACCAGGAATGCAGGGCTGGTTCAATATTAGGAAAACTATTAACATAATTGACTATATCAACAAGCAACCAAACAAAAACCATATGATCATCTCAATAGATGCAGAAGAAGCATTTGATAAAATCCAACAGCCATTCCTAATAAAAACACTTGAGAGCATAGGAATAAAAGGACTTTTCCTTAAAATAGTTAGGAGCATATATTTTAAACCTTCAGTAAGCATCATATGCAATGGGGAAAAACTGGAACCTTTCCCGGTAAGATCTGGAGTGAAGCAAGGTTGCCCACTATCACCATTATTATTCAATATTGTATTAGAAACACTGGCCTCTGCAATAAGAGTCGAGAAAGAGATTAAAGGAATTAGAGTAGGCAATGAGGAAACCAAACTATCACTCTTTGCAGATGATATGATGGTATACCTAGAAAACCCCAAAGATTCTACTAAAAAGCTATTAGAAATAATTCATAATTTTAGCAAAGTAGCAGGATACAAAATAAATCCCCATAAATCCTCAGCATTCTTATACACCACCAACAAAATCCAAGAGCAAGAGATACAAAGAGAAATTCCATTCAAAATAACTGTTGATAGCATAAAATATTTGGGAATCTACCTACCAAAGGAAAGTCAGGAATTATATGAGCAAAATTACAAAAAAGTTTTCACACAAATAAAGTCAGACTTAAATAATTGGAAAAATATTAAGTGCTCTTGGATAGGCCGAGCAAATATAATAAAGATGACAATACTCCCTAAACTAATCTATTTATTTAGTGCTATACCAATCAGACTTCCAAGAAAATATTTTAATGATTTAGAAAAAATAACAACAAAATTCATATGGAACAATAAAAAGTCGAGAATCTCAAGGGAATTAATGAAAAAAAAAATCAAATGAAGGTGGTCTAGCTGTACCTGATCTAAAATTATATTATAAAGCAGCAGTCACCAAAACCATCTGGTATTGGCTTAGAAATAGATTAGTTGATCAGTGGAAAAGGTTAGGTTCACAAGACAGAATAGTCAACTATAGCAATCTAGTGTTTGACAAACCCAAAGATTCTAAATTTTGGGATAAGATTTCATTATTTGATAAAAACTGCTGGGATAACTGGAAATTAGTATGGCAGAAATTAGGCAAGGACCCACACTTAACACCACATACCAAGATAAGATCAAAATGGGTCCATGACCTAGGCATAAAGAACGAGATTATAAATAAATTAGAGGAACATAGGATAGTTTATCTCTCAGACTTGTGGAGGAGAAAGAAATTTGTGACCAAAGATGAACTAGAGACCATTACCAATCACAAAATAGAAAATTTTGATTATATCAAATTAAAAAGCCTTTGTACAAACAGAACGAATGCAAACAAGATTAGTAGGGAAGTAACAAACTGGGAAAACATCTTTACAATTAAAGGTTCTGATAAAGGCCTCATTTCCAAAATATATAGAGAACTGACTCAAATTTATAAAAAATCAAGCCATTCTCCAATTGATAAATGGTCAAAGGATATGAACAGACAATTTTCAGATGAAGAAATTGAAACTATTACCACTCACATGAAAGAGTGTTCCAAATCACTATTGATCAGAGAAATGCAAATTAAGACAACTCTGAGATATCACTACACACCTGTCAGATTGGCTAAGATGACAGGAAAAAATAATGATGAATGTTGGAGGGGATGCGGGAAAACGGGGACACTGATGCATTGTTGGTAGAGTTGTGAACGAATCCAGCCATTCTGGAGAGCGATCTGGAATTATGCCCAAAAAGTTATCAAACTGTGCATACCCTTTGATCCAGCAGTGTTTCTATTGGGCTTATACCCCAAAGAGATACTAAAAAAGGGAAGGGGACCTGTATGTGCCAAAATGTTTGTAGCAGCCCTGTTTGTAGTGGCTAGAAACTGGAAAGTGAATGGATGCCCATCAATTGGAGAATGGCTGGGTAAATTGTGGTATATGAATGTTATGGAATATTATTGCTCTGTAAGGAATGACCAGCAGGATGAATACAGAGAGGCTTGGAGAGACCTACATGGACTGATGCTAAGTGAGATGAGCAGAACCAGGAGATCATTATACACTTTGACAACGATATTGTATGAGGATGTATTCTGATGGAAGTGGATTTCTCTGACAAAGAGACTTAACTGAGTTTCATTGGAGAAATGATGGGCAGAAACAGCTACACCCAAAGAAGGAATACTGGGAAATGAATGTGAACTATTTGCATTTTTGATTTTCTTCCCGAGTTATTTTTACCTTCTGAATCCAATTCTCCCTGTGCAACAAGAGAACTGTTTGGTTCTGCAAATATGTATTGTATCTAGGATATACTGCAACATGTTTAGCATATATAGGACTGCTTGCCATCCTGGGGGGGGGGGGGAGGAGGGAGGGAGGGAAAAAATGAAACATAAGTGATTGCAAGGGATAATGTCGTGTAGAAATTATCCTGGCATGGATTCTGTCAATGCGAAGTTATTATTAAATAAAATAAAATTTAAAAAAAAAAAAAAACACTTCCAGAAAGTAGAGGTGAAGTATTTTCAACACAAAGATAAACTATCAAAAGGTTGGAATTAATTTTTTCAATTGAAGTTTCTTTATTGGGACTTTGTCAAATGAACACATGTTTCAATATTTTAAAAAAATTATGCAAGAAAATGTTAACTTTGTTACATACCATGTTTAGAAAAACTACAGGCATATATGTGCTCTACTAAAGATACATGTATTTTCTACTCACAAAAATGATGTTAAAATAATGATATAAGCTCTCACAATGCTTCACAAGTCTAATCATTTCTAATATAAGGCTCATTTCAAAAATGCCAATTTGTTCTAACAGTACATAATTGATATTAGGGAATATGATAAACATAAGAATGTCAAATTGACTTCTTCAGAATTTTGTCCAAAATGACAAGAATGGAGAGGATTGTTCCAAAGCACAATATCTCCGAAGCTGAAACGCTTTCACAAGCAGATCTTGGTCACAGAAAAGTACCATATTTATTGTATATCTTCCAGGGCAGTAGGAGTTCCAGGCTGTGGACTAGTATAGTCTACCACCACCTCCTTCTGCCATAGCAGTTGGTCTTCAGGAAGAAATTGCACTCTGACCAATTTGTCAGACCTAATCCTATTATAAGCAGGGCAAAAGCCCATCAACAGCCTGGGAAGCATGGATCCTGGTTCAGAAACAAATAAAATACTACAATAAATTAATTAACAGATTGAGAAGATACTATTTTCTTTAGCTCAATACAAATAGAGCCCTTTAACATCTTAAGAATTCAATTTTGAAAAAAAAAATCAGCTTTTCTATACCTATTTTTGCCTCATGGCCCAAGCTGATCTTATCATGAAATATTTCCACTCTATCTTGGCTAGGTAATGCTGAAGGAGAGACTATGTAGTCATACCTTCCACATTGTAACTTTCCCCTCACAGTCCTGATATATCACAGTCAGCATAAGAACTTAAACAAGTATTCTTTTTTTCAGAAACTGCAGGTAAAGGCCAACAGACAATACAGAAAAATATAGAAATTCAGAAATATATAAAATATAAACATATCATTCTATGATATCATCATAATTTATTTTTTAATACCATAAATACATGTAATTTCTTTTTCAAAGTTATAACTTAATTTTGAAGAATAAGTAAAAAGTAAAAAGAAATGGGAAAAATTACATTCAATGGCTAAATTGATAAATTTGATAAATTGATAATATAAAATTACAAATATATTAATTTGGTAAAATCTAAGTTCTAAGATATATAGAGAATTAACTAAAATTTATAAAAAATTCAAGCCATTCTTCAATTGATAAATGGTCAAAGGATATGAACAGACAGTTTTAAGATGAATAAATTAAAGTCATTTCTAGTTATAAGAAAAATTGCCCTAAATCATTATTGATCAGAGTAATGTAAATTAAGACAACTCTGAGGTACCACTAAATACCTCTCAGATTCGTTAAGATTACAGGAAAAGATAATGATGAATGTTGAGGGGATGTGAGAAAACTGGAACACTAATATATGTTTGATGGAGTTGTCAATTGATTTAACCATTCTGGACAGCAATTTATAAATATGCCCAAAGACCTATCAAACTGTTCATACCCTTTCATCCAGCAGTCTCTCTACTAGGTCTATATCCCAAAGAGATTACAAAAAAAGGGAAAAGGGCCCACATGTGCAAAAATGTTTGTGCTAGCCCTTTTATAGGGGTAAAAAACTTGGAAACAGAGTGGATGGCCATCAGTTGGGGAATAGCTGAATAAGTCTATGGTATATGAATGTTATGAAATATTATTTCTCTATAAGCAATGATCAGCAGGATGATTTTAAAGAGGCCTGAAGAGACTTACATGAACTGATGCTAAGTGAAGTAAGTGGAACCAAGAGAACAGTATACATAGCAACAACAAGATTATATGATGATCAAATATGATGGACTTGACTCTTTTCAACAATGAGGTGATTCAGACCAATTCTAATAGACATAATTGAGTGAGCCATCTACATCTAGAGAGAGGGTTGTGGGGAATAAGTGTGGATCACAACATAGTATTTTCTTCTTTCTGCTGTTGCTGGCTTACTTTTATTATTTTTTTTTCCTTTTTGATTTAATTTTTCTTGTGCAGCATGATAAATTTGGAGAATATATTTAGAAGAACTGCATATGTTTAAACTATATTGATTACTTGCTGTCTAAGGGAGAGGGTGGGTGGAAAAGGAGGGAGAAAATTTTTGAACACAATAGTTTGCAAGGGTGAATGTTGAAAACTATCTTTGCATGTATTTTAAAAATAAAAATATTATTTTAAAAAAAGTAAAAAGAAAAAAATTTGTGAAAAGAGTTCATTTGCATGTATTTTAAAAATAAAAATATTATTTTAAAAAAAGTAAAAAGAAAAAAAATTTGTGAAAAGAGTTCAAAAGCCAGCTCTTTTCTGGTACAAAGGGAGGGCCAACACATTTTTACATGGATTTTATACATTATGGGGACACCATGTTCAAAACCTGTATAATACAGAAAGGATTACTATATATGATATTTGTTGGAAAAGTGTGCATGTTTGTCTGTATCCCCTCCTGATGCTATGTCACCTTTTGAGTAGATATGTTAACTATAATACATTAGTCTGGCTATATTCTCTGCTGCCTTATTTGGGCTATTCCTAGCAAACCCCCTGATAATTCTTGCAACTTCAAATTAGATGTTATTTATAAAATGACTGCCACATAGTAGGTTCCATATAAATACCCTAAGTCATCTTTTTAGTTTTCTTTTCCCTTACTCTGTTTGTCCACTCTGATACATTGACACTGCCTTCTTGGCTGATATTTGATGAAGACATCCCATCACCTGAGTCAAAGCATTTCTAATTAAGTCTCTGATTTTTGGAATGGCCCTCCTCTTTATCTTGGCCTCCTGTTTCCTTTAAGTGTCAGCTAAATTCATACCTTCTTAAAAAAAGTTGTTTTTTTTTTCCTGATCCATATAACCATTAGAACCTTCTCTAGGAAATTACCTCTCACTATCAAAATATATAGCTTGTTTGGACATAGCTATTAACTGGTTGTTTCCTCCATAAGGCTGTAGGTAGATTACTTGAGGAAAGGGATTGGATTTTCCTTCTTTTATAAGTTAGCACAGTGCTCCTACTCTTTCAAAATACTAGTTAACTTGACCTAAGAAATGGTAAAGAGTAGACCTGGGAAGACATGTCATTTGAGGCAAAAGGAAATGATCAGTATTCAAACAATTTCTGTTCTGATGACAACATGCAAAAAGCAAGAGATTTGGAAGATCTCTCAGATACTGGTCCAGTTCTGTCTAGACAAAACTAAAGTGTGAGGGTTTTTCCTTAACTTGTTAAGTTCTACAAAGGAAAGCTTGGTCAAAAGAAACAAAGAAAAAGGAGAAGAAGTTGTGACAGTAGGAGATGATGTTAAGCATGCAAAAAGAGAGCAAATGCTTAGAACATGAGGAACAGGGACTAATGAGAAAAGTGCTTGTCCTTGTCAGTCATTTGTAATGAAAAAACTTTTAAAAATACAGGAAGGCAACAGTTTGGGATGGATAAGTTAGTGTTCCAGATGTCAAAGTGCCACAAATTAGCTCAAATTGAAGAAGAAAAGAATAGTGTTATTATTATATTCAATTTCATGCTTATTTTTATAAATAAATAATCCATAAGTGCTTAGCTTGCCAGCTGAATAGACAATATTTGGAAGGACCATGTCATAGGAAAGTTACTATTTTATATTTGAATCATACAGAAATTAAAATAAAAAAGAGTTGGATTTAAATCATGTCATTGACACATAGTACCCATAGTACTATGTATACTTTAGGTAACTTTCATTTTAAAGTTACTTTAATAAAGCTGTATGGGAAAAAAGACATGATTCTTTAACTTTTAAAACAATATTCTGCTGTGCACAGAGATGACAAATTCAAAATACATTTTAGAAGCTTTTAGCTAAGATGGGGAAGAATGGGACATATTCACCTAGTTCTGAGCATGAATGCATAAATCTCTTTATTAAAGGTCATTCACTCTTAAACTGGTCTGGAGGGATAGTTGTCCACAGCAAACTGCCATTTATCTGGCAGATCTGAGCCATTGACCCTGACCCAATTCTCTAGCACTTTGTTTTTGTATTGGATTTGAAGAAGTTGGGTGGATAGATTGTTGAATTTGGAATCACAAAAATGAAGATTAGGTCCTACCTAGAACTCTTTCTGGCCTGGGACAATCAATCTATCAACACATATTAAATGTCTAAATGTCTACAATGTACCAGTCAAGCAACTAGATGGTGTAGTGGACAGAGTGCCATGCATTCTGTCTTCATGTTTGGTGACCTCCTGTTTTCTTTCAAGTGTCAGCTAAATTCTCATCTTCTGCAAAAAAATTAAAAAGTTTTTATTCCGATCCCTATAACCATTAGAATCATCTCTGGGAAATTAACTTCCAAGATCAAAATACATAGGTAGTTTGGACATAGTTACAAACTGGTTGTTTCCCCCATAATGCTGTGGATTTTTGGGGCTGGGCAAATCATATAACCTTATTTGCTTCATCTGTAAAATGAGCTGGAGAAGGAAATAGCAAACCACTCCAGTATCTTCACTAGGTAAACCTCAATGGGGTCATGAAGAAACTGAAGTGACTAAACAAGAACATATGCCAGACTTTCTATTAGGAGTCATGGAAACAAGGAATGCTACTATCCCTATTCTTAAAGAACTTACATATCAACAGGGGAGGGAATAAGTATATTTAGAATCAAAATAAAATTAATAAGTACAAATATATTTGAATTGGATACAAAGTAGTTTGAGAATGAAGGGATAAGCATTTATATAAAGCTAAATATGTTCCAGATATTGTCTTAAGTACTGTATAAATATCTCATTTGATCCTCATTACAATCCTGAAGGATGGTGCTATTCTTATGCCCATTTTATAATTCAGATGACTAAGGCAAATAGACATTGTTATGTGTTCATGATCACACAGAGAGCCATAGAAAAATAGAATCTTTCAGACTTTAAGTCCATCCTTATATCAACTGTATCAGTTATCTGGATGGATCTGGAAAAGTATAATTTACAAGACATCTAAGTTGCATCTTCGGGGAAGGAATAACTTCATAAGTTGAAATTAGGAAAAAAATGCATTCTTAGAGTATGGAATGAGCAGTTACTTTGCTTCTTTTTTATTCTACTTATTGATAAAAACAAACAGACACATAACAAATGGATGAATAAATAAATGAATGAATGAACAAATAAAGAAAAATGAAAATAATATGTGTAGCACTTAGTTCACAGGAGTTTTATAAGGATTGAGGAAATAAGTAAAGAATGTTTTGTTGATAGTTAAAGAATTATATAAATAAATGTTAGGTCTTAACATTGATATATAAAATATATTATAAAACTCTTTCTGTAATTTATAGGTGTGTCTTTGTTTAGAGTGTTCAGAAAGACTAAGACTTTGGATGTAAAGGCTTGTTGAACTTTTTTCAGGACTGCTCATCCACCTTTGGAGTCCACCTATCACATACCTCTCACCCATGACTTTAAGAAACTATAAAAGCACAGTGGCCAAATGTTGACATATGGGCTCAGAAAGGTTGTGAGTAATGGAGAGGCCTCAAACTTGTAAATAATTAAGGGTGGAAGTCCTGAGGACATTAAGATCATCCACTGTATCCAGGACTATTACTAGTCACCTTGACATTTGTTTTGTCAGGGGACAGCAAAGGTTTGAAAGAGAATGATGCTGAGGACTGTACAATTTGGCCTCATTTAAATCTAATTCCTGCACAAGTCAATACAAGTGATGTATTGACTTAAAAAATGAAGGATAAATAAGAACAAAAACATTTGCTGGATGGGTTCAGTAATAATATAATTCAGATCCTGTCTCACATATATAATAAATGTAAGCTTGGATCAGTCAAAATCACACAACTTCAATTTTCTAATCTGTAAAATGGATATAATATCATGTACTTCACAGAATTATTAAGAGGATAGAATTAAATGAGTTATGTTAAACACTTTCAAACCTTAAAGCTTTATATAAATATTTGATGCCATATTATTTGTTGTTGTTTTTCTGGGTTTTCACTGTCTCTTTACTTTTTTCTGCCTTGCTTTGGGTATCTCCCAGCTACTTCTTCTCACTTGTGAGACTGGCAGTTTTTCTGACTGTGCTAAGTTAATAGCAACTTAGATTTTCTCAGGTTCATCGTTCTAAAGTGTTCCTTTCTCTGAGTGACAAGCAATCTAATCATCCATTAATAACTTGACCGGTCCTTGGTCCTGAGCCTATCTAAAACTTAAGGAGTTCTTCCTAGTCATTAGATAGATAAGGACAAGATTTTTACAAAGAATACACATTGATGAGAATGAATAAACATACACTTACACAGCAATCACTGAAATCCCATTTTAATTATACACATCTATATACATGGACCAGATGACCTGCAAACTTATGTCTACATTCTATGAATAGCTATGACTTATAACACCTTACTCAGAGTCAATTCTGGGGAATATAAGTGATATGATCCCTCAACATGAAGACTATTTAATATTTTTGAAAATAATTCATTTTGGGATGATGGCCAAGAGAAAGTTGCCTTATGCAAAATTCCTCTCTCTGATAAATTGGGCTATGTCAACTTCCCATTAACATGTTCATAATATGATGGGGAAAATGATACATTAATCAGTTGAGCAATAGTACTAATTCATAATTCAAGTCAATAAATAATTGTTTTTGATTCCTATGTATGACATAAAAGACAATTACTGATGTCTGTCAGGGAAGGGAGTTTCCATATTGAGTACCTTTTAATGATGAAACCATATATTTAAACCAAAACAAAAATGTACTAGCCACCATGATTGCTTTTGAGGATATAAAGAGAAAATGGAAATACTTTCTGCCCTTAATTATTTCAATGCACTTTATTAACTTAATTAATTCAATTAATTAACATTTGATTTGTTCTACCTTTAGAATAATGCCCTAAGGTGGCAAAATGGGAAATGGTGAGTAAATCCCCAGATATCTTCCCTCCCTCTCTTTATCCTTCTTCCTATTTATCTCCTTTTACTTCTTTCCCTATCTCTGCCTTTTTTCTCCCCCTATAATCATGAAATTAGGATCTTTTAAAATGTACCATATTAAACACAGATTACTTAGATGAATGGCTGAAATGATCACTTTTCACATAGCTTTTCTGACATTATGGAGACTCAGAATAGAAATAGCATATGACTTTCATTCCTGAAAGTTGCATCCTAATTGATCTCAACTCAGAAAGTCCCTCCTCTTTCTGAAGCTTGGTAACAGGATTGTTTTTCTGTCCTATTATGCTTACTAGAAAATATCAATTTTTTCTTTTCTTTTTTATATCAACTGCATCATATTTGTATCTATATATCCTTCCCAAGAGCTACCCTTTGTAGAGGATAAAGACATAGAAAGAAAAAAAAAAGTCTTTTTTTTTTTTTAAGAAAACTATTCAATATATACAAATACTTTGTTTTTATATGCAGTTTTCTAACCCATGGAACCACAAATTTTGAGGAAAGAAAAGGCAAAGAGCATGTCTTTTAATCTCTATACATTGAGTTCATTATAATTTTACATTATTACAATTATTTTCAATGCCCCCCCTTCTTTTATGTTGTCACTTTGCCTAGCAGGTTTCTTTCTTATCTCCTCTATCAATTCCTATACATGAATAAGGATCAAACTCATGTGCTCCATTTTTTTTTTTTTTTACTCCTTGTCCCTTTGACTCATGACTAAAATCTTGCAGAGTTACATAATTTGGTGCTATATGAAATGAGTATTACCTGGGGACTGACCACTATTCTGGCATTCAGTTTACTCATCTACAAAATGGGTGAATAGAAATAGATGCTCTCTAATACACTTGCAAGTTCCAATTTACTGTTCTTTTCCTGAATCATTGTCATTTATTCCAGATCTAAAAGGTAAAATTCAGAAGAATGGTGATTGCCCTTACTGATTCTCTGTTATTCTGTTATGTTTTAGGCCCTATCACAGTGCCCTTCATATAGAACTACAGACTCACAAGATTTAGAAAGGACTCTAAATACACTATCATCTGACACATCCTCCCCGTCCCTCCCCCCCCCCCCCATGGATGATTTATACAAAGTCACACAGAGAATAAGGCCAAATTGTGATTTGAACACTGTTCTTATTACTTTACATTAGTCTTAACTGATAAATGAGTTGATGATTCTATGCAGCATCAGAAATTTTTTTTAATGTTCTCAATAATTTAAAAAGAGATGAAGTTTTTTTTTTTCATATTTCCCCACACATTTAAGCCAGTGGGAAACTTTACAGTGTACTTGGACAGTTTGTCATGCTAGTGGAAGGAAGTACAAAGAGGCAAACATGATTACAGAGAGACTTTGATGATTGATAGGCTTATAATGAATACATAGCTCCCCAGACCCAGAGAATATTGATGCCTTTCACATAGATAGACTTTAAAGCAATATCTGGAAGTGTTGGCTATATATTAGAAATGGCAACAATTTTTAAATCTTCTATAATCTAGGCAAGGTAATGAGAAGATGGTCTCTCTTCAGATGATTCAAAAGGTCTCTATAAACTCACAGTGAACTTTTCCAGATAACAGAGGTGCTATGTATTAGTATTTAAAAATATGTAAATAACTTCAGTCTCATGTATCAGAAGGTATAAAATCATAGAATTTTAAAGCTGAAAGGGGCCTTGGAAAGCATTGATCCCAAACCCTCATTTCATGCCTGAAGAAACTGAGGCTCAGAGGGGAGAAATACTTGTCAATAATAGAGGTAGTTATTGGCATACAAATTAAGCAAACTATAGGGAGATCAAACTGGAAGAAAGTGCCAAAGTTCTTAGAAATGTCATGCCAGTTGTTGATTTTAATAAACTATTGGCTGTTTTCACTGACAAATCCAGGTAAAGATAAACATATTTTGGTTGGACCCAAGATTTCATTGTTGTAAAGAGGTTCATTGTGAAGACACCTCTCTTACCATGCAGATCAATACTGACTCTATAACCTGAATTCTTAGAATTTGGATGAATTGACCAGCTTCTGACACCTAGACCACTTTATACCATCTATATCTGTGTCTCAGAGTATAAAGATATGCCCCAATGTATTCCCCTGCTGTTGTTCTCCCTGTGCCCCCTCCATGCATACATGCTCTCAGTTCCAGGGAAGTGATCATTTTAGACTAATAATTTTAGAAGATTGCCTCAGTTGTAATTGTTTTCTTGTCATAAAAATGATTGAGCACAAGCCAATAAAATTTGTTGCTGAAAAAGGAAAACAACATGAAATTGGGCCCCAACTTTCAGTAAAGTAGAACCATATGGTGCATTTAATTATAAGTTGAGGAGATATTTGAAATTTTAATTTAAGTGGCTTACTTACAGCATTAGCTCAACTCTTCTGCCCAGCTGTTGAACAACAAACTGTCTCACTGAAATTACAGATAGGATTCTATGACAAATAAGTTGAATACCTATTCCAGTTAAAAATCCCACAGAAATTCAAATGCATGTTTAAAGAGAACACTGGGAAAACTCACATAGAAACCTAAATTTAGAGTTGTAAGATGTGTCATATGTTGTATAGTTCAAATTATTCATTTTGTAGAATAGGAAAGATTCACTTTCTCAAGTTGAGAGATTTATCTGAAGTTCCTAAATAGGCAAACCAGGTTTCAAAGTCAGTTCCTGTAACAACATAACAAGCGCTCTTTCCACTTCATCCCACTGCGTTGTGATTTAGAAAGTTCATTACACACAATAACTCCAGGAAGAAAACAGTGAATGTATTAATTTCTTTAATTAATTTCCATTAAGCAACAAGCATTTGTTAACTACCTACTATGAAGAAACTGAATCCTACAACAGTGTAGTTTGTAGAGGACTGCTGGACTTGGAATCAGGAAGATTTGAATTCAAATTATGGCTCAGATACTTTTTACCTGTGTGATGCTAGGTAGGATCATTCTATTTTTTTTTTCCCCAATTACAAAATAACTTGATGGATTCTAAGGTGTTTTTCCAGTTGTGCATCTAGATTCTGTGAACTTAAGTAGTTTTAGACCATGATGTCAATAAATGCATTTCTATTACTAGCTCTATGAGCCTAGATCATATACCTCATTTCTTGGAACTTCAGTATGCTTATCTTTAAAATAAAGGTATCTGAATTATTTTCCTTAAAAGATTGATGAAAGGATTAAATGAGATAATATAGTCATGTTTTGCAAATCAGATAGTGCTAGACTTATCACACATGCATATACATCCTTCCTCTAAAGGACTGCCTAATACATGATCTCCCTTGATTAATGCAAGCTTTCCTTTACCTCTCCTTTGCATAACCACAGAGAATTTAACAAACTCACTAATGCAAAGCTATATAATCTAATCACCTCATTTTATCAATCAAGAAATTGAGATTCAGGAATATCCAATAAGTTTTCAAAACATGTCCGGGGGGCATTGTCAGAATTCAAACCCACATCTTCCAGCTCCAAATAGAACATTCTTTTCATGTTGCCTTCTATCTCCTCCTAAAAACTTCCATCAAGTAAATTGCTTTCCTAAGCACTGTGGTACAGCTTAGATATAGAGGAGACTGTAGTCAGCACTGCTTTCTTGTCAGGCCAATTGAGATTGATTGTTGGGGAGGGAAAGAGGCCTGAGTACAGGACTCCATCAAGCTACTGATGGATCCTGTGATCCATGCACTGCTCATTTCACTTGGTTCCAGGCAGCAAGACTGCTGTAGTCAATGGCAGTAAAAACAGAGAACTCCAAATCAGACCTGCAGAAATGTGACAATTCCCAAGAAATAGCATCGATCATTTGGAAGTATGATTATCTTCCCAAACTCTGTTCCTCTCAGTAGAAATGGGGATAGTTTTATTTTGTTTTCCCCTAAAAAACAATATTAAATTAAAAAAAAAAAAAAAACAGGATGACTCTGCTGGTATATTATTCACTCTCTTCAGCCTAAATATTCAGTCTCATTGTTTTATCTTGCATTGTGTGTTGCACATCACCCACTATGGCAAACAGGAGGCTCTTTGTTGTGTTACCTGTCCAATGCATTACATTTATTCCAGAAACTTGAAATGTGCTTGACAATAAAAACTAAAGGTCTAGTGCTTCCTCTGCCTAGGTATTTGTAACTGATAGACAGAGCCTTCCATTGCATACAAGTTATTATCATTCCACGGAGAAGCACTGTGCCTCCAAAGAAGCCAGTCAAGGTAGATTCTCTCCCTTTGATTTCCCCACTTACTTTGTACCACTGCCAAGTCAGTGAAGAGTGGTGACCTTTTCCAAACAGCTCTTTGCCAGAAATTCTGGGAGGCCAGATGAGCTGCTGCTGCTACTACCACCACCCACTGCTTTGCTACCAGTTTAACAACATCACCCTTTTATTGCTCACAGTATCATTCATTAATTAATAAGACAGTTGGTGATGATGCTAACAAAGTTGGCACTTATTTCCTTCACATTAACTTTGCTTAAGATATTGGCATAATTTATGTTTCTTCAAAAATAATAAAGTATGGCATAGAATCTGTGAAAGGATATTTGATAGTGATAACATTAAGTTTTAACATGTTAATTAGTAATTTGATAAAATTTGAACTTGATTTGTGCTAAAATATACTGATATATTTTCAATAAAGTAGTTCCATTGGGAAACTACCTATCATCTATAATTATTATCCACTTCTATCTATCTCTATCTTATTTAAAAATTACACTATCATAGTTTTCAAAGAGGGACACATGTTTAGTTTAACATATTGAGATCTTATTGTTTCTGTTATATGCCAAAGACATAAAATCATTAGCTGAAGGGAATTAGTTGATCAAGTTCAATCCCCTAATTTCCTCATTACATTTTTACTAACATTTCTCAATTCATTCCCCTGCTTTCTCCATATAGGAAAAAAAATCCCTTATTTAAAAAATAACAAAAAAATTAATAGGACACAAAGAGTACTAAAAAAAAATCAACAAATACTCAATGTCTGTCATTATACACAATATTCCACATACAAAGTTGTATTTTTTCAATGAGATATATTCTTATTATTCTTTAGAGACAAACTTGTTCATTATAATTTTAAAGCATTCAATTTTAACTATTGTTGCTCTTATTATTGTTATTCTCTGTAATTATCGTGAATTTCTTTGTTCTTTTTTGTTGCCTTCATTTTATCAATTTATATAAATCATTTCATACTTGTTTGTGTGGATTACAATTTATTCTTTGTCACTCTATTAATATATTATTTCATTATGTTCATCCAT
The DNA here is from genome assembly GCF_016432865.1 of Antechinus flavipes. Lineage (NCBI taxonomy): Eukaryota > Metazoa > Chordata > Mammalia > Dasyuromorphia > Dasyuridae > Antechinus > Antechinus flavipes. The sequence goes on along the minus strand of NC_067398.1, from coordinate 39,498,330 downwards.
TTTATTATTGTTGTTATTGTTATTGTTTTGCAAGGTAATCAGAATGAACTGATTTGTCTTGTGTTACACAATTACAAAGTGTTAAATGTCTGAGGTCAAATTTGAACTGAGGTCCTCTAGTCCTCCAGCCTCTAGGGTTAGGGATCTATTCACTTAGTCACCTAGTTGCTTCTCCATTTTATTTATCAATGAATGAATGAATGAATGTCTGCTCTATTTTTAATTCTTATTATAACAAAAGCTGCATTGATAAATATTGTATAAGTTGCAATCTTAAAAAAAAAAAAACTACTTCTCTGGAGGATATTTGTCACAATAGGATCTCTTGGTCAAGATATATGATTAAATTAAGCATATGTATTACCTAATCTTAATTATGTAAGAAAAAAGGTAGGTGGTACAGTAGACAGAATGTTCCACGTGGAGTCAGGAAGACTTAAGTTAGAATTATGATTCACTTCTCAGTTGTGAGACCCTGGACAAGTAATTAAATATCTGTTTTTCTCTATTTCCTTTTCAGTTAAAAAAGAGAAACAGCCAAGTGGTATTAAGGATGAGTGATAATACTTATGTAACTCTTTTCAAAATGTAAGGTTCTATAAATCTAAGTTGATGTTGTCGTTATTATTACTATCCAGAATGTCATATTTTATCATCAGGCTTATCAGTAGCATGTTAGTGTTTCATGACCAGAGGCAGAGTAATCTAATAGTTGGCAAATAAGTTTTCTGATTGTTGTAACTTCTAATGTCCTCTCTCTCAAACAATTCCATTTTTATAAACTACTTTATTCTTATTTAGTCTTTTTATATTAATCCTGCATATGTTTAAATAAAACATTTCCTTTTCTCATTCCTTAGAATCAAATACCTTTGAGTTTGAGGGTATTTGATTTTGTTTTGCATGTGCTATGAGACCCGACACATTGGCTGACACATAGTAGGCATTTAAGAAGTCCTTGATAGGCAGATGTTCTTTTGTGATTAAAGATAATAATACAGTCTTTGGGTAAAAACAGTGCATGCCCACTGAATATCTTCTGAAATAGCTAGAGATTTGCTGATTTGAAGATTATACTACCAAGGGACCATAATTTATCTCCTACTTCTTAATTAATTATAGAAAGCAAGGGGAAAAGTCAGGACTGGGTGGTAATATCTACTATAGTGTTAGCAAGTGTATACTCAATTAAATAATACCTCTCCTAAAACTCCCTGATTATCATATTTGGTCTGCTCATCAAATTCATTCCTTACAATTAGTCTCAAATCCCACCTCAGACACCCAATGTTCTCTGTGACCCTGGGTAAGACACCTAGTATCTAAATTCTCTAGGAAGCTCTCTGATACTTTTTAAGTTTCAGAAAAGGGTCTGACCTGAATTAGTTTACTAAAAAGGGCTCCATTGCAAAGTTCCACATACTCATGAAAACACAAAGCCCAGTTCCTAACCTAGTAATCCTAAAGTTAAATTAAAAAAATAAATTCCAGATTACTAGCATCATAAAACATTAAGATGATAAAAAAAAAAGCAATTGTTATTGAATAAATAGATCAACACATATAAAACAAAAGAGTAAGGATAAGCAAAAAAAAAAAAAATCATTTAAATTTGTCTTCCAGAGTTACATGGCATATCTGCAATTCTATCAGGTGTCAGATTCTGAATTGACAAGGCATCAATATAAACAAGAAAAAGGCCTTGAGATCTATATAAGTCATCAAGACACATAAATAAATCATGCATAGTGTTATCAGTGTTAATTGCCACCAAAATGTGCTATTCTGGTGTTTGGTCACATAATTCTATATTAAACTAACTAAATATTGTTTCTGGAATGAAATAGCATAAGCTGTTGTACATTTCCTCTCCTGGAAATAGAATTATATTTAGGATATATATGATGCTTCTGGCACAGTGGCTTATAAAATGGCTTTAAAATTAAATAATATAAATATATATACAGACATGCAGACTTGCATGCACATACACACAAACAAGCTATTACATACAAAGGCACATGTACACACATGTCTTGAAAAAGAAATGCATATGATATGAGCTTACTGAAAAGAAATACATGATCTGTGTGTATATGCAAATATTTAAAAAATAACATGTTTGAAGACTTCTTTTTTTCAAAATATGTTTAGGGATATGTTAGTTCTTAGAAGTATTATGACAAGTTGCAAATGATAAAAAAGAATTCTCTGCTTGTTTAAAATGGAATGCATATAGGATAGGACCACAAATGGTACAGTTTTGTCACTTGTCATGTTCTGCAGAGCCAGACATCCAGAAAATACAATCTAGAAAAAAATACTTAAATTATATAGATACCAATTCATCCAGAAATAGCAATTAATAAAACAAACTCTCAAAGAGATCTCATCCTCATAAATATGTATGTATTTGTATATATGTATATATGTAAATATGGACATGGATACATGCACATATGTGTGCATGGATGTTTAAAACTGATCAATGACTTCATTTATACAAGAGAAATTTCAACACAAACTTTCTTTTACCAATATGGATCAACATCTGACTTACATCTTATAGTTCTATAGGATGGTCCAGTATTTGCCCAAAAACTCATTGACAATAAGGGTATCACCATACGCACTAAATGTTTTTGTAGAAGCACTTTTTTTTTTCTGACAACAAAGAACAAAAAAAAAAGTAATTACTAATACATTGGATAACATTAAATAAAGGTTGCTATACTAATATAATGAAATTATACCAATATGAAATTACATTGAACAGTTTGAGAAAAAAAATCTAGGAAAATATCCATTAACTAATTCACAATGAAGTAAACAGACACAGAAAGATATTGTATATAGTAACTCTGATATTGTACAGTAAGCAACTAAATAACTTACATACTCTCAACAATGCAATCTTCTAGATTGATTCCAAAGGACCAAGATACAAAATGTTACCCACCTCAAGGGACAGAACTAATGGACTCTGAATTCAGATAATTTTTTTTCCATTTAATTTTGCATGGGATAGATTTTTTTTTCCACAACATGACTCCTATGGCAATAGTTTGGTATGATTACAAATGTATAATCTATATTGAATTGTTTGCCATCTCAGGGAATGGTGAGGAGATGGAGGGATAGAGAGAATGTATAACTTAAAATAAAAAAAAAGTAAATGCTAATTTGTTTATGTGATTGGCAAAAACAAAATGTTATTAAAAAAATAAAAATAGGCAAAGTATTTGATAATTTATCTTGGAAGTAATAGAATCCTATAAATTTTTTTTGAATAGAGAGATTAAATGTTTTCATGTATGCTTCAACAAAACAATTTGACAGCTGAGTGAAAAATGATTGGAGTGGGGAGCAACTTTGAAGCAGAAAAACCAGAAAAAAAAGTTATTACAAAAGTATAGATCTGAGGTGATAAAAGCCTGAAGTAGGGAAATGGCAATGCCAGAGGAAAGATTTGAAAAAATTGATAATATAGAATGTTATCATAAAGTAATCCTGTAATCCTGGGTCAGTTAGGTTGCACAGTGGATAGAGCACCAACCCTAAAAGGGCTGAGTTCAAATCTGGCCTCAGATACTCAATACTTCCTAATTGTATGTATCACTTTGCCTCATTAGTATAGAATGAATTGAAGTGGGAGAAAGACTGAAGTCTTGAGATCTATTACAAGATTATTGTGATAATTTAAACATCAGCAGAAGAATCTAAACCTATACTGCTGGAGAAGAGGACATGGTTAAAAGAGATGTTGTGAAATCATAAGCAGAGATGTGGCAACAGAGTGAATACATAAGATAAATATGAGTCAAGAGTTGACAATAGTGCTGAGGTTATGAACTTGGATGATTAGAAAAATTGTGGTGCTGTCTCAAAAAAAAAAAAAAACGAAGTTTCAGAGAGAGGATTTAGGGAAAATATAATGAGTTTAGAAATATGTTGAGTTTGTGTTCCCTTTTGGTAATTCATTTCAAGGTATTCAAATTGCAGTGAGAAATTCTGGACTTGAAATTATGTCTTTAAAAATGTTTTCTAATAGTCTTCATTAAGTCTTGAGTAGGCTTTGATATATTGATTTAAACATGTTCCTTTTCTATTTTTCTTCCCTACTGGATTTTATAATTGCCATTTAGAATAGTTTCTGATTATGTATGTTTTTTTTTTTTTTGTGTGTGTGTGTGTGTTTAATATTTTTACTTTATTTTTACTATTTTTTTACTTTACTATTACTACTTTAATGCTATTAAGAGTTTCAATTATTTTGTTTGCCAATTTTAAGATATTTTTAAAGTAAATCTTCATGTCATCAGCAAATATGAATAATGCTATTCTCTCTTGGCTGATTTATTAGCATGTAATTTATTTCTTGTTGTGTTACTACTACTAAATATAGTGGTGAAAAGGAATATCCTTGTTTTACTCCTGCATTTATTGAGAAAGCTTCCAATGTTTTCTCATTACAAAATATACAATCTGATAAACATATATATGCATTGTACAAATATATTATTTTAATATGAAAATATATGCATATATGTATATTTATTAAAATGATCCTTTCATGCTTACTTATTTGGGGATGGATATTTTAGTAAAAATGACTATTGTATGTTTTTTTTTTAAGTTTTCTGTGCCTATTGATTTCCATTTTTTTTTCTTTGTAAAATAATGTAACAGCTATTAGTTAGCAAAAGCTATAACTTGACTTGTAAAACTGATGCTGCATTTAGGGCTCTTAACTTCAGACAGTAATGACATACACATAAAGTCCTTCAGGGGCTTAGAAAGAACATAGTTCTAAGAAAGACAAAAAATAGCCATAATAAAGAAGTACTATCATACTTAGACTCTAAGTGAAATTGGTCATGGTTTTTGTATTGGAAAGGATACAGATATTTCTCTTTGAGGGAAAAGAATCAAGCATTTATACAGTGCCTATTATGTGTCAAGTACCATGCCAAGTGCTTTACAAATGTTATCTTATTTGATCTAAAAGCAATTGCTTTGTTGGACCCTGAACAGAATATGAATTGAATTTTGGAGAGTGATTTTAAGCCAGCTGCCTCGGTTTCACAACTCTGGTTGATGGTGACATGGCTTCTATTGATGTTACTGGGAATATTATCTGACAAGACATAAAAACATCCAAATCACTGAAGGTCATTGCAAGATTCTGCTGCTTCTTGAATACGCTTTTTAAAAAATTATAGAACTTTAAAAGTCATTTTATATCTGAACAGGTAAGCTGAATATCAAAGGAAGAAATAAAATTTCTAAAAGAAACAGGGTTAACCCTCAGTTACAATGGGAGAAGACAAAAAGAAATGATGAATGCATGCTGAGTTGCAGAACATTTCAGAAAATGACCAAAATATACTAGGAAGGAGATGACTGAATGGAAAAACTATGTAATACCAGTGTTCCATAAGAAATGATGAATATGAGAAATTTGGAGAAATGGTGTTTATATATATATGTCTATGTGTAAAGATGTATGTGTGTGTGTGTACATGCATAAATATAGATAGACAAACTGACAGTTAGATTGATACATAGATGGATAGAGTGATTGTGCAAAATGAGGTAGGAGCACCTAAACAATATCCAGCATAATCATAGCAATGTAAATGAAAAGATCAGTAAAAGGAAGCTAAAGTTTAGTCATTGAAAAAACAATTAGAATATGAGAAAACAGATAATGAAATATGCTTTCTTGTTCACAGTTGAGCAGAATGTTGCTTTCATTATCAGATTTGGTCACTCTCTGAGCTGTTTTTACTTAATTGCTTTGCTCTGTTACCAGGAGGTTCAATTGTGTAAAAGCCCTACTTTCTCAAACACAAATGTTGGTGAAGTAAATTCAGAATGTATCGACAAAGCAGAAAAAAATGCCCCCATGAATATTAGACCTTGTGATCTCAAGATTATCGTATATAGAATTAGATTTAATAAAATTTAAATAATGTCCCTCAAAAAATGAGAACTGGATATTATACAAGCCAAATAATAGATACAGGCTATTCATCCAAAAAGGTCCCCTGACTCCAAGGCCATTAAATTTTTTTTTTTTTACTGTGTCTTTTAATGGCATGGATTTCATTGAAGATAAAAAATTAAACAATTACCAAAAAACACATTTGCTTTAAATTTGGGTTTCACAGAAATTATCTAGAGTATTTCTGTGACCCAATTTTCATAGATTCATTTTTAAATAAATAGGGGAAAGGGAAGGTTTCCTTTTTTTTAAATAAAAGGAGAAAGATTGGAATGATGAAGTGAGTTATTCAATAGTGAACAAAGATCTCACCTATGTGAAATTAACAACAGAAAATAAAACCATGAAGAATTCCCCTGTTTTCACAACCTCACATATTCCCATATCAGAGAAAAGCCACTAAGATTGAATTGCCCTAATTAACTCAGCACTTATTAATTATAGGGCTCCAAAAGCTTCTATTTTCAAACTTCAGAACCACTGGTAACGACCTTAATATGTCTTGTTGTGCATATCTTTACCTCACCTTGCCACTGGGGAGGATAAATTTAAAACACCAATCTAAAAACTAAACAAATTAGAGGGAAGAAGAGCATCTGTAACCCATGTTTTTTGTGCTATTTTTCTCTTTTCAGGACAAGCCTTAGACAACTTCATTAGGCAAATCTTCAATTGAAGTAACAGTTTTGCTCATATCTTCTGTTTTTATATTAGTAATTTCTTGATATAACTGATCCAAGTGTGAAATCCACACGATGAACATATATACATACATATATATGTATATACACACACATATACATACACATACACACACACACTATATATTAGTTAAAACAGGTAAAGCAAGTATTATAACCACAATGTATGCTGTAATCTGTTTTATAGACCCTATTTTTTTAAAAAAGGAAAGGAAGTTTCTTATCACCTTGTATAATTGTAGTAGCATCCTAACTGACATTACTGTCTCAAGTTTCTCCTAACAACAATCCTCTCTCATAAAGTCATTGAAATGTATTTTCTAAAATGCAGATATGTCCCTATCACTTCTTTACTCAATAAACTCCAGGTACATTGCATTGACACTAGGATCAACTATATTAGGTCACTTCACAAACTGACTCCAAACTTTGGTTTTCAGCCTTATATAACCCCTCTTCATGTACTCTCTAATCATGTTTCTCATAGCCTGTCTTTGAATCCTAACCACTGAACTCAGCATTTCATTACTGAAATGTATTCTGTCCCACTTTTCTTCTACCTCCATAGAATCTCCAATTTTCTTTCATACTCAGATTGAGTTATCTGAAACTTTTCCTCATTTCCTCAATTACTAACATTCTTTTGCTCTAAATCACATTGACATATTAGATGTATCTGTAGATGTGTTTTCCCCTTATTTACAGTTGAAGGCAACTTTTTAAGGGCTGAAACTCACTTTTGTTTTTATATTACAGATAGAAGTGCTTAATAAATAATCAGTGTTCATTATATTCTTTGTGACAAAGGTCTTCTACTTTCTAAATAATCAAATGTCATGATTCAGAGTGGAGTATATTTTACAAAGTTGACTCTTAAGTAGGAGGAAGATGGAAGAGTCATTGGTGAATGGAATCTTCAAAATTTTCAAAGGATAATTAGAATGTTGGTTAGGCACATATTATTTTCTTTGAAAATCTCACTTTTCAATTACCTATTACTACTGCAAATAAAAATTAAATATTGGGAAAGATGTGAAAGTATCTTTTGTGCAATATATGAACAATTTAATCTGTTTAAAGGATACAATTTAAATCAGTGTTCTTTTATATTGCAGATCATGCATGATTAAAAGTTGTTTTCTTTCATATACATTAATTATATTGAGAAAAATAAATGTAAATATTCTTGATTCTCATGTGTTGTATTTCTTTTGGCTCACACGTATAATCTTTTGATTCACATATATATTTAACATAGATTTTAAGACTACTCATTTAAAAGCAATTCAATGTTTAAAGTGAAAAATATATATATATTTTCAGGGAGATTCAGGAGGATCTATAAAGGAAGAATGATTGTTGAGAAAAATAAGACATATGCAATAGACCTAATATATTTGGCAAAATGAGAAATAAGTCACATTTTAAAAAATGTATTAGGATGGATGCTGATGAGAATATTAATAAGAGAAAGTTAATATTTTGCCTAACATACCCCAGCCTGACAAGGTCACTCTGACCTGACATATTAAACATAGCAAAATCAAATAGATTTCTCAGAGCATGGTTCCCTTAGTACAGAGACCTCTTCATTTTCTATTGAATGTACAGATGCTTTCTCATAGAGTTGCTTTGAATGCTTAATTTCAGGCCACATCTGTTTCTCTTCAGGAGTTAACTTTTAAAAGTAACCTTTCAGAACATGAAAGGGAGACATGAAATATTTTCATTTTCTTGAAGAATTTTGTTTCTCATCTCTCCAGAGACAATTCAACCTGGGTGCCGTCTGGTTTACTTTAAATGATAACCACTTGTTTCTTACTTTTAAAAACAAAAAACAATCCCTGCTTATAAAAGAATACCAAACTGAGGCTTTTTAAAAATTATTAATTAGTGTCTGTGAAGTGACTTGAATAATAAAATGATTTAAAAAAAAAAAAAAAACAGACTGAATCGTGAAACACTTTTGCCACCATGGCTACAATTCAACTGCTCTAAAGAAAGCATTGAAGTCCTAACCATTCACCACTCCCATCTTCAAGGCAAATGGCAAGAGAATGAATGAAACTGATAACTCCTTAATTAGAGTTCACTTATGTTTCCTGTGTCTGTAATTACCTTTGACATTTCTATGTCAAGACCTCACTTTGAAACAATAATGGCCAAGTCAATGCCGAATGAATTTAATAAAATTGAGAAGACACCGATTGAAATTACAACATCTCTAACCTTAGGATACCAGCGACTTTCATAAATGGTTAATTAGATAAATAATGAGACATTAGTCCGTTTTTTTTTCCATTTCCAAGAAAATTTTGACCAATATTGGTTACATTATATATCAGTTACTATGTCAGGCAATAAGAATTAAAAGTAAAAAAAAAAAAAAAAAAAAAAAAAAAAAGCAACAAACTTTGCCCTTAAAAAGCTTAAATTCTCTCAGGAAAAACAACATGTATATAATTAATTAAATACAGAATTTGGAGAGAAGGACTGAACCTGTGATTTTAATGATGCATAGATATTCTAAAAGAGGCAATTTTCTCTTTCAATACAGTTTGGCATCTTTCTTCCAAACAATTATCTTAGAGATGTGACTTGGACCCAATGTCTCTCAGCATCTTATCCACTATAACAGAGAATATATATATATATATAATACATATGAGTTAACTGGGGACAGTAAAGCATTGATAGCAAAAAGAATCAGGTAAAGATATTTTTGCAAATTTCTAAAATTAATGGAAGAGGATTATGATGTAGATGCAAATTTATGTTTTAATACAATTTTTATGCTAATTCTACTAGTTTTTTTGGGAAAGATTAATTGAAATTCAGTGGTATCAGACTTGTAGTTTAGATGCCAGAAACTCTGAATGTAACCTGAATCAGATTAAATATAATTGCGAAATGTTTCACAATGTAATTAAAAATGCAATTCAATACACATAGTGTTAATTTGTAGTTTTCAAAGTCAACATACAATTTATTTATATCTGTTTCTTTTTGAATTTGACACCACTGAATTAAGTGACATTGTTAAATGGATTCAGACCTGATTGAATGTCTAACAGTAGTTGGTAGGAAATTCAGTCTCATTGGAGTAGAAGGTCTGCAAGGAAGAACCTCTATGTTTCTATATTTGAATCTCTGTCCAAGATTTTTGTCAATGATTTGGATAATAGTATATGTGATCTACTCCTCAAATATGCAGATAATTCAGAGTTGGAAAGAAAAGTTAACACAGTGTTTGACAAATTTAGTACCCAAGAGGATCCTGATGACCTGGAACTGTGGGTTGAAATGAGATAAAATTAAGTGATGACAAATGTATTCTTTCACTTTGAGATTAAAAAATCAATTTCACAAGTATGGAATGGGAGAGACTTTGTTAGACAGCAGAAATTTTTTTAAAAAGATATGTGATTTTTTCCTATACAGAATGATAAACTTGAGTCAGCAGTATGAGACAGAAAAGACAACATTTTAAATTGTTTGAAAAGAATAACTTCCTTAAAACAGAAGATAATAGGATAGTATACTCTTATTTCATCAAACTAATGTACAATATACATGCTGTGGTTGCACAACAATGGTGATAAGTTAGATGAATGCAACCAAGATGACACATAGTCTTGAATTCATGTTTTATGAGGATTCATTGAAGAGAAAATTCAGAAATGGTATGATGGTTGATTTCATGCATTTGGAACACTACCATTGGCATGAAAAATTATACTTCTGTTTATACCAAGAGGATAGAAGTCACAAAAAAAATTAATTTTGGCTTGATATTAGGGACTATTATCCAAATCATTGACAAAAATCTTGGACAGAGATCCAAATATAGTAACATAGAGGTTCTTCCTTGCAGACCTTCTACCCCAATGAGACTGAATTTCCTAACAACTACTGTTAGACATTCAATCAGGTCTGAATCCATTTAACAATGTCACTTCTTAACAATGAGAATTTTCCCAAAGTGCAATGGTCTCTTTAGAGAATAAGTAGGTTTCCTCTCCTTTCAGAACATCAAATAAAGTCACGATGATCACTTTTTGAATATTTTACAGTGGGGATTCTTTTTGTCAATGAGTTAAATAAAATGGTTAATAAGATCTTTCTCAATTTCCAATACTATAATTCTGTGAAAGGGAACAGATGTGAAATATCATGTCCTACACTTCAAAGAAAACTAATACCAAGAGTCAGATATGAGGGGGAATCCTCTTCCTGGTATTTGAAAATAATTCCTCTTAACACAGAAAAAAGAGATAGACAATACTGTATGTGAGAATTAGCAAATATATTAGTTTCATATGAAGTCTGTGTATGAAGGAGAATGATATATAATGAGTATGCACAGATATCTAGGAGTCAAATACTATAGGCATATAAAGAGGGGAATTTAATTTGATCTGAAAGTTAAAAAATACTCATTAGAATTTGAGTTGGGAAATGACATGGTCAAATACATACTTTTGGAAGAATTTAATTAATAAAAGGAAAATGTTGTGAAGTCATCCAACCATTTTGGAAAAGAATTTGAAACTATGCCCAAAAGGCAATCAAATTGTATGTACCCTTTGATACAGCTATATCACTACTAGGTCTGTATCCCAAAGAGATGATTTTAAAAAAGAAAGGGAACCTACATGTACAAAAATGTTCCCAAAAGCTTTTTTTTTTTTTTTTTTTTTTTGTGGTGGCAAAGAATCTAAAATTGAGGAAATTTCTATCAATTGGAGAATGACTGAACAAGTTGTGGTATTGAATGTAATGGAATACTATTGCATCCCAAGAAATGATAAGCAGCCAGATTTTAGAAAAACTTGGGGGTAAGTGACTTGTTCAGACTCACATAACTAGTAAGTATTAAGTGTCTCAGGCCAGATTTGAACTCATGTCCTCTTGATTCCAGGACCTGTACTCTATCCACTGTTTCATCTAGCTGCCCCTGCCATACCATTTTATTATGCTATAACACTATCATTATTTCGTTGTTTCACTTTTGTCATGTGTTATTGTATCTTCACTTAGCCTGGCACATAGTAAGTGTTAAATGAATGGTTGTTGATTGATCAATGTTTTCATGTCAGTGTCATTTCATAGTGATTTTAGTCCTACTTATATTCCATATAGTAATAATAATAGAATTTTATTGCTGCTGAAAAATAGTGATACATAATGAATATTTTATAGATAACTAAAAAAGAAGTGGAATTTCAGCCACCTTTCTTTTCCTTCACCTTCTGATAACAACAACAACAACAACAAACTAGCATTTATATAGAGGTTACTATATGGCAAATACTGTGTTCAATGTTTATTTGTTTATTTTGTACAGTCATTGTCTCTCTTATTTAACCTTCATTAAAACACTGAAAAGTAAGTGTTATTATTGCATAAAGTTTACAGATAAGTAAACTGAGGCAAATACAAGATACGTGATTTGCTCAGGATCTCATAGCTGTAGAAAATAATAAATTAGACTTGTACCCAGGTTTTCTGAGACTATTAAAAAAAGATTAAATAAAAAGAAAGGGGAAAAAACCCTGCTGTAGTTATCTTCAATACAGCTCACAATCTCATTTTTTTTTTTGCTCCTTAAAATTTCTTAGCAAAAAAACCAAAACAAAACAAAACAAAAAAAGCAAAAAAAAACAACAAAAAAAATTTTTTTAGCCTGAAGCATTTGTGGGTGGGCAACCCAAAGCTATTGAGCTTTTCTTAAAAAAATGAAATAGGACCTACTTGGCCCCTCTTCCAGTCTCCCTTGTGTCAGAAATGCCATAGCTTTTTAATGTTTAATGAATGGGAGGGATTTGTCTTCAGAGAATTTTCAAATAGCTTTCAAGTTGGTTGGTTTGAAGCAGCATTTTGCACATCAGTCATAGATTCTATGAGCTAAAAACCTGTAGGAAGGGAAGTAGCATCTGTAGTAGTGGCAGCCTCAACAGCCTCTGGATAGAACAGGCTCTGAATCTGAGAGCAAGGATGCTGATCACATCACCTTGTAGGAATTCAGCTCACCCCTTCAAATAGGGATCTTCAATTATTTATTGCCTTAGCTCAGAGTGTTAATGAGTCAGGAAGGTGTCTAGAAAGAACAGTGGTTTGAGAAGGACACATCCTCTCAAAACAGAGGATGGTGCCTAGAATACTGAACCTGAAATAAGGAATACATTGGCATTGAGCCCATCTGTGTCACCTACAAGTTATGTGACCAGAGGCAAGCCACTTCAGCTTGATAAGCCTAATGTCTTTTCTTTTCTTTATTTAAAAAAAAATAAATTTGTGATTTCATGCTTTTGGAGGAAATTCTCTACAAATAAACATTGGCTCTGCTCTGCAACTTATAGATTTATACAGCTGTCTGGAGTGGTAAGATATTAAATGATTCGTCCAGAGTCACACGTACAGTATATCAGAAGTAGAATATGAACCTTCTTTCCTCAGACTCTGAGGCCAGCTCTTGATTTACTAATTCACTATTACCTCTCATGGATAAAAATGAGGGCTAACAATATTAGTTGTACATATCTTGCTTTGGTATTTTTTTTTGAAGTTTCCATTTTTTCTGTATATATTCTATATGTATTCACACACACATGTGAATGTGTGATACACGCACATTTTTATATATGCATATATTTGTATGTTGTCACACTTATTAAGATGTAAACTTCTTTAGGCAAAGGATTTTCTGCTTTGTTTTTTAACTCTAGAATTTAACACTGCACTAAGCACTTCATAACTATTGTGTTTATTTATTGGTTGGTCAAATGAATTAACAGATAGATAACACTTTATACACACTAAAGGGAAACTAGGGGATAAAGTGGATTAAATTTAAATTCATTTCAGACATTTGCTAGCTCTTTAACTCTGGCAAAGTCATTTAACATCTATTTGCCTCAGTTATCTGTAGAATGGGAATATTAGGCCCTGCTTCCCAAGATTGTCATGAGAATCAAATAAGATAGTAATTATAAAGTATAGTGCTTGGGACACACTAAATGCTATAAAAATGTGGAGTTTTTTTTTTTTTTTTTTTGGTTATGTCTTGTTCTTTGTGACCCCACTTGGGATTTTCTTAGAATATTAGAATAGTTTGCCATTTCCCTCTCCAGCTCATTTCACAAATGAGAAAATCGAGACAGAGTAAAGTGATTTGCCCAGGGTCACAAAGCTAGTGTCTGATGTCAGATTTGAACTCATGAGGATTAGTCTTCCTTATTCCAAGTTCAGTGCTCTACCAAGATGCAATGTAGTTGCCCCAATAAAAATATTTTCTATGATAAGTATTGTTGTTGTTGTACTAGTGGTTTGTTTATTATGTGCTAACAATTCTTACATTATCAAGATTTTAAAGTATTAAATTTTGAAGAATTAAAAGTCACCGATTCACTTCTTTTCCCATATGTCCACGTATTTGTTGTACATGTAAAAAAATAGTAAGTAAATCTTTAACAAATGTGCTGCTGGTTGGGGTGGGTAGAAACAGAGACAATTATATCTTGTTATATCTTTTAGTTGTTTAATAAATAGAACCATAAGTGTGTAGGACATTAAAACTTTGCTCCAGTATGTGAAGTTTTGAGGGTGCTGGGAGCTTCAAATTGAGGAATTTTTTTTCTATTAGAAAATGAATGTGTGAATCCTTCTCTTTATCAATACCATCTTTTTTTTTTTTTTTTTTTTTTTTTTTGTAAACTAGAAACATGGGATTCTCCACAGTGGACTTTCTCTACATGTAGATTGGTTCGATGAATAATTCTTGTTCCTTGAACCACAAAATTATTAATTATGTCTTTGGTGACAAAAATGTTTATGGAACTGAGGTCTATGTGGCAATTTCTTTTTTTTTTTTCTTATTTCTGAGATTAAGAAAGGAGGTGAATGAGTTGCCTTTCTTATCATAGGGCACCATTTGAACACACTTTTCTTTGGCAGTTACTATAAAGTTCAAGTTAATGGTATCATTTATGAGTATTTGTGTGTTTTTTACTGTTATTCTAGCTTTCCCACTAGGTGAGAGAAGCCATTAAGAATGACAAATGCCATAGGCTACAATCTAGATGTGAGAAGATTGGTTTAGGTCTTCTCCTTCACTAGAGAGGGGGAAAAGGCCCCTTTCATTTCAGAAAGTTAAGATAATTCCAGTTTGAAAAATCTTTGAAGAATAACGTCCACAGAATTCTTGCTTGCGCCTAGCAACTGGAGAAGGCACTAAAAGCCCCCCACTCAAGACATGCCTGGTTTTTCCCTTATCTGGTATGGCATATCAGAGGCTGCAAAGTAAACATTCACATTTAAAAAATATATCCAGTACAGGATTTTAAGTAAAACCAATCACAAAAAAGTAGCAATAAGATTGCATGTTTTGTTTGTATTTATATTAATATTGATATTTGTTGTGATCTAGTTCAGATGGATCTGAATCGGTCCCTGTTCGGGCGCCAAAATGTGGTGAGCTTTTTCTTCTCAAAATGCAGCCAGGTGATAAAAGTTCAGATCTTTTATTATTTCCAATATAGCCCGGTTAGCTTAGAGGCCTATCTCTCTGCTTGGTTCCAAGAGCTCTCTCCAAATGTCTTTAAATCCAAAGGTCTGGTCCTTCAGCCTCTGCATCTACTTTCTTCAGCCTCCAGCCAGCTCCAGTCTTCATGCCATTCCGGTGAAAATCTCAACTTGTAGCGTCTTCCTCTCCAGAACTCTCCGACTGGCCCATTGGCCTATTTATGCTCCTTCCAGAGAGAGGGATTATGGGTAGTTCTACTTAGTACCTTGTTTCAGGTTCTGCCCAAAACATCTTCTTGTAAGATTAGATCAACTCTAATTACTTAGCAGTTAGTAAGGATTCCAACAGATATTTTCTATTTGATGAAATTCATTTTTCCTCCAAATGTTCCAGGCTGAGGCTACATGATAGGATCAACTTTGAACTGGAAAAGAAGTCAAATTAGATTAAAAATACTAATTTGATTGATCAAGATAGTGTTTTCTACGTGGCTTTAATTATTGGAGGTGCATGATCATTGGCAGAAAGGGGCCATAACTCCCTGAAAACCAAACTTCACAACTGAAGCAAAATTGCAGCAATAACAAAACAACATATACTCACTATAAACTCCTCATCTGTATAAAAGTAGAGCTAAAGATTCTTGCCTAAGATGATGGTGGCATTGTGACCTCAAATTAGGAATCTTCAAAAGCTTCCTATTTCCTTTAGTATAAAATCCAAACTTAACTTGCCACTTAAATTCCTTTGCTGAATGGCTCCATCCTTCCTTAGCATATATTTTACATTTCTTCCCTTGATACTGTGACTATTTCTTCCAAACATATGTACTTTACTTTTTCCATCATTGGAATTTCACCTTTTTTTTTTTTTTTTGCTTTTTCCCAAGATTGCCCCCATACGTATAAAGTATTTCTATCTTAGAATTCTTAGATTATTTTATAATCTCAGCTATACACATCAACTGTGGATGACTTTTCCTGGTTTCATAAGTGATTTAAGTATTCGTATTCGTTTGTGTGTCCGATAATTGTATTTCAGTCAACAATTGTATTTGCTCTTAGAAAGCAAGGGTGGCTTATTGTTTTATCTTTGTTCTCCAAATCCTAGAGTGGCACAATACTTATACCTGATGCTTAATTATTGTTCATGGAATTGAATTAAACTGAATTGGATTGGTTTCAATTATTTGTCATGATAATGTTGCTGGTATTTTTTTTCCTTCAGTTTTGAAGAAGACCAATAACATCATGTCAATGTCTTCATTTGTTGAATTGGATCAAAGAGAGGTAGAGTTGTGTGAAGTCATCAGCCTCACTCTCTCTCTCTTCTTGAGTTATCGAAGCCAAATCACAGGACAAAGGTCAATATGATTTATTTGGAATTTATTAGATGACCTTGACATCTTGAATGTCTGACCAAGCTCCAAACACTCCACAATGGCTGCCTTAGACATATTCATAGCATTAGGGGAAAATAATAGCTATGATCACAAAATGAGTGTTTGAAAAAAATATTGGAATTAAGCTCTTGCTCAGCCATTCAAAATATATTTCAATATTAGCCATATTGCAAAATGAAACAGAGAACAAAAAATAGAAAGAAAGAAAAAATGAAGAGAAAGAGAGAGAATTGAAAAGAGAAAGAAAGAGAAAGGAATAGAGAAAGAAATAAAGGAATAGAGAAAGAAAGGAAGGAAGGAAGGAAGGAAGAAAAAGAAGTCAAGAGAGAAAGAAAGAGAAAGGAATAGAGAAAGAAAGAAAGAAAGAAAGAAAGAAAGAAAGAAAGAAAGAAAGAAAGAAAGAAAGAAAGAAAAAGAAAGAAAGAAAAAAAGAAAGAAAGAAAGAAAGAAAGAAAGAAAGAAAGAAAGAAAGAAAGAAGAAAGAAAGAAAGAAAGAAAGAAAGAAAGAAAGAAAGAAAGAAAGAAAGAAAGAAAGAAAGAAAGAAAGAAAGAAAGAAAGAAAGAAAGAAAGAGAGAAAGAAAGGAAAAAAGAGAGAAAGGGAGGAAGGGAGGAAACACAAAACAAAAAGAAAATAAAAAGTATGATTTGACCTTCATTCAGACATATTGAGACAGAGTCTAATGGAATGAAACCACTCTCAATCTCAAGATAAAGTGAAAAAAGCTTAAAGAAAGGTTAATCTCACTTGGATAAAAAGGAAAGCCCAGCTCAGATAGAATCTGGGAAAGAGGGTGAGAGCTTCTTAATCATTGCAAACCGGGAACTAAGACCTTTAATCCTGGCTCAGTAGAAGAGCAGATCAATGGGGCAGCTGCCAGTCCCAGATCAGAAGGCAAAACTCTGTTCAGGCTGTTTCCTGAACCAATCAGGCAAAGCTACCACCTGCAAATACAAGGGGCCCTGCATTCAAATCCAAGGCTCAAAGTAATATGGAAGGTTGGGACAGTGCCCCTTTTACCCCAGGAGCAGAGCTCCACCTTAAAAAATAAGAAAAAGAGGAAACACCAAAACAAATGAGTGAGAAATAGATAATAACCTTGACCATGGAAAGCAACTATGGTGACAGAGCAGACCAAACCACAAACTCAGACAAGTACAGAATGTTACAAAATAAATATCAAAAAAGTGAGATAGATTGGTTTCAAATCCAAAGAGGCTTCTTCATAAAAGACTTCAAAAGGCAAATAAGAGAGGTAGAAGAGAAAGTGAAAAAAAAAAAAAAAAAGAAATGACAGGTATGCATTAGAAAGTCAACAGTTTGGAAAAGGAAGGAAAAAACAATTGCAGAAAAAATTGCAGAAAACAATTATTTAAACAATAGAATAGGGGAGGATTCAAGATGGCAGAGAGCACACACAACTTTCTGTGACTTCTGACTTTCTCTCAAACCAACAGCAGATTAAGGCTCTAAACTGGTCTTGGAGTCAAAGAATGCACAAATATTAGGAGAACAACACATTCCCAGAAGAAGATACTTTGGAAAAATGTCAGAACAGGTCTGTCTCAAACAGGCAGGGAGACAGTCTGCCAAGCCCAGACCTTAGCACAGGGAGACTGGGGCAAGGAGCGTGGGTGGGGATCAGAGCATTGAAGCTTCCACATACCTGGAAATCTTCTGTAAGCTTTTAAGCCACTCTGTCTCAGTTGCAAACAAATGGTTTGCCAGATTTGCCAAATTTGGCAAATTATAAACCATTGAGCCCTAGAAGAAGGCCACTGCCATTATCCAGCAATAGAAATCAATCAGCAGAACAGCCACAGGGCAAATTAAAGTAGCTGTCACTCCTTTACAATGAATAGATTTCAAACCTTAAAAAAAAAAAAAAATGAATAAAATACCCAAATGAACTCACCATAGACAGGTTTTATGGAGAGAGAGAAGAACAGACCTCAAATCCTGAGTTTCCTAAAAGCAAAGCAACTGCAGATGAAGCCCCAAAGGGAGACACTTCACAAGACACTTTCTTGCAAGATTGCATAAAGGATCTTTAAAAAGGGAGTTAGAAGAAAAATGGGAAAATGAAATAAGATCATTGCAAGAAGGAATAGAAAAAGTGTATAATGCCCTGCAAAGGAGATATGAAAAAGACACCAATTCACTGAAAAACAACATTTGTGAAATGGAAAAAGAATGCACTGAACAAAAAAATTCAATTGGCTCATTACAAAAGGAGCTAAAAAAGGTAACTGAAGGAAATAATACACTAAAAATTATAATAGAATGGATGCAAGTGAATGACTCAATAAGCCTTGAAGAATCAGTCAAAAAAAAAAAAAAAAAAAAGAAAGAAAGAAAGAAAAAAATAAAAGATAATATGAAATATCTCCTAGGAAAAACAACTGACCTGGAAAATAGCTATAAAGAGACAATTGAAGGATTGTGGGACTTACTGAAAGCTATGATAAAAAAAAAAAAAAAAAAAAAAGAACCTAGAAATTATCTTACAGGAAATCATAAAAGAAAACTGCCCTGATATTTAAGAATCAGAAGGTAAAATAGCCATTGAAAGAATTTACCGATCACCTCCTGAAAGAGACCCCAAAATTAAATTCACAAGGAGTATCAAAGGACCTGGAATGTGATATTCTGAAAGGCAAAGGAACTTGGATTACAATGAAATATAATCTATCCAGCTAAAATGAGCACTATCTTTCAGGGAAGGAGATGGACATTCAATGATGTAGATGAATTTCACCTGTTTCTAATGAAAAGATAAGAACTGAACAACAAAAAAATTGATCTCCAAACACAGAATTCAAGAAAAGCATAGAAAGGTAAAAAGGAAGAACTCTTGAGAACTCTATTTTTGTTATGGGTATACTTAGAGAATGAGGGCATAGTTTGATTTTATTATGATAATATGAAAAAGAAACTAGAGATGGAAAAAGGATCATACGGGAAAAAGAGGAATAAGGAAGTAAAATAAGGGAAATTACATCTCACAAAGAGACAAAGAAAACCTAAGAAGGGGGAGGAATAAACATGCATGAATTTGGCTCTAAGAGAGAATATCACACACATTTGGTTTCAAGAGAAACTTTTCTCGCCTTATAGGGAAGTGGGAGGGAAACGGAGAAAAAAAAAGGGAAAGACTAATAAAAGGGAAAACAGAAGTACTAGGGGAAAAGTGTAAAAGAGGGGGAGGGTCTCTAAAAGGAGAGGACTGTTTGAGGGAGGTGGTCATCAAAATCAAAATATTGGGCAGGAGGGAGAGGGAAAGGAAAGAGAAAAGCATAACTTAGAGTAAATAAGATGATAGGAAACACAGAATTTATTGTTTTAACTGTGAACGTGAATAGGATGAACGCTCCCATAAAACAGAAGCAGATAGCAGACAGGATTAAAAGCCAGAATCCTACATTATGTTGTTTACAAGAAACATATTTAAAGCAGAGTGAAGGTAAAGGGCTAGAGCAGAAACTATTATGCTTCAGGTGAAGTAAAAAAAAAAAAAAAATCAGGGGTAGCATTCCTGATCTCAGATCTAATATAAATAGATCTAATTTAAAGAGATACGGAAGGAAACTTTTTTTTTTTTTTATTAAAGAGCACCATAGATAATGAAGCAATATCAAAACTAAACATATATGCACCAAATGATATAGCATCGAAATTCCTAGAGGAGAAGTTAAGAGAACTGCAAGAAGAAATAGACAACAAAACTATACTAGTGGAAGATTTCAACCTTGCTCACTCAGAACTAGAAAAATTGAATCACAAAATTAAAAAAGAATAAATTAAGGGGGTAAAAAAATGTTTAAAAAAAAGTTAGGTGTGATAAATCTTTGGAGAAAATTGAATTGAGACAAAAAAGGAGTGCACTTTTTTCTCAGCAGGTAATGGAACTTATACAAAAAACCTCAAAATCAAATGCAGAAAAGCAAAAATAGTTAATGCATTTTTTTTTTCAGATCTTGATGCAATAAAAATCGCATGCAATCTAAAGCCAGGAGAAAATAGACCAAAAGTTCATTGGAAATTACATAATCTAATCCCAAAGAATGAATGGATGAAACAACAAATCATAGACACAATCAATAATTTCATCCAAGAGAATGACAATAATGAGACAATATCCCAAAATTTGTGGTATACAGTGAAAGTGCTTATAAGGGGAAATTTAATATCTCTAGATGCTTACTTGCATAAAATAGAAAAAGAGAAGATCAACAAATTGGGCTTATAACTAAAAAAAAACAAACTAGAAAAAGAACAAATTAAAAAGCCTCAATTAAATGCCAAATTTTAAATTCTGAAAATAAAAGGGGAGATTAATAAAATTGAAAATAATAAAACTATCAAATAAATAAATAAAATTAAGATTTGGTTTTATGAAAAAACTAACAAAATAGATAAACCTTTAATTAATTTGATGAGAAAAAGAAAAAGAAGAAAATCAAATTGTTAGTCTAAAAAATCAAATGGGAGAACTTTCCACCAATGAAGAGGAATTAGAACAATAATTAAGAATTGTTTTGTCCAACTCTATACCAATAAATTTGATAATCTAATTGAAATGGAGGAGTATCTACAAAATTATAGATTGTCCAAGTTAATAGGAGAGGAAATAAATTATTTAAATAACACCATTTTAGAAAAAAAACTGTCCTGTCCGGCAGGACATCAACAGTGGGTCATCGAAGGGAACCAGGGCCGAGGAGGAGCAAAAGCTCTGTAAGACAGTGGTCTGTAAAGCCTACGGCTTGGGAACGGAATCGGAGAGACAGAGAGGCAACTCAAGCTTTAAGATGGTGAATGTCTCTGTTTAATGAATGAAGAGAGTTTAATTAAATAGGATTTCAGAGTGGGGGGTTACAATGAGAAGAATGTCAGACCATAGGTGTGGCGGAAATCCTAGAGTATACTGTTATCTAGATTTTGGGCGGAGATGACCGATTTCTTGGGACACACATTATCTTCAGGAATTTAGGGTGTATGCTAATCTTAGCTCTTTGTCTCCTGCGTCCAAGGACATGGCAATGTTCAAGGACATGGTCTCTTGGCATATCTCAAGAGTGGTCTCTGGCATATCTTCAAGAGCATGGTCTCTGGCATATCCCCCTTTCTTTATTAATATATAGGGGGAGGCCTGTCTTAGGCTATGTGGCTGGCATCCATATTCAGTACCCAAGTAATCCGACCTTAAAAGGCCAGAAAAGGGCAGGACCCCTGTCTTAGGCTATGTGGGCGGCATCCGTCCCAGCACCCCAGCATCAAACTTCCAGGGTGTGCTTCTGGAAAACGGGCCCACAATAATCCCGTCATTGGGTGTTCCTGCAGCCAGAGGGTATGATGACCCTGAAATATGGGGCCACAATAATCCCGTCATTGGCTCACCCACAGCTTAACTACCGAATGCGAGGGGGCAATACCTGAGACCAGACCTTGTATGGATATGAGGAGGAGGTGGGGCAAAAGTGCTTAAGGCAAAGTGAATAGGAGCTAAGAGTTCCCATTCTTTCAGGTATATTGAAAAAATATACCAGTTTCCCCAATGTTCTATCTCTACCTCCCCTTTTCAAATGACCATTCCCCATATAAATCCCAAGAGCAAATCAAAATCCCTATACATAACAGACTAATACAGTAGCATTTCCTAAAAAGCCCTCAAACATAACAGCAATAATTACATAGTTTTAACAAATCCATATCAAATCTTAAAACACACAGTAATAGATGATCCAGGCAAGGTTTAACAGTCAGTCAACCATTCCCAAAGTCCCTCATATCAGTCCAAAGTACAGTCGATGCAGGGTCAAGTCCATGGTCTCATTTTAAAACTGCTGCTTCAGGCTGTGAAGTGATAGGAGGCTCTCATTCCTTGTAGAGTGGGTGTGTCATGCTGGCAATCAAAGCTGATCCAGGTTCCAGAAGCAAGTCAATATCTGTAATTTGACCAAAATCTAAAACAAAAACACAAATCTAACACATAAAGATTGGATCAGTCTCAGATAGAAAGACTCAGTTCACCAGACTGTTGCAAAACATGAGGAGGCCAAAATGGATTGGCCAGCAGTTTCCTATGTGACGAGACGAGTTTGCTTTACAGGCCAAGCAAACGGCTGCAGTCTTACAGACCCTTGTTAATTGTCCATTTATCATGTAGAAACCTTAAAGGAACAAAACACAAATATCCAGTAACAGACAGTTGACTAGGCGAAATAGTTGCCCAAGCATTTAGGATACAATGATTACATATAACCAGACTGAAAATAGCAAAGCATGACATAATTGAATTGCATTAACAATTCTATTGACCATTGCTCTGATCAGAGAGATCAGTTACAGAAGGAAAAATTCAAGAACATAACTATAACATAACATAAGCAATTGAGTTTTAACAGCTTATCAATCAATTGTCCCATTAACTGTCACAGGGTGGAGCTTTAAAACTCCCAAATAGCATTAGCGAATTAACTCTAAGCCCAAAGACTCCAACAACAGATGTCATCAAATTTCGGATAAATCTTAAAACAATTATTTATCATATCCTTATAAGTCATACCCAATACATAGAAAAACATCCCAAATTGCATATTGTCCATAACAAACATTTTCAAAAGGACAAAGAAAAAACTATTATGTTCAGAGGCACTTTAAATAACCTCAGGATGACCCAATACAATCAATTTAAACTTATACAAAACACCCAATTCCACATAAAAGAATTCAAGAAGGTTTTTTTAACATAGCAATTAAACTTTTAGAAATACTCAGACCAAAGTATGGATCACATTTATGACCATATCTCTTAACCAAGAAAACCTTTATCTATCAAAAAAAAACAAGTATTCAATCAATTTAACCTAAAAGTATGTCCTTAAAAATCACACTTTGCTGCACTGCCGCAATCAGATAAGAAAAAAAGTGGCAGGAACACACTTTAGAGGGGTGAGGGGAGGAGAGGATTCCATATGGCCATCCTTCCCCCACTCCTGATCCCCTAGAAAAAACTTCCCTCAGGTTCCCCACTCAATTTTCTACATGGGGATCCTTTTCAAGATTTAGCCCATCAGTTTCCCAATATCAGGTTTCTTCCCAAATCCACCCATTTCCAACTTTCTCTTTCCCTCTGACTACTTACTTAAACAATCTCCTTAAAGAACTTTCCTTCCCAGATACTCCTTTGGTGAAGTAGCAGAAGGCAGTGGGGGTGGGTGACTCCTTCCCCCACCTCTTCACCTACTCCCAAAAGTCTTTCTTTCACCCTTCTGATACCAATCGAACCTTTAATTTCCCTTGCAAATCAGTCCTTCCTAACTCACCTGCATTCCTCTTTCCTTTTCCCATCAAAAACCTGTAAGATTCAACCCTATAGTGAATAATAAACCTCCAAAAATCCACACATGTCCAGCAGAGCTGGATTTAAAGTATTAACTCGTGTTAACAAACTTCAGAAGGTAACAAACTGAATCAAAGCAATACAGCTGTTTTTTTTTAAAAGTTTCTTCTACCACCTTTCTTTAACAGCGATTAGCATCTTATCTCTAGAGCTATTTATTGCCTAGGCCAGGCTAAGCTTGAATTTTATAGTTCTTTACTCTAGCAGGCTTTTCCTTAAAGACATGCAAATTATCCTTAATCATTGTTCTTAAAACTTAACAAAGCTTTTAAATCAGCAAAAACAGATTAGGGGCTTTTTCCAGGACTCCCCACCCTCAGAGAGAAATGTTTCACCTTGAATTCCCTTTTCCCATTCCAAAATCCAAAGCGGCTTCGGTGAATTTCCAAGGAAGCCCATTTAGTGTTTTACTCTGCCTTCACAGAGAATGCCTAGATATTCTATTCAAACGTCTTTCCTTTAAATGTTAGCATACTGCTGTATATTAACTTTCCAAACTTTCAAATCCCTTTCAATCTATATATATATATATTTTTTTTTTCTTTTCTCTCCCTTTTTCTCACAGGCTGCTGCAGTCAGCCAGAGACAGAGAGAGAGAAAGATTTTTCAAACTTCTTGATATTTTCTAAGTCTGCAACACAGAGGCTGAATCCTTATCTCTTACAAGATTTTAACTTTTAACACAAACACACACAAACAAACATGGAGCTCCAATTTACTATGTACAGTTGCAACGTTGTTTTCCAAACAACAACATAACAGACAAACCACACAGAACATGGAACATATATGACAGACTACAGTTATACAGATTCCATGACATTCAAGATTTTTTTTTTTTTTTTTTTTTTTTTTTTAAACATGAGAACAACAATTTTCTCAATCGTTGACACCCTGTCTGTTTCAGGAGCTGTTCAGTGAATTTGAGTGGTTCGATCTTCTCTTCAGGTTCCAAGGTGTCTTGGTCTCGTAACTGATGATAAAAGATGTGTCTTTTTGTGATCGCAGAATCTACTTGATATTTAACGAAAGTGGTTAGTTTATTAAAGGCCCAAGGGCCAAAAGGAGGAGAAGGAGTCCCACAAGAGGGCCGAGAATACTAGGGAGAAAAGTGGATAGCAAGGGGGAAGTGGAGAACCAGTTCTTATGCCAGGATTCATTTTTTTCTCTTTCCTGTTTTCTTTTTTCCAGACTGTCCCTAACTTTTTGTAGGCTGTTTTCAACAAGGCCAAGTTTATCTGAATAAAAGCAGCATTCCTCCTTGAGGGCTGCACAAAGACCTCCTTGTTGTAAGAAGAGAAGGTCTAAGCCTCTTCTGTTTTGCAGGACGACTTCAGCTAAGGATGCTACTGAGTCTTTAAGGTGTTTAAGTCCTGCTTGCAATTCCTGTAAATCCTTATCTATAGCAGCGCTCAATTGGGAATATTGTTTGTCATTTTGTATGAGGGAGGCTATACCCGTCCCCGTTCCTACCACTCCTAGGCCAAGGAGGACGGTCAGGGTTAATGCAGTAAGGGGTTCCCTCCTGGTCCTGAAATTGCCAGTACTTTTTCTTTCCCAGATATCAAGGAAATCATCGGCCTGGTATATATTAATATGAGGGAAGAGAAAGACAGAAACGCAGTAATCGCGTTTTTTGATAAAAGATCGGGCATCCAGAAATGTAGTAAGGCCAGCAGAGCAGGCAAAATAAGAGCCGTCAGGAGCGGCCACTTATTGCCACGTCAGGTTGACAGGTATGGTGTGGTTGCAAACGCCTTCAAGCTGTTTGGGAGGAAGCATGTTAGGTCCTAGGAGACAAATTCCAATGAATTGATCAAACTGTTCTGTTAGCCCAGTGGGGTCTTCTATCAAGGACCTCATTTCCTTCTTAAAGGCCCTGACTTCTGTGGTGCTCAGAGGAGCATTCACAAATCCTATACCTCCTTGGGCCGAAGGAACCTCTCTTAAGGGATATAATTTAGGACTTGGGGTTTTAGTTCCCGGCAAAGGATAATTTCGGATATCTCTTTGAATTTGATCTAATTCCTTCCTTAAAGAGGAGAATGACTCTTTTTTTGGAGTCCAGGTGGGGTCAATCGAATTAAATCCTCCCATGCCCTGAGGGGCCCCGGAGGAGCTGATGGGATTAAGTCCTCACCTTCCCTTTCCTAAAACCATGGCTTCTTCTGGGGGTGGGGATAAGTATGGAGGACTGAGAGATAACAATGGGTCCCATTGCTGGGTCTTTAAAGTTTCCTCCTTCGTGTCCTTTACACTTGGACTCTTACTCAACATTATAGAAGCCCCGGAAAGCCATAGTCCTGCATATAGAACCTCCTCTGGATTAACAGGTTCTTTGTTATTAACCCACAAATTCAGTATTTGGCACACCCAATCTTCAAGGAGCCAAATTTAGGCCAAATAGTGCCTCCACCAATGTCTTGTCACCCCAGACAAAGCAGCAATACCTTATCATCTTTTTCTTGCTTTTTCCTTTATATTTTGGCAGTTTGTTCCAATTACTTAATTTGTTTCCCAAGGGACTATCTACCGGTATTCTCTGATCATTTTTCTCATTTCTCTTCGCGAGGGCTGGCTGGGACTGGGCCACACCCATTGAATTTGGACGGAATCTAAATTCTAAAAACACCCAAACACGCCAATTGTCGCCAATTGACTCCAGTCACCTAGAAGGCCTAGCCAAGCCTACCTGTCCAGAGACCTAGAGTTTAAGACTCAGGCCTCACAGAGTCCTATGAGCGACAAATCCCCCCAAGACTGCAAGGATTTCCCAGCGAGGTCAAATTAGCCCGGCATTTGAGCCGCAAGTCAGGGGCCTAGCCCTGCCTTCCATCAACATACATTGTAAAAGGCCGGTCATCTTTCTCAAAAGGCAAGGTGGGAGCGGCCCCAAGTACTTGGGCGAAGTAAACCTTTAGATAAAGAAACTCTAGCCCCAGGAAAAAAGCTTAGCAACAATCATAGTGTGGCCACAAATTAAAATAGTTATTTAAGGCAGTTCTACTTCTGGTCTATGCAATCACACCTGAACTCAAAACTCCCAGCAAATATTAGCTGCAGTCCCAAAGGATTTTATCTTCTACATCAGTTATCATTAATCTAGGACTTCAGATAAAATCTAGTTCAAGAATCACAGTAAAGGGTTTACAGTTTATACAGCTATCTTTCTTATCTAAGTAGACAGTTTTAAATTTAACATTACACAGATCTTAAAGTTCACAAGTAACTGAACCAAACTTCATATAACTTATTGCCCAACAGAGATGACAAATTTTAAGGCATAACTCAGTTACAAATTACCCAATACCTCTAGAAAACACACCATCTAAGTAGGAAGGTAAACTATCCCATCTTAGTCCCTCAGCGTCTCAAAGAATGGAGGAGGGAAAACAGGGAACAAGTCTAGAGAACATAGAAAAGCACACAGGAAAGGCAGACTTCTTTCTAAGGGTATTCACCGAATTCTTAAATGGCTTCAGTTTCTCTCATTTACTCATTTCTTGCTGCAGTCAAGGAATGAGGAGAGAAAGGAAATAAAAAGCTATCTTCTAAAGAATTTAATTTGCCTTGACCTAAAATTTTATTCCCCAGCCATCATTCCAAAGGTCTTTCTTGAAGCTGCAACCTGGCCAGGGTTGGAGCCCAGGAAAAAATCCTTTGTTGGCAGGGACATAGAACGCCAATCCAGAAAAGAATAGAAACCAAGTGTGCTAAGAGCAAAAGGTTTTAGGACTAAGAAAATTAGGAGCAAAAAAGAGTTCCCACCTGTAGGGTTAGGTAGGAAAGTGTGAGACAGACAGACCTAGCCTGGCTTACCTAGATTATCTCTCCATAAGCAGCTAAGAAAGTTTTAAGTAGTGCCCTGAAGCTAAGAAAAAAACCGAGAGCAGTTTAAAATCCCATCTTTGTAGACAGCCTTGTGAGCATGCAAAAGCGTAATTCTGAGGCTTCTACAGACGCAGGATGACCAAATCAGGGAAACTGAGTCCCGTTTAAAATATATGGGACGAGGACACTTCCTGAGGGCTGGAAGCTGCGGCTTTAAGAGCCAGGTAAAGGTCTGGAAGGGGCACGGCTCACTTGTCCAAATTGCTAGCAAATTTCTATTTTAAAAGTTGGTGACAACCTTTCCGGAGATTTGAGAAGATTAAGATTGAGTCCCCAATCTCCCCACTGTACAGTAACCCCAAGAAGGGGACAGGATAGGAGCATTTAAACGGCAGGTTGCCAAGCCACATGGGAGAGGTCCGAACCAGGCCTCGAGTTCTACACTCCCCACTCCATGTAAGAAGGGGGAGAAAAGGTCAGAACGAGGGTGGGGGAGGAAGAGATGCCATCTTACCCAGCGCAGTGCGTCTTGAATGGCGAGGGCTCCTCTGGCGATTCCACGCTGGAACTTGAAGGCGGGGCAGCTCATCTAAGTCCCCAAATCTTACTGGGAGAGCAAAACCTGAAGGGAAGACTGCTTACCCCTGTCCAGGGAGTAGCTGCCATGGGCAGAGACATTCTCTAAACTCACCCCAATTTAGTGACCTTTCTCCTCGTGGCTACAGCCTGACCATTAGAGACTCCATTGCATTTAACAGTGGAGTGGGAGAAGGGCTCAAACACAGCTCCTCTTACGTTTCTCCGGCCATCTCCCCAGAACAGAGCAAAGAGAGCGCTGGCCTGGGACCCCCGAGAAGGGTGGGGTCCCCAGAACGAACACATGACCACTCTTTGGTCTGGGGTGGTGTTAAAGAGACACTTCCTCTCGTGTCTCAACAGTTCCTGCTGGAGAGCAGGACTATCTGGTGACAGGAAAAAAAGATTAGAAATGCATTGAGATGCAAAGGAAGGGCCTTTCTCTCTCTAAAGGATTTGGT
Source organism: Antechinus flavipes (assembly GCF_016432865.1). NCBI lineage: Eukaryota > Metazoa > Chordata > Mammalia > Dasyuromorphia > Dasyuridae > Antechinus > Antechinus flavipes. Next base: position 39,469,424 of record NC_067398.1, on the reverse strand, counting down.
CAGTGGGAGTTTCTTCAAGCAAAGCATCTGCTCCAGGAAAAGACTTTAGAGGCAGGGGAGTGTCTAGATCAAAGAAGCCTTTTCACCTGAAATGGAAGTAGAGTGAGACGAAACACAGATATTCTCCCCACTACCTTTAGAGATAGAGTGAGACCAAAGAAAGAACGCAGATTCTTCCCGGAAGAATACTGCTTGAACAGCTCAAAACCCAGATTGGTTCTGAGTGTGCCCCGAAAAGGTCAGGGTCCAGTTTGATCGCCAAATTATCTAGCTTCCGGTGTTTGTTGAGGTCTAGCTTTGGGGTACCTAAATGAAATTAGGGTTAAGGTCTAGTGGCAGGTTTGGGGTATTTCAAGCGAAAAGGATCTATGGACGGCGCAACATATTTTCTTTGGAAAGGGGCCACTGGTCAAACCAGACTGGAGTTTTTTGATCTTATCCGCCTGCAGGCTGGGCGGACCAGTGGCCCTTATAAAAAATGGTTCTGAAAACCAAGGCCAGCACGGCCAGGGTACGGCTGTACTTGTAAAGGCTGATTGATACCTTGGTTATTTTTCCCTAATCCTTGTTGAGGGAGAAAACCCTGGCTTAGCATTTGTCTTGTGACTACAGAATTGGGGCTGTACATAATAATACCCATTTGTGAGAGAATATCTCTTCCCCATAGGTTAATAGGTAGATTAGGAACTATGTAAGGGCGGACAGTGCCCGTATTTCCCTCAGCGTCTTCCCAAGTTATCTGAGGACCCGGGGGTAATTGCCGAACCTTGCCGTTGTTAGAGGCTCCTTCAATGACTTCATTAATTACTGCCCAGAGGGGGAAAACATTTACAACGTTTGGCCCTTCTCGTTTTAGGTCTCGGCCAACCTTCTGCCATTTCCCGGGGTGTATTTCAGGGCCATTTACAATAAACCAAGGACGGACCTTATCTATGTATATAAAGAATTTTATAAGGTCCTTTTTTACTTTTATGCCTCTTTCCTTAAGATTTCCTTTAAGATCTTTAAGGAATATTTGTTCTTTGGATAAATACGATTCCATAGTACCGACAATCGCGAAAACTTACCTCTACCCTTACGGGGTTCCGTAGAGACCGTGAATTCTCTCGCGGAATGCTCGGGAGCGATGTCGGGCCGAGGTCCACTTAGAGGCCCACGTTGGGCGCCAATTGTCCTGTCCGGCAGGACATCAACAGTGGGTCATCGAAGGGAACCAGGGCCGAGGAGGAGCAAAAGCTCTGTAAGACAGTGGTCTGTAAAGCCTACGGCTTGGGAACGGAATCGGAGAGACAGAGAGGCAACTCAAGCTTTAAGATGGTGAATGTCTCTGTTTAATGAATGAAGAGAGTTTAATTAAATAGGATTTCAGAGTGGGGGGTTACAATGAGAAGAATGTCGGACCATAGGTGTGGCGGAAATCCTAGAGTATACTGTTATCTAGATTTTGGGCGGAGATGACCGATTTCTTGGGACACACATTATCTTCAGGAATTTAGGGTGTATGCTAATCTTAGCTCTTTGTCTCCTGCGTCCAAGGACATGGCAATGTTCAAGGACATGGTCTCTTGGCATATCTCAAGAGTGGTCTCTGGCAAAAAACAATAAAACAAGCTATTAATCAGGTTCCTTAAAAAAAAAAAAAAATCTCCCAAGGCAGATGGATTCACATGTGAATTCTATCAAGCATTCAAAGAACAATTAATTTCAATACTATATGAACTATTTTTAAAAGTAGGGAAAGGATTCCTACAAAATTCCTTTTAAGACACAGATAAGGTGTTGATAGCTAAACCAGGCAGGGTAAAAACAAAGAAACAAAATTATAGACAAATTTCCCTAATGAATGTTGATGTGAAAATCTTAAATAAAATATTAGCAACAAGATTACAGAAGTCATCAACTAGGATTTATAATAAGAATGCAGAGTTGCTTCCATATTAGAAAAGCTACCAGTATAACCAACTATATCAATAACCAAATTAACAAAAGTCATATAATTATTTCAAAAGATGCAGAAAACCTATTTGATAAAATCCAACACCCTTTCTAGTAAAAACACTAGAGAGTATAGGAATAAATGGACTTCTTAAAATAATCAGTAACATCTATTTAAAATCATCAGTAAGCATCATATGTAATGGGGACAAATGAACCATTCCAATAAGATAAGGAGTAAAACAAGGCTGCTCATCATTACTATTAAATATTGTATCAGAAATGTTAATTTTGGAAATAAGAGAAGAAAAGAGATTAAGAATTAGAGTAGGTTATGAGGAAACCAAAATATCACTTTTTAAAGATATGATGCTATACTTAGAGAACTAGCTAACAAACTACTAGAAACAATTCACAACTTCAGCAAAATTGCAGCATACAAAATAAATCTACACAAATCATCAGCATTTTTATATATTATCAACAAAATCGAGCAGCAAAAGATACAAAAAGAAATTCCATACAAAATAACTGTCAATCATATAAAATATTTGGGAATCTATCTGCCAAGGGAAAATCAGGAGCTATACAAACACAACTACAAAATACTTTTGGCACAAATAAAGTCAGACCTAATCAGTTGAAAAAATATCAAGTCCTCATGAATAGGCCAAGCAAATATAATAAAAATGACAATACTACCTAAATTAATCTACTTATTTAGTGCCATACCACCCATACTCCCAAGAAATTATTTTACAGAGCTAGAAAAAAATAGTAACAAAGTTCATCTGGAAGAACAAAAGGTCAAGAATTTTAAGGGAATTAATGAAAATAACTGCTAATGAAAGTGGCCTAGCTGTGCCAGATTTAAAACTATATTATAAGGTAGTGGTCATCAAAACCATTTGGGACTGACTAAAAAATAGAGTAGTTGATCAGTGGAATAGATTAAGATCACAGGACAAACTAGGAAATAACTATAGTAATCTAGTCTTTGACAAACCCAAAGACTCCAGATTTTGGGATAAGAACTCACTTTTTGACAAAAACTAAACTAGTATGAAAGAAATTAGGGCTCAACCCACATCTAACACCACATACCAAGATAAGATCTAAATGGATTCATGATTTAGACATAAAGAGTGATATTATAAGCAAATTAGAGGAGCATAGGATAGTTTACCTTTCAGCTCTGTGGAGAAGGAAGAAATTTTTTTTTTAAAGAAGAACTTGAACTCACAATTGAATACCAGATAGACAATTTTGATATTAAGTTAAAAAGTTTTTGTACAAACAAAACCAATGAAAAAATGATCATAAGGGAAGCAATAAATTAGGAAATCATTTTTACATTTAAGAGTTCTAAGGCCTCATTTATAAAATATGTAGACAATTAATTCAAATTTATAAGAATTCAAGCTATTATCCAAATGATAAATGGTCAAAGGATATCAACAGACAATAGTCAGACAAATATATTAAAACTATTTTTAATTATGTGAGAAGGTGCTCTAAATCACCATTGATCAGGGAAATGCAAATTAAGGCAATTCTGAGATACCACTCTCAATTTGGCTGTGATGACAGGAAAAGACAAGGACAAATTTGGAGGGGATGTGGGAAAACTGGGACACTAATACATTGTTGGTGGATCCAGGTATTCTGGAGAGCAACTTGGAACTGTGTTTAAAAAAAGTTATCAAACTAAAAAAAAGTTATAAAACTATGCATACCCTTTGACTCTGCAGTGTTTCCATTGGGCCTATATCCCAAATAAATTTTAAAGGAAGGAAAGGGCCCCACATGTGCAAAAATGTTTGTGGCAGCCCTTTTCTTAGTATCAAGAAACTGGAAACTAAATGAATGCCCATCAATTGGAGATTGGCTGAATAAGTCATGGTGTATGGATGTTATGGAATATTATTATTTCATAAGAAACGATCAGGGGAATGATTTTAGAAAAGCCTGGAGAGACTTACATGAACTGATGCTAAGTGAAGAGTACTCAAGAGAACCATAGAAAGATAAAGAGGGGAAAATATATATTTAAAGGTTAAACTATTGACATTCCTAGATGGGAAAACAATATCCGTAACTCTTTAGAACTATATCTGTCAGATGAGGCCCACAGACAAAGCAGACATCACCTGGACTGAAGGTGTGGTTGTGACTAGATTCTGAATTCATGACATTGAAGAAAAGACATTTAAAAAAAAGGTCTATACAAGAAAAAGAGAAAAGGGAAAGTACAACTGAATAATTAGTTCATGCCAAGAGGCTCAAAAAATTTATTACAATTGAGGGGGAAAGTATAAAGGATGAGCATTATCTGAAGCTTCATCACATCAGTTTTGGCTCTAAAAGGAAATAATTTAATTATTCAGGTGGGTATAGAAATTTATCTAACCCTATTAAGAAATAGGAGAAAGAGGAAAAGAAAAGGGAGGGACAGGATAGAAATGAGGAGAGAAACACTAGGGAGAAAGGTAAGAGAATGCTAGAAGGGGTGATAAAAAAAATAAGGCAGTGAATGGGTGCCTTAAAAAAAAGAAAGACTAGGGAACCAAAATGGCAGAGAAGGCACGCTTGACTTTCTAAGCTCCTCTCATTCCCCTCATAACCAACTATTCAATTCAGCTTCAAAAATAACTCTTGACTGCTTAAATTCATGAAGATTAGAAGCACTACAACTTACCAGCTGAAGTCAATCTGGAAGATCTCCATGAAAGGTTTGTCCTGAGGGGCCAGGAACAGACTAGCACAGGAAGCAAGAGATTAGTGTCCTGAGCAGACCAGGGGCGGGGGTGAAGTCTGTGGCTAGAGAAGTTATAGAGATGACTCTGCTATGGGCTAACTGCTCTGCCTTCACTACAAAGCAATAAACTGGCAGAGAAATTAAAGCCTAAAACAGAGGGTACTCTAAAAAACGCCAGGATCTAACCAGATCTGGCTGGAAGTGACTCAGGCAGACTGTAACACAGCCCTGCAGCCACATCCTGCAATTGGAGGCTTTTATGAGGGCAGTTACAAATCTGCACAGCAGTGGGGCACAGCCTGGGCAGCCTCTAATCTGCACGGTATGGAGCTCGGCCTGGGGCAATAGAACTTCCCTAGCAGACTGTGCTTCCTGGGCAGACACTTCCTGTCCCTGCAAATCCATTCACTGCTCAACTGCTAATACCCACAGCCCCAGGGCGGGATTTGGCTTGGGAAGTGAAACTCTCACTGCTCAGCATCTAGCCCCAGGCAGTCCTTATCTCACACAAGGGGGTTTTTTGCAGGGCACTTTCCCAGCTGTGCCCTGCAGGCCTGAGTTACTCCCGGGTGGGGAACTCTTTCCCAGAGCACTCCAGTACCTCGCTGCTTTTTGTAGCTGGCTGGCAGGACAGCTACCATATGCCTTTCACTGCTCTGCAGAGGAAGCTGATAACCTCCTGACTCTGAAGGCAGATCCTACAGGCTTTAACAAAATGAGTAAAAAAATCAAAAGAACGATTGATAGTTTCTATACAGAAAGAGAACAACTTTTCAACCCTGAAGAAACTAATAGCACACAGTCTCCAGACAATTATTGGTCCCCAATACAAAAGGCTCTCCTAGAGGAGACTATTAAAAACCTTAAAAGAGAATTAGAAGAGAAATGGGGAAAGGAAAGAGAAGCTATGCAAGAGAGTACAGAAAAGGCACATAACTCACTAAAAGAAAAATTTGATAAAGTGGAAAAAGAAAACAACTTCCTGAAATGTGAATTGGAAAAGGTAAAAAAAACTCCCAAGAAGTACAGGGAAACAGAATTTATGAACTGGAAAAAGAAAATAACTCACTAAAAAAAAAAAAAAAAAAAAAAAAAAAAGTGAAATGGAAAAAAATTCCATAGAGCAAAACACCTCAATTGGACATATACAAAAAGAAGTTAAAAAAGCTAATGAAGAAAATAACTCACTAAAATTCAGAACTGAACAAATAGAAATGACTGATTCATTGAGACATCAAGAATCAGTCAAGCAAAACCAAAAAAATGAAAGATTGGGAAAAATGTCAAATATTTACTTGGAAAAACAACAGACCTGGAAAATAGATCTAGGAGAGATAACCTGAGGATCATTGGACTACCCAAAAATTATGATGAAAAAAAGAGCCTAGATACTATTTTACAGGAAATCATCAAAGAGAACTGTCCAGAAGTAATAGAACCAGAAGGTAAAATAGGTGTTGAAAGAATTCATCAAACACCTTCTGAAAAAGACCCTAAAATAAAGACTCCGAGGAATATTGTGGCCAAACTTCAAAATTTTCAGACTAAAGAAAAAATTTTAAAAGTAGTCAGGAAAAAACAGTTCAAATATCGAGATGCCACAATAAGGGTCATATAAGATCTGGCTGCCTCAACACTAAAGGATTGAAAGGCCTGGAGTCAGATATTCCAAAAGGCAAAAGAACTTGGAATGCAGCCAAGAATAAACTACCCAGCTAAACTGAGTATTTTTTTCCATGGAAGAAGATGGACATTTAATGAAACAGAGGAATTCCATTTGTTTCTAAGGAAAAAACCAGACTTAAACAAAAAACGTGATCTCCAACAACAGGACTCAAGAGAAGTAGAAAAAGGTAAAAAGAACTCTTGAGAACTGTATTTCTGTAGTGGATATACATAAAAACCACATGCATAATTTGATTTTACTGATAAAACAAAAAAGTGAAGTAGAAATGGAAAGGGGATAGTGTCAGAAAAAGGGAAAAGGGGCAATAAAAAGAGGGAAACTACATGTGACGATGAGGCAAAGAAAACCTATCATATCTGAGGGAACTTAGAGAGGGGGAGGAACATTGTGTGAATCCTACTCTCATCAGAGTTGACTCAAAGAGGAAATAATTGACATATTTGTTTTACAGAGAATTTTCTCTCACCTCATTAAAAAGTGGGAGAGGAAAAAGGAAAAGGAGAAAGAGTAATAAGGGAAGAGTAGAAGAAAAGGGAAGGGATTCAAAGGGAGGAGGGAGAGATACTAAAGAAGGAGAGCTGCGCGACGCAAGTGGGACCAATAAGTTTAATATTAAGGAAGGGGGGAAGGAGGGCAAGAAAAAGAAAAGCATAATCTGCGGATATTAGGATGGCAGGAAATACAGAATTAGTAATTTTAACTGTAAATGTGAATGGAATGAACTCTCCCATAAAGAGGACGCAGATAGCAGACTGGATCAAAAGCCAGAACCCTACAATATGTTGTTTACAGGAAACACATTTAAACAGGGAGCTATATACAGAGTAAAGGTAAAAAGCTGGAGCAGAATCTATTATGCTTCAGGTGAAGTCAAAAAAGCAGGGGTAGCCATCCTTATCTCAGATCAAGCAAAAACAAAAATTGATCTAATTAAAAGAGATAAGGAAGGGCACTATAGCTTGTTAAAGGGTAACATAGACAATGAAACAGTATCAGTATTAAACATATATGCACCAAGTGGTATAGCATCTAACTTCCTAAAGGAGAAGTTAAGAGATTTGCAAGAAGAAATAGACAGCAAAACTATAATAGCGGGAGATCTCAATCTTGCACTCTCAGATTTAGATAGATCTAACCACAAAACAAATAAGAAAGAAGTTAAAGGGGTAAATAGAATATTAGAAAAATTAGGTATGATAGATCTCTGGAGAAAAGTGAATGGTGACAGAAAGGAGTATACTTTGTTCTCAACAGTTCATGGAACCTACACAAAAACTGACCATATATTAGAACATAAAGATCTCAGAATTAAATGCAGGAAGGCAGAAATAGTAAATGCTTTCTTTTCAGATCATAATGCAATAAAAACTACATTCAACAAAAAGTTAGGTGTAAATAGACCAAAAAGCAATTGGAAACTAAATAATCTCATCTTAAAGAATGATGGGGTGAAGCAGCAAATTATAGACACAATTAATAATTTCATACAAGATAATGACAACGGTGAGACATCATACTAAAATTTGTGGGATCCAGCCAAAGAAGTAATAAGGGGAAATTTTATATCCTTAGAGGCTTACTTAAATAAAAGAGAGAAAGAGAAGATCAATGAATTGAGCTTGCAACTTAAAAAGCTAAAAAAAAGACCAAATTAAAAACCTCCAATCAATTACTAAACTTGAAATTCTAAAATTAAAAGGAGAAATTAATAATAAAGAAAGTAAAAAAAAACTATTGAACTAATAAATAAAACTAAGAGTTGGTTTTATGAAAAAAACAATAAAATGATAAACCTTTGCTAAATCTGATTAGAAAAAGGAGCTGGAAAATCAAATTAGTAGTCTTAAAAATGAAAAGGGAGAACTTTCCACCAATGATGAGGAAATTAAAGAAATAATAAGGGGTTACTTTGCCCAACTTTATGCCAATAAATTTGATAACCTAAGTGAAATGGATGACTACCTCCAAAAATATCCCAGATTATCAAAGGAGGAAGTAAATTGCTTAAATAGTCCCATTTCAGAAAAAGAAATAGAACAAGCTATTAATCAACTCCCTAAAAAAAAAAATCCCCAGGACCAGATGGATTTACATGTGAATTCTACCAAACATTCAAAGAACAATTAGCCCCAATGCCTTATAAACTATTTGAAAAAATAGGGAATGAAGGAGTCCTACCAAATTCCTTTTATGACACAGACATGGTACTGATACCTAAACCAGGTAGGTTGAAAACAGAGAAAGAAAATTATAGACCAATCTTCCTAATGAATATTGATGCTAAAATCTTAAATAAGATATTAGCAAAAAGACTACAGAAAATCATCCCCAGGATAATACACCATGATCAAGTAGGATTTATACCAGGATTGCGGGTCTCGTTCAATACTAGGAAAACTATCAGGATAATTGGCCATATTAATTACCAAATTAACAAAAACCATCATCTCAATAGATGCAGAAAAAACATTTGATAAAATCCAACATCCATTTCTATTAAAAACACTTGAGAGTATAGGAATAAATGGACTTTTCCTTAAAATAATCAGTAACTTCTATTTAAAATCAACAGTAAGCATCATATGTAGTAGGGACAAACAGCAACCATTCCCATTAAGATCAGGAGTGAAACAAGGTTGCCCACTATCATCGTTACTATTTAGTATTGTATTAGAATTGCTAGCTCTGGCAATAAGAGTTGAGAAAAAGATTAAAGGAATAAGAATAGGCAATGAGGAAACCAAATTATCACTCTTTGTCCTGATATGATGTTTTACTTAGAAAACCCCAGAGATTCTACTAAAAAGTTATTAGAAACAATCCACACCTTTAGCAAAGTTGCAGGATACAAAATAAACCCAAGTAAGTCATCAGCATTCTTATATATCACTAACAAAACCCAACAATTAGAACTACAAAGAGAAATTCCATTTAAAGTAACTACTGATTGTATAAAATATTTAGGAATCTATCTGCCAAGGGAAAATCAGAAACTTTATGAGCAAAACTACAAAACACTTTCCACACAAATTAAATCTGATCTAACCAACTGGAAAAATATTAAATGCTCTTGGACTGGGTGAGCAAATATAATAAAGATGACAATACTACCTAAACTAATCCATTTTTTAGCGCTATACCAACCAGACTCCCAAAAAACTATTTTGATGACCTAGAAAAAATAACAACATAGTCCATATGGAAAAACAAAAGGTCCAGAATTTCAAGGGAATTAATGAAAAGAAAAAAAAAGTCAAATGAAGGTGGCCTAGCTGTACAAGATCTAAAATTATATTATAAAGTAGCAGTTACTAAAGCCATCTGGTATTGGCTAAGAAATAGACTAATTGATCAATGGAATAGATTAGGTTCGAAGGACAAAACAGCCAATAACTTTAATAATCTAATATTTGACAAACTCAAAGACATTAGTTTTGGGGATAAGAATGGATTATTTGACAAAAAATGCTGGGAAAATTGGAAATTAGTATGGCAGAAACTAGACATTGACCCACACTTAACACTGTACACCAAGATAAGGTCAAAATGGGTTCATGACCTAGGCATAAAGAATGAGATTATAAATAAATTGGAAGAGCATAGGATAGTTTACCTCTCAGACCTGTGGAAGAGGAAGGAATTTATGACCAAAGAAGAATTAGAGATCACTATTAACTACAAAATAGAAAATTTTGATTATATCAAATTGAAAAGGTTTTGTACAAACAAAACTAATGCAGACAAGATTAGAAGGGAAACAATAAACTGGGATAACATTTTTACAGTCAAAGGTTCTGATAAAGACCTCATTTCCAAAATACATAGAGAACTGACTCTAATTTATAAGAAATCAAGCCATTTCCCAATTGATAAATGGTCAAAGGATATGAACAGACAATTCTTAGACGAAGAAATTAAAACTATTTCTAGCCATATGAAAATATGCTCTAAATCATTATTAATCAGAGAAATGCAATTTAAGACAACTCTGAGATACCACTACATACCTGTCAGATTGGCTAGAATGACAGGGAAAGATAATATGGAATGTTGGAGGGAATGTGGGAAAACAGGGACACTGATACATTGTTCGTGGAATTGTGAACACATCGAGTCGTTCTGGAGAGCAATTTGGAACTATGCTCAAAAAGTCATCAAACTATGCATACCCTTTGATCCAGCAGTGTTTCTCCTGGGCTTATACCCCAAAGAGATACTAAAGAAGAGAAAGGGACCTGTATGTGCCAAAATGTTTGTGGCAGTCCTGTTTGTAGTGGCTAGAAGCTGGAAAATGAATGGATGCCCATCAGTTGGAGAATGTTTGAGTAAATTGTGGTATATGAATGTTATGGAATATTATTGTTCTGTAATAAATGACCAGCCCGATGAATACAGAGGATTGGCGAGACTTACATGAACTGATGCTAAGTGAAATGAGCAGAACCAGGAGATCATTATATACCTCAACAATGATACTATATGAGGATGTATTCTGATGGAAGTAGATTTTTTCGACAAAGAGATTTACCTCAGTTTCAATTGATCAATGATGGACAGAAGCAGCTACACCCAAAGAAAGAACACTGGGAAATGAATGTAAACTGCTTGCATTTTTGTTTTTTTTTTTTCCCGGGTTATTTATAGCTTCTGAATCCAATTCTCCCTGTGCAACAAGAGAACTATTTGGTTCTGCACACATATATTGTATCTAGGATATACTGTAACTTATTTAACATGTATAGGACTGCTTGCCATTTGGGGAAGGGGTGGAGGGAGGAAGGGGAAAAATTGGAACAGAAATGAGTGCAAGGGAAAATGTTGTAAAAAATTACCCTGGTATGTTGTAAAAAATTATCTGTCAATAAAAATTATTAAAAAAAAAAAAACAAGACTAAGAAAGGGGAAAGGGTGATAGGAAATAAAGTAGCAGGTGAGATGGGTAAAAAAAAAAAAAAGGACTAAAGATGGTGGAAATAGAGAACAAAGGTATATACAAGGGAGAAATTAGTATAGAGGGAAATACAGAACACATAATCATGACTATGAAAGTGAATGGCATGAACTCTCCCATAAAATGGAAGCAACTAGCAGAGTGAATTAAAAATAGAATCCTACAACGTATTGTTTACTTTAAACACATTTGACGAAGAGAGACACATACAGAGAAAAGGTAAAAGGTTGGAACAGAATTGGTTATTATTCAGCTGAAGTAGAAAAAAAAAAAAGAAGAAGAGGTTATGTGGGGGATGTCAACCTTATCCCTTCAGAATCAAACAAATCTAACCACAAAATAAACAAGAAAGAAAATAGGGAGGCTAATAGGATCCTAGAAAACTTAGATATTATAGATCTCTGGAGGAAATTGAATAGGGGCAAAAAGTAATATACCTTTTTTTTCTAACAGAAATAGATCATGTATTAGGGCATAAAATTTTCACAATAAAATGCAGGAAAACAAAAATAGTAAATGGTTTCTTTTCAAATCACAGTGCAATAAAAAGTATATTCAATAAAGTGACAGGGAAAGATAGACTAAAAACTGAAAATAGAATAATGGAATTCTAAAAGGATGAGTAGGTCAACCAACAAATCAGAGAAACAATCCATAATTTCATCTAAGAAAATGAAATAATGAGAAAACATACCAAAATCTATGGGATGCAGACAAAGCATTTCTTCGGGGAAATTTTATATTGATAAATAGTGACATAAATAAAATGGAAAAAAGAGAAGATCAATGAATTAGGCATACAACTAAAAAAATTAGGAAAAGAACAAATTAACCCCCTTGCAATTAAGTAACAAATAAATTTTAACACTCAAAGGAGAGATTCATAAAATAGAGACTCAGAAAACTATTGAGTAAATAAACAAAACTAAGAGTTGGTTTTATGAAAAAAAATAACAAAAATAGATAAACTTTTGGTTAATTTGATCAGAAAAAGGAAAGAAAAGAAAAAAAAATCACCAACATAAAACATGAATAGGGTGGACTAATCACCAATGAAAAAGAAAAGCAATAATTAGGAGCTGTTTTTTCTGAACTCTATGCGAACCAATCTGACAATCTAATTGAAAGGGATGGATGTTTAGAAAAACGTAAATTGCACAGTTTAACAGAATAGAAAGTGAAATAGTTAAATAGTCCCATTTTAGGAAAAAAATGATGTCATTAATTAACTCCCTAAGAAAAAATCTCCAGGGCTAGATGAATTCACAACTGAATTCTACCAAACATTTAAAGAAAATTAATTCTAATACCATGTAAACTATTTGGAAAAATAGGTAAATAAAAAATACTGTCAAATCCTTTCTATAACACAAACTATGACACTGATACCTAAACTAGGAAGGGCAAAAACAGAGAAAGAAAATTACAGACCAAAAAATAATGAATATTGATGCAAAAATGTTGAATAAAATATTGGCAAAGAGGTAGTAGCAATTTATCAGCAGGATAATTTACTATGACCAAGTAAGATTTATGCCAGGAATGCAGGGCTGGTTGTATATTAGGAAAATTATTATGATCATTGATGATATCAATAACAAAACTAACATAAATCATATGATAATCTCACTAGATGCAGAAAAAGCTTTTGATGAAATACAATACCCATTCCTTTTAGAAACACTAGAAAGCATAGGGATAAAGGGGGTTTTCCCTTAAAATAATAAGCAGTGTCTATCTAAAACCTACACCAAGGATTATTTGTAATGGAGAAAAGCTGGATGCATTCCCAATAAAATCAGGAGTGAAACAGGGATGTCCATTATCACCACTATTACTTTACATTGTACATTGTAGTAGCGTTAACAATAAAAAAAGAAAAAAAAATTAAAGTAATTAGAATAGGCGGTGAGGAAATAAAACTATCACTCTTTGCAGATGGTATGATGATATACTTAGAAAATCCTATTAAAGAAAATACTATGATATCCTATAAAGAAAGAACTATAAAATCCCCCCAAAAATTATTGGAAAAAATTCACAGCTTTAGTAATGTTTCAGAATACACAATAAACTTATTCAAATCATCAGGATTTTTATATATTATTGACAAAGCCCATCAGAAAGACATATAAAAAGAGAAATTCCTTTTGAAATTATAGTATACAAACCCAAGAATTACATAAACACAATTACAAATATTTTCTCACACAAATAAAATCAGATCTAAACAACTGGAAAATTTTCAATTATTCATAAGTAGGCCAAACTAACATAAGAAAAATGAAAATTCTGCCCAAATTGGTCTACTTGTTCAGTATCATACTAATCAAGCCACCAAAACATTATTTTATAGAACTAGAAAAAGTTCATCTGGAAGAAGAAACGTCAAAATATCAAGGGAATTAATGAAAAATAAATAGAAAAGATGGTGGTTCAGCAGTACCAGACCTAAAACTATATTATAAAGCAGCAGTAATCAGAACCATATATTACTGGCTAAAAAATAGAGTGGTAGAGCAATGGAATGGATGAGATATACAGAACAGAATAATCAAGGTCTATAGCAATCTGGTATTTTATAAACCTGAAACTCTAGCTTCTGGAATACAAACTCAAATTATTTGACAAAAATTGCTGGGAAAATGGAAAATAATATGTCAGAATGTCAGACACAAATCATAAAACTACATCTCACACCACATATCAAAATAAGGTCAAAATGGATACATGACTTAGGTATAAAGAATGGTACCATTAACAACTTAAGAGAACAAGGGATGAATTACCTATTAGTCCTTTGAAGAAGGGAGGAATTTATGACCAAAGAAGAAAAAGAGAACATTATGAGGTCTGTTTCCGAAGGAATACATAAAGAAGAGAAAAGGACCCATATCTGCAAAAAAATTTTGTAGCAGCTCTTTTTCTGCTAGCAAAGAATTGGAAAAGGAGTAAATGCCCATCAACTGGGGAATGGCTGAATAAGTTATGGTACATAAGGGTAATGGAATATTATTGTTCTATATCACTCTTCAAACAATTGTTTTAATGTGAAGTTCTCTAATCAATAGTTATTTAGAACATTCTTTCATATGATTATAAATGATTTTCATTTCTTCTAAAAACTGTCAGTTAATATCCTTTAACCATTTATCAACTTTTATTTTTGTAAATTTCTCAATCCTCTATTTATTTGTGAAATAAAGTCTTTTTTCAGAAAAAAAAAGTGCTATAATTCTGCACAAACATTCCAAGTTTCATGTATTGCCTTTAATCTAGAATGCATTGGCTTTGTGTTAAATCTTTTAAATTTAACATAATAACATATTTATTTTATTTCCTATCATATTCTGTCTTTTGTTTGGTCATGCATATTTGCCTTGTCCATAGATCAGACAAAGTATCTGATGCTCTCTTAATGTCCTTATGATATTATGCTTTATTTTTTAAATCTTGAAACCATTTTGAACTTACCTGGTTCACAGGGTGAAATATTGGCCCACACCTAATTTCTCTCAAATGGTATTCCAGTTTTCCCAGCAATTTTTGTCCATGGTGAATGCTTTTTCTAAAAGTTTGGACCTTTGCATTTATCAAACAGGAGATTACCTTGGTCATTTACTACTGTGTATTCTGTACCTAATCTATTCCACTGATGCACCATTCAATTTCTCAGCCAGTCTCAGATTGTTACAATTACCATGTTGAAATACAGTTTGGAAAATAGTACTATTAGACTACTTTCCTTCACATTTCCCCCCCACTAATTTCCTTTATATTCTTGGTCTGTTCTTCCACTTAAATTTTATAATTTTTTTAATTATATGTATTTTTTGGTAGTTTGAATGGTATAGCATTGAACAAATTAATTGAGATAATATTGCCATTTAATTTTATTGCCTGACTTACCATTAGTAATTCAAATTCCTCCAATTGTTTAGATTTGACTTTAATTGTATGAAAAACCCTTTGTAATTTTGTTCATATCGTTCCTGAGTTTGTCTTGACAGGTAGAGTTCAAAGCATTTTATAATGTCAGCAATTATTTTATGTGAAATTTCTTTTTCTCTCTTTTTTGCTGAACTTTGTTAGTAATGTATAGAAATGCTGCTTATTTATGTAAGATTCATTTATTTGTTATACTTTTGCTGAAGTTGTTTAGTATTTCAACTAGTTACTTATATGTAATGGGGTTAAGCTAGAATACTAGAATTGAATCTCTAAGTATGCTATGATATCAGCATAGTGATAGTTTTGTTTCTTCATTGTTTCTTCTAATACCTTTAGCTAATTTTTCTTCTCTTCTAGTTTCTAATACAACACTGAATAATAGTGATGATAATGGGTATCCTATATACCCCAGATGTTATTGAGATAAATTCTAGTTTATCCCTGTTACACATAATGCTTGCTGATGGTTTTAATTAGATTTTACCTATTATTTCAAGGAAAATTCCATTTATTCCACTGCTTTTCAAAATGTTTAATAGGAACTAATGTTATATTTTATCAAAACCTTTTTCTGATTCTATTTATATAATAATATTATTTTTATTGTTGATATGGTTAATTATACTGATATTATAAACACATAGTGTATATATTATAACATATACAGATATATATATGTATAATATATTGATTTCCTATTATTGAATGAGCCTCTATTCTTGTCATAAATTCTACATGGTTGTAGTGTCTGATTTTTATGATATATTGAAGTAATTTTCTTATGAGTATTTTATTTAAAATTAGTGCATCAATATTCTTTAGATAAATTGGTTGATAATTTCATTTCTGTATTTTCTACTCCAGATTTAGGTATTAAAGCCATATCTGTGTTATAGAAGGAACTTGAGGAACTTGGTAGGTCTATTTCTTGACCTATTATTTCCAAAAGTTCAGAGAGTATGGAATGTATTGTTTTTTAAATGTGTGATAAAATTCATTTGTGAACCCATCTGGTCTATTGTTTTTAAAGACTTCATTTATTGATTTTTCAACTTATTTTTCTATGACATTATTTTTTTTTTCCCTCTTCTCTTATTCTGGGATGCCGAGGGCTGGAACTCTGGAGAAGTATACTTGAAACAAAGTGTTAACTCAGTGGAATTAATGAGATAATGGTTCTCTGGTTCACATATATACTTAGTATTTAGTATGGTGATGTAATAGTTCTCTAAGTTCACACATAATCAGTATACTGCAATGATGTAATTACAATAAGGTATTATAAGGGCTAAGAAGGACTGGAAGATAGATATTGTATCTTTGACCAGCCTAGTGGTGGCTCTCATGCCTCCTGCACTAAGATCAAGACTGGGCCAGAATAAAGAATCTAGACTATACTTGACCATTCTCATGGTGTTTATCCGGCTGAGTCCAAGGCCCTTCCAGAGGACCTCCAGAAAGCTAGCCCAAACATTACACTGGGAAATTAATAAGTTTCTAAGTTTTCATCCATTTTACTTAGTAGTTAGATTTATTGACATTTAATTGGGCAAAATAACCCCTGAAGATTGCTTTTATTTAATATTTATTGGTGCAGATTCCACCTTTTTGTTTTTCATTTTTTGATACAGGTAATTTGATTTTCATATTTAAAATAATAAATTAACCAATGACATCTATTTTGTTGTTTTGTGGGTTTTTTTTTTTTTGTAAAAGTATTATTAGTTCAATGATTTTTGTTTACTTTCAATTTTATTAACCTTTCCTTTTATTTTCAATATTCCAACTTGTATTTAATTGTTGATTTTTAATACGTTATTTTTCTAGTTTTTTAAAACATTTGTTTCCATGCTTAGTTTGTTATGCTTTTCTTTATTTTATTGATGCAAGCATCGAAAAATAAAAATTTACCCCTTTGTATTATTTTAACTTCATCCTCAAATTTCATTATTGCCTTTAGTGAAATTACTTTTCTATGTATTTTTCTTTGGCCCACTCACATTTTGAAGATTTATGTTTATCTGCTCATTATATTAAACAATATAACATTTTTAAAAAATATATTTTGAGTTCCAAATTCTCTCCCATACTCTTTTCCAAACAAGACCCTGGAAAACCATGAACAAGCTTTGGGAGTGAGTGAATCAACACTGGTGCATCTGTTTCTGGAGTTCTCAGCCCACAGATGATAAGAGAGCCAGACAAATGGTAAGGAGATTACAAAGATCTTTTTGATGACTCTGAAGAAAGCATTCTGTTTCATTTCTCATATTTGAATCCTGTGGCTACTCATTCTCACCCTGGGACCATAACTGAGAATTATATATGGATGATGCAATAGGTTCTGAAGCTAGTTCCAGCAAAATACTCTTTGTATTCTCCTTCTGAACAATTGTTTTGCGCCTCTACCATCTATGTTTTGAGAGTTACCAAAATTCCTGCCCCAAGTGATTGCAGCTGCCCCTAATCCCTTATCTACACAACCTATGCTGTACTTCCAGGGCCCACAACCACTCTCGGAAGAAAGAACTTTCTGCCAAACTCTTAGCTGACTTGGAAAATTATTTTACTTAGATTTTTTGGTTGTTTCTACCACTCCAGAAAATTGTTTAAGGAATTATTTTAAAAGAGTTTGGGTGAGACTTCAGAAACATTTTAATTGTCTACCCTGGCTCTACCTTTCTTTATACATTTTACATTCAAAATTTCTGTAAATTTCTCTTGACTGCTTTCTATGCTTGGTGGGCAAGCAGTTCACTCAGGAAATTTTTCTTCTCTATTGAATCTCACAAGATCACAATCTAGTTTAATATTGCTTCCTTTAAGAGCAGAACATATTAGATGTATGCAATAGAGTAAGAAATATCATCAAAGCCATGTGATCACAATTATAATCATGGCTCAAAATAATGACTATAAAGGGGGGCAGAAGACAATTAAGCTGGAATCAGGACCACACTGCTACCCTGATAGTAATTCTCACTGAATGATCTCAGAACTTTATACTGACTACAAATGGAAAAGAGCCTGAGGATCTTCCTCCACCCAAAGACTTTTATAGCTCTTTGCCTCGTCACTGATATAATCTTGAAGGAATGATAAAATGTTTTGACTGATTAGCACTTTTTGGAATCTAATCCATTTTCAGTCCTACATCAACAATCAATGAAAAGGCATATTATTATCTTATGATAAATAGATCAAAATCAATATTGTAACAGGCTCTGAAGTCTATATAAAGATATCCTATGTAGAATATCATCCTTATACTCATGGGGATATTCAGTTCCCTGAAATCTCTGTTTCTAATAACTATAACCTATATCACATATAACCTATATCAATATCATCTTGATTTATATATTATAACTTTATAAATATACATATAAATAAGTATATATGTGTTTATGTATTATGTCACTATTATTTGAGATGATGATTGATCTATGACCCTAAATGAGTCACAAACACAAACCTATACACAGAATTTAATCTACAGTTCCTAAATCATGGATCTCTAACAAACATAACTACTTAGTTATGAAAATATTATTAAGAAAAGATAGTTTTGCAAATAGGTTTGAATGAACTCCAAGGGTACCATCTTTGAGGAGTAATATTGACTTTCAAACATTGTTGATTGAAATTGCTTATAATAAATAGCCAGATACTATTAATTCTATTTCTTAGCATATGTTTGTATTGAAGTCTTCTATTATTATGGCAAAATGACTTCAATAAAATTGCCAAGGGAAATTGAGATGATGGAGTTAATTGATATTTTCATATATTTAAAGGGTTGCCATTTGGATGAAACAATAGATTAGTAATCCATGATTACAGATGGCAGAAACAGAATCCTTGAGTAGAAGTTGCAAAGGTCTAAGTTTGGGTTTGATCTCAGGGGAAAACAACTTTCTAAAAGTTAAAATTACTCAAGTTAAGAATGGACAGGTTCACATAGAAGTTGTCTTGTTGCTATTGTTATTTTTGTTGTTGTTGTTGTGCGATTTTTTTGTCATGTCCTCCCTCCCTCCAAAGAAATTAGTTTGGCTCTTTCCTTTTCAATATTTCTCTCTTTGCATGTCTACCATGGTCCTCCCTCAATTCCACAATATAATTCAATTCAAAGAGAAATTAATTTATTTCCAGGCATTTTGCTAGACAGTAGGATTACAAACCTATCACAGCATAACCACATATGCCTTTTTCATCAAGAAACATATATTTTAGTAGGAGGAAACATACACAAATCCCAAAAATTTTATTTATCTACATTATCTAGTTTATATATCCTCTCTATTTGTCTATCTATCTATTTATTTATCCATCTGTCTATCTGTCTAATAATTTGGAGAGCTAATAATTTAAGACATTAAGGAAATGACTCATGGTGGTAAATGATCTGAGCTTCAATGAATATTTGCAGTTGAGGAAATAAAGCATCCTAGGTATAAAGAGATGAAATATTATTTAAATAACCATCACTCCCCTAATTATAATAAATTCTAATATATACTGTATAAATCTATACATCATACAATATGTCATAATAAGTTATAATAGCTCCAGACTATTGACTCCAGAACCAAGTAAAAAAATCTTTTGTTTACTTTATAGGCTTTCATAATCTGTTTCTAGCTGTATTGTACATTACTCTAATCCTACCCTGTGCAAACAAGCCAAACTGATCTTCATGCAATTTGATATCCATGATGTTATCCATGATCTCATCTTCTTCCCTTTACAATGATTGTCTGCTATGTTTTCTCATATCTACTGCATAGAATGCCTTCCTTCAAAATACAATCTGAGCACTCTCTTACAAAAATCTTACCAAATCCCCTCAACTATGAATGTTTTTTTTTTTTTCCCTAAATGACCTTGCCTTTATTCAATACATGCAAGCATACACATGTAAATATGTATGCATGTGTGGGTGTATATACTCAGATTTTAAAGTCCAAGGGAAGAAATCATTTTATTTCTATCACCATGGCCTAGAACAGTAGCTGATACATAGAAGGATAGTTTAATAAATATTAATTAATTATTTGACTCATAAAATGGCAACAAGACAACAACAAGAGTGAGGCAGAATGATAGGAAAGATGTGGAAAGGTGATAGATCTGTAGCCTGTTTTCAAAATTAATATAGGTAAATTTTAAATAAATATTTATTGTGTTATTTACTGATCTGAGCTACTCTTTCTCAGCTCTTTGATGAGAGACTTACTACTAATTTAAAAGGTGGACTCATGCATTTCTAACTTTTCACTATAAGATACAAAACCATCTTATATAAATTAGTGTCCTCTATAAAGTCCCAGTTATTTACTTAGTAGTTTTGCATGGCACAGTATGAGATCAGTTGTTTTCACATTTGGCTGTTTCAGTTCCATCCTTATAATCTCCTGGCATTAGCTTCTTTCTAACAATTACACAAGATAATGATAAGTTTTAAAATCAGGCATGTAGAATTTTAACAAGACATTGATAATACACCTTTTCTTATTAGTTACTAAAATGTGATCCTTATTTGTTTTTCTCTCTCTAAGACCTAATAAGAATTGATATTTCAAAACCCAAAAATATTTTAGTCATGAGAACATTTAAATTGTTTAGGTATGTGAATCAACAAGATATATAAGCACGTTTAAAACTCTGCAAGGAATGGATCAGCTCATCAAAAGCACTCATATTTAGGACGTCGGAAAAAGATGTAATTTTTTCAAACCATATTTTGTTTTAGTTTGAGGACATGCACAATTCAAGCTGTAAGCTGTCAGTTCTTTGGAGATTTAAGTGGTGAAAACATGGTAATTGCATAATTAACTAATATCCCAGTTCTGTTTGAAATAAAATATTATCACATGCATAATCACCATGATCTTTCTGGGAGACAAAAATACAAGCATCAATCTTCTGTTCTGTTCATGCACACATTTCTGTTTCTAAATAACTTCTGTCAAAGATATTGCCTCATCCTAGTTGTGATAGACCTCACTGAACATAGTTTTTTTCATCTGTTGATGTGTAGAATAAAAAAATTCTCATTTTTCCTGACATATTCTGTACACACTATTATTCATTTGTCTCAAGTCATGATTTTTGCTTCAGCAAATTTCTTTGAGAAGTTTCAGTGTACTCTTATATACATACCCCACATCCTAAATCCTACATAGGACATTTTAAAATTATTTGCTGTATTATACATTAATCTTATCCTTTTATTCATTTTATCTTTTATTCATATTATCATTAATATTTTTATTTTGTGTTATTATGTTATTATTATTTGATATGGACCATTCTGAATTTTTATTGAGAAGAAAGCAAAAATAGGGTGTAATGTAAGAAATTGCCTTTAACTCAATAATCATTTCTTAATCCATCAATAGTAGACTAGTTCTTTGGTGATTGATTCTTGGTGATACAATAAAGAAAAATGCAAAATGTCTCTCAAACTTGCATTGCCATATAAATAATACTTGGAATCCTCCGTTTCTTTACTCCAAATTCTTTCATTTAAACTCAAATCATTTACCGCCATGAGTCCTTTAATGCCTCGATTATTGGCTCTCCTATAAAATGACTAGATAGAGTGATTGATGGGCAGAAAAATAGAAAAACTTACTACAAAAAGATTCCCCGCTTTCTTGATTTTCTTCTAATCTTGGAAATTTTAAATTTGTGCAAAAACTTTTCAAATTTATGTAATCAAAATTATGTATTTTTCCTTTTTTTGAGACTTTTTATCTCTTAATTGGTCATGAACTTTTATCTGAGCCACAGATCTGGGAATATTTTTTTTTCATGTTTCCGCAGTTTGTTTGTGAATCACCCATTTATATACCCATTTTGAATTCATGTTAGTTTGTGGGATAAGATGCTATGTGCCAAGAGATTGCTAGACTACTTTCCAGCTTCCTGAACAGTTTTTATCAAATATTAACAAAGTTTTATTTAAAAAAAAATAGATTTTTTTCTAACCCATTTTATAGATGAGTAAAAGACAATAAGATAGAAAGCTATAACTTATCCAAGTCATAGAGGTAAAGTGGGGATCTCTGAATCAAAGTTGAGATCTTTGAATTAATCAAATATTGTTACTGTACTGATTTGCCTCTCTGTATTATATAGTTAATATATTCCATTGATCAACTACTCCATTTCTTATTCAGTAGCATTTTTTAAATGACTGCTTTGTAATAAAGTATGAGATCTGTTACTGGTGGATATCCTAGGAAGGAATTGTAGAAGTCACGTAGTCAGCCTACACACTTTATACAAAACATTCCATGAGGCAACAGTGTTTGAATTGGGTTTCTTTCTGTGCTACCAAGGCTAAAGGGGCTTGAATTAACTCAGAGTGAAGTATTTATTATAAACACCAGATGGCAGTCTACTTGAACCAGTTGGTCCAAAATTGCTGTACTTGTGAAATATTCCAATTTTTTAGCAGGCTGATCAAAACCAGGTAAAAGGTGACCTATTTTCCTTGCCAAAATGGTTCTTTGTGGCATTAATCTTTCCCTTTCTGTAAGCAGCCATCATGAATTCAAAGGCACTTTCATCTTTTTTTTTTTTTTTCAAATAGCACTATTTAAGAATCTTAACAATATTTAAAATTGTGATTCTTCCAATTTATTGAACACTGGCTTTTATTCTTTGGAGGTAGTCTCAATTATTCTTTTCATGCACCTCATTAATTTAAAAACAATATGTGGATCATCTAATTTAAAATACTTTTTTTCATAGGAGCTTTGGATATTGTTATTATACAATTAAGAAGGAGAAAAACATCTTTAGAACTGACAATTAACTGTCAAATGTGATAGAAGTCTGGGTGAAACCCTGAGAGAGAATTAAGAGAACTTCTTCTCAGAGAAGACTTGGAGAATTAACTGTCATGAAGAAAATGTCTACGAGGGACTCAATGAGTTTGCTGTCAAATTTGAGAGAGTCTAAAGAGATCTTTAGAGAAAAGTGAGTTTAACTGTTATGATGAAAACTCTCAGAGGGGAATTCCTAAATCTTTCACTACCTATCTAAAAGAATTATATTGATGGCAGAAATTATAGAGAATTAATAAGGTAATGACTTAAATGGCCTACCAGGTAGATTGTCTATTTTAAATCCCTCCCTCCTACATAAATCCCATTCTTCTGTACCTTCTCTTCTCTTACAGATGTTATCTCCATGCTATTCACCAAAGCAATTGATAAGGATACAGTACTTATTCCTTTTGTCCTTCACCCTCTCCCACTTGACTTTTATTTACTCACTTTAATTTTGTCACACAAAGTATTTTACTTCACCTGTAACAATGGAAGATTTTATTCAAGGCACATCAATTCTACTCCTTTAATAAACTTTTTTTTCTTATTGTAAATACCAGCCACATACTTTCTGATTGTGTGCTTAAAAATAAGTCTCTAGATGGCCAATTAAAAAAAAAAAAATCTCATAAGTTTCTCTTTCCATTTTCCTTTCTTTCTCCTCCCTCTTCTCTTATCTCCATTCTTCTCTCTGTTTCTGTCTCTCTTCACACACTCACCACTGAATAACTTCAATGGAAAAACAAATGAACTTATCTATCCTTTAATGGAGATAAGTATCTGTACCTATTTTTTTTCCCTTTTCTTTTCCTTGCCTCTATGATCTTTGTGGATGGAGGAGGGGTGGGGATAACAATAACTCCTTTCCCTGTAAATGTGAGGTTCATGAAAATTAGAGAAGAGGAAGAACTTTTATTCCTATATAAATTGAAAAAAAAGAAGGAAAACACTTAGGATTTTTCCAGTTATTAGCCACATCTTTATGAGAATCAAGGCACTTCGTAGTCATTCAAGACCTGCTGGATTGAAAATGATTGGGGTGTTTTTTTTTTGGGGGGGGGTTGGTTTGTTTGTTTGTTTTTTGTTTTTTTTGTCCACATGGTCATTAGTTGAAGCTTACTGCTTGACTTACTCCTTTATGGACCCAAGTTCCAACACTGATAAATCTCTCAAAACATAGTCATTACTCCTTTGTTCCTGTTCTCTTTGTTACAGACAGATAAGTACTACCTTAGGATATTATTGTTTTAGGGTCAACACTTCTTAGACTCTCTCCAATATTATTTCTTTTTTGTTTCAACCTCACCTAAAATAGGAGCAGAGGATTGAGGTAGGATCTGTTAGACAAATTCAGGGAAGTAAAATTTCCCTTAGAATTCATATAGATGACCATCATGAGGTCTGATGTCCAAGATTCTTCAGGCAATAGGCAACAGAGCTGTGATTTGAACTCTTTTACACTAACTCCAAATTCAGTGCTCTGCCTAGTTTTAATTCTCTTAGAATGTCTGATCAAGCTCTTAATGCTGATACATAGTGAAATCAACATAGGTGACAGGACAGATTCAAGCTTTCTTTCTGATCAGACTGGCATTTAAAAAAAAAAAATTCCACTGAGCAACCAATTAATCAAATACATACCTTGGTCTGCATTTGAGATCAACCTTGCTACAATGTCAATATCTTTCATTGAATTACTCCACATGTATAATTCAAAAGGAAAACCAAAAATTTCTACCATCTCATAATGGTATTGGTGGGATATTAGCCAAATGTAGAAATTAAAGAAGATAAACTGTTCAGTGTCCAGAAGTTAAACCAAACTATGCATAGAGAATAATGAATAGCATAACCACTCCCTGGGGCACAAGAGTTCATTTATTCCTATAGCCACTTTGACTCGAGAGTTGTTTCTGAATTTTGTTCTAATATGTTATTAGTGATAATGATTATTTGACATATTGGGAGCCTGATCTTTTTTTTATATTATATTCAATAACTAAAAATGGTGAATTTCTTCTTTATACCTAACCTATTTCCTGCAATAATGCAAGTAAAAAGTGAAGCATTCACATTAGCCTATGACAGATTTAGAGCAGTTGAGTGGAAAAATCCTTTCTCTAAAATCTAATTCCATTCTGATATATAAATAGCTTTATAAGCTTGGGGGCAAAAGTGGGAGAGGTCATATAATGGAAATGTTATTATCTTTGGTGACTGTGAGTCATATTTTGGTTTGGATTGGCCATGGAAAAATAATTTATTTTCACTGATCTACAACTGGACAAGATTAATTTTAATAATAATAATAATTAGGATTTGTACAGTGTTTAAGATTTGCGACATTCTTTACAAACATTTTCACATTTTATACTAAAAATAATCTTGAGAATTATTTTAACCCATATTTATAGGTATAAGCAGACAATAGGTTGCTTGATCATATTAATGCAATTATTAAATGTCTAAGGCTGGATTTAAACTCAAATCTTCCTGATAGTATGTTAAGCACTCAATCTACTATATTGCCTAGGTAGCATCCAGCTCAAAATGTAAGAATCCAAAGAATGAAAGCTATCTCATTCTCAATTTCCTGAGTTTTAAAATAAGAGGATTAATTTAGATAATTTCTAAGTTCCTTTCCATCTCTAAGACACTAGGATTGAAGATGATCCCTAGAGTCAACAATTTTAAAATTAAATTTAATTAAAATTAAAACCAGGCCAGTCTGAATTTTTTATAGGTCATTATTAGCAAACCTCTAAATGAATCAGCAACTATTCTATCACTAGTTATAGCCAGGAAAAGAAGGGTGCAGAGATATTAAATGATTTGATTAAGGTCAATATATGTCAGGAGAAGAATTTAAACTCAAATTACCATGGTACCAAGGATAGTCCTCTGTTGATTCCACATAACTTCTTTTTGTCAACATCTTCCTATACTCATAAAGCCATAGTTCTAGCCAAAAAATGAAATAAACCACAAATAACAACAAAAAGAAATATATTTCTCTACAATAATAAACTAAGGAAAATATATTCCATGAACATTCTCTTATTCTCTCTTATTATTCTCTTATTCCATGAACAAGTTTTACTTGTCTCTTAAATATATGTATGTA
Source organism: Antechinus flavipes (assembly GCF_016432865.1). Lineage (NCBI taxonomy): Eukaryota > Metazoa > Chordata > Mammalia > Dasyuromorphia > Dasyuridae > Antechinus > Antechinus flavipes. The sequence continues at coordinate 39,443,177 of NC_067398.1, read as the reverse complement.
TGTATATATATATATATATATTATATATATATATATATATATATATATACAGAGAGCAAGAGAGAGAGAGAGAGAGAGAGAGAGAGAGAGAGAGAGAGAGAGAGAGAGAGAGAGAGAGAGAATATTCCCCCCAGTTATATTTAGAACATTTTTTATATTGTTTTAAACTTTTGAGTTTAAGATTCTTTCCCTTATCACCACTCTCAGTCCTCATTAAGAAACCACATATGAAGTTATATAAAACATTTCTATAAAAGTCATGTTGTGAATGAAAAGAGATCCCCCATGCTTAAAAAAACATAAAGAAAAATGAATTTAAGAACTGAATGTATAAGTGAGAGAAAGAGAGAGACAGAGACAGAGACACTTTCATCTGTATTCAGACACAATAAATGTTTTCTCTGAGAATGGATAAAATCTTTTATCATAAGTCCTTCAGAGCAGTCCTGGATCATTGTACTAGCAAAGTCATTTACGGCTGATCATCTCAGAACATTGCTTTTATTTTGTACATAGTACATTCTACTTTACTTGAGTTCGTGGAGTAATTTTTGCTGAGACCATCCTGCTTATCATTTCCCATACCACAATAATATCACGTCATAATCACACATCCTAATTCATTCAGCTATTCCCTAATTGATGGGCATCCCTTCAATTTCCATATTATTGCTCTGAGAAGAGAGCTGCTATAAAAAGTTTTGTACATATAGGTCATTTTCCTTTCTTTTAAACTTCTTTTGGTATTCATGTCTAGTAGTGGTATTTTTATATCAAAGGATATGCATGACCTTTGGGAATAAATTATATCTTTTGATCCTTTATCAATTGGGATATGACTCTTATTTTTTATAAATTTGACTCAATTTCCTTTATGTTTGAGAAATGAGCACTTATCAGATAAACTTAATTTAAACTTATTTTTACAATTACTAACACTAATTATATTTACCCTCATTTGTTCTATTCTCTCTCTCTTCCTAATTTGTCCATCCTCAAAAGTGTTTTGCTACTGACCATTCCCTCATCCAATATGCCCTCTCTTTTTTCACCCTCCCTCATTCCCATTTCTCATTTTCCTCATATTTTCCTACAGGATAAGATATTTTCTCCTCTTTGAACCAATTTTGATGACAGTAAGATGCACTCACTCACCCTCTCTTCTCTCAGTTCCTCTCCACTGTAAAAGCTTTCCCATGCCTCTTTATATGACAAATAATTTGTGCCATTCCTCTTTTCCCTTTTCCTTTCTCCAAGTGCATTTCTTTCTAACCCCGGAATATAATTTTTAAAGTTTTTATTCTTTCATATTCAACTTATACCTGTGCCCTATATACTCCTTCCAACTGCCATTATGATGAGAAAATTATAATAATTTACAAGTAGCATTCTCCCATGTAAGAATGTAAACATTAACCTAATGATATCACTTACCTTCTTATACTTTTCTGAGTTTTAGAAAATCAGATTTTGTATTTAGCTCTGGTCTTTTCATCACAAAGGCCTGAAATTCCTCTATTTCATTGAATTTCCACTTTTTCTCCTGAAGGATTATAATCAGTTTTGCTGGATAGGTGATTCTTGGTTGTAATCCTAGATCCATTGCTCTCCAGAATATCCTATTTCAAAACATCCAGTCTTTTAAATTCGAAGGTGCTAAATTTTGTGTTATCCTGACTATGGTTCCACTCTACTTTAATTGTTTTTTTGTTTTTTTTTTCTAGGTGCTTGCACTATTTTCTCTTTGATCTGGGATTTCCAGAATTTGGCTGTAATACACCTGGATATTTTCATTTAGAGATTTCTTTTAGGAAATAATTGGTAGATCCTTTCAAATTTTATTTTACCCTCTGGTTAAAATATTAGGAGAGTTTTCCTTGATAATTTCTTGAAAATGATTTTCAGGTTCCTTTTTATCACAATTTGCAGTAAAGCAATATTTTTTTTTTAAATTGTCTCTCCTGGATCTATTTTCAAGGTCAGTTGTTTTTCCAAAGATAAATTTCATGTTTTCCCCTATTTTTCATGTCTTTTGGTTTTGCTTTATTGTTTCTTAATTTCTCATTGTCATTCACCTCTATTTGCTCAAAATTCTAATTTTCTTTTCTTCTTTCTTCCTTTCTTCCTTCCTTCCTTCTTTCCTTCCTTCCTTCCTTTCTTTCTCTTTTTCCTCCTTCCTTCCTTCCTTTCTTTCTCTTTTTCCTCCTTCCTTTTTTCTTTTTTCTTTCTGTCCTTCTTTCTTTCTCTTTTTCCTCCTTCCTTCCTTTCTTTCTTTCTTTTTCCTCCTTCCTTCCTTCCTTTCTTTCTCTTTTTTCTCCTTCCTACCTTCCTTCTTTCTCTTTTTTCTCCTTCCTACCTTCCTTCCTTTCTCTTTTTCCTCCTTCCTTTTTTCTTTCCATCCTTTTTTTCTTTTTTCTTTCTTTCTTTTTTCTTTCTTTCTTTTTTCTTTCTTTCTTTCTTTCTTTCTTTCTTTCTTTCTTTCTTTCTTTTTTCTTTCTTTCTTTCTTTCTCTTTCTCTGAGGCAATTAGAATTAAATGATTTGTTCAGGGATACAATTGTTAATTGTCTGAGACCAGAACCTAAAACTCAGGTTCTCCTGACTTCAGGGTTGGTGCTCTATAAAAATTCTATGTTCAAGGAATCATTTCCCTTATTGAGCTTTTGTACTTCCTTTTCTATTTGATCAATTTTGCTTAAGGCATTCTTGCCCTCATTAACTTTTTGTATTTCCTTTAGCACTACTCTCAATTCTCTTCCTCATTTTTCCTCTCTTACTTGATTTTCAAAATCCCTTTTGAGCTCTTCCATCTCCTGAAACCAATGCGTATTTTTCTTGGAGATAGTGGATGGAGGAACTTTGATTTTATTATCATTTTTGATAGTGTGTTTTGATGGTTCAATGGTCAGAAACTTTTTCTGTTATCTGCTCATTTTCCCAGCCTATTACTTGGTTTTTAACTCTTTTTAAAAGTTTGTTTCCAGGATGGAGTGTGCACTGTGCCAAGCTTTGATAGTTTTGTGCAGCTATTTTCAGAGATTTTTCTTTTCTGCCCTTGAATTGTTAGGAATGTCTCTCCCATCACTGTAGCTGTAATATCTAACGTGCTAAAGCAATAGAGTCCTTCTCAGTGCTAATAAAGAGACCTCCTTTTGAACTGCAGCCCTGAGGAAGTTGTTACTTCCATCATTGCCTCACTCCAACTTTTAGTTTGCTGGTTTCCCAAAAGCCTCTCATTCTACTGACAAATCTTTTCTCCCAGTCTTCAAAGTCATTGTTGCTGCTTCTGGGCTGTGAGATCTAGAAACGGCCTGTGCTGCTGCTGATACCAGGACTGGGGCTGGAGCCCAGGTTGTGCTAGTGTGGTCTGTGCTAGGACCACATGCTGGAGTCCCACTCTCCACTGACCTTCCAAAGTTTACCCATGTGTTCCCTGGCCAAGAAATCCAGAAATTACCAGAACCACTATGAATTCCATAATCCTATCTTGCTGTTGCTGGGATTAAGCTTGGACTGTGCTGCGGCTTTCTCCGGGATGCTAGACTCCCACCCTTGTTCCACAGACCTTTTCTGTTGATATTCCAAGTCCTCTTTGGTGTTTTTGGGCTGAAAGGTCTGGAAGCTATCAATATTGCCATTGATTCAAAGGTCCCTAAATCAATTAGGTTGGGACCGGGTCAGGGTTGTGCTGGCAAGACCTGCACTGGGATTGCATACTGGACTCACTCTTTGGTTTCACAGATTCTTCCTGCTGACCTTCTAAGTTGTCTTCAGCCAGAAAATATTCTACTCTATGTTTTGGGGTATTCTAATGCTCTAAAATTTGTTTAGAGTCATTATTTAAAGGAATTTGGAACAGATTGGGAGAAAGGCTGGGTGAGTTCCTATCTTTACTCCATCATCTTGGTTCCACTTCTACCCTTTAAATTTGAAGATGATACTATTGTCTCATTCTTTGGATATCTAATTATGACTGGTAAATTATTGTTTAGCATCATCATCATCTTTCCTGTTTATTGAACATCTGCTATCCATATGGCAGTGAAATAAGTAGTCAGAGCTGTGGTCCTTTTCACAGTAGCTGGCCACTGAATCTGGCCTCAGGCCAATAGCTCATGTTTCCACATTGGATTCTTTCTTCTCTTTCTTTTCCACTTGTGGGTGATGGTGCTTATATAATAGCTTTATGTCTTTAAGCTTTTCTAGTCACTGTGATTTTCCTTCAATCTAGGGAACATTACTTCTTTATGGCTAACCTTACGCTCCCAGTACAAAAACTCTTTTAATGCTACTCATTTTTTTTATTTAGAAAATGTTAACTGTGTCGATGGCTGTTATTGAATGAATAGAGCCAAATGATTGCATGACACACTCTTTAACCCCGCTGGTCAGTTCAAGAAAGGCTATGCTGATATGGTTAACTCTCACTTATTTGCAGGTGGATTATCCATTTTTATGTGTATTTCTCAAATCTACTGATAATGATTAGCTGCTCCATTTCCAGTGGTTGGGAAATACTCCTTTAACAGAACAGTTATTCATAAGATCCCTGGATCATAGATTTAGAGCTAGGAAAGATTTTTAGGGGTCACCTAGTTTAACTCTAGTTTAATTTTATAGATGAGAAATCTGAAGCATAGACAGGTTAAATTACTTGTTTAAAGTCACAAAGGTAGTATGTGGCATATCTAGGATTTGGACACAGATGTAGTTACTCCAAATTCAGTACCCTTTCTCTTGGATTATGATACCTTTTTTGGAAAGGAAGGGATTTCTATATGAGAATAATGAAAGAAAATGAGCAAAATTACAGCACATAAAGCCACAATCCTAATAAGAGGGGTGAACAGTTCAAGTCACCTTATTTTGAGGACCAATAAAAATTTAAGTCATGATTTGAGAGGTAAACAGTGGGGCTAGGACAAGAGTGACATATTAAACAAGCCAGTGTTCATAAAGTGAAGTGCTGAGATCAGGATGCAGAATTAGGAAAATAATGTCAACTTGATTTTGTTTGAACATATTAGCTACAGGCTAATACTTGCCAGTTAGGATTTCATTTTCTGTTCAAAGTACAATAAGTGAAAAACTCAGTTTTGTTCAATTCTGTGAAGAAAAAATATAGACTCCCATGTTACCTAATCGTAGGAATACAGAATTCCCTCAGCCACCCTCCATCAAAATGGTTGTGTTCATGAATCCTGGTTTTATTATTAAGCTAAATAAATAAATTATTTTATTTTTAAAGACATATCTTTCTTTAGGAAAGACAGAAATAACCATGAAATCAAGCTAGTTTAAGATCTCATTTTATGGATGAAGAATCTAGGATACAGGGAAGATTAATGTAGTTTCGAATGTCCCAGAATTAGCAAGCATGAGAAACAAGTTTTGAACACGAGCTTTACTGCTCCTAAATTGGTACTTTTTTGTTTTTGTTTTTCTACTGAACCAAGGCATTTCTGTAATTTTCTGTTTGCAAAGACAATAGTCTTTGACATATTTCCTCTGTTATGTGGTTTATAATTTTGCCATATTTATGTATAGATTCATAACATTCTATGGCCAACTACCCATTTTATATATGTATCCATACATGTATTTGTGTAGGTATATGTGAATTTTTGTGACCAACCTGCTGATCAAATTGATTTTTTTCTATTATCACAGATTTATGTTTTTATGATCATATGTTTCATATCCCTTTAAATCTGACCTTATGACTCAGTCATCTAAGTTCATTTCATTATCAACATTTAATAAATAGATTGTAATTATGCCTGTACGTTTCTCCAAAAGCTAAAGATACTTCATAATATACAACCCAACACAGAAAATTTTTTCTGAACACTGAATTGTTAAGGATGTGGGTTTTTATATTGGCAATTGGATCTAATTGTTTAATCCACGTCCTTCTACATTAAACTAAACACCCAGGTTGCCAAAGTAGATCTCAAATCTGGTCCAATATTATCTACAATTGTCAAGATTAAATCCACCCAAATCTGAGTTTCTAATGGAAATGCCCCCTCGAGAAACATTATCCCAAAGTCAGGGAGAGGCAGGAAACCTGAGGCAGAGATTTCCCCTTCAGGGTTGTATAACTTTATTCTGCGTTTAATGTGGGGTTTAAAGCTCCTGCTGTTTGATGGGTAGTGTTCGACTCCTGAGCAAGAATGTGCTGCACATCGGAAATGAGGAGCGGTGAGAATTCCATTCCCTCTCCCGTCACATTAGCGCCAGGACTCACTCTTCAAATGTTTCCTGCTGGCTCCCAGCGAGCACAGGAAGCAATGTTCTGGTGATTAAGCAGCAATATCGTTATAGGAGCCAAATGAATAATCATTGTGTTAATGAACTTTATCTTAGAAAAGATTAGTTTTTTAATGTTAAGTCTCTTGCAGTATGAAAGAGAAAATGGATTTCCATTTCATTTAATCAACCTGAAGATGTTCATCATCTCTACAATTTCATTTCCGAGCAGTGAACATTTCCCCGAGTCTTCCCATGCCGAGACTTCAGTGGGAGGCTGGCGGATCTCTTTGATGGGTCAGACAAATTCTCTCCAGTAATAAAGACATAGAGCCTTTCTGCCAGAGGTGATTTCCCTTAACAATGTCTGCCTTTGATTGGATAGATTGGCTAGTAACAAGTAACATACTGTTCAATAATTAGTAGTAACAATGCAACTGTCTGAAGATCACAGATGTAAAGCTGGAAAGTACATTAGAAATTGCCATGTTCAGATTTCTCATTTGGCCAGTGAAGAATTTGAAGACTGGACAGATTAAATGATTTTCTTAAGGTTATGCACTTAGGATGTAACAGCCCTGGGATCTGAATCAGGCTCTTCTGATCTTATAGACATTTTTTCCCCCACTGAGACCTATTACATCTTATGAAAAAATTTTCGTCACTCTCTGGAAAATGGAAGTGTTTTTTATTTAATATTAAACATAAATACAGCTATACACATATATACATATTAACATGTGTGCATATAAATGGATGTGTATAGACATATAATATAGAAAACATATATTCATATATGTGTATGTACACATCTGCACATATGTATATCTGTATATGTGTGTGCATGTGAGTGTGAAAACATACATCTATTTATACTGCTAACAGAGACTATGATCAGGTCAGGGAGATATCTCCTGGGATAGGGGCTTTAGGGTCTCAAAGAAAACAATTCAAAATATATTACCTAAATCCAAATTAGCAACAGAGAATAGACAGACAAAAGTTATTTTACAATAATTTAAGAAAGACAATAAAGATAACTTGGAACAAATAGAGACTCCCAAATCACAGAATGATAATATAATCATGATAGATAATATCTAGTCCAACAAGTACTTAATGTGGTGAACAGGAATCCCCTCCTCCAATATCTTTGAGAAGTGAGTGAATGAAAAAGTTAATGAATGAACTAAGCACATACTCTATAACAGGAAGTGTGCTATAAACTGGATATAAAAATAAAGAGTGAGATATATCCTATCTTCAAGAGATTTATATTCTAATAGGTGTCTATATAACATAGTTCTGAGCTTGAAGTCAGAAAGACTTGTGTCCAAATTCAGTTTAAATACTTCCTAGCTTTGTGATCCTGGACATATAATTTAACTCTACCTCAGTTTCCCCAGCTGTAAAATTGAGATAATAATATCTATTTCTCAGAATTTTCATGACGATTAAATGAAAACACATTTATGAAGTACTTCATAGTTTCTTGCACATAGCATAAATCTTTCTGAAGGTTTATGTCTTCCCATTCACATGGTGGTTGATATATTCATGTAAGATAGAATGTTGTCAAAATAAATTCAGTTTTTCTTTTTGTGTGGAATGAGTCAAGCATGCAGAGTGTAGCGATAAGGGTGACAAGTTATACAGCCTTTCCAAAAGAGATACTAGTATTGATTTGATTAAACTTCTGTGAATAAAAGGTGGAAAGTTTGAGATAGGGTATTACTTGTTAGAAGGGGTAAAGATACTAGAACATAGTGAAGGCAAAGAGCTTGATAGGTTGTGAAGCATGGTCTGCATTCTATACTTGGCTATATATTAATGGGCAACTTCATCATCAATCAGGAGAGTTTGATCCTAAAGAACCCAAACTGTTAGACCAAGTGAAGTTATCATCTAGCTTTTTTAAATAGACTTCTAATGATTGTAAACTCACTAACTCCCAAGGCCGCATATATTCATTTTAGCAGCTCTAATTGTTGAGGGTTTTTTTTTTTTTACATTGAATCACTAAAAATATGTTTGTTGCCTTTATTTTTTTTTAGTTATTGTTCTGCCCCCCTGGAATGTGCAACACAGCCAAATCCCCTTTCCACTTTAAAGCCATTTGAAAACTTGAAGAGAGATGTCATATCTCCTATAAGCATTTTCTTCCCCAAACTAAATATCTCAATTTCCTTCCGTTGCTTTTTAATTTTTTTTTAATTTTATAAAGAATGTTTTTACTTACAAGTCTCTCACAATCCTATTATCTTTTTATGGGAATCACCTAATTTTTTAACAATGTCTGTGTCAAAAAAATCTTTGAGACTTATAAGAGAGTTTTAGTTTGATGCAACTCGATTTTAAAGAAGAAATTCAAGGGATTAAGTTATCCAAGATCACATAGATTTTGTCACTTAAAAGTGACAGAACTAAAATTAAAATCCAAGTTTCTGACTTCAAAACCAATGCTCTTGCCACCATAATATGATCTTCTCTAATAGGTATCACCAAGAACTGAATGTAAGCTATCATTGATTAATCTGATTATTGTATTTCTGTATTCCACATCAGATCATGTGGACCTTGAAAGTTCTTAAAAATTCCACATTTCTTGAGCCATCTCTATCTAGAGAGAAGAATTTGAAGACTGAATATGGATCATAAGATAGTAGTTTCTTCTTTTTATTGTTGTTTGCTTATTTTTTCTTTCTCATTTTTTTTCCTTTTAATCTGATTTTTCTTCCATAGCATGATAAATGTGGAAATATATTTAGAAGAATTTAAAATGTTTTACATATTGGATTGCTTGCTGTTCAGGAAGGAGAAAGGGTGGGAAAAACTTGAAACACAACGTTTTGCAAGGATAAATGCTTAAAACTATCTTTGCATGTATTTTGAAAAATGAAGTACTACTATCATTTTAAAATTCCGCATTTCTTTTATTTGAACAATTGTCACCAGATCTAGCTTTCTAAATGGAAGGATCTCTGAAGTCAACTAGGCCAAATATTTATTTTCAGAAGAGGAAAATTAATCCCACAAAGTTGAAATGACTTGATCAAGTTCATCAAGGTTGTAAGTGGTACAATAAATCTAGGTATGTTTATGCCATATTTGTTTTTGTGTTTTAATCTAACCATAAGAGATTTTGCATATTTCTATTAATTTTCAACTTATTAGATTCCTCCCATTGTTGTAGCCTTTTTTGGTGTTGACTCTATCATCCAATGTGTTAGTTATCCATGTTGAATACATGGTATAATAAATTTTGCAATAATACTTGATTTGGAAATTTCAATTTGTTCCAATGTGATTCATATTTTGTTGTTTGGTTGTTGTTGTTGGTTCTTTTCCTAAGGCATTTGGGGTTAAGTGACTTGCTTAGGGTCATACAGCCAGGAAGTGTTAAGTGTCTGAGGCCAGATTTGAACTTAGGTCCTCCTGACTTCAGGGCTGCTGGTGCTGCTGTTTGGTTAAGATAACTCTTCATTATTTTATTTGGAGTTTTCTTGACAAAGATACTGAAATGATTTGCTTTTTTTCCCTCCAGCTCATTTTACAAATCAGGAATCTGAGGCAAACAAGATAAGATGACTTGTTCAGGCTCACACAGTTAATAAGTATGAGTACAGTTTTGAACTAAGCCCTCATGACTTGTCTTAGCACTTTATCCAATGTGTAATCTAGTTGCCTCTAGCTTTATATTAGCAATGTTTTTTGTTTTTGTTGTTTTTGTTTTTTAAGCAACAGTGGAAATTTTGAATTGGCTTATGCATCAATTCTAAAAGGAGAAACAGGTAGGATTCAGCAAATTATACCACTTCACAATTACTTAAAAATTGTAACCCTTTTGACATCCATTTCCACAAGTCAATGTCAGGTCTTTGTCCAGATAAAGTCTTTTACACACACACACACACACACACACACACACACACACGTGCCATTTTGTAAACACATATGCCATTTTGTAATAGATCTATCAGCAATTTTAATAAGCATAGTTTTCGTTTATTTAGCTCAAACCATAGATAAAATTGTTAGACATAAAATGACCAAAAACATGTCTCAGGCATATTTCAGTAAGGGTATCCTTCCTAACTGACCTGCAGCTATTAAAGACCATTTTTTGCATTCGCTCATGCAAATGATATAATTGTTCTGCCATCTAGTTCATTTATCCCCAACATTCCTTTTGAATATTATGAAAAGTTTTATCAAATGATTTTCTAAGGTTTGAGTAAATTATATCTAAAGAGTTTTCCAGACCTATCAGTTTAATAATTACAAATCATAACACAATAAAGGAACTAAAGAAGTATGATATGACCTGTTTCTGAGGAAGTCATGCTAACGCTTGGTGATATCCATTTAAAATTCTCAAAGCACCCCATTTAAAAATTTATCACTATGTGAATCTATTTGTTTTCCTATTACTGTGAGTATTCCATTCATGAGAAAAATTGAGACCCATTCATTCCTGTGATACATATCCGGCAGAAGATCTACTACCCTATATCCTACAGTCATTCTTTTGGATTATAAAGTATTTTGTTGTTTCTAATGTAGTTCCCAGATTCTATATTTGTCATATCTCTATGCTGTAGCATAGCCAATCTAACTTTTTCTTTTCAGATCATACATATTATTGATATCATTTGGGTGATGCTTTGTGTTCCTCCAAGTTAGTAATATATTGAAGCTTGCTGTCTATCTGTTTTTTAATTGTCTGTTGCATCACCTGAAATATTGATTCTTTGGAAAATATGGTGTTTTATGACAGAGTCAAGCCAATATTGATTTTGAAAACTCAAGCTTTGAAGACAGGAACAAAATGGGATCATTGAAAACATTATATAATTTCCCCAAAGTAATCCACTCTACTCACTTACTTTCATTTAATCCTGACCTCAAGCCATTATTATACTACAGTGACATTCCTAACATTGAAGGAACAGTTTGATGGACTAATCATCCAAATGCATGCCATAACTAGTCAATTCTAAATTATTATTTTTAACTTGTGTGCCTTCATTTTAAGTGATCTGAAATTTCCCAACACATTGATACAGAATGCATAGAACAAATGGTTGAGTCATGTAGATCATGTAATTTAAAAACTATGAGCTGTAGGCTACAAAAAAGCATCTACTGAGTACTTAATAAAGCATGACTTGGAGGTTAGAATTATCTATCAGAATCTTGCTATATGTTGTGCACTGACAGATCACACATCCCCATATAACAAAATTGTACCCCAACATATCTTGAAAAAGCCACCCCCAGAAAACGATATTGAAACATGCCCATGATAATAGACTAAACTATTTTCCACAGTTGTCTCCTGATACCTGTGATCCATAATTATTTAAGAATAGTCATTTTAATGTATGACACTATGCCAAAAATCATAATCTTCAAGCAGCATGAAATAAAAAACTTCTAAAATATAGAGACTTAAAAGAGGAGTCCAAAATCATGTAGGAATAGTTTAAGGTACATCTAATCCCTGGGGTCCTGTGTGGTAATAAAGTTTTGCCTATCAGTAAACCATTAGTATAAGTGCATAAATATGTCTATGTTTATTCAGTTATACAAAGAAGTGATTTCCCCCCATATAGTGGATCACAGCACATTATATAAAGAGAGTTTTAGTGGCTTATCTTAGAAACATATATTTTTGAATCATATTAACAAAATAAAAATGAGAAGATCAAAATAATAAAAGAGTTTTCCATAGTGACTCAAGAGCCTATTTCAAAGCTAAAAAGATCTGAGTTTAAATATTGACCCTGACATATGTTGATTGTGACTGGAATAGTTGATTAATTTCTCAGTGTCCTGAGAAAACTCTCTAGTGTTCTAAATTTCATATCAGGCACTGATCTATATTCATAAAGGGAGTTTCCTTCTTAGAGTTCCCAATTTCAATGAAATGCTGTCTTGTGAAATAAAAAGAAAAATATGATATGAAATGAAAAAACATGACATAGTAATATAGGGTAAAGAAGAGGATATGATGTGTCATGATATGTGATATATAATGTGATATAATAAAATGATTTAATATAATGCATAATATCTTAAGGAACATTCTAACTATAAATCTATGGCTTCATTAAGAAGAAAGAAATTGGCAGACTTTGGAAATAATGGAAAATTGGAGTCAAGTAAAAAGCACATTTCCTAAAATGAATGGAAGCAGTAGAAGCGATAGATTCTATCATATCTGTTTTCTCTGAAAGGTTTTGTTTTGTTTTTAAATGAACTCTTTTCAGGGATCTCCCTTCCACAAATAGCTGCTTCTCAAAATACTTTTTCTCCAAACTCCTCACCATTTACTCTCTTAACCTGAATCTCAATTTATTTCTCTGAAGCAACTCTAAGCTACCTGGTTCCATAGATTACTTCTTGTCCTTGTGAGAATTTGTAACACCTCCCAATTTGAGTCATCTGGCAGGTTAATCCATCTCTTCCTCCTTTCCAACTGTTACTAAATCAATATAGGTTTTTTTTTCTGTTAGTTTTATGGAAATTCCATCCAATTGCTATTTATTAAAATCTATTAAGTATATAGCCAGTACTCTTAATATTAATGGAAATATAAGTATGAATCTCAAATGAATGAAGAAAAGATAGAAAGATTCAATATTAGGATTATTGGAGCCTTTGAAATAGATCATCCTTTAAAGCAGTTGGGAGAATGCTGCTGAAATAAGAGAGGTCAAAGGAAGATTATGCTGTCACTTTAAAATATGTGCTATTTTGCTTGATTGTAGCTTCTGCACTGGTCTTTTATAAGCTGCTGTGATCTCAAAATGAGACTATGTTTTAAGACAATAAGTTGACTACTCTTCAGTCACTCTGCAAAGATTCTTCACTTTTGAGCTGTAATAGGATGCTATATTTTCCTTTGATATTGCAACTTCATTTTTACTTCTTTGTGGACCTAAAAAAAAACTATTTTTTTTTAGAATTGAACTTACAGCAAAGTTCTTCTTTGATGTTTGGAAGTATTCTGGAAAGGGTTTGACATTTCTCCTTGATGCCATTTTTTAAGGAATAAGTGAGGGGTGGCTGATTAGAGGATTTCATTAACATAGTTTGTTTCAAATATGGTCCAAAAAGAAATGACATTAAGGCTTAACTTTCAAATATAACTAGGTAAATGAGTGAAAACACTCTGATTATTTGTGGTAAAGGAACATGGCATCATTTAAAACTAAAATTCATAGACAAGCCCTGACACTAATCTAAGACAGTAGCATTAATATCTGCTTTCCTCATTAGCCAAAGCTTTTTTTTTTTTTAAACAAGTATTGCTGACAAGTAGAACAGTGGGCTAAGTTACTTGGGTTACTTCTCCCTTTATTTTGCTCATCAACTCAAAATAGGAGAGATTTTTACCAGAAAGACAGAGTAGGAAGGGAAAAGGGAGAAACAAAATGTCCAGATAACACATTAACCAGAAAAGTCAGAAGGTAATCAACATTTGACTTTAAAATATCAATTAAGTGGCCCAATCATGCTAAAGAATGTGTAGTTACAGCTTTTAAAAGGAGAGCATCATGAAACATATATTTAACTCCTGCCCCAAATTGCCACAAAAACACATATTTAACTCACATAGACCAGGTTTAATTTTGGGCAATTCTTTTAAATATTCTCTACAGACTTAAATATCTACTGCTGAGAATAGAAAAATTTGTTTTCTGTCTACTATATCCTATATTCCATAAAGATTGGGAAATAAAAATGAATTTAGGATATCTTTTTTTTATCTGACAGAAAATTAAAAAGTGCTCATGAGTGAACCTCAGAATAGTTATAAAATACTTTTCCTTTTTCATTGGGTCTTTTGTCTTCCCAGGGCTTTATATAGTCTATTAGAATTATAATGACATTCCAAATATTTTCTGCCATTTCTGAGAAAAAATATGTATAAATATATGGTATGTTTCATCTTCTTTGAAACCTACACAGTCCATATGACTCACAAACATCAGTGAATTAATTTGGCTTAGTTGATTCTCTTCATCATGATTCTCATCTTTATTGTTCCATCTTTTCTTCTACATAACTGGTGATGGCTCTTTCTATCATTCTATGCCTCAATCTGGCTGTGACATCTACTTCAGTACATCATAGTCATTTTGTCTTTCCTCATCAGTCTTTATTTCTATATGAGCACAGAAATTAATGGGAAAGACTGTATGATTCTTTGAATAAGAAGTATTAATATGCATGCTTCATTCCAGGGAACTGAATCATTGTTTATATCAGGATTTATAAGTGCCCACCAAGTAGTATTATAGGTAATTGCTAATCTTAACTCAAAGTCAAAAAATGGGCCTCATAAATGGAAAAATGGGAACTAAGAACATGAAGTGTTTAGATCATGTCTAAGATACCTCTCAAAAAGGAAAAAGAGATGAAAGAATTAGAAATCTGCTACACAGGAAAGATTATGGTGTTTTGTTGGCAGAACTGCATTTTTCTTTTTTCTCTCCCTTCCCTTTCAGTTGACATAGGAAAAAGGTAGGGTCCTGATTGCTTGTGTCTCTTAAGATCTGATATGATCTTATGATATGGTAATCCAGGTAATTGACATAGGTTTATATCAAAAAGTTAATAAAAATAATTCATTCAGGAGAAAGTCATTCTAACCCTTTATCATCTGCTTTTGGTGGGTCTGTACCTCAATATTTGACATTTCTATACTACTCCCCATGTGTGACTTATTCTGATCAGCATGACAACACTATGTGGTAAGTATAATAAACTATTTTTATTGGTTTAGAGATGAGTAAATGAGCTCAGAGCAAAGTTACTATAGCTACAGAGATGATTGCAGATAGTAAAACAACTAAACCAATTGTGGTGTATGAATGTAATGGAAATAACAAACAATTAAGAGAAATATTCAAAATTTATCTGAATGGAGGAAAATGATTCAAGCAGAGTTAGGAAAATAATATACACAACAATTACAATGCGAATAGGAAGAAAAATAAAATGAAATTTAACTACTATGCAATTATTCTGGTCAAATGTGTCCCTGAGGAACAGAATAGAAAAGAATTCAGAGGGAAATAAAATATTATATTTAATATTAGATTCAGTTGATATCTTGCATAAATTTGTTGAGATGGAATGATATATTTGAAAATAAAAGTGGTGAATACCAAATGATGATAACTATTCTTCCATGTCTATGTTTCTCCCGCCTCCATTTATATACCTACCTATTTATTTACTTATATGGTGATATAGGCAAAAGACAACAAACATTTATTAAGAACTTAATTTCAAATACTGTGCTAAGTGGTAGAAACAAAAATAGAAACACGAGATACTTCTATCCCTGAAAGAGCTTAACTTTACTCAGAGAAGATAATGCATTAAAATAATTAAAAAGCTGAAAATGAAACCGGGGTGGAGTGGAGGAGGAAAACATATGCACTCAGGGACATAATACAAAGTTCAGAGAGCACATCCAGGAAGGTATATATAAGTGATTTCCATAAGGAAAGCAATAAAGTTAGTGTCACTGAATGACAATGTATATGAGGGTGACTGAAATGTAATAAGACCAAAAAATATAATGGAAAGGTAAAAAGACATAAAGACCAAGTTATGAAGGGCTTTGAATGATGAAAAAAATTCATTTTTTTTTGTTAATAGAAGTGAAGGGGAGGTATAGGAATTTATTGAATAAGGGGTAAGGTAGTTTGGTCATTATTTGATATTTAAAAAGAGTCAGTCAGATATTTGATTGGAAATTGAATGATTTAAGAAGGGTATAAATCAGGGTAACCTGTCAGAAGGTTATTGTAAGAGTTAAGGCAAGAATTGATTAGTACCTTTACCAGTTTGCAACATCAGATGGTAAAAGAAGTGTACCTGAGAGATACTGAGAAGATAAAATCTACAAAATTTGTCAACAGATTAGTTATCATGGGGATGTGAAAGAGGTTGAAGAGTTGAAATGAAATCTTATTTTTGAGCCACCAAATGACTGGAAATATGATATATGATATTGACCTCAACAGGAAAATTTGGAAGATAAAAAGTTTTTAGGAAAAGATAAGGAATTTTATTGCTGACAAGAGGTGTTTGGATTGTCTAATTAACAATTGGAAAGATCCTCTGATTCAGATTATTTTGTTATTTGACTTCATATTCATTTATAAGACTTATTATAGAAAGGAAGTATACTTCATTTCTCTTGCTGTTGCAGCTCCTAAATAGCTTTCCTGAGTTAGAAGTGGTTTTTCTGATGTTATCTCTTCCCCTCTCCCTCTTCCTCTCCCTCTTTCCTTCTCCCTCTCCCTCTCCCTTTCTCCTTTTCCTTCCCTCCCTCTTTCCCTCTCTCTCCCTCCCCTTCCCCCTTCTCTCCCTCCCTCCCCTTTCCCTTTCTCTCCCTCCCTCCCTCTCTCTCTCTCTCTCTCTCTCTCTCTCTCTTTTATTTATCAAGACTCACACTAGCTTTCCTGGTGAAAAGCTTCTACCAAATTCTTCCAGCATCCAGATGTATTTTTGCTTCTTGAGAGGCTGGAGAACACTTTTGCTTCATCTCGATTTTCTTTATCATAAGGATCCTTTTATTTCTGTTTGTCTCAA
This sequence comes from Antechinus flavipes, assembly GCF_016432865.1. Classification (NCBI taxonomy): domain Eukaryota; kingdom Metazoa; phylum Chordata; class Mammalia; order Dasyuromorphia; family Dasyuridae; genus Antechinus; species Antechinus flavipes. The sequence goes on along the minus strand of NC_067398.1, from coordinate 39,426,309 downwards.
TTTCCTTAACTATAATATTAGGATGACTATAACAACTACACTTTAAAAGTGTTAACACAGCTCGGCATATATTAAGTGCTATATAACTACACATTCCTTTTAATCTGAATTTTATAAGTTTACCTGAAGAACATAGAAGCCAAGAAAAATAGTGGATCTCCAAAATGGACCTGGGCCCATTGCTACAAGGGATTACATACAGTCACACAGTATAAATATATGAACACACACACATATAGATATAGATATAGATATACATATGTATACACACATATATGTATTCTTTATTTTTATGTATCAAGTTCATTGTATATAGGACAAGTCAATGTGCCAGCCTTTTTACTCAGCTATAAAGGAAAATATTTGGACTATATTATGTCTAAAATTCCTTTCATCTTTATCATGATTCCTCTGAATTCTCAATTCATGAGGAGGAAAGAATGATTGTTTGAAGCATGTTTAAGTGTTTGGGAGTTTGGAAATTTTTCCCTGATTAATGATACGGTTTAGAGAGATGCATTCAGCAATCATAAAGAAAAAGATCTGTTCCTCAGCACCCCCACTTAGGAATTTACTAGAATATATTTGACCAAAAAATCAGTAACAGATCATTGCTATTGCTTCTTAATTAAAATTAAAAGAGTCAGACAGACAGACAGAGAATCTGAATCACATTTTCCCCTCCTGTCTTTTAGATTAGAATGAGCCAGAATTTATTTGACATTGCTATGGCCTTATCATCTTGACAACCCTCCCTGGGGACTACTTATTAGCGCTGTGTGCTTATCTTGTCACTTACTCCACAAGTATAGGTAGCTAACAAATAACTAAACCATCAACTCTGCATTAACACTGCCTCCCAAAGAACTTTTGCTTTGCACTCAATCAATAGATGGTTAAAAAACTCAATCATCCAATAATGACAGTGATCTTTCTTTGGGTGTGCATTCTCTGTCACTAAAAAGATACCTAATGCCTTAACAAATACACACATACACACACAGACACACACACACATACAGACACACACACACACACACACACACACACACACACACAAACAGAGTAAATATTACTACATGGCAAGTTAGCTTGAAAATTTGGGGAATTTAGATATTGATCTGTAACTGGTCAACATGAATATTGTGACCAAGGAAAGATGTACTTTATTCTCTCTTGACTTTGCACACCCTGTCTCTCTTGAATTCAACTCACTTCCATACATCAAAACATCACCTTAAAGATATCATTAGTCTTCTTCAAGAATGAAGGAAGGACAGCAACAAACACATGATACCTATTGTATGCCTGGAGTCCATAATTTTTTCTTTTTCAAAGGTAACTTCTTTTCACCTGATCAACTAAATAGAATGAAGAACAAAGGGAGGAAACAAGCATTTATTAAGTGCCTTATATATGCTAAGAGCTTCACAGATATTTCAATGAGCTCGTAATTATAATAATTATAAAATTTATATTTTATGAGAAAAAATAGTTTGGTTTTTTTCAGCAAAATTTTATCAACCCCCAAATGATATAAAAATTATAAAATAAATTATAAAGTACTTAACACAGCCCAACCCCCTCTCCCCCAGGATTCAGCTATGATTATGGTCCCTATTTTACAATGGAGAGCCCTGAGGTGAACAGAGGTCAAATAAATTATCCAGAGTTACACAACTAATAAATTTTATTGACTAGATTTGAAATCAGATCTTTCTAACTCCAGATCCAGCACTCTAATCATTGTTCCACAAGCAGATATTGAACAAGTTCTTGTAAGTACATGTTCTACTGGCTGAAAGTACATGAGAGACTTTCAGAACTCTTTCAGTTCACCAGGGAACTATTTCATGTTTAAAGGGAGTAATTTTCTAAATTGTGTGGTAGTCGCCTGAATTGACACAGCTTTTGGATGTATTCCCAGAATATAACCCAGTAAGAGTGTACCACAACTACTATGGTCAAGATAGCAAAAGCCAAATTAACCAAAGGTATAGGCTCTTAAATAAAAATATAAATGTTTGTAGATGTTAGATGATCTCAATGGTTACTAAAATATTTAAGTCAGATTATTGGAGCAGACATTAAAAAGCTAATCCCCACTTGAATTGACTGACTTTGTAAATTTAGCACTGTGGTGATTATTTTTAATAATAGCTTAATGGGAAGAACAGGATTGAGCACATGACATCTAGATTTAATATTGTCTTTTCTAAATATGTTAACTGGGAGAGATAGCATGATATAGAGAAAAGAAAAATGAATATGGAGTCAGATTACCAGAGTTCATATTATAGCTCTATCCCTTAGTAATTGTAACTTTGGGAAAACCACTTAATAGCTTTCTATACATATATATGTATGTATATACACATACATACATATGTATAATTTCTGTGGAAAAAATTGTGTTCAGGATGACACTATCATTTAAACACAGGATCAAGGCAAAAAAAAGTGATGATATATAGCATAATTAAAATATATATGTTAGCCACCCCAAAAAAATTTACTAGATTACTTCTGCTTAAATTTCACTTCTCTGAATCTCACTTTCTTTACTGTTAAAATGATGTGATTGTTTCTATTTAATAATATTATAGATGTCCTCTGAAGCAGATCTTCTCTAGCTCCGAATCTGTGATTTTATAATCCTATGACTATAATCCAACTGAGACTGAGATTAATCTTATAAATCTCTTATTTCATAATAGTATAAGAATGATTTGAAGGGAATATAAAGGACTAGATTTCAAGACCAATGTGTCAATGTTTATGTTTCTAAGGTGATAACAGAAATTCTTCCCAACATTTCTAGAACAATGCCATATTGTAAGAAATAGGATAATTTCTACAATTCAGAACTGAAGAGTCATTTTTGGGGTCGTTAAAATTTTGCTGAAAGGAAACAAATTATTTTTCTTCTCATAAAATAAATATCACATCTATGATTATTTGTGTTTATTAATAGATGAACTCTATGTTTTTATGATTCTCCTGGCTCCTACCTCCAATGGACTTCCTTAGGCTGAGAAATAATGACAAAACCTGGGAGAGATATTAAGACACTGGATAACAAATAAGGATTCAGAAAGATCTTAACAGCTTATAACATTTAATTCACTGTAATAAAATCAAATTTAATAGCAATACATGTAAAAACATCCTTTGATTCAAAAATCAATTTTTATATTAATCAGTGTGTGATTTATCATGACAATATATCTGCCAGCTAAATTTAATTCAGTAGTATATGACATCTAAAGAATTTAATGTGATTTTGAGTTGCTGTATGAGAAACATAGTACTCAGATCTATGGAAGTTATAGTTCTCTTTCACTCTGAACTACTCTGACGCACCTAGAGTTCTGTATTCAGTTATAGGAGACTCATTTTAGGAATGATATTTTCATATTAAAATTATTGTCAGGACAGCAACTAGGATGACTTAGGCTATATAGTACAATTAGTAGAATTTTATTGATTTAAAATGGAGAAGAAAAGAATTGGGAGGAAGGGAGAAGATCACTGACTTCAATAATTTTAAGAGTTCTAAGTTGAGAGAAGTTTATTCTGCTTGACTCCAGGAGGCAGAACTAGGAACAATTATTGGAAGTTTCAAAGAAGCAAATTTATATTTGACATTAGGAGATATTATCCAGAAATGCAATTTGATATCCTTGGTGACTTTTTTTTTTCCTTAGGGGGACACTGCATGTAAATACTGCATGTACCTCTTGTAGAAATTATTCTTGAACCACTAGCTCAAGATAACAAAATAAATGATGTCATGAGCAATACTCCTATAATATAAAGACTGAATCTAGAATTAGAGGCCATGAGCTCATCAACCCTGCCTTTTATTGCTGTAGCACTTCAACAAATCACTTAATCTCTCTAGACCATAGTCTCCACATTTGTTTTGTAAATGGCTTACTATGGATAATCTCTAAAACTATTTCTAGGTCAAAATATTTTTAAATACTCTTTTTTAAATTTTAATTTCTAAATTATCTCCATCAACAACCTCCCCTGCTTATTAAGAAGACAATTAATATTATACATGTAAATATGTGAAACCCTATAAAATATTTTCACTACTAGTCATGTTGGAAAAAAAAAAGTTCAAAAGATAAAGTGAGGGGGAAAAGTGCTTCAATCTGTACTTAGATTCCTCAGTTTGCTCTCTGGAGTAAATAAAATTTGTCATTATGAGTGGTTTGAAATTATCTTGGATAACTGTGTTGATGAAATAGCTAATGCATCCATAATGATCATTGTTACAATATTGCTGTTATTCTGTACATTTTCTGGTTTTATTCATTTCATTTTGTATCAGTTCAAATAAATCTTCTCAGATTTTTCTGAAAGCATCGTCTTCATCATTTATTACAGCATAATAATATTGCATCACAAGTATATGCCACAACTTGTCCAATCATTCCTCAATTAACGGTCATCTCCTTAATTTCCAGTTGTTGCACTACAAAATAATCTGCTACATATTTTTGTACATATAGGTTCTATTCCCTTTTCTTCAAACTCTTTGAGATACAAACCTTAGTAGTGCTATTGTTGGTTCAAAGAATATGCAGTTTCATATTCCTTTGGATATTGTTCCAAACAGTTCCCCAGAATGGTTTTGTCAGTTCACTAGCAGGGCGTTAATGTCCCATTTTTCCTCACATACCCTTTAGAATTCATCATTTTCCTTCCCCACATTAACCAATTTCATAGATATGGATGGGTACTTTGAAATTCTTTTCATTGGCATTTCTCTAATTGTTATTGATTTAGATTAGTTCAAAATTCTATATGTTTGTAGCTAAATTAATCACATGGACTAAACTATTCTGTAGTAGCCTGGTTTTCCTTTTGATATGAATGGGTGATATGCTTGTGGGATTCTTTTTCTTCCAACTCTCATATTCTTTAATCAGGTATTTCTGTGACTATTACATGAGGGAACACAGATGCTAGTGATATTTTCCTCTCAATATTTTGATGAATGAGTAATTCATCAATGTGGCTATTTCCTACAATGATGCAGATTTGCAAATTTCTGGGAATTCTCTCAACTGAGAAAAATTAGCTCTCTTGGGAGAGGTACATCTGTCAATGGGGATCTGATATCTGTAGGTCAAAGATAGCAGGTCATACTAAAAGTAATATATCAGCATGCTAAGGAACACAGTTCTCTCAATTCCAGTTTCATGTTACTAGGGTACAGATTTGTTTTTTTTACAACCTATTGGGTATGATTAGAATATACAGCCAATTAGCAGAAATTTGCATCAACATTTCACTGAAGAGAGGAGGATAAAGAGGAAGATAAATCTAGGGAATAAAAGGAAGTATTTGGAATTCTACTGGCAGGATTTTTTACCAGAATAAGAATACACCCATGTTAACAGCAGGAGGTAAAAGGAAATAACCAATTATTTTTTTGCAATTAAAGAAGTCATTTTAGACAGAACCTCAAATTCCATTCTGCAGACACAAAGTAACTATTACAATAGGAATAGAACTGTCTGCTTTACTGTGTCCTTACATTATTTGTAATATTTATTTCTCCTTTTGATTGCAGTTGGAGCATTTCTACTAATGCTACAATATGGTATAGGGATCAGTTGATCAAAATGTTGAAAAATGATGCATATACAATCTGTGCAACTCTTTTTCATGTCCTTCTTCTCTACTTACAGTATTCAGATTTCTCTACTTACAATCTATTAATTGTGCTGAAAGCCTTCTAAGCCTGAACCCCCATTCTATTTAAGCAAATAAATGGATGGCAACTTCTTGAGTGAAAGGGAAAGGAGATTCTGTTAGAGGTACAGGTTTGAATGGAAGGTTGCAAATATCTTTTCTGATTTTATGATTCTGAAATGCAGAGGGAATGTGAGGAAGATATATGGCTGCCATAATCCAGGCTACTTGCCATAGGATTGGCAGAAATACAATAACAACTGAGTTTTCAGTATGTGCTGGGGCTTTGTTTTTCTATTTCTGAAACAAATTTAGTACATACTATACTTTTGACCATATTGCTTTCCTCACCCCTTCACCCCACCATATTACATCACCTTAGAAAGAGGTCAAAGTGCTTTCATAGTTAATATAACAAAAGAGCCTATAAAATCTCAACCTGAAGTGTTTTATATATTTTTGTTTTATGGTAAAATTATTTTATGACTTGCAAAGAATGTTCAACATTTGGTAATATACTGAATAAGATGGTCCAGTAACACTCATTCATCTTTTTCTATCTATATTCACAAAAAATCCTGTAGAGATTTTTTTTTCTCCCTCTCCCTCATAGCCCTATGTAAAATGCCATAAGGCTAAGGTATGGTCACACAATTGAAACAATAAAGTACAGAGGCATAATATTAACTGACAATAGGATAAACAGTAATTAATGCTAATGACTTAAAAGATGAGGAGGGTTGAGACAAAAAAAAAAACAATTTCCTCTGTTTTGTGTACAATCTAAAATTAGATTGTACTGCATGTATGTGAGAAACAAGGTTAGAAAATAGGAAATAAACAATAAGATCCATAAAGGAGATGTTTAATATCCAACCAAGATTATAAACTCGCAGGGATGAGAAGAATGCCTGTGGCTATTTTATAAAGCACAGTGCAAATATCACAAACAGTTTTAAAATGATTCTTATATGCAAAAGAAGAAATCTCTCAATTCCACTAACTTGAAACTGTATTTATGCCTCACTGATTCGATGATTTTCCGGTTCTAAGCTCTTGAGTTTGGATTGGTCTTTCTTCATTAAATTTTATAGCATGCCACTGATGTACATATCAAACATTGCCATTAGTCTGCACACAAGGAAAGCCTGAACAGAGAGGTTAAGGGATTCATTCTGTTACATGAATTCACAAACACGGAAATGCTGAAAATTAATGAAGCTTTTTAGAATACTAATCTACTGCTCAGGTTCTTTATCTTTAACTGTTTCAGTCACATCCAACTCTCCATGACCTCATTAGGGCTTTTCTTGGAGTAATTTGCCATTTCCTTCTCTACCTCATTTTAGAAACTACACATTTAGAAGAAACTAAAAAGAAAAAATAGGGCAAACTGACTTGCCCAGGATCACACAGCTTGTAAGTATTTGAGACCAGATTTGAACTCAGGTGTTTCTTGATTCCAGGCCAGACATTCTATCTCTGAGCCACTTAGCTGCCCATTCATCTCTGTCCAGACTTGTACATGGATATAAAAGAGGCAGAACTGCATGATGTCCTTAGCCTTACTCTCTTTTCCAAAATCATCAAATTCCAGTTGTAAAACAAAAGTCAAAATGACCAATGATGGCTCAGGAGGCAGTAGATGACTGACTTTGGTACCTTAGATGGAGCTCTAAGCACTCCCAGTGCATGCTTCATTCCTGGTCTATTGGAGTAAACATCCCCCTAACTCGCAACAGGCCTAGTTACCCTCAACCTAGTTTAATCTATCTTCCAAGACATGTTACCAGGGTATAATCACTGTATACTATAGTTTCTTAGAGCCAAAGGTAATAATTGCAGGACAGATATCAAAAATTGATAAGCAGCCCTGAAAAAGATTCAGCAAGCTCTCACACTTGAGGTACTGGTGCTCCCTGAATACCCCCATATACCACAAGCAATAGCACTTTTGGGAGGCCTAGGAGGAGCCCACTCCTCTAGTTGCAAAGAGCAATCTAAATCTAATGCTAATCATATTGAATGGATTGATCCTCTTGATATCCTTGATGACCAGAAGGAATGGGCAGAACCTGTCACCTGGGCTGTGAACCTGAATACCTGTTTCATTTGGTGTGCTGGCACAATCAGTCAGCTATTCCAAACTGACTCAGTGGGGGTTTCCCTCTTCCTGCATGCTCCCAGTTTGGAGGTGATCATTCTCTTGTTTACAATAGCTTCTTCCTCTAGCTAGACACAATCTACTTTGATGGCATCTGCAAAAGGGCCATAGATTAGTACCATTTGGTAGTCTTTATCCTCTTGGCATCTTGAGAGCCAAAATAGTTCTAGATCAAAAGTTTTCTATTTCCTAAGAATACTGGATACCTATTTGGGAGTCTTAAGTGGAGAGCAGATTGGTTGGGCTAGATCTATGATTTAGGAATGCTTTGGTAGGTTCATACCAGTAATGTGGGGGCCTGAGTCCCTAGGGGATGGACTTTAGTTTTGCTGGCAAACAGCCAGCTATTCCCCTGGGATCCAGTGAGTCTCCCCCTCAGCTCTTTACCATTTGTTTACCTCATATTCCCTTCTTGTGGTCATTATATCCAAGACTTTCTGGTCCTCCTTTTCCATTTCCTGGAGTGGTAATCCCCACTCCTGCCCTTATGGGGGCTATAGCTGGATTGAGGACTAGCTTTGCCCTCCTCCAAGTCTGAAGCCTCAGTTGTAGGCTGAGGAAAGAATCCTTTAACAACAAAGGCAGTTATTTCCCCACCTATTAATTTTATACAAAAGAGAAAATATACCCCTCCATCAGTACCAAAAATATCAGTAACAGCAGCAAATTAGCAAGAAAAGCCCCAACATGAGTTGTCATCTGTATTTCAGGCAGTTTTCATAAGTCTTCCCAGATACTTGCTCAATGATCTAGGCAAAATGACAATGAAAGTTGTGTAATCCTAGCCTCATGCAATTGAGTTGAACCATGATGCATGATACATATTAAGGATTCATGCACTCATAGAAAGACATATGAATAGATTCAGTGTAGAATAAATAGAATTAGGAAAGCTAGTCTCAGTGACTGCTATAATGTACATGGAGAAAATAAACAAAAGCTGAATTATATTTAATTACACACAACCAACTTGACTCCAGAGAATAGACAAAAAATTCACCTTTCTTTTTCAGTGAGAAAAACAAAAACAAAACAAAACAAGACTGTGGATGTGGAATGTAGCTTGGTATATAAGATACTGACAATATGTTGCTTAGTTCAGGGAAAGATTTTTCTTTTAAATATATATTATAAGAGTCATTAACTTGATTGCTATAAAGGAAACATTACTGAGTAGGGGAGATAATATTTTATTTAATATTTTAATAGGTATAATATTTTAAATGCATATTAAAATATGTCATAAATTATTTTTAAAAAACTACAAAGAGGTCTATGGAGGATCAACACTTACTGAAAGTTATATCTCACAGAATTCTGTTGGTAAGTTTATAATTTTTATCGAGCCAAAGAATACATTGGGTCAAATAAACACAAATATCTTGTCAAAAAATATAGCAAATAAAGTGAAAATGAAAGTGCACATTCAATGTGCCATCAGGTATCTTCAAATTATTATATCACCAGGCATAAATATAGAGAACATGTAAATACCAAGAAGCTGTGCAGCACCAACACAGATGTGAAAAGTTCATATTTCAAAATTCCATTGGGCTAGACTTCATCCCTGCCATACCTCCAAATTGGCAGAAATATAAGCTTCTTGAGGGCAGGAACTATCTTTTGCCTCTTTCTGTATAGCCAATGATTAGTAGACTGACATACAGTAGATACATAATAAAGGATTACTAGTTAATTATTTTATCAATTAAATAATTTTAAGTAATCATTAATTAATTAATGTCCAGTGGTGTCATTGTACTACTTTTTGTGGTGTTATTGTGTTGCTTTAATTTTTGTAATGTTGTTCTATACGCCCTTTTTTCTTCTCTGACACTGACATCCAAGTTAGATTGGTTCTAGAAGCTTAAGATCAAGGTTACATTGGTGAAGAAAAGAAAGAAAGAAAGAAGACAAAAAGAAAGAGAGAGAGGGAGGGAGGGAGGAAGCAAGCAAAGAAGGAAAAAGAAAGAAAGAAAGAAAGAAAGAAAGGAAGAAAAGAAAGAAAGAAAGAAAAGAAAGAAAGAAAGAAAGAAGAAAGAAGAAAAGAAAGAAAGAAAGGAAAGAAAGAAACAAAGGAAGGAAGGAAGAACGAAAAGAGGGAGGGAGGGAAAGAAGGATGAAAGAGGAGGGAGGGTGGGAAGGGAGGATGGAAGAAAGGGAGGGAGGGAGGAAGGGAAAGGAGGATGGAAAAGAGGGAGGGAGGGAGGGAAGAGAAGAAGGAAGAGAGGGAAAGAGAGAGGGAGCAAAAGAGGAAAGGAGGAAGGAAGGAGAAGCCCATCAATCTTATTTATTAAGTTTGGACAGACACAAAAAGTCATTAGTAGCACTATAAATTTGAAGTCAGTCAAATAACCTTAAAATTCAAAGGAATCATACTGTTTGTTCAATAACATTTTTTAAATTGAATTGATCTTAATTGATCAAAGTCTAACACTAACAATATAATTGAGAAGTTTTATGAGTAAAGTTGATTAATTTTTTTTTTTTTTTGGTTTGCTTTTGTGTCATTGCTCAACAAAACAAGCTATGTATCGCTATTGTCATCAATTTGAAAGTATTAAGGTCTTTATTCATATCAACTTTTTATCATGGAGTCAATTATTGGTGGGGAGGAATAGATTCCCTATTTGAGTCTTTATTCTGAATGGATTTTTTTTTCCTTGAACATTAACTCTTTTCTTTTTGATATGTCAAGGGGTTTATCACTTTTTCCAAGTCATTAGGAAAACATAAATTGTTTCCTTTATCACTTAACTTTAACTCTGAAGAGAAATGGGAATGTGAAAGCAAATATGGTTGGATATATCTTTGCTGAGCAATCTTTCCAACTTTGAATTGTTGTGTTTTGCTTTTTGTTTCTTTTTGTTCTTGTTTTTGTTACCTTTTTTTTTTTCAAATAGGTGAGGTGTTAAGGATTACTTCAGCAAGAGGAACTCATTGGGTGAAAATTCCATCCACTGAGGCAATTTATAATAATCTGTGAATTAGTAGAGAAATCTTAGGAATAATATTAAAGCATATTGAGATTGTTGTTATAGATTTCATCCTCATCTTTCAATTTATACTAAATTTATAATAAATAAAATTTATGTTTAAAAGCATTTAAATATATATTTTTTTGATAATCACAAATGCTGATATAGATGTTATTATGAGAAAACCAAGACAGAAAGAGCTTAAGAGTCTAGCCAGGATCACATTGTAATAAATAATGAAAAGTTTGAGTTCAGACATTCTTGACCACAAGTCCAGTCTTCTAGGTGGTACAGTAGACAGCGTGTCAGGCCTGGAGTCAAGACAACCAAAGTATAAATGTAACCTAAGACATTTTCAAGGTTTGTGATCCTGCGCAAATCACTTAACCACTGTCTGTCTCAGTTTCCATAGAAATAATAATAACATTTTTCTTTTTAATATTATGATTAGAATATAATGAAATAATTATTGTAAATAATTTTGCAAACATTACAATTTTATACAAATATTATTATTACATAAAATAGTGAATATGGATAATTGACTTGAAATTTATTATTTCTATAATGACTGTAAACTATAATGGAAGGGTTTTTTTTTTCTTTTAAAATCCTGGATGCACTATTAAGAGTGATGATGAAAATTATATTGATTAAAAACAGTAAACTAAAATATTTCCTGAAACTTTGGCTTTTGTAATGTTCTCTCTTCAATTTTCCTGGGGTCTCTGGGAAGCAGCCTTGGTTTTAGTTCAGTAATAGTCACACAGAGTAGCCAGGGGTTAAAGTCCAAATTCTTTATTATCTCCTTCAAAGTCTGGTCTCCTTGCCTGGGGCTTCAGCTAGCTTTCTTAGAGACCTTCTGGAGTCTTCGTTTCAGGGGAGAAGTGCAGGAGAAGAGCCTGCCACCAGGAGCTTGACTTAAGATCAAATGAATCTCTCTCCTTGGTTCTGAGAATCTCCTGCCTCCAGTTCTCTTGTCTTCTCTGCCTCTGAATCTGACTGAATTTTGTGGTATTCTCTTCTTTAAAATATAATGGTTCTCTCTGGGAGCAGTTTATTGGGTAGGTTTTCTGGAGGCAGCCTTAGTTTCGGTTCAGAGTAATAATCACTCCAAATGCAGCCAGCTGATACAATCCAAATGTTTATTTTCTCCTTCCTTGATCCAAGAATTCTTGCAGCTTGTCCTTCTGAATGTCTTCAAATCCAAAGATTTGTCCTTCAGTCTCCAGCCAGCACAAAGGTGGAAAATGGAATGAATCTGACTTCGCCTCTGAGAGTGGGATTGTGGGCTTCTGTATCTCCCAGAGTGCTCTTTGGCCCTGAGAGCTTCTTGCTTATATGCTGTTCACTGAGTACACACCAATCATTATATCACTGGGAAACCATTATTTGTTGTATGATTAAATCAATGCTAAACTAGATTTAACCATTGTCTCCTCAATTCCACTTAATACCTGGTTTCAAGTTCTGGCCCATAACATCTCCTCATAAGATCAGATCAATCATACCAAACCATGCTAAATTAGATAATTATCATCTCCATCTACTCTAATGAGTTAACACTTTGTAAGGATTCCAACAGAATTTGTCTGAGTTTATATGCTCTCTTATAGGTGTGAATCTTGTAGAACTATATTAAGTACTAAGTACATGTACTGAACTAGAGAACTATTAAGTACCATGCTAAACTAGATAACCATTGTATTTATCAATTCCACTGACTTAACACCTTGTAAGAATCCTTGTTTCAAGTTCAGAGTTCTGGCCCATAACAGGCTTTAGTTTGCTCAAAATAAGAATTTTACTTATTTATGAAATGCAGCAATAATAATATTGTCAGCCAATCAGCATATAGAGTGTAGAGTAGATATCTGTAATCAAGTCCTAAATGTTCTAGGCATGTGTACTACCCTAGCTGTGTTTGATTCCAACAGGACAAGAGAACACTCAATCTGAGTAGAATTTCAGATATTAAGATTGACTTTGCTATATAGACTTTTTCCCTTTAAAAACAAAACACATGAAAAATCCTTAAAAATACCACCACAAGATGAATGAAAAGATTTATAATAGCTCTAATATAGTTATAATAGTTATAATAGTTCTCCTCTTTAGACTTTAAAATTTAATACAAACTTTATAGCAATAATTAATTTCCTATGGAGAAAGATTATCAGACAACAAAGATGATTACCTCATGTCTGGTTGACCTTCCTGTTGCTATTTAGGAAGTTATTCTTCAAAGACAACCATCACTGACTCATTGTGCATAAAAATCTCACTCTGGAGGACTTCTTGTCTCTCACTCCAGTACTTGACCCAAGGTGTAGTATATAGATATTTGTCCCCTTGGTTACCACAATCACTGTGAAGAGAGACATGAGACTGCAGCACAATTGTAACATTTTAATAAGTCGTTGAGAAAAATATGTAAGCTTTATGAGTCTCAATTTCTTCATCAGTGAAATAAAGACAATAGTACTTAAAATGCCTACTTGAATAGGTTTCTTTGCAAAACCTAACACTATGTACAGTGTAGCAAAAGCACCTTTACCACTCTAGTCATTTTCCTCTCTCACTGATACAGTTTTACCCTGCAAACTATGTCAAGAATAGAGTTCTCCTTAGTCATGCAACTTCAGCCTAGGTATTCTTTTCCTTTGGGGCACCTCAGAAAGATGTACCTCTTATCCACTCCTTTCACTTTATGCTTTCTAATTCTAATTCTAATTTTAATTACATAATCAAATCAATTCTCCCCTGGACTCTGAAAGTAGTATTTGTCAAATGGTTTCCTGGTTTTTCTATTCATTATCCTTGGTGTATACTTATACACACATATATATCAACATATATGTCTATATGCATACATGTATACATACATGTAAGCCCTGAATCATTATCCATATAGGAACAGCTAGATGGCGCAGTGGATAGAGCATCAGCCCTAAAGTCAGGAGGTCCTGAGTTCAAATCTGGTTCTCAGACCCTTAACACTTCCTAGCTGTGTGACTCTGTGTAAGTCAGTTAACAATTATCTTGGGGGGGGGGAAGAAATTATCCATATACACACATGTGTGCATGTGCCTCTATATAAATACTGATATTATATATATATATAACATATATTATATTATATATTATACATGTCACACATTATATATAATATGCATACATACATGTACACATTTCACATATATGTATATACATATAGTAAATAGAATTTTCTAAATGCATGCATGTACATAATATATACATACATATGCAAATGTATACATATATTCATATATATGCATATATGCACACATATACATAAATATGTTTATAATTTGTGAGAATGTGTGTATGTATATGGATGTATATGTAGTATAAAGGTGCCCAACATTTTTATGCAATTTTTCCTTCAATACTTTAATGTTGCACAGTGTCAGGTATAATATCCTTTATAAAAAGTCTTTGTGAAGAAAGATGAATTTAGATGATAATGATGAAAATACACAAACATGAAATTTGAATTTGATATTGTTGTTCTATAGCAGGATTTCTTAAAGATTTTCCACTCCTGATGTTTCTTTGTCTGAGAAATATTAGATGGTCCTGAATATAAAGGTATACAAAGTAGGTGTACAAATCAAACATTTACTGATAATAAATCATAAATATATTTTAAAACAATTCTTTGGTATACATATAAAAATATTTATTAAAGATTTAAGCACATTTGCATAATTATGAGATGGATGTGCTTCTTTATTTTTATGTAAAGAATAAATCTTAGGGGAATATTTGACAACTCTACTTCTGGCAAATTTTTTGCCTCCCCTTCCTTCAGTTACATAATCCCATAAGGTTGCAACCCACATTCGAAGAAGCTTTGACCAATAGGATAAATGTGTTATTTCCTCATCCTCTCACAAAAAAATGATGAATTGATTTTGTCATCAACATTCTCTCCCAGGTCTTTCATTGTAATAAGAGTTGTAATTTTAAAAAAGAAATTCAGACTTATCTCATTAACACCATATTCTATATGAGTTAATTGACCATATGGATATCTTTGAATAGCTAATGCTATGAGGTAAACTCAGTTACTCACTCAAAAAAGTCAATAAGAATTAGTTAAGAGTATGTTAAGTATCCACTCTTATATTGTCTTTTATTGATGTTTCATATCTTTTATTCTCAGAAAAAAAACTATCATATCCATGAGGGCAACGATCTTAGACTATATTCGGATTCTGTTTGAGGTTGATTCTTTTTCTATAGTAAATTAAGCATTACTATAAAAGCAAAGATTTAAGAGATTTCATCAATGCAATTCCTTCAAATTATAAGTGAACTTCTTGAGGAAAGAGATAGACTTTTAACTCTTTTTTGTACCCTCAGCATTTAGTACAGTAGCTGCTTAAGAGATTTTTATTGATTCATAAGAAAAATATTTCAGCCAGTTCTTATGCACTAATAGATATTGATAGATTGCTAGAACTATCTATACGTACATAACCTGTATGTGTATGTGTATACATATATACATAAATATATATGTGAATATATCTCTATCTCCATAGCTATTTATTGCATTTATTTTCAAGTTACTTATCTGTACATGATTTGTTTTTGTGATAGAATAAAACTACCAAGAAGTCAAGGACTATTTTCATGACTTATATCCTCAGCACACAGCTATAATTAGAAAAATGAGAGCACTTAAAAATGGTCATTGGTTGATTAACTTGGTTAAGTGTCTATTTTGTTTGGGTCTTGTTGTTGTGGTCGAAAATAATTCTACTGTCAGCATTTTTGGACAAATGAGTCTGTTAATAACCTAAACTTATTGAGATATAATTTCAGTATTAGAATACTGGGATCAAGAGATAGCCATTCAGCAACAAGACTATACAATGCTCAATTCGGATGGAAGTGGCTCTCTTCAACAATGAGATGATTCATACCAGTGCCACTTATTCAGTGATGAAGAGAGTCATCTAAATAAGAGAGAGAATTGTGGGAACTGTATGTGGACACAACATAGCATTCTCACTCTTTCTGTTGTTGTTTGCTTGTATTTTGCTTTCTTTCTCAGTTTTTTTTTTCCTTCTTGATACAATTTTTCTTGTGCAGCATGATAACTGTATAAATATGTATACATAGATTGGATTTAACATATATTTTTTAACATATTTAATGTATTGGACTACCTGACAGCTAGGGGAGGGAGTGGGGAAGAGGAAGGAGGGGAAAATTTGGAACAAAAAGTTTTGCAAGGGTCAATGTTCAAAAATTACTCATGCATATATTTTGTAAATAAAAAGCTTTAATGATAAAAAAATAAATTTAAAAAGAGATATCCATTACCTATAAGAAAATAAGTCAGACAACCCAATTAAAATATAGAGATAATGTGACATAGTAGATAAATGTTAAATCTGAAGTTGAAAAGATTTACACCCTGTTATTGACACTTAAACAATGTGAATCCCACGTAGTTACTTAACAATTCTGACTCTCAATCTAGAATTACACTAGTACTTACCTCATAGAGTTCCTGTGAGACCTTTTAAAGAAAATCTTTGTAAAACTTAAAACATTCAATAACTGTTCATTTTTTATTGAGGATTTATTTGAAAAAAAAAATGACAAAGCAATGTCATCCTAATCACTATGGACATGGGGATTTACACAGAATAAGAAGCTGATAACTTTTGTTCCAGTGATTGAATACATGCTATCAGTGCTAAATTATCAGAGAGTAGTTTTTTCACCCCTTTGATTATAATTTTTGACACACTTTTGTGAAATTCATTACCTCCTATATTTTATGTAAAGAGGAAAAGGGAATCTATTTGCAGTTATTTACTCTTTCAGCTTCATACAATTTTCATAAAGACTATGATGTACATGGAAAGTGATATAGATTGTGATATTTGAAATAATCTACCTCAGTTTATCCTATAAAAATTATTAAGATCTTATCCCTCTTCAGTAGTGTCAAAGAATAATGTAATAAATATTGGAATGAGTAAACATTTCAGTTGTAATAGATTTTGGAGCAGTATTGAAACTGGCATTTCATGGTGCTTATAGATTAAGGAGATGAACCAGAATAACTAATATTGATCATTTTTCTGTGGTATGATCCCTGTATAAATATAAACAGTGATGTACTGGTAATGTACACAGGATATATTATTCAAGTTTGAATCAGTTTATTAATATTGTCCACCATTTTCTTAAGTCTCAACAATCAACAAAACCATAAATCAAATCCTCATTTGCCAATATTCAAGGAATAAATGCTAAGCCAGAGAATTCAATAGTCAGCTCTCTTAAGCCAGGGCAAAATGTTTTCAGCATATCACTGAATATAGATCATAGGTGAATTATATAAAACAATTTATCTTTCTGATTACTTATTCTCTCCCTCTCTTTCTTTTTGTCTGTCTCTCTATCATTGTGTCTCTCAGTCTCACTCTGTCTCTCTATGTCTCTGGCTCTCTCTGGCTCTCTGATTGTCTATCTCTCTCATGTCTGAAAGGCTTTTTAGATTTTTTAACATTTTGGGTATTAAGAATTTATGTAATTTTTACATAACTGCATATGCCATTTTTATGACAATGGTAGTTAAATAAAAATCAGCCCAAGGACATTTGTTGTTTACCACACTTAAGGGCATTTTATTTTTAAAATTGTTCAAAAGGCTCTCCATTTAGTATTTTATAATGGAATCCATTAGTAAAAGATTGAAAATAATTTTCCATATATGAGTTGCAAATTCCATGCCTTGTTAATTCAGTCTGACAAAACTTCTTTCCACTCTCAAATTTTATGCATAAATTCCACATTCTTATCTGTGCCTCTGTTGTAATACCCAGGTAAAATATGGTCTTTGAACAGAGGGATTTTTATTTTGTTTTTGTGTCTCTAGCACCTAATAAGATGCTTAGAAATATTTGTTGAACTGAATTGAACTGTTGAATATGTCAACATCACTGGTGTCTTGCAATAAAGACCGAAAAATCAGTTTTATTTGATTTCTGTTATTTATTTAATCTCAGTTGGATTCAGATGTTTCTTATATGTAAATATACCTAATATAAAATAAGGGAATATGGAAAAAAGAATTTAGTTCTACTAACTTGAGAGAACAGCTAATGGCTTTTAAGGCCACTTTATTTCTTCCAAGCCAGCTCCTTTTCCTAATTTTTCTGCTTTTATCAAGGATTCAAAATTTTCTCCCACTTACCTATATTGAAAACCTTTGATTAATCTGACTCATTCCTCTATGTCATTTCTTATATCCAGAAAGTTACCAGTTATTTTACTTTTTCCTCTTATACATTCTTGTTGTTGTTGCCCTGGTGATGGTGAGGAGCTTTCTGCCTTTTCTACACATGCCATCAGTTTTCATAGCCCTAGATAAATATTTGGAAATGATCAAAATGAGGTGAATTCACTCTTTATAGTAGGTTCTGTGTGTTACTGCTCCAATAATGCAAATTTCATTAGTCTAGGTGCTCCCTTTAAAACTTAATAGACCATTTTAGAGTTTCTGTGGCCCAAAAAGTCATCAACTTATAGGTCTCAACAAATTAGATTAGGCTAAATCCTAAAACATTATCCTATGGATAATGTGCTTCTGCCCTTCTGATTAGAGGATTAGAAGGAAATGTAAAACAAACAAGAAACAACAACAACACAAAAAAAGCAAAAGCAAAAATAAACAAATAAACAAACAACAATCTCCCCAAAATTCACTTTATAGAAGGATCAAATCCCCAGACCTTCTCTTCATTTGCCACCAGCTGCTTTGTTTGATTTGACACCTCCATTGTGATGACCCTAGTTCTCCCTCCCTCTTCTTTTCATGCTTCCTTTTATGATCATCTTCTGCCATTATACTGGAACCTCCTCAGGCCCAAAAGCTGTTTATTTATTTATTTTTTGGGGGTATTTCTATTCCAAGTTCTCAGCACAGTGCCTTGCATTTAACAATTTAATAAGAATTTAGTGTATTGTATTATGAAGGCAGAGATCATCATTAGACTACTTCTTACACTTTTTTTGACTAGTAGAATTGGTTTGAGATTATGTTCTGCGAACTTCGTCCTTGAAAAGCAAAGTTCTTTTCCATTACATGATGGCCATCAGAGGCAGGTTTTGTGCATCTGGATTTGTTAGAAAATGTCTCAAAATGTTTTTTTCATTTTAAGTCTTATTTTGTATGTTTTCCTATTGTAGAGGAAATGAAAGAAAGCAATGAAAAAGAAACAATGAATTTGACAGTAAAGAGACCTGAAATAGAGTTTTAACTGACAAATTATATGGCCTTGCTCAATAATTTAACATTTCTAAATACATCCTAAAAATAAATAAATAAATCACACACACACACACACACACACACACACACACACACATAAATTTTAAAGAGGCAAGTATAAGTACACATCAGAGGTTACCATGGCCCTATCTCACTCAGAGCAAGGAGACAGATAGATAGGCAATTATTGTGTGTGTGTGTATGTGTGTGTGTGTGTGTGTGTGAGAGAGAGAGAGAGAGAGAGAGAAAGAGAAAGGGGGGGAGGGAGGGAGAAAGGGAGGGAGGAAAGAAAAAATTTAATATGGAGGACAGAAAACAAAATAATTCTTAAAGTTAGTGATGGGGAAAATATTAAATAATAAGGTGATCTTAGAGTTAGAGATAACATGAAACATAGAGGTTATTGGGTCTGCCTTCTTCATTTTAAAGAGAGAAAAATGGGTCCTAAAATCTAATAAACTCTTGTTCAGAATGGAATAGGGCCATGGTAGCCACTGATATGCACTTATACTTGCCTCTTTTAGCAATATAAGAACAGTCTTCATTCAGAGAGGATATAGATATCTTTCAAATATAAGTCCTATGAATGCCTACACTCCTTGTTGTACTAAGATGATGATAACATTCAAATTTCATTTTTAATTACTAGGTTCTTATTCCCTCATAATGTAAGATACTTGATGGCAATACACATAAATATCTGATAATAGTATGATGTGATTCAAACACAAGACCTTTGATTTCAATTTAAATATTGTTTACATTGAAAATGTGTTAAAATATGCTTAATAAATATTTGTTGAATTTTAGTAGTTACATATTTCATGAAAAATATAAATGTCCGAGATTTAATTTTAAAAAGCAACAAGTTATTGTCATTGCCATTATCAAAAGTGAAAGAAACTGTTTTCAAAGTAAGTCTAAGAAGGTAGATATGGTACTAGAATGTGGAATATGCTGTCAGTTGATCTAAGGTAATAACCACAACAGGGACACAACAGAAAGGGAAATTTGCTGTCTTAAAAAATAGTACATCCCTTTAACAGGATTAAAAATAACAAGATTAAATTGAGCTTCTGATGTGCTATTAACACTAAGGGAACTACTAGTGAGTAGACAATTGAAAATATGGCTGTTCCTTGACGACTGAAGTTCTAATAAAATGGTGATAGGAAGGAAAACCTTTGAAGAATGCTCCAAGAAAACATGAAGTATCATAAGAAGCTTCAAGCAGAAGAATACCTGTAATTACAAACTTAAATAGATAGTACCTTTTGAGAATACCATTGTAAATAGAGACAATTTGTCCATTATAATTGTTTAAAGATAAGCTCATAAATTCTGATATCTGGCCAGTGGGACACAGTGTAAACTGGTTATGATGCTTGAAAAAGTGGAAAAATAGGGAAAACAGAGGAGAAAAGATAGATAATCTGAATGAATGGATATGAGAATAAGAGCCAGGAGATCTGTGTTTCACCACTCACAAGCTAGGTACCTTTAGAAAACTGGCTTTATGTCTCTGGATCTTTAAAACACAATTCAATTAAATTTGAGAAATATTTATTAAGAGTTTACAGTATTGAAGTTGTTGCCTAAGTACTGCGAAATTTAAAACAAAATAATAAAAGTTAAGATAATAAACTGATAGCTGTGAAGACCTTAAAGGTCACAGAGTCTAACACCCTTGATGAGAGAAATGAATTCCTAGAATGGCAAAGAAACTTGCCCATGACTCAAGTGTAGATTCTTTGATTTCAACTTACATCCTCTTTATACTTGAAAATCATTAACCATTTTGAAACATTCTTCTTATTAAATTTATAATTTAATGAATATAATGGTGGAGTAAAATATATAGCATACCATGTTTTTTTTTTTTCAAATGAAATTTTATTTGTGTCACTTTTTATTGTTATTGATCAGCTATTCATGTCTGACTTTTTATGGCCCATTTGTATTTTTATTGGTAAATGTACTAGAGTAGTTTGCCATTTCCATCTTCAGATCATTTTGCAGATGAGGAATTGAGATAACCACAATTAAGTGACTTGTACACTTGTACAATACTTGTAAGTACCTGAGGCCAGATTTGAATTCATGAGGATACATATATTCAACAGGCCCAGCATTCTATTCAGTGTGCCATTTAGCTGCCCACCAAATTAAAAAACTAATATTTTCTCCATATTCCACCTTCTCTTCCATCAATTTCCACTATGAAATCAAAATAAATGAAAAAAAAAAGATAAAACAACAACAACAAAAACAACCTTGTAACAAGTATACCTAGTCAAGCAAAATAAATTCTAATTCAGCATTTTGAATTCATTACTTCTCTGCTCAGAATTTGGTTTCATTAGTCCTTCAGAATCATGGATTGCCCTTGTGTTCAGCAGAATTCTTAAGTTTTTTAAAGTTTTTCTCAGTGTTTGTATTATTATGTGAATTACTTTTCAGTTCACACAAAGGAGAGGGCAAAGAAAAGACCTAAGTAGCTTCAGGGAAAAAAAAAGTAAACTAGTAAAAGATGAGAATGCTGTATCTAGATTCAGAGAAGATGAGGACTGAGTTTATTTTCATGAAAAGAAAATAATTTCATCGATGAAGATGGGGCAGCATGTAGAGATGAGGAAAAATGGAGATAATTTTCTGCATGGGAATGGAATGAACAAAAGTCATTCTCAAGTTGAGTAACTCCCTTGAAAATATCTCAATAAATAACTATAATTCATTCATCATTATTTCTCTTTGTCTTTTCCAAAGTACTTACACCAAAATGACAGGAAATAATAGGGCAGAAATGGGAGAACAGAGAGTCTGTTAGGGAAGCTGATGTGTAGAATATAGGAAGAACAAGCATATGTGAATGTTGGAAAGTCACTGCAAATGACCTGAGCTTAGATCATATCAAGAGAAAGAGAATAAACTAGATTGTTTTTTGAGAAATAGTCATATCCCTTTTAAAAATTACAAATTTCTCCATGAAAGGAAGGTAACTTTTCTTTCATTTTTTTGAACATGTGTTCTTTCATCAATATTTTATGACAATACATCATGGAATCAGTCAAGCAAAAATCATTTATTAATTTTCAATTAATTAGTTAGTTTTTAGGTACTATAGTGATGATAGAAATTTATTTGTTTTTTTCACTCATGTCTGACTCTGTGACCTTATTGTGGTTATTTTGGGCAAAGATATTGGATTTTTTGATCATTTTCTTCCCCAGATCATTTTACAGATGAAGAACTGAGATAAACACAGTGAAATCACTTGTTCAGGGTCACATAGACAGTCTGAGAGCAGATTTAAATTCAGGAAGACAAGTTTTCTTCACTCCAGTCTCAGTACTCTATCCCCTGTGCCACCTGGCTGCCCTAATGAAGATACAAAACAAAAATGAAATAGATCTTGCTCCCAAGGAGCCTACACTCTGTCAAAGTGAATATCATAGCCTCTGAAGAAATGGAGATGAGAATTATCTCCTTTACAAAGTTGAGACACACATAGTCTGTATATGCATTTCTTTATAAACTATCACCAAGAATTTATACAAGCCAAATGGTGTCAAGGATGTTTTCATTACATATGCGTGTGCATTCACAAGCAAATAAGCATACATATTTGTACTCACACACTCAAAAAAATCAGTGGTCTGGTCAAATATCAAGAGGAAGGGATGACTCAAAAGCTCAACTTTAATATTAAGAAAAATTAAGGAAAGTTCTTAATATTCAAGATGTATCCCGGTAAAGGAGACTTATAGTACCAAATTTATACAGAGCTGATAGACATAGATGAACTATTTTTGAGAAATAGCTCCCACCCACCAAAAAAGAGAAAAAGAGAGAGAGCTACAGACTGTTAACTTTACTTGAATTGGGAGGGAGTCTTAAAAAATTACTATGGTTAAAAATTTCATGACTTTTGGCCATCATTTGGAAGATTCTCTTGTGAAATTTAGCTTGGTTCTCAGATCACTGATATAAAATTTATTGTTGAACCTAAAACTAAAGCTTTTTAAATTTAGAAGGGCCTCAACATCAATCTTTCCCCACTTTAGCCTTCAAAAATCCAGAATCATCCATATTTTACAAAGAAGAACCAGAGTCACTTTTTTAGTAGAGAACAAAAATTTATTGATGCAAATGGAAATCATATTTATGTCTATTGCTAAACTAGGATTTGAGGGTTTTTTTTTAATTTTCAGTTTGCTAATAGGAAAGAAGTCTATCATCATATTTGATCAACAAAAAAATAATTATTTAGGCTTATGAACAGGCTAAACAGAAATCTTTCATTAGAATTATAAAACACTGGATTGTGGGAGTGAATTGGATTTAGAGATTATCTAGGCCATATCTCTTATTTTACAAAGAAGAAAAGAGATGCACCAGATTTATAAAAAGCTTTTGACAGAATGAGGAATGGAAGCCAGCCTCCTCATCCTGAATTCATCACTAGAAATTTGTAAATTAGACAATGTTGGACATTATCCAAAACATAAAAAGTAAAAATAGTATATAATGTTAATTTGATCAATGTATAAGCTAATGGTTTTTTAAAGAATGATAGAATATTATGATAATTGTTGTTTGGAATAATCACCATCTCTCTCATTTCTTTTTGTTTTAAAACAAGTGGCCATTGCTCATTACATTCTCATTCAATTTGATTTGACCTGCCATGTCAGCAGATGTTGGATGTGGTAAGAAACTTTGTCTTGGTATATCTGTGTTGAATTTAGGACTTGTTGTAAATTTTAATTTTAATTTTCTTTATCTGTTTTAGGCATCTCACATTCTTATCTGTATTCATCCTATCTCCTCTAAATCACAAATATCAGCAGGGCTATATATGTAAGAATAGTTTCAGGAGTAATAGAATTATGCCTTGCTGTTTGTCACTGTTGGATATCCTACCAAAAATGTAGGCCCCAGGCAAAGGAGGTAAAGGACTGTTTCACATATGGTGAATTCTGATAATTGGAGACAGAGAACCTCATTACTTCCCACAGGGCAAGGAGACAAGCCTTTCACTCAAGTAAAGCAAGAACCCGAGCCCCCTTTTCAGACATACTATTGAAAATGAGTCTAATTCACTTGACCCACATATTGAAGAATCGGCTCTAATAAAACTTGGAAAGGAAATAACTTTGTAAACTTACCTAGGGCAAGCAGGAAAATGAAAGCCTCTCCATTTATTCTTACCACATCTTATTTGACTTAAATTTGATTTTTGAGATCAGCCTTGAAAATAAGCATTGAATTAAATATCTGTAGCTAAAACAAATGAAAAAAAAAAAAAAAAAAAAAAAAAACAGGATGGCTGCAAGGATAAAGGCTTTATGACAGAACCTAAACTTGAATTGAGTCCTTATCTTATAACTTAATTATTTGTGTGATCCTGAGAAAGTTACTTTGCTGACATGATTTCTACGTCTGTGAAATGGAAATAATCCTATGTGAATTTGTTCCCTAATAAGCAATAACAAGAAGAATTCATATTCCAAACCTTAAAGTGTATTACCATTATGGCTAAAATCAGGTCCAATAGAAGGAAACCTTGAGGAAAGCTTAATAGACTCATATCATTCATTAGTAGCTCATTCTCTTGGTCACCCATCACACAATCCACATTCACAAACTATCACTGCATGGAACAAGATAATCAATATTTTGCATTCTTAAAACCAGAGTATATTAACTCCCACTGATGTGTTCATCTTCATTGGTCAACCAGAGGGCACAACTAGCTCAAAGCAAAAGCATTTGCTGGGAGCACATAGTGGCAAGAGATTAAAAAACAAAACGAAAGAAAAACATTTTCTCTGGGGGCCTGACACAATGTTAGTTGACATGAATACTTAGAGTTAATAAATAGATAGGAATACACTCTAAAATCATTTCTCTTCATCTGTATATTCAAATTGCTCCTTCTGAATATGGTGTCACTGCTGAGCTCTCTGAGCCTGCTTTTGCCTTCTCTGAAATTCACTGTGAAATTGGAGCAAAACCATGTTTAACCTTAATGTTAAACAGATTGCTGTCTTGGAGAGGGGAAAGGTAAAGGACAGAGGGAGAAAAATTTGAAATATTAAATCTTACAAAAATCCAGGTTGAAAAACATTTATATATATATATATTTAGAAAAAATAAAATAATGTTGAGAAAAAAAAAGAAATTGGAGCAAGATTTCCTGGGTACTCTCCATTTCACTTGCGTCTTCTCAGTGAAATTGTCTATTACAAGAGATTAATTATTAATGGAAAAGGGAAGGGAGAAATCATCACCACCAGACCCAGTTCCAACATACAAAAATCCTAGAGACACTCTTGTTTCCTAGAATAGATACAAGTAGAAAGACAGTGATTTCTCTCAAGAGTTAAATTCTTCCTTCAAAGCTAATTATCTTTTCTCCTAACATATTTAACTCTCTGAATTAAATTTTTGAAAGAACATTATGGATTTAGTTGGTTCTTCAGCCACCTAATGGCTAACTGGTCTATAATCCCATCTGACTTGATAAAATAGAATAACTTCATCATACCTCCAAAAAGAGCAAAGGAATGTTTCAATCTGTTAATAAGTCATTCTAGTATAAGAGAATTAATGTTTCAAAGTGGATTTTACAATCTAGGAATATTGCCTTTGTTAACTAGATGAAATTATTAGATGAGGTATCATTGATCAGTCTTCATTTCCAATTGTCTCCTTTCTTGTGATTTTTATGTGAGTCTTCCAATTTGAAGGAGATAATGTATATATAACTTACCTTAACTACAAATACATTTTCTTCAAACATTTACCTATCTTGGAGAGGAAGAGTAAGGAACATTTTACAACCCTTAAAGAACAATGGAAATTATTACATGAACATGTAAATTATTCTGTTATTAATATTAATTAAGATACACAAAGTATTTTGAAAATTATGTTTAATTAAATTCAATAAGCATCCATTAAACATCTGTGTCCAAGGACCACAAATATAAATTATAATAAATGCTGGTTGTATAAACACAAACACAAAAAGAAAAAGTAAAAGTCTATCTTCAAAAATCATCCATTTTCATGAGGGCACCATAAATTTCACTTGATTTGCTTATATCAACAAATTAAAAGATTCAAGAGTAGATATGAACTAGAGAACACTACTGAATATGAAATTTTAAAAATGATACACAATGCAATATAATAAAACAATCATCCATAAAGTCCTATTTGGATGCTACCTCTTGAAGTCAATGGAAGTCCCCAAAATGAATGCACAACCCATGGTTCAAACTTGGCCACATACATTTAATATGTAAACTTTGCTCATCTGTAAAGGGAATATAATAATATATTCTCCATTTCCCAGGTTTATTTTTTTCCAAATAATAAAATAAATACAATTTTTTAAAAAAATGACATTTTATTTTTTTTTTCAGAAAAGATGTTGGTATGGCAGAAATCCAATAGATCTTTCCTAAATTAGCTAAACTACAAATGCCTGAAGTGGCATATAGGCATATGTTGGCCAACTGAGGAACAGCACATTTCCATTTGGCAAGGATCATCAGAAGATAGGTCACAAGGTGATAGATATTTTTTGGGGGAGAGATATCTATATATATATATATCAATTCTTGAAAATGACTGCTAAGGCTCCTGAGCTATAGATATTTAATAATTGCTTATTGACTTACTGACTGCTTATTGTCACCAAAGATGTCTGACAAACCAGATAGTACTTGATTAATGTATGGAAAGCCATTGTTGAGAATGCACGTTCTGGAACATCCTAGGTACTCAATAATTGCTTATTGATTGATGAAGAGAAAACATTTACTTACACCACTGTCAACATTTATATGTACAGATTTTTACATTAAAATACACCAAAATAAAATAATTTAAGTCAATTATCACTATGTTGTAGCACAGAGTAATAATAGAATAATTTTGATTATCTATAAAACATATTTAAATGATATAAAAATTATATCTGGATTTTTATTGGCATGATTTATAAGGCAAGAGAGCTTGACATTTGAATCTGTAAAACTGTGTGTAAATTCTCCCACCACAGATCATGAATGAATGCTCAACATTCAAGCAATTCAAATGTATTATTTACTCCCGTTTAAGAGCCAGACCTTCTTCTAGAGTATACAAATAGAAATATTATAGTTCCTACTCTCAGTAACTGAAAGTCCATTTCAAGAAACAATATATAGACATAAGAGCAAATATGAAATATATACCAAGTAAACAAGACTATTGAATGGAGGACATACTGGTAGCTGGAAGAATAAGAAATGGTGTGTTACAGGGATAATTCTTGTATTATCTACTTAAAGAGCATTTAGCATTACCATGATTATAAAATCATGGGATGCATATGAAATTGGTTATTCATTATTTCTTTAAACATTATTACTAGAGGGTATATACAAATAATATGCATCCCTTTAAGTTTTAAATAATTAGACATATTTCAGTATTTTCATGGGTGTGTGATTTTAATGGTGAACATTGTTCTTGTTTATCCTTTGTTTTTTTTAAGAGGATTGATAACATCATGGGGTGATGTCTTGCCTTGTGCATGAATTGGATTTGAGTCAAGGTTGCACAAAATTGTCAGCTTCACTCTTTCTTACAGTCATTCAAATTCAGTGGCAAGACATAAGTCAGAATGACTGGTGATCTCAGGAAGCAAAGGATAACCTTGATGTCTTTGCTTTCTGATCAAACTCTATGCACTCCACAGCAGTTGCTATAGCCACCTTCATGTCCATTGGAACAAATGTTTGCCATCCACCAATAATGCTGGGAGAAGTTTTTACATGCTTGAAATAGATAACCCCTTAAATCACCAACATATTTGAGGTCTATGGATTTCCCTCAATCTGATTTAGCTCATCTGCTAAGACCAATTACCAAGGTGTAGCTTGTGCATGCTACAGTTTCTTGGAGTCACAGGTAAGATGGGCACCAGATATGGATGAGCAGCCTAAAAAGGACTTAGAATTCCCTCCCATCAAAGGGGCTATATATATATATATATATATCAATTATGTGTATATTCCCTCCATTAATACCAACATCTCCTAGCCATGCTTAGCTAGCTTGTAGAACTCTCATCTATATGCTCCTGTTAATCCACTCTAGGATTTCCACTAGGAAATCTATCCAGGGATATAGGGATCTACTTGGTCTCTTGATGTGGTATAGATATTGTTAAAACATATGGGCAATTCATTAATGACATTTCACTTCTCACTACAAGAACATAAACAAAATATATTTGGTGCACAGAGGAATAGAATAATTTTCTCCAATATCAACATTTATATAACTTTTTAAACCTTTTTTGAAATTAAAATTCATCCAAAACTCAAAATAATAGTAAACCAGTTTACTAGTATTATCTCCCTTAATCTCATTCATAACACTTTATGGATTTTAATAATAGATGAGGTGGTTCCTATTTTTCCACAGCTGAAATCTGAGGCTCACTTAATATTTCTAAACAAGGAAATCCAAGATTTACAGGACTTCTCAGATAAGTAGTAGAGAATTAGAAAGGACTAAAATAAATCATTATTATGCATCTGGTGTTGGGTTGCTCATGAAAGAGCCTGATCAGCTACAAAACAAAGATTATAGCTTCAGAAAAATCAAACAAGCAAACAGGCCTAGATCCTCACCAACAGAATTAGACCTTGCATATTCTATTGCAGAATGTGTTATCTATGATTTAAAACATTTCATTCTGCATTCAAAACAAGTTGCCAGGATTCTAAGATGCTATAAACCATGATTTTTTGATAAATAGTTCAATCAGCATTATTTGCTACACATAATAAGACTTTGAGGATGCGTAAATTGTACTATATCTCTAGAAGTACAATAGAACAAACCACCATATACAAGGCAAAATAATAATAATAATAATCTAAAGTTATATTTGATAGTCTATTTTTTTTTCAATGCTAAGTCCCTGGGTCAAGTTTTCCTGTGTATAATCTTGAATCAGGCAATCTCTTTGTTGTAAATCTGGTTAGATATGAAATTTCAGCAAATAGGAATGGGGTGGAATTGTCTAAATCACATTCCAGTCATGCTATTCATCATGTTGAGAGCCTTTTTATCAACATTCCACCTCTTTGAATCCTAGCTTGGAAACACAGGGTTGTGATATTGGAGATAGCGGTATGTAGACATTTAAAATTTTCCAACTATATCACTCTAAGCTCAAAATCTCCTAGAACTGTAAGGGATGCAGCAAACAAAAGCTAATAATTTAAAAGAAAAATCTTTATGATACCATTTGAGGTTTTCTTGGCAAAGGTAATGTGATGATTTGACATTTCTTTCTCTAACTCATTTTACAGATGAGAAAACTGAGACAAATGGGTTAAGTGATTTGCCTAGAGTCATACAGGATCACACAGTGACTAGGCCAGATTTGAATTTAAGAGTTTCTTAATTCCAGGATAAGCACTATCTCTATTGTGCCATGTAGCTGCTCATAAATGTGTATTCTTTGATATAATAATGCTCTTTAGATAAGTGAAGCATGTGATATTTAGCATCAAAAGGACAGGCGTGTCTCTCCCCTTAAAAATAAAAAAAAAAAAAAAAAAAAGCTCAATTACTATGGAATGTGAATGTAATTATTGACTCTCTGTCAAAAAAAAAATAAATAAATAAAGACAAATCCTTTTAGATTCTGGTACTGGGACCTGGCTTGATTTTGTTAGTGACCTCGGGACAACTTGTTGATTGGAACTTAGAAATATATATTTTTTGTTGATGAAGCTACCTCTATTTCCCCTCATTTAAAGAACAAATAAGAATTTATGAGAGTAAAATCATGATGGGTAAAGACATTATATCTTTATCCATCCTCTTCCTCCAGAAATGGCTGCTTTAGAGGAAAAGAAAAGTGCTACATGTCTTTACTTACAGATGAATTTTCAATGTAGCTGAGTGGATAGCTCCTATAAAAGGAATCTCTCCACCCTCCCCATGAAGCAGCCAAGTCAACCAATTATGTTAAGAGCAGCACCAGTCATGAGAAGCCAATCAGGATTTGTCATTTGCCTTTTAATGAAATGCAAATGGACATTCCATTACAAGGGGAGAAGTATGCTCATCAAACTGACCAGAAAGGATTCTACTGATCATTTCCCTTAACTTAATTTGTAATTAGGTATATTCACGAAAGAAGTGATAAAAATTGGGAGCTAATCAAGATGATGATAATCATGAGAATGATTATAATGATGATAAATTATATAATATTTTAAAGTTTAATCTTATATACATTATCTCATTTGAGGTTTATAACAACCTGTACTTGAATCTTATTATACAAGCATACTCAGAGAGAAACAGAGACACAGAGAGACAGACAAAGGAAGAGAGAGGGAGACAAATAAAGACTGAAAGGAAGAGAAACACAGACAGACAAAAATGATAAAGATAGATGTAGAGATTGCCTGGATTAATGGAGTATTGACTAGTTAAAGTTAGAAAAATTGCAAAAATCTGTGCCTCAATCACAAAGGCAGAACAGGTTTCAGCTTTGGACATTAATAGACATGTATTTATGTATTTAAAATAAACAATATACCTAAATGACTAGAGTGGATCCACTTTGGAACAATAACAAAACAAACAAACAACAACAACAACAAAAAAAAACAAGAGTTCAATTTATATATCTACATTTTTAGGATTTGCTGGTAGATGTTTTTGAATTTTTCTTTCTTTATTTTTTGGGGGGGGGTGTCTTCAGCATTTCTGTCATGTAACAGCTTTTTAATTATATGGATTATTTTATTTGTTTATTCTTCCAGCTTTCTTCTTGTCTGTGGACCTATCGTCATTATTGATCTCTATGCATTTTAGGGAAGTTGTTGTTCATTCTTCCTTCTCACAGTGTATCAATGACATCATGAGTATGATGTCTTGACTTGCAGGTGAGTTGTATTTGAGTGAGAGAGAGTTGTGCAAAGTCATCAGTCTTGCCCTCTCTTCTCTATGGTCACTGGGGTCCGGTGGCAATATAAAAATCAAGGTGATTGGATCCAGTGGGTAAACTTGGCCTTTTTAAATTAATGTCTCAGGTCTCAGTTTGTCTGAGACCATGTCCATTCAATGACTAAGGACTAACTAAGAACTGAGACACTTTAGAGGGAAATGTCCAACCTACGCTTTTATCTTCTTCTTTTTTTTTTTTTTTTTTTTTTTTCACAGCTTAGCTTGGGAGAGGTCTATAAACTTTCACTACTCCCAAAATAATGTGATCGAGGCAAAGCCTGTTTGCTGCTGTCTGTAATAATGAGTGCTACATGTTTCTGACACAGGTTTCAATTTTTCTTCCTGTCCCTAATTAAGAGTTTCAAGAATGCTTTTAGATTCAACCACTATAAGCCTGCTACAAGACTCTAAATTCAGAAAGGATGAACTACAGACTTCTTTTTGATCTGGAACTCTTGCCTTGGTCATTCCACTTTGGGAATCTACCCTAGGCTGGATGCTAGAAGGAAATCTCTGTTCTGCTGCTGGGAACAGAGCCTCACAACTATTGTTGACTTCCAAATCTGTTGTTTGTACTCAATTACTCATAATCAGTATTCAAGTAGATCCCATCAACCATGTCTTTTATCTCCTACCCTCTCTGCTGATTCTCATTCATCCCAGTTCTACTAGGAATTGGATGGTAGGAGACCTCGATGTTAAGTGGCAGCCATTCCTACACCCTATGTTAGTTCAGGGATCCCTCCTGACCAGATGCTTAATCTGGAATAGTGCTTAATCTTTGTTCTTTTTCAGTCCTAGTGTATAGCTGTTTCTGGTCAGATTCTGTTTCCAGTATATATAGTAACACCTTTGCTTGTCTGTCTGAGTTCCCTCAGGATGGAAAATAAATGACTTACTTTTCTAAGTCATCACACTAAGAATTCAGGCTAGTATATTTTCTAGATTTTTGTCGAGGAGCTTTGGCGAAGAGGATGACTAGACTTTTTCTTCTTACTCCTCCATTTTGACTATACTATGAGTGGCCTAGAATAATATAATTAGAGATTGCATAGCCAGCCTCATTCACAATTTAATGCCTAATAATAAAATTATGAACATAAGATTATATTCAGAATTTCCATTTCTCAGCCCTTTACTATAGGAGTAGTAATAATAGTAGTAAAACTATCAAACTCATACAAGAACACTTCATTTTCATTTTTTTGTGTAAAAATAACTTTTTTTTAAAGACCCCAAAATTTTCTTGTATTATTTCTTTTTGACTACTCTTTTTATGCTTCCTTTTCTCTAGTCTATTGTTATGGAAAGGACTAAAATGTCAAAACATTGTTCTCTATGATCCCACAGGGAAAGATGAATATTACTGGGAAAGATCTGCAAGAGGAAAACTGAATACAAATTTGGACTTGACACTTAAAATCACAATATATTATCTTCTGTTTTTCACACCCCATCCTTTTTCTGTGGGATGGCATGGTTCTATTGCAGGGCACAGGATAGGAAGGCTATTATTCCCTCTACATCTGTTAACTTAGGTAAATAAAATCTCAAATGCTGCAAACACAAGTATACTAGTTCACCCATTTGGAATGAGTCATTCAACCCAGCCATTGACACAGCCCAACAGATCACTGTTATTGAAGGATTAAAATAGTGACTTCAATGAATGAGGATGAAAAAGCTTATGTACATAGAATGATTTCCCCCCTTTTTTTTGAAAATTCAGGTTAATTGTTTTAGAAAGATCACTCTCAGGATCAAAAAAGATTAGTGAAATATTAATATATGTAATAAAAAAATATTCAAGTTCTACCCACCATATCAAAACATGAATATTTTAGTGTAAACAATAACAAAAAAATGAATATTTTAGTATAAACACTATAAATAATTAAAAGTACTTTTAAACTTTATCTTTAAAGGTTTTAAGATTTACCAGTATGTTTTTACAATTAAAAAGTCTATCTCTCCTAAGACCTTTCAGCCACAAGTCTTTCCATCAGTTTACCAAAATAGCACTTAAACATGTGGATCATAGGATTTTATTATTGGGAAATCAGAGAAAGAACAATAATATAGTTCTGAATATAAGAACAAAAAACTGAGATGTTGAAGAGAACAGTATGGAGCCAATTCAATTAAATTTAAGATTTAGGAAGTTGTTATTATTTTTAAGGACTGTTAAACTTAAGTACCTTTCTTAGGGATGTTAGCCAGTTCTTAGCCTTCCAGTTTTGTTTTCCTATGAATCTGCAAATCCCTAGTTGATTTTCAAACTGGAAAGCTTCTATCTAAGCACAACTGCCAGGGGGTATATTACTTCAGTGTCTTTATTTTTGTCTACTTCCCTTTTGGAGGTATCAATAAACTGTTTTTAACATGTCAGATTGTGATCCTGGAGTCAGGGGAACCTGAGTTCAAATCTGGCCTTCCCTCTTTGACACATATAAGTGTATGTGATTTGCCCAACTTGTTGGGCAAATCACTTATCTCAATAGCCTCAATAAAACCAAATCCAAAAACCCAAAAAAGATATTAGTTTGAAGATAATGTATTTGCATCCCACATTTTCTTAACTTTATCCTTCCTCCACAATTTGACATTGATTTTTGTCTGCTTTTATTCACTGAGTATTTTACTGAATAAAAATGATTATTTCAGAAATGACCATGACTCCCAATTGAGATAGTCATTTTCTGTCCTGTTTCAGTGTTTAAAATAAGATTCTTTAGTTCCTACCTGTTTCAGTGTTTACCAAGGCATTTCTTAAAGAAAATATTCATGTTGTGAGCAGCTAGGTAGCGCCATAGTGCACAGAGAATTAGGCTTGAAAGAATAAAGAATAATCTTACTGAATTCAAATCCAGCCTCAGAGACCCATTAGCTATGTGATTCTAGCCAAATCACTTAATCTTGTTTGCCTCAGTTCCCTCATCTGTAAAATGAGCTGGAAAATAAAATGGCAAACCAGGTCAATATCTTTGCCAGAAAAAAAAAGGTGGGGGGGAGGAGAGAGGACACAAAATAACAAATGGGGTCATGAAAAGTTAGATGTGATTGAACAACATTCATGATATAAGGGGAAGGAGATTTCTGAGCTATCCATGAGACTTTGGTTTCTTTCATTTCTTGATCCCCAAACATGCTGTTCAATGTTTTGTTTTTTTCCCTTGAGCCCATCATTGTATTAAAAACACTGTGAATTAAACCACATGTTGAATTATTTTGTCAGGCCTTGTCAAGTTCTTCAAGGGATTTCATTGCTGCAACCTCTGCAACAGATGTTGTCCCAGAAGCTACAATTATCTTCATTATAGTTTGTTTGCTTACTCTTGTGAGTACTGCAAGACAAGGTAACTAACATAATCATACTTTGTTGTTGCTGTTGCTGGTGGTTTGGAAATATGGAAAAATCAATTCCTCCACATATTTATTTGTTGGGAGGAGTCACTCCCCAAGATGCTTGCTCACATTGCTGCATTTTTAAAAAATAATTATTATTAATAGTATATTTATACTGAGAGTATCAATGTAGATATGAAATATGTACAAATTTCTTCAAAAGTTGAACTGCTATTCCCTCCCTCCCACTGTCTCTAAATATATATATATATATATGTTTATGTGCATATCCATGTGTAGATAGATATATAGATATAGATGAATATACACACACACACACACACACACACACACATATATACACATTATACATTGATAGATGTGTATATATGGATATATGTAATATATATGTATATACAATTATAATGTATTTATTTTGCATATAATTTAGACAGGCTTATATATGTTCATGTTATCTCTCTTGATAGACTATAAACTACTTGAATATATGGACTATTTCATTATTTTGTCAATGTTTCTAGAGACTAACATAAATCTGGGTACATTGGAAGTATATAAAAAATATACATGGATTGTGTGATTGACCAAGATTGTTCATTAAGAACGCACATAATTTAACTAGAATTTGTAGATGAGCTACGAGTTTTGTGCTTTTTATTATATCTCTGAAAATTTTTTTTTTTTTTGACTTTCTCTCTGCCATCACAGAGAAGTCAGAAAGAGGACTAAACAATTTAAGGCTGCTTTGTATGTTTTCTCCATATGAAGATCATAGCCAAAAAAAAAAAAAAATCATTACTTGGCAGTAAAACTTTCGGCCATGAGCTGCTCTATACTTAGTTGTTAGAATCCTAGTGTTAACTCTATGGAATTGATACAATGCTTATTGGTTCACACATTAGAGCAAATCCTTACAAGGCATTAAGTCACTAGTATTGATAGGAACAATGCTTAAGCTAACACCTTTGAAAGTTCACACATTAGCTCACACATTAGTTCACACATTTGTGAGATTTCAGGGTTCAGTATAAGATATCCAAATTCACACCTCCCATAATCCCACTCTCAGAGGAGAAGTCAATCTTTGAGTTTACACCTCTAAAAGAGCATAAAAAGAGCTTCAGTCAATCAGTCAGTCAGTCAATTCAGAAGATTGCCAGGAGTTGGAGTTGAGCTAGAGGCAGAAGCAAAGGACAAACTGCAAGAGCTCTTGGAATCAAGGAAGGAGAAAATAAATGTTTGGATTTTATCAGCTGACTGCATTTGAGGTGATTATTGATCTGAACTGAAACTAAGGCTGCCTCCAGAAAACCTCCCCAAGAAACCTGCTCTCACAGAGAGAACCATCATATATTATACAAAAGAAGAAAACACCACACTTAATTATCTTGGTTTTTTGATGGCAGACATAGTATGCCTCTTGACCTGTCTTCCAAACCTCTCTAGCATGAACTAGTATTCATACTTCACCAGTAAACATTACCACTGAGAAACAAGGTCACCTCCATGCCACAATAAACCAGAAGAACAGAACTTTCTTGGAGGAATATTTTCTTTCTTTCTTTCTTTTTTTAAATAACTTTTTATTGACAGAACCCATGCCAGGGTAATTTTTTACAACATTATCCCTTGCACTCTCTTTTGTTCTGATTTTTCCCCTCCCACCCCCTCCCCCAGATGGCAAGTGGTCCTATACATGTTAAATAGGTTACGGTATATCCTAGGTACAATATATATGTGCAGAACCGAACAGTTCTCTTGTTGCACAGGGAGAATTGGATTCAGAAGGTAAAAATAACCCGGAAAGAAAAACAAAAATGCAAATAGTTTATATTCATTTCCCAGTGCCCTTTCTTTGGGTGTAGCTGCTTTTGTCCATCCTTGATCAATTGAAACGGAGTTAGATCTCTTTGTCGAAGAAATCCACTTCCATCAGAATACATCCTCATACAGTATCATTGTTGAGGTATATGATGATCTTGGAGGAATATTTTCAACATAGAACATAAACAATTTGTTGTTGCTGAAAAAGTGGCTAATTTTATGTTTTATATGCAATTAATTCCCATCTTGATGATACTACAGGAATCTGGATTGCTAATTTTAAATTCCTTCAAGCAAGTACAAAAAGGGAATATTGTGGGGAATGGGAAGATTGTCAAAATAAAATAGTAGCAGCACTACTTTCAGATGATGAAAGAGACTTTTACAATAAATTACATTTATTTAATGCAATCATTTTATACATATTATTACCTGTGGGAAAACATTTACATGATATTTACTTTTTTTTTTTTTTTTCCAAGAAGACTGGTTTACATCATGCTTTTATCTAAGAATGACTTTAAAAGTGGAGTAATGGATAGAGATCGGGGTTCAACACTTGGAGGGTTCAGGTTCAAATTCTATGTCTCACACATACTACCTGTTTGAGACAATCATATAACTTCTCAGCATCTAGGTATCTAGCTATCTCTAGGTGTCACTTTAATTCAATTAAGTCAAAAGTAAAAAGCCTAACTGAATTGAAAGTTCTCTATATTGCTGATATCACAGATTGAATTCCATGAATCATACTTTCTATAAATCCTTCTTTTCCTCTTAAGAACTTTTTGTCTCTTAAGCTCTTGAATTTTACATGATTAGAAAACACATGAAAATCTACTTTTCAAAATAATAAGATTGGTACCTGGGAATAAGAGCTGTATCTTTCTTGCTTGTGTTGTCAAACCATTTGCAATTTTCTGTTTTTGATAGAAACAATCTAATATACTTAAGCTCAATTTCCTATGATTCCTGATCTGAGATATATTTATAATCTGTAGAATTCAATTTTTGATCTGCTAAATTTAAACAAATTCCAATTTGAACCAAAGGAGCAATGTGATAATTTTATTGCTGTAAGAATTTCATAATCTATAAAGTACAATATAATTGAGTATAGTTGGAACAGACAAGTTTATCATGAGTGGGACTATGCTACAAGGAGTAGAGGGAACTCATAGCTCTTCCTGTTTCCCATCATTGTGACATCATTATTGCCTATGAGCTCATTGGTCATTTGCTAATCATTTTTTTGGCATCTGCTAATTATAGTACTTGGTAGTGATAGTGAATTTATGATATATGGTTTGTATCCTGTAGCCACCAGGGTAAGAAAAAATAAATAGAACTGTTCTGAATGGCTGTAAAACAGACCATTATGTCAGATAAACATCTAGTAACCTGTAAATAGGTTTTTTCACATGTAAGTAGCAGAGATTTATTGATACTCAGCCTTATCAAAGAAAGACATTATCTGTGTGTGTGTGTGTGTGTGTGTGTGTGTGTGTGTGTGGTAAATGGGGTTAAGTGACTTGCCTGTGTTCATTGTGTGAAACCAGGTTCTCTTGACTCCATGGCTAGTGCTCGATCCACTGCACCGACTAGCTGCCCTGGGAGACATTATTTTACTGGATTTGAGTGTCAGATTAAGCCAGAGTAAACATAAATCTTTGCCTGGGTTATAACCTTCACATACGTGTTTTATAAGGAAGTCTTTGTTAAAAGGCATAATTAAAGTCCTTTTGTCCTTCATCATTTTCAGTCCTTCTGGAGAGATTTTGCCTAACTCTTCCATACAAATTCATTTAGATCACAGAATTAAAGATTTAAGTTGAAAGGAATTTTAAAAGCATTTGGTCTAAACTTCTCATTTTTTTTTTTTGAATGAGTCACATGAAGTTGAAGTACCTTCAAAATCATAAAGAAAATCTTTTTTTTTTCATAATTGGGAATTAATTCTAGGTCCTGTGCCTCAAAATTTAGGATTTTCCATTATACTTTCCATAGAAGGAGGTTGAAGCAAGGTTAAAAAGAGACTGAAACTGTCTTCTAACAAAAATAATCAGTTTACATTCTGACTGTGCTTTTAGTTTGCAAACCTGAAATGTAGCAAAAGCTGGACAAAGTAAAATTTTATTCTACACCTAACTAGAAGTCATTTTGAAACACACAGCTAGGTAGGAAACATACCTAGGTCTCAAGGGGATGTTTTATTTGTCTATAATTTGATTGATTCTCCTTTTCATCTTTAGTAGGTACCAGTAGTTTGAAAAGGGGTAAGGGACACAAATCAACCTCATCATTTCACATTCTGAACAATTCTGCATTTGAGCCATGAAGTCAGCTGTTCCTGTAGGGATAAAAGTCTCTCTCAACTGATCTTTCTTGGGAATAACCAGCCTTTCAAAGTTGAGAAGAATCAAGGAGCTCTGGATACTTTTGCTGGCCTCAGTTCAGTGGTGAGCTATTGTGCTTCAAAGGCCTTAACCAGTACTCACCACCAAAAACTGTACAAAAATGTATCAATTTAGCCTTGAAAAGAAATGAAAGCAGGACACTCATTGGAAATCCAGACAAGACTGTTAATACAACCAACCTGCTTGAATCCCCACTTCTTTTGAACGATGATTAAAAAAAAAAAATGCCACCGAAAGGGTTCAAATATCCTATAGTGACATCCAGTTCAGAAAGTCCTCTGACTTTAGTCAAAGCCTGAGACACCCTTTAAAAGTTCCTAAGGTATTCTATCTTATCCAACCTCCATTCAGCAAGCTAATTGCTAACCTTTATGTGTGGGGGCCTGTGTGTGAAATACAAATGAACCAATTTGTAATATGAGAATATAATGATCACAGTTATCTAGGAGCAAAGAATAGTCAATTGCTCATATGAAAAGCTTTCTAAAAGGACCCAACTCCCAGTTCCTATGGAGTGACCCATTTTTGTTATAGAATATAAGCAGACAGAATAATTCTCTTATGAACCATCTGAGTGAAATTCTGAACTCAAAACTGTTTGTTGCTAGGTTGAAGAGGGAAAAGTCAACAATCCAAAGTCCAAATAATGCTGTAGTTGAAATGTCCCAGCATAACACATATAACTGAAAATTTCAAAGGAGCTTATTCAAAAAGGAGAAGAACTTAAATTAGGTTTCCTTGCATACACAGGCTTTCCCTCCTTTCCAGAAAAAGGGGGAGAGGGAGGGAATGCAGTAAAAATATGTACTTTTCACTTTGGACATGTCTATGTAAGTGTTACTAAGCATATTGAACACATTTTGTTTTATGTTTTTTTTGTAATTTTCTTTTGATTTATTCTATTTGATTCCATTCCATCCCATCCCATCCCATTCTACAGGTTTTAACTAAATCTTTCTACATATAAGGCATTAAACCAGGGCTTAAATCTTTTTTTCACTAGCAACCCCTTTAGTCCAAGAAATTTTTATGTGACCTTGGTTACATAGATATATAAAATAGGAAAACAAATAAAACATTTATTGAAAGTAAATTATAATCTCACAACCCCCACATTCAATAATGTGGCCTCATATGGGATTATGACTCTCGGTTTAAGAAGCTTTATTCTAACCAATGAAGATGAAAAGAAAAGCCAACTTGTTTTCCAGTAACTTACATTCTTCTACAGGGTTAATTATTAGATTAGTTTAATTATTGAAAGTTTAATGTTCATGAAGTTAAGTATGTGAATGAGTTAGTATGACATAGAATAATATTTTACAACTATGTATGTGGTTAAAAGACTGCCTTTTATTTAGATGAAGGGCAGTTAGAGGAATTTATAAATAAGACAAATGTTTAACTTTCACAGGTGGTATGGCATTGCCAATTCTGCAGCCAGATCTGTGCAGGAATCACAAAAGCATAGTATTACCAATTTTCTACCCAGATTTGTGTCAGGAATCATTCTTCTTCATAAATGCTATTGAATGATTGCCTCTGGCATCTTATATCCTATTTGAAGATACCTTTTTAGCAAAAGGGACCTAGTTCAGTGATTTTGTTTGTCACTTTTGTTTATCACAGGGGCAGCTAAGTGGAGAAATGGATAGAGCCTCTAGTTTGGAGTCAGAAAGATCAGGGTTAAAATCCTACATCAGATACTTTTTAGCTCTATGACCCTAGACAAATCACTTAAACCCTGTTTAACTCAGTTTCTTGAGCTGGAGCTCCAATGGAGCTGGAGAAAACAATGCCAAACTACTCTAGTACCTTTGCCAATAAAATCCCAAATAGGGTCACAGAGTTGGATGTGACTGAAATCTCTGAACAACAACTTGTTTATCATAGCCAGTAGTAGTCAAACACAAGAAAAATAGCTATGAATAGTTTGCTTAATTCTGGCAGAACATAACATCTGAAACATCCTTTTGAAGAAATACTAATTAATCAATCTGTTCAATAATCAGATTGAGATGCAAAACAATGAATTAATCATAGGCAACATTCAGCACTGAGCTTTATGGGACATGCAAAGATGGATTTGAATAAGAAAATCATAGAATTATAGTGGTGTGAGAGGTTTTCTAATATAACACCTTTATTTAGAAACAATCCCTATCGTTAGGGTGTTTTTATAGATCTTCTCCATACATAGATTAATCTCCCTTAACACATCTCATTTGAGGAGTTGGGAATAACAACAAAGATGATAACAATAATGATAACTAAAATTTATATAATGTTTACTCTGTGCCAGCCATTAAGTGCTTTAAAATCATACCAGTTGATTCTATCAACAACCCTGGAAGATAGGTACCACTTTTATTCCCATTTTACAGATGAGGAAATTGAAGCAAATTGAGGTTAAGTGATTTGCCCACACTCACACATTTACTAAGTGCCTGAGCTCAGGTCTTCCTGAATGTAAATCTATTACTCTCTATTGCGCGACCAAACTATTCCATTTGCCATAGCAAAAGGAGCAAAAGGTAACAGGTATGTTTACTATGTACTGGTTGAGACAAAATGAAGTATAAAGTGTAAAGTGTAAAGAAAGTAGGGTATGTGTCTCTCACCTTCATAACTCCTTTGTTGAAATTTAGTGATTTTTACAATCTTCACACCATCACCATGTTTTCCATTGTTCATCTAAAAATAGGTATGTGATTAGAGAAAAATTTCTGCCCAAGTGCTGCAAACACATTGTTGTCACATACTCAAGATCCTGGAACTACAGTATGTTATTAAGCCATATATCTCTACCTTTTCTTGGAAATCTGAAGAACAATAGACTTGACTTTTTATATGAAAACCACTTCAATTGTGGAGCATTTCAATAGGGCCCCTTTGAATATTTTGCCTCTAAGATTTTTCTTTAGAAAAATTATCTTTTATATCAAAAACTATAAAGAGTACTTATTCACTTGAAATAAAGAATCATTAATGGAATATCCGGTCAATAAATATCCTTGAGCCATCCCTTGGTAAGAAACATGGTGAGTCCCATTTCCCTTCATTTCCCTCATTTGGAGACATTGACATATTATGAAAGTCTAGTCAATATCTGCTAGCATTTCTGAAAAACTAACCAAATGAATTAGAAATATGCAGAATAATCTGGCAGAATTTCAATATCTTCCCTCACCTCGATCCACTAAATAGCAAGAAGATTACTTATCAAGATCATGTTTAAAAATCATGTCATTTTTTCCTCCTAGAAGGCATTTTATCTTTAGTCTTATTTTGTTAGAACCTAAGACCTTAGTAAAGTCAAGGCAACTGATGTTATACATGTGGGATTAGTCACACAAAGTTAACTAAAGCTATACTTAAAAATTTGACATGAGAATAAAAATGAAAATTTCTTTTAAACATTTAAAAAATTAATTGGGCGGGAGTTTTTCAAACAGTGACACATTTATATTATCTAATAAATTTTCCTGAAATTGACAATATTTTTAGATCTTAAATGGAAAGATAATGAGGGTCCTAACCACTGAGAAAGTGAGTATACTCATACTCTTAACTCCTCTGGATTTCATCATGCACTTTGAAATCTCATCACTCTTCAATGGATATGAACAGACAATTCTCAGATGAAGAAATTGAAACTATTTATAGCCATGTGAAAATATGCTCCAAATCATTATTAATCAGAGAAATGCAAATTAAGACAACTCTGAGATACCACTATACACCTGTCAGATTGGCTAGAATGACAGGGAAAGATAATGCGGAATGTTGGAGGGGATGTGGGAAAACAGGGACACTGATACATTGTTGGTGGAATTGTGAACACATCCAGCCATTCTGGAGAGCAATTTGGAACTGTGCTCAAAAAGTTATCAAACTGTGCAAAACCTTTGATTCAACAGTCCTACAACTGGGCTTATATCCCAAAGAGATACTAAAGAAGGGAAAGGGACCTGTATGTGCCAAAATGTTTGTGGCAGCCCTGTTTGTAGTGGCTAGAAGCTGGAAAATGAATGGATGCCCATCAATTGGAGAATGGTTGAGTAAATTGTGGTATATGAACGTTATGGAATATTATTGTTCTGTAAGGAATGACCAGCAGGATGAATATAGAGAGGACTGGTGAGACTTACATGAACTGATGCTAAGTGAAATGAGCAGAACCAGGAGATCATCATATACCTCAACAACGAAATGGTTTGAGCATGTATTCTGATGGAAGTGGATCTCTTCGATAAAGAGAGCTAATTCAGTTTCAATTGATCAAGGATGGACAGAAGCAGCTACACCCAAAGAAACAATATTGGGAAATGAATATAAACTGCTTGCATTTTTGTTTTTCTTCCCGGGTTATTTATACCTTCTGAATCCAATTCTCCCTATGCAACAAGAAAACTGTTTGGTTCTGCACACATATATTGTATCTAGGATATACTGTAACCTATTCAACATGTAAAGGACTGCTTGCCATCTGGCATCTGGGGGAGGGGGTGGAAGGAGGGAGGGGAAAAATCAGAACAGAAGTGAGTGCAAGGGATAATGCTGTAAAAAATTACCCTGGCATGGGTTCTGTCAATAAAAAGTTATTATATATGTGTGTGTGTGTGTGTG
Organism: Antechinus flavipes; assembly: GCF_016432865.1. NCBI lineage: Eukaryota > Metazoa > Chordata > Mammalia > Dasyuromorphia > Dasyuridae > Antechinus > Antechinus flavipes. Next base: position 39,382,860 of record NC_067398.1, on the reverse strand, counting down.
TGTGTGTGTGTGTGTGTGTGTGTATAGAATTAAAAAAAAAAAAAAAGAAATCTCATCACTCTGCAAAATCACATCAACCCCAAAACTCACACCCCTTCAATACATGCTGTCCCTGGGCCTCTCCGTCCCTCTAACTGGAGAATGTGGAGTAGGCAGTGGAGCATTCTGCCCAGCTTTTCCACTTAAGAAGAGAACCCAGGGAAGCCATTTCTTTGTTTTCCACCCAGTTTCATTTTCTCTGATCTTACCCTCCAACACCACCTTTTTTTTTCTGTTTTTTTTGCTGTTTTCCTTTTATTAAATCTTTAGCTCCTTGAGGACTCCTTTTTTTGTATCCCTAACACTTCACACAGTTCCTAACATACTGCAGACACATAATAAAATTTTTATTGACTGACTAGGCAGATTTCCCAACCCCCAGTTTTTTTTTTTAATGTATTGTTGCTTGCTATAAAAGGATATATTTTTTAATTTATGCATCAGTGATATAATGTGGCAGGAAGTCAGTATTGGGTTACAATTTTCTTGAGTTCAAAGACTGATTCTTTTCCTTTCCCTTCCCCTCTACTCCCTTTTCCCTTTTCTTCCCTCCTTTTTTCTCCCTCCTTTCACTCTACCTTCTCATTTTCCTTACCTTTTCCTTTCTCCCTCATTTTTTTTTCCCTTCTCTAGTGCCTACCACAGTGTTTTTCATATAGGAAAATAAATTGGTATGTTGAATGAAACAAAAGCTTCATTGAATTATTGTTTTATTGTACTTTTCATTGGAGGAATCACATTTAGAAAGGACATCACTAAACTGGGTAATAATTAAAGAAAGGCAACCAGAATGGTGATGGTCCTTCAGTTCATGCCATATGAAGAACAGCTCAAAGAGTTGAAGCCTTTTCGATTTGAAATGAGACAGTTCTGTGGAATATGACAGATTTATTCAAGTAATTGAAATAGTTGGATTAAACTCATTCTTTTGAGAGTAACGAGTATAATGTGGAATAATGAATAAAAGCTACAAAGAGGAATACTTAGGCTTCAAGAGGTCTGGGGGAATAATAAAAGCAAAAACACTTCTTTAAAAAAATTAGGGCTCTCTATAAGTAAAATGGGTTCCCTTGGAAAGATGTTCTTCCTTACTGGTTAGCATTCAGAATCTAAAAAAGTTTTTTTTTGATATGATGCACTAAGGTATCCTTTAGGGGTTCAGGTTGACTATTAAAGTTCTTTCCAACTTTGAAATTCTGTGATTCAATGATCATATTTGAGATAAAGGTCAAAGATGAAGATTTTTTTTTTATCATATCCCACAGTTTCCTTTGATAATAATGTCTGGAACTCTTATAGAAAGTTATTTCTAATGTCTGACTTACACTAGTACAGCCACAATTTAAAAAACAGAATGTGTTATTTTTATTCAAGGGTTTGAAGACTGGTTCACTGGATGATGGATTTAACTTCTATCAAAACTGTCTTAAAAGATATGACATGAGCAGGTTTATGGGAAAATCCATGTGGATGCTGAATGCTTAGAGAAAACATTCATTTGGTCTACTAATTGATTTCCTCTCCTATTTTTTCTATTCACAGAAAGTTGCCAGTCAATAAACATTTATTAAATACCTATTTTGTACCAGATAGTGTGCTAAGTGTTGACAATACAGAGGCTGAAGACAGTCATTGCCTTCAAGAAGGTAACTATTTTATCGGGTAGACAACAAGGAAATAAGTGTGTTCCTAACAGCTGTGTGATATGATAAAAGGAAACAGCTGAAGAGTACAGACATCAGAATTAAAAGGGATTGGGATTACTTTCTGTAGAATGTAGGATTTTAATTGGTACCTAAAGGAAGCCAGAGACACCAGGTGGAGATGATAAATAAGAGAATTCCAGGAATGTGGGACAGCCTGAGAAAATTTCTGGAACTAAAAAATGAGTGTCTTACTTATGGAATAGCAAGAAGTCCAGTGGCTCTTTCAAGTATGTGGCAAGAAACAAGGTGTAAGAAGATTAGAAAAGTAGGATGGGGCTGTGTTATAAAATGCTTTGAATTTTAAATAGAGAATAGAAAGTCAGACGAGGCATATTAATTGGCTAATGCTATGCCTCTCTAAAGGCAGTCTAAGATACTATTAAATTCTTTGATCACCATATTGCACTGTTGGCTCACATTGAGTTTTCAGTCTCAAAATTGTCTTTTTTATTCGAAAAGTTTTCTACCTATCTGCTTGTACCTGCAACAAATTGTGTTTTTTTTTCCCTCTCCCTTTAATTCCAGCCTTAAATGTATCTTAGTAAGTTTTGCCTATTATTCTAAGATTCTGAGTTCTTTCTGGATCCCATTTTTCTGATTTAATGTGTGAAATAGTTTGATTTTCTATGTAAAGTCATTTATTATTTTTTTTAATGAGTATAAGAATGGAAAAGATAGAATCCCACTGGAAATCTCCATCCCTCAAACCCATATGCTTTCAAACCAAACTGAAGCAAATCATAAAATCATGCTGACTGAGTCCATTACAAATTTATAAAAAGCCTTTTACATCTTAATGAACTCTCTCCCACCCTCACTTTAAACAATCTTTAATTTGGAAAAAGGGTCAAGATGAGTCATTCTTTAGAATTTGGTCTTGGGGTAAAGAAGGGGTGAAATGACTAATTTTTCCAGTGTTTAAAAATATCAAAGACAGGATAAATGTCATAAATAGAACTATTAATAAAAACAAAAATAGTCAGCACACTATAGATAGAGAGTATAATATAAATAAAAATCCAATAATTACTATTATTTCAGGAGCTGTTGCTTCATTTGTGGGAAGAAAACTTGACTCTAATTATATTTCCCACAAATTAAAAGTATCCAAGAGTCTTACACTTTCTAGGTATATTATTTGGCCTAATAATTATGAGGTGAATAAAACCCAGCAATATACTATTTCCCTGGCTGTAACTGAGTATCTAAATGGGCCCCAGTGATGAATGCTATCTCCTTCTATCTTTTCTTGCTATGTGAACAAACTAACACTGTAAATTTCTTATGATCAAATTATCTTGAACAGACATAGCTAACTTGTATCAATGGCACAGTTATTATATACATCAGCAGATCAAGCTGATTTAGTGTACTATATATATAGTATATATTATATTTTATATAGTCCCTGAATATGTCTGGGATAGTGGGCAGATGAGAGAAAGGCAGAGAAGTCCCTCTAGGAAATGTGGAGATCTCCTTCCTGAACACAAAATGGTGGAGAACACAAGGCTTAATTAGCCTTTTGTCCAATTCAATGCAGTAAATCATATAAACTTTTTGATCTGTCTTTATCAAATCCTTAGCTCACCTTCCCCAGCCCTTAACTGATAAATGTAACCACTTTTTAACTGAAAAAAAAAAATGAAATCATAATCTGAGAGTTGCTTCTTCTCCCCTTCTCATTTTCTATCTCTCATATACCTTCTGCTAATATCACTTTCATCATTCCTGTCTCTCATGAATACAGGACCCTTTCCAGACTAAGGCAAACCCTTTTACCTCAGATTACTCCCATTCTATCCATTATATATCCTGCAGATTACCCCCTTTATCAATCTCAGTGCTTTCACTTATCTTCAATCTCTTTCTGTCTCCTGGCTGCTGCTCTACCTATATCATCTTATCCTTAAAAAAAATCTTGTTTGATTTGTCCATCCCTGCTATCATTTGATATCTCCCTTACCCTATATGACTAAATTCTTTGAGATGGTCATCTACAAGAGATGTTTCCACATTTTCCCTCCTCTCTCAATCTCTTTTTAACAGTCTACAGTTTGGCTTCCCACTTCATTATGCCACTGAAATGACTCACTAAAGAGTTAATGTCAGTCTCTTTATCTCTCCACTGTTGAGATAACTGGCTAGGAAGAAAGGGGTAGCAGGGAGTTCTAAAAGTGTAAAGTCAAGATCTGAGAAGCAGTTAGAAGCAAGCATTACTAATATAGATCACATTTAACCAAGGAACTCAACTAATAGAGCCAGAGGCCAGAGAAGTAGAGGTATCTCCATCTTGAGAAGAAAACCAGAATGCAGTGGGAATTATAGAAATGTACAGGGTTAGAGGCTAAGACATTTACCCAGATTAGAAGAGACCATTATTTATTCATGAGAATTCCCAGTGCTAAACAGTTCCATTTAAAATTTCTTGGGAGTGTTATAGAGGTGATTTCTGTTGTATATGGTATCCTGTAATTAAAAAAAAAAAAAAAGATTTAAGGTTGTTGGGGAAGGAGAAGGAGAGTGTAATCCTTTCAATGCAAATGTCTTTAGGAAAAGAGTAAAAATATAAACATTTTTTGGCCACTGAAGTCCACTGGATCTCTCCACAGTTGCCCTACTCTGGTCTGCAGGTAACACTGAATTCTTAAAAACATTACTGTAGATACCCTAATGGATGCTACTAAACTAGAACACCTTTGTGCATGGGCCTAATGACAATCAATAAGTTTGTTGACCCAACAGCAATTTAGCTAAATTTACTAAACTAAATCACTAAATGCATTGATATATGTTAAAATTTTTAGCTACAGAAACTCTCAAAGACTATCTATGATTTCATAGAGTAGTTGTGATTTTTTAAGTAGAAAGGGAGTCCCCATGCCAACAAAATCATAGGCTCTTAAAATACTGACATATTAATCATATACATTTTACTGAAAGTGAATTTCAGTTTGTTTCTTTAGAAGTTGTTTTGACTTATAGGATAGTGAAAAAGCATGATGATGCTAATAGCTGTTGGAAGGGGAAAGGAATAGTAAAAAAGAAGGGAAAAGGTAAATAATAGTGAAATGGGGATGATGAGTGAAGCCAATGAAGACAAATATTGCTTAATTCATTTTTCCTAGGGCTAGCATTGCTCACTGATAAGATTTATATATAAAAACACCATCAGGGAACAGAAGGGTGGTATATAGATAGAAAAACATGATAGATAGATAGATAGATAGTAAAAATCAGGAGTTCCTTGGGTTCAAATAAGCACTATGATACTATCTTTGAGACCAAAGATAAATCATTAAATCTATCTGATTTTTAGTTTGTTCTTCAGTAAAATTTTGAATAATGATAATCATAGTGAAGAGGCAATATACCATATCTGATAGAAAGCTAGCCTTGAAGGCAGGAAGAGATGAGTTCAGATCCTATTTCTGATACAGACTAGCTATGTGAACCTGAGTTCTTTAACTTCTCAGTGCTCCAGGATTCAAAGACTTAAGAGAATTTGTCTACCTCCAAGATAGAGGTTTCCTCATTTAGATGTTCCTGATATCTATGAAATTGCAGGTTCAGTGCCTTTTCTATGATGATGAAGATGAAGATGATGACACTCTATATTTTCATTTCTATCTCTCAGGGTGGTTGTTTCAAAGATCAAATGATATATTGCCTATAAAATAATTTCCAAAACTCAAAAAATTACCAAAAGTAAGTTCTTGTATGTTGGTGAAATTCTCTTTCAGTTTTATTCTCTTTTATCCCTAAATAAAATGTCAAAATCTTTTCTCTCCCTTTTCAAAGCAAGACTTCATATCCTTTAAAACACCGAGAGTAGAGAAGAGGTCACAAATGAGAAGTTGAGGGGAGCGAGTCACAATTTTCTTTCTCTAAACTACCACTATTCATTGAGTTTTAGAATAATGGTCTATACTTTGCTAACAGTTGAAATTCATTAAATCCAGGAAACTCTGAAATGTTATTTCAACACATTATTCAATACCAAATGTGTTTCCAGGTAAAGCTGGTTTTCTCCTAGATCATAAATCATTGATTTTGCTAGAATAAAAAAAAAATGTATTTTTGTTACTTCCTCTCTTTAATCTATGTGACTATCTATCTATCTTCATCAATATGATGGAGATATCATCATCTTTATTTTCATCATCAAATGAAATCATTTCATCTTCAAATGATAATAAAATATTTTCAGTCAGTTTCCCAAGAATTTAATTGCTTTGAGTGATATGGATGTGTGTATCTCCCAGACAATATGCATTATGGAAATATTTTACTTTCTCAAATGCATCATTGATATATTCCACTGTGACATGATTAGAGGTTGAAGGCAGAATTGCTGCTTTCTTATTATAAAACAAAATCATCAGCAGGAAGCATGGCTCAGGGGAAATATCACACGATTCAGTCAGAGGACCAGAATTCCAGTTCTTACTCTGCCATCTACTGCCTGTGATTTGGGGAAAATCCTGGTGGTCACTTGCTTCATTTATAAAATGAGGTGATTAAATTAGATTGCCTCTAATTCCTCTCCATTTCCAAATCTCTGACCTTTGACCTTGCTTCTATTGCCATTTATCACCTGGATATATATAACTGGGCAAATTACTTCACTTCCCTAGACTCAGTATCTGCATCTGTAAAGTAACAGAGTTTAACTGATCTCTATAACCCCTTTTTGCTATAAATACTATGATTCTACTTATACCACCTACAAATACTTTCTGCATTTGTTATTTCCTTAGAGGTCTTGGTTAGCACCATTGAATTAAAGACAAGTTCAACTAAGAAAGGGGGGGAAAGGTATTATTAAGAAAAACATCAATTTACTCTACAGGTATATGCAATGTGTTTATTTCCTACCCCCAAATCAATGGCTATATGCTTCTCATTTCAAAGAATGTTTTTCTACAAGCCCAATGAATAGGCTGTTTGCAGATTGTGTTCTTTGTGAGTAAATGATAGATGATAAATGCATGAATGTATACACAAAGATTTCTTTAGTAGCAAGAAACAAGAAGGTATACTGATAAAGGAAGTAGTCTTTTGAGCTTAATCATGAACAAATATTTTCAGTGAAGAAAATACATTTATTTCATTCAACTTAGTGTTTTGTCACGCAAGAATATTGTTATGTCATATTCTATCCATTGTACAATAAGTTGATACTTCTGATTCATAGTTGGTCAGATTTGTGTGTGTGTGGTATGTGTGTGTGTGTATATATACATATAAATACACACACACACACACACACATATCTGTATGTATGTATGCTTGTATTTTCCCCCTTAGTTGTAGTTACACATTCTTGGGTCATTCATCTCTGTGGGCAGGTGCTGTGGTATGTTCTTGCAAGATGACTGACCAATGTAACCTATTGATAAGAAAATTATATTTTCTCCCTGAATAACTTAATGTGGTGCTGGTCTTGTAAAACTTTTGGATGGTGCTTTAAACAAACAAAGTAATCCTGAGAAGTCCGATAAAAATTTTGAACCTCTAGGTGAAACAAAACAAAAAAGTCTCAATATAATTCTTGTCCATATTCAAGATGTTGTTGTTAATGTCAAAGTCAAAGATTGACAAATACTTTCTAAAATTCATGTTGTATTACTTTAACATAACTGAGATGCTAATTTGTCTTGATCTTGCCCTCATGCAAAAAGAAAGCCCATCATGCTTTTCCTTTGTGAGGTTTTTTTTTTTTTTTAAAATTATTATTATTTTGTTTAACCTTTCCCCCATCATCCACCATATTATATATTCAGACCATGAAGAAGAAAAGTCACTAATTATATTGGTTTTTTGGATTCACATTGGTGAAAAGTCATTATACTATGTTGAAAGGGGAGTATTGTCATTATATAAAGGAATCAAAGGTTCTAAAAATCTTTGGAGGGTGACTTAATCATAAGGTTTTTATAACTAATAGTTAAGTGCTGAACGGGGGAAAAGATTCTACTGAAAACCTCTTAGGCTCCCTCACTTTTAAAGCTTAAGTCACAGCCTTGTATACTGAACTTAGATTGCTTTCCAGTTTAAGTTTGTGATTTGTAGGGAGACCTTTTCGGATAATGTCCTGAGAATCTCTTTTGGTGTATGACTGGCACATTTCTTCTCAACAAATTTGCCTTATTTTTTTTTTTTTGGTAACAAAATTTAGTTTTCACTGTACTGTAGAATTTAGCTCCTCCTTTGGAGGTAGTTCAGAAAGGCTCATTCTATGATGCTATTTACTTATTTAACTTTAAACATAATTTTTTAATGGAATGTTGCTAGTGTTTATCTATCTATGTATCTATTTGTCTATTATCTCTCTTCTATCTACAGATATAAATATCGATCTCATTGCATAGAATTATATAATATATTTATTATATATATTAATATTTTTCTCATATACATTAACATCCTACTATCCTCCATCACACTCATCATCCTCTTCCTTCTCACAATCCTAGAATTGGCCGTAGCTTTAATTCAGGCCTATGTCTTTACCCTTTTAGTAAGCCTGTACTTTCATTATATATATGTATGAATTACATATATACATATATATACTGCTTCCTATATATAAATGGACCTCTCCAGAGACTTCTACATAAAGTAGCTTTTATTTAATGTTAACTTGTACATGGATATGGATGCAAGGAGGGAGGCAGGAAGAAGACAATATACTCAAGGTCTGCATATAGTTCAAGGACACATGGGGATTGGGAAAGAGAAATGAGAGCAGAAGTAGGAACACATGGAGAAAGTTAGGGCCAACCAAGTGGAATCCTCATCTGAACTTAGAGAAAGAACACAATGGGGAGGGGACAGACAATGTGGAGGCAAACAACAGACTGTTGGACATAATAGGTGAAGGTCTCCTGGCTTGACCAAAATGGTCTCAAGCTAAGTTTTTACTCTGCCTATGGAGGTAGAGGTCTCTCCATCTGTCCAGTCTTCTGCTTTCACTTGGAAGATATTTTTTTCAATTTTGTATTTATTTTTTTTTAAGTTTTATTTGTTTTTAATGTTTGCTGGGGGAGGCTAAGGAGATCAAGAGCAGAGACAGCACAGTTTAGAATACAGGAAAGATAATATAGGTGATTTATTAAAAATGCAAATTCCTTTCAGGATTCTTTACAGAAAGTTGAATTTATAAAATACAAACTTAGGAGGATTATAGATATATGTTTTATTTGTATATATATGTTTTATATGTGCACGCATATACATGTCCATTACATATTATGCATGCATCCTCTTCCTATCCCCTCTCTTTTTTCTCTCTTATTACATATTTATTAATATTATACATACATATATAATATATATGTACATTGAGAAAAAACTATAAACATGCATACATGCATGTATATGTACAAGACACAGATATTTATCTATATATGCAGTGAGAAATTTATATATCTATATTTATATGAATACATCTATTTTTTTTTTCTTCTGCTCCTATGGTAAGAACTATTGATGCATTCTGGGTTTCTCAGAGTACTGGGACTTCATTCCTTGAAATTTGATACCCTTCTTTTGTTCTTTTAGTAGCTATTTAATTTTCTTTAGGTGATTTCTCACAGCTTAAAACACTGAAGGGGAAAAAAGTTTTCTAACCTCTTATTCTACTATAAGGAGGAAGAAAACGATGACACTTCTGTCAGCAGCCTTAGGCCTCTCTGAGGATAACAGAGAGTAGACTCATAAAGTTTATTAGACAGAAAAGAAATTAAACACCTGAAACAACTGTGAATCTCCAAAAAATGAAATCTGGTTTCAACTGCCCTATTAAATCAACAAGTTTCTGTTTTATTAGCTGGATTAGCCTTTGAATTTTGAGCAGTTTGAAATCTGTCCTAAATCAGTTGAGAGATTTGGGGATTTCTTTCCCTGTATCTCATGGGCAAGAAGTACCTTCATGGCGCTGACAGAGTGTTTGTCTGCTCAAGAGGCAAACAGTTGTAAGTTTGGGGAATTGTGCATGCTTGAGTGCTTTGATGGTGTAAAGAGCCCTAATCTTCAGGGTGATTTGGAGCCCACAATACTAGAAACAGCTGCAAAATTTGCAGTGATTCACACTTCTTTTAAGGCTTATGTTTCAGAAACTAATCAAATCAAAAGTGCACATTTGCCATTCCTATGCACAAGCTTTGTACGAAGGAGCTTTCTTTTTCAGTAGCTTTTTATTCCTCGTTTCCCACCCCTTTTCTCTCTCTGTCTCTCTATTACTCTCTGTATCTCTCCTCTCACACATCTCTTCTTTTGCTTTTATTATATGCAAGCAGTGTATACATGAGATTTCTACAAACATAAGCAACATATGTATCTATCTTTACATATATATATATATATATAAATGGATGTCTATACACACATATATATGCATATTTATCTCTTTATATTTATATTTCTTCTTTCTGTCACTTCTCATTCTTTTTTCCTTCTTCCTCACTTTCTCTACTTCTCTCAGTGTATGGAAACTAATATATCTAATGACTTAGTTTCATTATTTAGGTAAAGATAATCTGGCTCTTTAAATGGGCTACAGATGTGATATTTGCAACTAATTTAGGATTTAACTTTCTCCTTAAGGGAGCCATATTCAATAGGACTGGAAATGAATCACAGGGGAGAAGGCTACTGTGCACAAACAAGTTTATCTGTAAGACATTTAAAAGCCAAATGATGTTCCAATTTTAAAAGTTTCAGAGCATTGATTGTTTTGAGAAAAAAAGCTCAGGAAAGGAGGTGTTAACTGAGGTTTAGCTAGAATAGAAACAACTGAGGAGGTGGGGGAAAAGATATTCTTTCAGAAGATTTTTTTTTTCCCCTGTAGGTTACCACTTCCCCAACTTCAGTTTGAAGAATGTGTTTCTATAGAGGGCTGACACTATTGAGTCAATGCACTGAAGTCAGGACTGCCGAACACTTGAGGCTAACTACTGATTGGACAATACTCTATGGGCATATGCTTGGAAAATGGTCCTTTCCACTATCCTGTGCTGGTTCAATGATTGGTGTATACAGAGGATTGTAGGAGGGACTACAGTAAGACTGGCCAGAATCACACTTCGGCAGTAGACAAAGGAGAAGGTGGTTGGGGAGATTCTGCTTCCTTCTTGTTCAATCCTATGTCTAAAGATCAAGAATAAGGCCTAAGGACTTTTGCTTATCCTGACTCCAGCTGATTCTGGGGTGTCCTGGGTGCTAGCATGGTCATCACATGTCCCCAAGGGAACTACCAAAGGGAATGTTAAATATTGTATGGGTCCATAATCCAAAAATTATAGGCCCCATGTTCCTATCAATATGTTTCTTTTGAGTCCAAAGAATATACTTTTCTTAAGGCCAAGGGTTTTACTGAAATAGAATTGTAATAACATAACCTGGAGATCATTCTCCCAGGAACATACTTGACATCCATGGAAAGAGTGGATATACATATATTTTATGAGTACAGAGGTACATATGTGCCTATTCCTCATAATTAGGTAGAGTTTCCACTTTGATTCTTCAGTTCTACATAACCAAATGCTTTATCTGCAGAGTTCCCACAAATTTTGGTCCCTCAATCTCAACTAGACTTTATTGGACCTTACTGGATAACTCTTTCCTGAATTGTTACTTCAATGAATGTTCCTTAAATGTTTTGATATACCATTACTGCCATCAGCTCCGACTCCAATTATCAGACTAGCCTAGAATTCTGCTAAGAACTTTAAGGGCTATATATCATATTCTAGGACCAGTGGAAGGCTTGCTTTTGAATCCTCACTTCCTGAGAAGGATCTCCATTCCACATATTGCTCTAAAGTCCATTTGGTAATATCGATTCTGACAAAAGCTTCCATGTCAAAATTCCATTGCCACTATTTAGAGGAGTGGGGAAAAAGAAAAGGAATCTTCCTCCAAGAGTTAAAAAGTTAAAAATGTCCTCTAAAGCTAGTTTCTTTATAGTAGTGGTCTTTCTTCTCAACTTATTTCACAGATCTAAATCCCCTGCTTTTTAAATTTTATACTCCTAAAAAGATTATCCCACAAAAGGGATAAGTTCATTGTGCCTGATGATCCTCTGGTGCTCCTCAACAAAGTGAACTAGTTTTTTTGTTTGTTTGCTTATTTGTTTGTTTGTTTTAAATATGCAATGTGACAATGAAATTTTAAAAGAGGCACAATTTATGAGATACATATGATCCAGTTTGGGAAGGTTTAAAAGGATTAGCCCTTATATCTTATTGTCTCTGTTAACTTTTCCTTGCATTCTATAATTACATTAAGTGAATTAAAAGCCCTCTATTAGTCAAAAGTACTTACTCAATACTTTGCTATAAATGTATTATTAAAGACCAAGTTTCCAAATCAAAATAATAAATGACATTTACTTTATACTTAACATAGAAAGCTTTTTCACATAATTGAAAAATTCAGAATGATCACATAATAAGATTCATAAGTTAAGTACAGCAATATTATACTCATCCTACTAGTAGCTTATTGGCCTCAAAAGAACTTAAGTTAAGGATACCCTGTGGCAAAAGTATGGGAATGCATAAACACAATCCCCACAGAACTGTAGATGGTAGTCTGCATAAATCAATGTAAAAATTATGATCAGAATACAAGATCATTGGGATGCATGAGATTTCTGCAAGAATCTCTTAAGTATTCAGAAGAGATGTATTATCCCCATTTTACAGATGATTGTGGTATTCTCTTCTTTAAGGAAGTCCCAGAGTGCTCTGTCAGCTTCAGCTTCCCTTCTTCCAAATATCTCCAGACAGCACCAAAATGAAAGTTGGAATGAATCTGTCTTGCCTTCGAGAGAGGGCTTCTGACTCTCAATCTCCCAAAAGTGTGAACTCCAACTAAATACATTAGTGAGCTAGAGGATTTGCTAAGTACCATGCTAAATTAGGCAACTGACATCACTTTGTAAGGATTCTAACAGATGATGAATGAAAGAAGATTGCAATGACCATATTCACACAGCTAATAAATGGTAGTATCAGGATTCTACCTTAAGTCTTTTGATCTGTATCACTTTACTATACTTCATTCCTATTTAGAACTGAAAAGAATTTTTCACATATTATTTTTAAACTATTTTATTTTATGAGGAAAATGAATATTCAAATGGTGAGTGATTCATCCAGTGTTAATGTCATAGCAAAATCCATTCTGGAGAAAATTTGGAATTACACCCAAAGGGCTATAAAACTGTGTGTACCGTTTGATCCTGCATTACTATTTCTGGGTCTGTATCCCAAGGAAATTATAAAGGAGGGGAAAGGACCCACGTGTGCAAAATGTGTTTGTGGTAGCAAAGCATTGGAAAAGGAGTGGGTGCCCATCAATTGGGGAATGAACAAGTTGTAGTATATGAAGGTAATGGAATCTTATTGTTTTATAAAATGATGAATAAGCTGATTTTAGAAAGAACTTGAAAGATTTATATGAACTGATGCTGAGTGGAATAAGCAGAACGAGGAATACATTGTTCATAGTAATAGCAAAATTGTATGATGATCAACTGTGGAAGACTTAGTACTTCAGTGATCCAAGGCAATAACAATAAATTTTGTGTAGAAAATGCCATCTGCATCCTGAAAAATAATTATGGAAATTGAATGCAAATCAATACATGCTATGTTAACTTCTTTTTCCTGGTTTTTCTCTCTCTCTACTTTTTCCTTTTGTTCTGATTTTTCTTTTCCAACATGATTCATAAAGAAATGTGTATTCAAAAAGCTAAGACACATACATAAGCAGAAAAAAAAAAAAACAATTAAAAATGTCACAACAAATAGATCATGGAGTCAGCAAAACCTGGTTTTGAATCTTCCAAAAGAGCTAGGTGCCACAGGAAATAAGATCATGGAGTCAGCAAAACCTGGTTTTGAATCTTCCAAAAGAGCTAGGTGCCACAGGAAATAAAGTACTAAAACTAGAGGTAGGAAAATCTAATCTAGCTTCAGATGCTTCCTAGTTGTGTGACCCTATTCAAGTCATTTAACACTCACTGTCTTAGGTTCCTCTTCTGTAAAATGAGTTGGAGAATGCAATGGCAAACGACTTCAGTGTCTTTGCCAAGAAAACTTCAAATGGAATCTCAAAGTCAGACATAACTAAAATAAACCCCAAAAAGTCATTGACTAACATTTTATCCCCCTTAAAAAAATCTTCTTCCACAAAAATGAAAATAGTAATACTGGGAAAATCTTCCTTACTGTAGTGTTGTGACTCTCAGAAGAAACATTATAGATTTAGGAGAAAAAAGCACTGAGAAAGGATTTCTATACTTGTCACATAGTAAGCACTTAATAAATGCATGTCGGCTTATTAGCTATCAGATCTCAATTTGTATCTCTGTCCATTAGAGTGAGATTAAAAGTCTAAAGGTCATCAGCCTCAATCAGGAATAATTCAAAGTTAAAAAGCTTCATAGACCCAATAAACACACATTATAAATGAGTACTTGAAAGGAGAAACAGAGACAGAGACATAGGAAGAAAGACAGGGATGAGACACAGGAAGACCTAAATATATAGAGAAGTATATTTAGGAAGCTTTGGTTTTGTATGTAGTAGCAGCCCCAGTGCATAGTGCTAATAAGTTGAGACCTCCTGCCTGATCATATATTGCTTCCTTTCTGTAGCTCATCTGGGACTTATCTAGAGTTCACAGAATGGGTAAAGTGCCCCAGACTGTATTAAATTATTTTCAGTATTGCCGTTAACATGAGGAGAGCTATCCACAATTAAGTTAACCCAACTCAATGCAAGGTGGACCTGCTGTAATGAACTCTCAAACTTATCTGGGATTACTAAATTTAGTAGCAATAAGCTCTACATTCAAGAGAGAATGTATTTTTCCTCAAGATATGGAGAAATGAACACTGGATATAATGGGCGCTGGTGAAATTCTGACATAAAGCCAAAGGCAAACCAGGATGTAAAGGGAAATAGAAAAGACCTGCATGAATACTAGAATGTCTATCTTTGACTCTCTTCTGGGTTCAATTATCACCTCAGCAGGTGAATACTAAGCCTATAACAAATAAAAACATGAATTAAATGTTCATGATCTACCTATTTTTCTGCTAGGGATCAGAGACACAAAGACAAAATCAGTACAGTTTTTGTCCTCAAGAAGCTTGAATTTCATCAGAGGAAAATAGAAGTGCATCAATAAATAAATCACACACACACTAAAAGCTTTGAAGGACAGTCTGCATTACCAATGTGCTTCTGAACATTTTAACTTATATATTCCATGGGGATCTCACACTCAGCATATCTAAAATCATTCATCTCCAAATTCCCTCATGTACCAAAATGCCTGGAATATACTAAACATAATAACTGCTTGCAGGGTAAGTATTTGTTTCATTATTGATTTATATTGGACTATCCTTCTAGTTACCCAAACTGTACATGAGGCTGGATGGGTAGGGTCATCAAGGCAGTTTGTAGGCAGCAAGGAAGTGCACCCAAGATGAGGAAGCCTGAAAAAATGAGAAAACTGAAGAACAATAAGCTAAAGATAACATGGAGGGATAGAATCAAGGTATTTGTAGAGGGGATGACCTAGATAATGAGAAGGGTAGCAAATCTCTTCATCAGTGTATGAATTAAAAGACAAAATAGTGAAAGATGACACCAGAAAGTTTTCTTTCTCTCATTCACCTATATCCATAATCTCATGCCCTAGTTCAGAATATCATCTTTCCCCCAGACCATTGCCATTGTTTCCTCATTAATCTTTTATGTTTCCTGTCTCATCTATTACCCATTCTCCACATAGATGTCAAATTAATATTGTTTAAATCTTCATTTGATCATAATATTCCTCTACTCTAAAATCTTCAGTGGCTTTCCATTGCCCCTAGGAAAAATATAAAACATACTGCATACAATTACCATTACAAGTTCTCCACAAATTGTCTTTTACCTGCTTTTCTAATCTTGTATTATTCCCCATTTAAAATACTCCATTAAGGTCAAATTAGCCTACTAGCTTTTCTCTAAATTTGCCTTCTGTTTCCCATCTCTTTCATGTGGCAAATGTAGTTCTCATTGTCAAGAATGAAATCTCTCTCATCAGCATTCTTATATATCACTAACAAAACCCAATAGTTAGAGTTACAAAAACAAATTCCATTTAAAGTAACTACTGATTGTATAAAATTTTTAGGAATCTATCTGCCAAGGGAAAATCAGAAACTGTATGAGCAAAACTACAAAAGTCTGATTTAACCAACTGGAAAAATATTAAATGCTCTTGGATTGGGAGAGCAAATATAATAAAGATGACAATACTACCGAAATTAATCTATTTATTTAGCACTATACCAATCAGACTCCCAAAAAACTACTTTGATGAACTAGAAAAAATAACAACAAAGTTCATATGGAAAAACAAAAGGTCAAGAATTTCAAGGGAATTAAGGAAAAAAATCAAATAAAGGTGGCCTAGCTGTACCAGATCTAAAATTATATTATAAAGCAGCAGTTACTAAAACCATCTGGTATTGGCTAAGAAATAGACTAGTTGATCAATGGAATAGATTAGGTTCAAAGGACAAAACAGCCAATAACTTTAATAATATAGTGTTTGACAAACCCAAAGACACCAGTTTCTGGGATAAAAATGCATTATTTGACAAAAATTGTTGGGAAAATTGGAAATCAGTATGGCAGAAACTAGGCATTGACCCACACTTAACACTGTACACCAAGATAAAGTCAAAATGGGTTCATGACCTAGGCATAAAGAATGAGATTATAAATAAATTGGAAGAGCATAGGATAGTTTACCTTGCAGACCTGTGGAAGAGGGAGGCATTTATGACCAAAGAAGAATTAGAGATCACTATTGACCACAAAATAGAAAATTTTGATTATATCAAATTGAAAAGTTTTTGTACAAATAAAACAAATGCAGACAAGATCAGAAGGGGAACAATAAACTGGGAAAACATTTTTACAATCAAAGGTTCTGATAAAGGCCTCATTTCCAAAATATATAGAGAATTGACTCTAATCTATAAGAAATCAAACCATTCTCCAATTGATAAATGGTCAAAGGATATGAACAGACAATTCTCAGATGAAGAAATTGAAACTATTTATAGACATATGAAAATATGCTCCAAATCATTATTAATCAGAGAAATGCAAATTAAGACAACTCTGAGATACCACTACACACCTGTCAGATTGGCTAGAGTGACAGAGAAAGATAATGTGGAATGTTGGAGGGGATGTGGGAAAATAGGGACACTGATACATTGTTGGTGGAATTGTGAACACATCCAGCCATTCTGGAGAGCAATTTGGAACTATGCTCAAAAAGTTATCAAACTGTGCATACCCTTTGATCCAGCAGTGTTTCTACTGGGCTTATACCCCAAAGAGATACTAAAGAAAGGAAAGGAACCTGTATGTGCCAAAATGTTTGTGGCAGCCCTGTTTGTAGTGGCTAGAAGCTGGAAAATGAAAGGATGCCCATCAATTGGAGAATGGTTGAGTAAATTGTGGTATATGAATGTTATGGAATATTATTGTTCTGTAAGGAATGACCAGCAGGATGAATACAGAGAAGACTGGTGAGACTTACATGAACTGATGCTAAGTGAAATGAGCAGAACCAGGAGATCATTATATACCTCAACAACGATACTGTTTGAGGATGTATTCTGATGGAAGTGGATCTCTTCGATAAAGAGAGCTTTAATTGATCAAAGATGGACAGAAGCAGCTACACCCAAAGAAAGAACACTGGGAAATGAATATAATCTGCTTGCATTTTTGTTTTTCTTCCCGGGTTATTTCTACCTTCTGAATTCAATTCTCCCTGTGCAACAAGAAAACTGTTCGGTTCTGCACACATATATTGTATCTAGGATATACTGTGACCTATTCAACATGTAAAGGACTGCTTGCCATCTGGGGGAGGGGGTGGAGGGAGGGAGGGGAAAAATAGGAACAGAAGTGAATGCAAGGGATAATGCTGTAAAAAATTACCCTGGCATGGGTTCTATCAATAAAAAGTTATTAAAAAAAAAAAAAAAAAAAGAATGAAATCTCTCCTGGCCTCTACTTCTTAGAATCTCATGCATTCATCCAAAGTCCAGCTTAAAGCTCTTACATGAAGATCAGGCTGAACTCCCTATTGTTACTACACTGATAATTTTTCCTTTAAATTATTTTATCTGCCTATCTACCTATCTGTCTGTCTATCTATCTATATCTATCTATCTATCTATCTATCTATCTATCTATCTATCTATCTTTCTATTATCTACCTATTGCATTGACTTCCCTATGTATAAACTATATTAATTGCTTCCTTCTATTGTCCAATAGAAAGCTCTTTTAACCATGGACAGGCTTTAATTTAATTTCTCTTTTGTTTTGTTTTCCTTTATACCTGCCACAGCACTTTGCTGCTTTATAAGAAGGAACAATATTAATAGCTAATGGCTATTTTGAGGTTTACACTGCTATTTGACTCACAATTCTCACAATAACACTGGGTGCTAAGTGCTACTCTAATTTTTATAGTCATAAATACAAAATAATTGTTGAGTTGTATTGAATTGAAAGATAATTATATTATTATTTGTAGTATATATTGAATCACATGAGTCAAACACCAAACTTCATGAATATTTTTTAAATTTTTTATTTTCAAAACTTATGCATGGATAATTTTTCAATATTGACCCTTGCATAGCCTTGTGTTTCAGATTTTCCCCTCCTTTCCCTTTCCCCCTCCCCTAGATGGCAAGCAATCAAATATAAGTTATATATGTTAAAATATATGTTAAATCCAATATGTGTAGACATACAATGTTGTACAAGAAAAATTAGATGAAAAAGGAAAGAAAATGAGTAAGAAAACAAAATGCAAGTGAACAACATCAAAAAGAGTGAGAATGTTATGTTGTGATCCACATTCAGTTCCCAGAATCCTCTCTCTGGGTGTAGATGTCTCTTCATCACAAGATCATTGGAACTGGCATCAATCGTCTTATGATTGGAAAGAGTAATGTTCATCAGAATTGGTTGTCATATAATATTGCTGTTTCTGTGTACAATGATCTCCTGGTTTGCTCATTTCACTTAGCTTCAGTTCATAAGTCCGTCCAGGCCTCTCTGAAATCATCCTGCTGATTGTTTCTTATAGAACAACAGTATTCCATAATATTCATATCCCATAACTTATTCAACCATTCTCCAATTAATGGGCATCCACTCAGTTTCCAGTTTTCTGCCACTACAAAAAGGGCTGCTACAAAAATTTTGCACATATGGGTCCCTTTCCCTTCTTTAAGATCTCTTTACAATATAAGCCCAGTAGAAACACTGCTGGATCAAAAGGTATGCACTGTTAGATAGCCTTTTGGGCATTGTTCCAAATCTTCATGAATATTTTTTCATGATCTTAGATACATAGCAGATGGGAGGCCATTTACAATTATCTGCGTCTTTTCCCCTCCTGTTTGTCTCACCACATCCTTCAACCCATTACTCTTTGACATCACAATCCATTATCTCCTCTTTTACATCAAGTTGTTTCACATGATAGCACTTCATCAAAATTTCTTCTCTCTTCCTAGACATCATGCTTTCCTGTTCGTCAGCAAATTATCCCCATGGACACTCTGATCATGTTAAATGTTATTACTTTCTCTCTATGTAATGCTTGTTAACTCCCAATGAAAAGCAAACTAAAGCAAAACATACTCAACCCACTCACCCACATTCTTAAAACTCCTGAATGGCTCCACACATCTTCATAATATCTTATACCTCTCATTTCTTTCTTAGTTAAACTTCTTGAAAAAGGTATCTGTGCTTGGAGTTTTAACTTCTGTTCTTATCATTCTCTTTTAATTATTATTTTTTTTTTTGATATGGCTTATAGTCTTATCATTGAGCTAAAACTCTTTGAACTTTCAAATGATCTTTTAATTGCCAAATCCATTGACCTTTTCTCCTTCTCATATATGGAGTATGTATACATATACACTTATATGACTCTATAGGCTATAACCATCTTTATCAAAGTTGTCTATGCTATTAAAAGATGGGTAAAAAACAATGGCTGCTTCCATAAAATTGGTGCTATTCTGAATGCTGCTACTGAAGCATCTCCATTGCCAGAAACAAAGTGTATGAAGGCATATTCTGCATTTGAGGTTCAGCTCAGAAACAAAGGAGGAAAGTGCAATGCAGAGAGAAAGGTCAAAAAATGAGAAAGGAGAAAGGATAGAGTGAACATTTTCTGGTATAGACGTTCTCCAGGCTGGAAAATCGATATCATGGTTTTTTTGTTTCTGGTCTGCCCTTTGGTCTCTTAGTAGCCATGAGAAGATAATAAGGAAAAATGGAAATTGTGTTGAATTTGGAATTCAGTGACCTAAGTTTAGAGTATGACTCTGCCACTCAAAGGATAAGAATTTAAAGTTTAAAGGAATCTAATCCCTTAATTTTACAAATAAGTAACTGAGGCCTAGAGAAGAAGTTTATTTCAAGTCCTCTTAGCCCCTAAATACCTTAGTACAATTATATCACCATAGCACACTGCACAGGTGCTAATTATAAGGACCCTGCTATTGATATGTAAATGCCTCTTTACTGTAAGTATCCCTTCTTCAAGTAGAACTCCCTTGACTTCTTAGGAAAGGTGAGAACACCCTAAAAGGAGATGAGAGAAGAATCAGACATTGTAGTCACGTTCTCTTGGGCTGAAGGGTTTTATACCTCACCCAGAGTTCCCCCACTATCTGTGGCTCTCTACACAGATGTGCCAGCTCAGGCTGGGGCACAGCCCCAGCCATGGCTCCATGCCAGCAGACAGGAACAGGTCTAACGACCTCTGAATCAGCACAGTACTGGTGGCTTCCAGCCCTCTCAGCCCAGAAACACCAAATAAAACTTGGAAAATCAGCAGAAAATGTTTATGAAATCAGGGTGGGAGCCCAGCACATAATCTCAATACAGGCTGTGTCCACACAGGCCCTACCTCAGCACTGGCCCCAGCACCAGCAAAGCAAGACCTCTGAATCAGCAGCAGCAATGATAGTTTATAAAAATCTCAGCCCACGAGGACTTGGAAGGTCAGCAGAAAAAGGTTTTGACCATATACAGTTATTATGGTGACAAAGAAGATCAAAACACATACTCAGAAGAAAATAACAAAGTTAAAACTCCTACATCAAAAACCTCCATGAAAAACAATTTTGGTCTCAGGTAACTGAAGAGTTCAAAAGGGATTTTGAAAATCAAGCAAGAAGGGAGGATTCTTGGAAGATGGAGGAATAAGTTAGTAAATTTCAAGCTCTCCCAATTTCCCCCAAAAATAAAACAAATTTTCACTTCAGGGCAAAAATAGAGAAGTAAAAAACAACAACAACAATAAAACAAGAAGACTTGGGACAGAACAGAAATCTTCCTGATAAAACTTGCAAAGATCTGAAGAAAGACCATAGACCAGAATTAACCTGTCTGAAGTGCAAACACCTTAGGGCCAGCTTTGCAGAAATATCAAGTGGGGACCCCTCAGGCTAGTTGAGTGTGGCTGAAGCCTCAGGAGGAACTATAGACACTTTTACCTCCTGGACTGTTTTTTCCAGAGCGGTTTTGAGTCAGAGAGGACAGAGGGACTCTTAGCTGATTGGGAGTACCAGACCAAGCTGTTTTGCTGTGACACAGATCTGGGCGAGAAGAAACTAGCACCTAGTGAGTGCAGAAGCAATGGGGCAGGAGAGGCTGGTGGCTGTGGTCACTGGCAGGATGGTGGAACTCTTAGTTTGTGATTTCTGGTCAGAATGGAGAGCTGAAGAGAAGCTTGAGGCATTATTTCTCCCTCCCCCCTCCCCACACCATAATTAGAGGTGCTTACACTAATACCTCTCATTAAAAAAAAAAAAAAAAAATGAACCAGCAAAGAAGAAAGAGTCACACCACTGAAACATATTATGGGATCAGGGAAGACTGGGATTCATCTTCAGAGGAGGGAATTTTAGTAAAACAAGCTTCTACAAGTCTAAAAATTAACATAAAATGGTTTCCTGCCCAGAGAGAATGTATAGAAGAACTCAAAAAAGATTTCAAAAATCAAATCAGAGACATTGAGAAAAAAATAAAGAAAAAATTAAAAACATCCAAGAAAAACTAGAAATTATGGGAAAAAATTGACCAATTAGAAAAGGAAGTACAGAATCTCAATGATGAAAATCTCTTTAAAAATTATAATTGGGCAAGGGGAAACCAGTGAAGCTATGAGAGACTAAGAAATAACAAAATAGATTATGAGGACTGAGAAAATAGAACAGAATGCGAAACAACTCATAAGAAAAGCAACAGATCTGGAAAACGGTTCAAGAAGAGAAAATATAAGAATAATTGGGCTGTCGGAATGTTGTAACTAAAAAGAGAATCTTGATGCAATAATGCAGGAAATAATCCCAGAAAATTATTCTGGAGTGATAGAAAATGAGGGAAAAGTAAAATTGATCACCACTTCAAAGAGATCCTTTGTGTAAAACACATAGGAATATCATTGCCAAATTATGAGGCTCCAGATCAAAGAGAAAATTTTGCGTTAAAAAGGAAAAAAAATTCAAATACACTGGAGGTACAATTAGAATTGTACAATATTTATTAACAGCTACCATAAAAGACCACAGATATTGGAATCATATCTATAGACAAGCAAAAGAACTAGGTCTGTGGCCAAAAAAATCATATCAGCAAAATTATCCATAATTATCAATGAGAAAAAAAAATGGACATTTAATAGAATTGTACATTTTCAGGACTTTTTAACAACCACCCCAAAATTAACAGAAAATTTAACATATAAGAGCCAATATCAAAGAACAATTTTAAGGAACTCAACATGGACAAACTCTTTTTTTTTAATATATATTTTATTTTATTTTATAATAACATTATATTGACAGAATCCATGTCAGGGTAATTTTTTTATAACATTATCCCTTGCACTCGCTTCTGTTTTGATTTTCCCCCTCTCTCCCTCCACCCCCTCCTCTAGATGGCAAGCAGTCCTATATATGTTAGATATGTTGCAGTATATCCTAGATATAATATATGTTTGCAGAACCAAACAGTTCTCTTGTTGCACAGGGAGAATTGGATTCAGAAGGTAAAAATAACCCGGGAAGAAAAACAAAAATGCAAATAGTTCACATTCATTTTCCAGTGTTCTTTCTTTGGATGTAGCTGCTTCTGATGGACAAACTGTTTAAACATGGACAAATTATTTTTGTTTTTGCTTTTGTTGAAACTAAAGATATAATATCTTTTTAAAAATGAAATTAAGGGATGAGAAAGGAATGTACTGGAAGAAAGGGAAAGGAAAAAGTGAAATGGTGTAAATTGTTATGAAAAGAGGCAAGAAAGACCTTTTACAATGGAAGGGAAGAGGGGAGGAGAGAATGATTGAATCTTACTGGTCTCAGAATTGGCTCAAAGAGAAAGTATATATATGTCAATATAGGTATAAAATCTATCTTAAATTGCTAAAAAGGAGGAAGTAAATGTGATATGGGAAGAGGGGAGGATGATAAAAGAGAGGACATATTGGGGAAAGGAGTGATCAGTATCAAAACACTTTTGAGGAGGGACAGGGTGATAGGGCAGAGGAAATTATTGGGAGGATATAGTTAGCAATAGTAACTGTAAAAAGAATTTCTAAGCTAGTTTCTCTGATAAGGCCTCATTTCTCAAATATAGAATGAACTTAGTCAAATTTATATATATATGCCATCTCCCAGTGATAAATAATTAAAAGATATGATCTGTGCCCAGGGGACTATAAAATCATGTATATGCTTTGACCTAATAATACCACTACTAGGCATAAATACCAAAAGAGATATACAAAAAGTAAAAAAAAAAGGAAAATGACTTATATGATAAAATATATTCACAGAAACTCTATTTTCAGGGTAAAAAATGGAAATTGAGGCAATACTTATCAATTGGGGAATGGTTCAATAAACTGTACCATTTATTTGTGATGGAATATTATTGTTCTATGAGAAATGATGAGCAGAATATTCTCAGAAAAACAACAACTTGAACAATCCTTCATGAACTCAAGATAGTGAAATGTACTTTATACAAAGCAATAGCTATGTTCTAAGATGACCAGCTGCAAATGACTTTGCTATTCTCAATAGTACAATTATGCATGACTGCTCTGAAGTATTTAGAATGAAAAATCCTATCCATACCAAGAGAAGGAACTAATTGTGTCTGAATACAGATGGAAGCATTCTTTCATTCTCTCTCTCTCTCTTTCTCTCTCTCTCTCTCTCTCTCTCTCTCTCTCTCTCTCTCTCTCTTTTAACTTAATTTTTGACGGTTTTTATTTTCATTAGGATGGGAGATCTCTATTTTCTTAATTATGGGCAGAGATAAGGGAGAGAACGTAAAACTCAAAAATTAAAAAAATGTAAAACAAAAGTTTTGTTCTGAAGGCAATGGGAGAGTATAAATAAATAAAATATTGTTGTTGATGTTGTTTTTAAGGAAACACAATAAGGTGGTTCAGAGAATTAGTGGATGTCTTTAAAACCATTATCTTTTAAAGCATGTTTTTTGTTGTTGTTGTTTGTTTTGTTTTGTTTTGTTTTGTTTTTGCCCCCCAGAGCTATATTTCAGGAAATAATAAGTGAAAACTGTATGGCACAGAAAATAAATCATTCCAGCTCATAAAAAAATGCTAACCAGAAAACTCCAAAATATTTTACAAAATATAAGCAATCAAAAATTGTGTTTCTATAGATGAGTATACATATGTAAAGATAAAGCTCCACAAATGGAAAAAGGTACCACATATGAGAAGGGGTTGTAATTGTGTATAATTGGCTGAAAACAAGGTAGATTAGAAATCTCTAGTCTCATTCCCCACTCCTACCCTTTTCTCAAAGAGAGAATGTCATTCCTGTCAGGTATTTTTCTTTTTCTTTTTCCTTTTTGATTAGAGAACAAGCTTGTGAGTAATCACATGCAGGAGTGCATTGCCCTAGAACCATCACTAGGGCCCTTGTACCCTATCCATAAATGTGAATAATAATATTACTTAATTCCCAGAGTTGATTGAATTGTCAAGTTGTCAGGGATAGTTGAATAAACTGCTGTTTGAGGGCTTTGTTTGAAGACATTCAAAACAGGGTAACCCACAAATGGACCACAAGAGCTGAAATCATTTGTACAAAGTTACAAGATGTTTGCATTAGAACCAATCTCTGACTTTAGAGTCCAGAACACTTATTACAACCTTTTGTGGTTGCAGATGAGATAATATATGGATAGCATTTTTTAAACCTCAAAGCACTTCATAAATAGTGTTTGTTATTATTAATATTTTATTATTATAAATAGTACAAATAGTAATTATTATAAATAAGATATAAATATTATATAATTATAATTATATAAAATTATTATTGTTTTGGTATTTAAAATGAATATGAAAATGACTCTCTTGTGTACTTCACAAAACTTACAAGTCAAAATAATTTTGCTAGTTTGATTTGATCTAAATAAGGTGAGATTTCATGTGAAATGTTAAAGGATTCAAGTACCTAGTAGAATACCTTATACATAGTAGGTGCTGTCAAAGTATAGGGGGCACCCTGTTTTCCAAAGCTAAGCCCTAGCAAGGAAGCTGATCTAGGTTTGGAATACCTTTGTGCTCACCCCCTGGATGATCTCACTCTGGCAAAATAGATTGTTTTGGCCAGCATCAGGTGTTCACTGAGGAACTTATGATTTCATATTAATCAATAACTATTTAGATTTATTGTAGCTCCCTTATTTCTCAGGCGATTCTGATTTGAGAGCTGGAGCTTCAGCTGATTCACTTCAGCAGAAAACAATCAATCACATCTCCTAACAGTCTGCACAATTATTCGCTATGCTTGCTGGTAACTATTGAGTGAAATGAACAAAGTTCTACACTCCTGTTCCTGCCACAGTAACTCTGGTACTGTACTCCACTGAAGGATTACAAGGCTCAATGATCCTTAAGATGTGAGACAATCAACTAAGGAACTATTCCCCCAAGAAGGCATGTATTGTTTCTAAAAGGTCTGCATAAACCTGCCACTGGTAAAGCCCTAAAAATGACTGTGTTGGGTCCCAACACAGTTGGGTTGTAGTTTTTATGGTTTAAAACCCTAATCCTGCCATAAGCTGTTTAACTCCTCCTCAGGAAGATCTTTGCAACCCTGTTTTCCTCCCTTAGAATTTAAACTTCTGTTTAATTCCTGATTCTCTTGTTTCTAGTCGGTTTTGTTTGTCACCCTTAGGTTAGAAACTGGTTCTGGTCCAGTTGACAATGCATAATATATGTCTGTTGAATAGAAAGCAAGGTCAGTCACGTTGCCTGCATCTGACCTATGTGTACTTTACTATAAGTATTCATGCATAAAAGATTCATGCTAGATATGAACAGAATGCACAATGTTAGAGGAAACAAATTTATTCCTATGTGAACTCAGGTGTGTAACTAGAATTTACACACACACACACACATCACACATCATATATCACACACCCATGTTCCCCTCATTGTGCGGATGAGAGACTGAAAATACAGAAAAGTTGGCCATGTTAAGTCCATGCTGCAGCTGGTCTCTGGATTTCAGTCCAGTATTACCCTCACTAGAGTTTACTGTTTCTATGCATCCCTGCTGAATAATGCAGGTGTGCTATAATCCAATGGAAGAAAAGAGCCCCAATAAAACAGAACAGCAAGAATTCTTTGCTGAAACCTGGCCAGTGAATTGCTCTCCATTTTCCAAGTTTCAACAGTTGTACATTCATTGTAGACCAATATGCAATTCTATATTTAGTGGCAGTGTGCATAGCACGATGCAATAAACCTAGAATTACTCTTTTTGATATAGGGTAATTACAGTAAAGAAGAACATTATAATTACAGACTACCTATAGTGTTGCTATAGTTTAGAAAATGCCTTTTATTTTATAAAATCATATAATTGCACAGTGTTCATTTTGAGGGAGGAAAATTGCTTTCTCCACCACTTCAAGTAAGAGAATATAGGTATTGCTTTATGAAAGTGCACTTGTTCCCAGATGTTCCCCATGTTTTCATATTTATGCTAACTTTATTTCTACATGACAACACACAGAGAAGGAAAACACAGAAGGTATGCACGTGAACATCTAGCACTCAAACAGAATGATTTAGTACAAGGACCATGGGAGGCTCCTGCATGAATGTCAAAAAGTGGCTGGTTGATGGCAGCAAGCCAGCTTTCTTCATCTTGTCAAATTCTAGGAGTCATTTTTTTCTCCTTTTTTTCAATTAAAATGATCAAAAACTTATCTACAACAGAGAAAAATACATGCTGCTTTGACTTATATTAAATAAAATATTTTAATATTTTGAATATTTTTATTAGCAAAAGTTATTTTACCTTTCCTTCTTTTCCTTAATTGCCTCCCTCCTTTCTTCCAACTTTTTTTCTTTCCTTTTTTTCCCTTTCTTCCTCTATTCTTCCCTTTTCCCTTTCTCAATGCCTTCTTAATGTTGTCTTTAACTCTGCATTTCCTTCATTCCTTTTCCCCTCCTCACTTTCTCCTTTTCATTTTTTTCTTTTCCTTGCTTCCCCTCTCCTTACCATCCTTCTTTTCTCCCATCCTCCTTTACTTTTTCTCTCCTTTCTTTTTCTTTCTCTCTCTCTCTTTCTTTCTTTCTCTTTCTTTCTTTCTTTCCTTCTCTTTCTTTTTTCCTTCCTTCCTTCTCTTTCTTTTTTCCTTCCTTCCTTCCTTTCTCTATTTTTCCTTTCTTTCTTTCTTCTTCCCTTGCTCCATTTCTCATTCCCTTGCTCCCTTCCTCTTTCCCTCCCTCTCTTCCTTCCCCTTGTCAAAAGTAAAATTAAACAAAGGCAAGTTCCTTTGAGCAAGATAACATTTTATTTTTAGAATGCAAACTGACCAACAAAATGAGTTTTTGCCTTGGATTCCAAGCCAAATATCCAAAGCTGAAGACGTAACTCATTTTTTATGGATTAGAACAAATAACAGAGCAGGATAGGAAACATCATGGAGTTGAGGACAACATGATTGATCACATAGCTGAGGAAAGGGAAAGGATATGATTCATTAGAAGTTGGGAATTGTAGTTGTTAACAACTTTCCCCTCTCCTTCTTTCCTTCCCTTCTGTGACAAAAAAAATGTACATTGTTAAGAGTCGACTCACAAGGTTCAGACTTCTAGTGGGTCAGACTTCTTTTGATAGCAAACCAAATATCCTTGATAGACAGCTTGCTGGTGTCAAGAAACTGGACCAGACTCCCTAGTGTTCACCTGTATGTCCTTACAACAGCATAAATCCTTGATGCTAGAACAAAATAGTAATTAGCAAGAGAACTGGATCTCTAAACTTCACTCAATACAGACCAGCCAAATTTTTTCACTAAGTTCAGATTTGACAAAGAATTATGTCTTAGGTAGTTACAAAACAAAATCAATTGCAAATTGGATCAATATAATATACATAATTAATTTTATTTTCTACCTCCCTCCCTTCCTTCCTTCCTTCTTTCTTTCCCTTCTTCCTTTTTTCTTTCCTTCTTCCTTTCTCTCCCTTCCTTCCTTCTTTCAATGAAGTCTAGTGATAAACATTAAATCATGTTTCTATGATCAAGCTTCCATAAATATTTTATCTCTATATTTTTACACAGACTCATAAATCTCAGAAGACTTTAAAAAATAGTTAACATCTGAACCAATAAAAACGGGCAATCTTGCCCACCAGGACAGAACCTCCCCCTAAAGTCCCAGTAGCTCATAACACTGACCTATAGAGGTCTCCAGCAAGGAGCAATCAGGATCTGCTCTACACATTAGCATTTTCCTCTGCTTCTTTCCAAAGATCCTTCTTTCTATAAATGCAATGTGCTAATTTTAAACAAATCTTGCCTCTTGCTGTTCTCAGTAAGTCACTACTCCCTCTTGCTGTTCCTATTTGCTGTCCTCAGCAGCTCAATTCAGAACCCAGCATTTGGTATTGTTATAGGTCTATAGTTGGTGGCATTTGTTCCTTTCCCTGGAGACTAGCTCTCTTTAGCTGGATTACTGGGGAAGAATACCCTGGGGATGGGATAAGGGATCTTTATAGTTCAAAAACAAACTTGCTGAACAGACTATTCACTATTCTTATTAAGCTTTCTTTTGAGCTCTTAAACCTAAAGTTTTACATCTTAACAAAATCTCTCAGAAGCTATTGAAATCATCTCTGCTTGCTCCTTAGAAGTTTCTGTTCTTTATTCCATTTTTTGCTCATAGTAATGCATTGTCATTTGGATTCTCTTTCCTCTCATAACTCTGACAAAAGGTGTCCTTCTTGAATCTGTACTTATGGTTAGATTAGGAATACTACCTTTATTTTTTCCTAATTGTCCCTCCTATCCATGAATTTACTTCTGAAAAGTGGGCAAGTGTACACAAATGATTATGATTGCTTCCCAAAAGATGTAGAAAAAGAAGGAAAGGAATGAAATTTCCTTGTTTTTCTTCACACTGGGAAGGGTAATGTGTGGGACAGTGACCCTTACCCAAATTAAAATCAGAGCCACAAGGTAAAAAGCAGAAAAAAGCTTTTGTTAGGATCTTGTGAGAAAGGGCAATTCCCAACAAAGTATTGTTAAAGGAGTGCAAAGCACAAACTGCAGAAGCCCTCACCCCTTCACCTTTTCTCCCATTATATAGGGGAATCCAGGCTTACATCCTAAACTGGAAATCTATCCCAGAAACAAAGAATACCTGTAAATAACAAACTATTTACCTGTTAAGTACTTAAAAATTAATTTAAAAATGGGGGGGGGAATTAGGAGGGAAACGTTCCAACACAAGTCAGTATTTGATTCATGGAAATTCTTTGAAGATATGAAGATAGCACTGTGCTTATTATTATAGCATCAGAGTATCTTGGGTCACACAGAAAATTGAATATGTAGCATAGGATTTCAGTTCCTATGACATCAAATGCAGCATTTCATTTCCTAAATCATTCTAGAGAAATGTGATTCTATAATGCTTATTCTAGAAATTAAACTAAACTAAAAATTGTTATGCCACAGTTCTCTTTAACTGTCCTGACTCAGTTTCCTTGTACAAGTTTCCCTTGTCCCAGTCTCCCTAATTACTCCCCTAAGCTGTAAATCTCCCTCTGGTCCATGAAGGCTGAGGACCAATTAGTCTAAGGTTATAAATTGTTAGCCCAAGCAAGATAAACAAGAGAGTAGACCTCCTGATTATCTTCTGTCCTTGAGAATTTACAACAACCCTCTAAAATATTCCAAGATATTTCACTAACATCTTTATCTCTGGGTATTCAGACATCCTGTCTCTGGGTTCCTTTTTGATTCATAGCCTTTTCCCACTGGGCTTCCCGCTCTTTCCTATTCTTTCCCTCTTCTTTGTCTCACAAAAGGTATATAAAGGTTAGAGATTCTCCATTCATTGCTGGAGAATGGCGGCTGGCGGTGGATGCTGGACGCTGGATTCTTTGAGATGATAGTCTCCTCCAGACCTGGGACCAACATGAATTCCTTGGTCCCAGTATATCTTTATCTCTGTCTGACTGGACAATTTGAGACGAGAGTCCTGTCCAGTCAATCTTACTCTTCCATTAATAAAATATTAAAAACTCTCTAATCTCTCTCCTGCCTCAGTTTCTCTGGCATTACAAAATTAAAGGAGATTGTTAGAGTTTTGTGAATTGTTAATATTGGTCAAAGTTTTTTTTTTTCTCTTTTACTGCAAAAATTTCAAGGAAACATGTACTCAGTTATACAGGATGACATTTTCAAACAATTTCTACTCAAAATTCATGAATATGATATATTTAGGAACTAATTTATTGACAAAGAAAAACAACTTTATCTTTAAAAAATAATGGAAAGTCTGATGGGAAAAAAAAGGAAAAATGTTTTTGTTTAATGTTATTTCATTTTGAATTAACAATAATCCTCTATGATTTCTGTCAACAAGGTTGTATTATATATTCTTTGTTTTACTATTGGAATATTTTTTCAAATCTCCAGAAATGCAACCAACTTTATGGTAACGCAAAGTCCCACAGATCTAATTTAGTACCTGCCTAGTGTAAGAGTTTGTAAACATAGTAAATATGGTTGGATACATTGGTCTTCTCCACTCATTCTGAAGTTGCCAATCAATTAATCAACCAATACTTTTTGCTCTCCAGATGTGCAAAAATGGTATTGAGGAAGGGAAATATTAAATTATTTGCAGTTTGGTCAAGTATAAATTAGTTGTCTTGAGACAGAATAAGATTAGATTTTTCTATTTCTCCTTTGCTTTCAAATGTGCTAACTTTAAAGAAAACTAATAAGAGTCAGAAGAACCTTGCCTTAATACAACTCTAAGATATGTTAGGTATGTAATCATTAGTAAGTACTTCTATTTAGGTCCTAATACTTATATCTGTAAAACAAAGAAATTAGGCTAAATGTTTTCTAAAGTTTCTACCATCTCATTATTCTATTGTTTCACAACATATGTTTTTCATATTTACTCTTAATTTGTAAATGGATGTCATTTCTCAATAGCTACAAAACTAAGGTAGAAATAAAGCATAAATATTAAAGACCATATCTGTGATTTCACTGATGGAAAAAAAACTCCACTGATATAAATCCAGAACTCTGTTACTATATACAATCTTAGTTGTTTCTTGGTGTGGAGGGGATTGAGAGATTAATTAGTTTGTCTGTAGACTTTCTATTGAATTATATCAGAAGTCTGACTTGAAATTGGACCTTTTCAACTCCAATGTCAGCCATCTATCCACTAAAATATGTTGCTTCTCAATCAGTCTACATATATTTATTAAATGCCTTCTCTATGCCAAATACTTTGCTAGGGCTGAAAATATACAAGGATAGGCAGATCAATAGATAGAAAGGTAGATAGATAGATAGATCACAGGGAAATTATAATCTCAAATAATATTCTATATAGTTTAAGTGGATGGTAGGGGAAATTATTGAGTGACTACCTTTTACTTTGGTGTAATAGTAACAGAAAGCTAATTTCGGGAAACTAGCTAAAATAATGTTTCCCTTACTGAGAAAGCTGTAGGGGGCTGCTAGGTGCTGCAGTGGATAGAGCACCAGGCCTGAAGTCAGGAGGGCCTGATTTCAAATCTGGTCTCAGACACTTAATACTTATTAGCTGTGTGACCCCGGGCAAGTCACTTAACCTCAATTACCTTGCACAACAAAAGACAAAGCAAAAAAAAAAAAAAAAAGAAAGAAAGAAAAGACATACCTCTTGGCCCAAGTCTTCTGGGAGTGTTTGCCTCATTCTTCACTTTTATTGTGTGGACATTTACTAAATCTCTAGAGAAAATAATTTAAAGTAATACAGAAAAATGTAGTCCCATTTTCAGATATATTTTCTACACAACACTAAATATGGAATCTAATTTGCATTTTTCTCTTACAGGATGTTTGGCAACATGGAGAGGCAGTCTAAATCTAGAAAAGTGGACCACTACTTCCCACCCACATTGATGATTTTGATGCCTTTTTTACCTGAACACTTAGTTACCATGGTGATGGACACCACAAGTATGCATAGATTATATTGATATAAAGACATATATAAATCAAATTTCAGCTCCTATTCAACATCTTCATTTAAAAAGACACTTTTTTATATCTTCATAATTGTGCTAAATGATATCCAACCCAAAACACATGTATTATAAAAAATAAGTTCCAAACACAAATTCTGAAAGTGTGAATTCCTAATACTCATCTCCAGCTGATAGAGGCATATTCATTCTATTATCTGGACAAAGCCTTTCTTAGTAGTAAACAGATTAGATTTCAGTGGACATTAGCATTTAATTCTTGATGTTTTCTTGTAAAGAGAATAAGTAGATTGATTAATTACATCTTGAATTCAATATAGATAAATTAATGTCACATATTTAAGATAGAAAATGATCTATAATTTCCTTAAATGATAATATATGCTTTCCCATATTTTCTCCCGCTGATAGTCTCTTTTACTTTTTCCTTCCTTCCTTCTTTTTTTCTCCTTTTTTACTTCCTCTTCCCTTCCTCCTACTTCCCTCCTTTCCATTTCCCATTCCTCCCTCCCTTCCTCCCTTCCTATCTTTCTTTCTTCTTCCTTTCCTTCCTTCCTTCTTTCCTCTCTCCTTTCCTTCTTTCCTTACTTCTTCCCTCCCTGCCTTCCTTCCCTGGAATAGATGAATAAACATCTCAATATACATATTGTGTAAATAAATATACATATTATTTATACTAATATAATAGAGAGAAATAAATTTTTAAGGTTTTTCCTAGGAATAATATTTAAACATTGCTTAGGATCCCTCAATTAACCCACCTGATAATTCTCTTTCCTCTCTCCTCCCCTTTCTCTCCTATCTTCCTGTTGAGTGAAATTAATTTTTATACTCAACTTTGTGGGTGTTCTTAGTATTTTGGCCATTCATATAAGAGTGAGGTTCAAAATTTAGCTGCTTTTCCAATCATTTCCTCCTTGTTACACATCTATTTATCACCCTGATTATATGATATGTTTTTCTTTAACTTCCTTTATCTTCCCATTCTGTATATCTCTTTTATCCTTTCATTCTAAATACCATCAACACATTATAAAATCATTTCCAAACCATGTCTAGGATTCCCTTTATGAATCTTGATAATAATGTAGAGTTCAAAGAAGATAGATATATACCATTTCTTTACATTTGCATGTAGGCAATTTATCCTTATTTGTCACTGATTATTTGTTTACCTTTATTAGTGTTTTATACACTTTTATGCTTGAATTTCAAAGTTCCCTTACAACTATTTTTTAAAAAATCTGAAATACTAAGAAGTCCTTGATTTCATGAAAGAGCCACCTTTCACCTATAAGAATCACTCTCAATTTTGCTGAATTATTTTTAGCTTTAAGCCCTTGTCCTTGACCTTTCAGAAAAAAAAAAATCCCACATTTTCATTCCTTTATAATAGTGGCTGTTGAATATTATTTGATACTGATTGTGACTCCTGTATACTTAAACTCATCCTCTCTCATCTTCTAACTGCTGGAAGTAATTGTACTTTGACATGGAAATGTCGAGTTTTAACTAAAACATCCTTGGGACTTTTTATTATGGGGTTTCTTTTATGAAGTGATCAGTGGATTTTTTTTCTATTTTCCCTTTGGTTTCTAAAGTGTTTGGCAGTTTTCTTTTAAGATTTTTTGAAATGTTAAGTCTAGGTTCTATTTTTGGTCATAATGGTCATATAGTTCATGACTATATGATTTTTGTTTGTGTTTGATTTCTTTTCCAGGGCAGTCATTATTATTATTGGTTATTTTATAATTTCTTCCTTTTTTTTAAAGTGTTTCACCTTACTTTTAATATTTCTTTTTCTTCATGAATTCATTGGCTTCTATTTCCCCATTCAAATTTTCAATAGTATTTACTGGATAAGCTTTTGGTCTTTTGTATCTAGATGTTAATTTCCTATTGAATTCTTTCTTACTTAACTGTCATTTTCCCCAAATAGTTGCCTCAAAACGTTCATTTCCTATGTTTGTTTATTTATGTTTGGATGTATGTCAAAATAGTGTTCTATTAGATATTCATGATCAGACAGCTGGGAAGCTCTCTTGGTTCAAAGTTGCAGAATTATAGGTTTCCTTTTAGTATGTCTTTGTTATTTGTAATGTTCTCTGGTCAGTTTTCTGGGGTCCCTGGGAGCAGCCTTCATTTTAGTCAAAGTAATCACCATGAGAACAGCCAGGTGTTAAAGTCCAAATCCTTTCTCTCCTTCCTGGGGCTGGGCAGCTTTCTGGAGAGCCTTTTAGACTGGCCTTGGTCTCAGTGGGAGAAGTGCAGGAGGCCAAGTTAGCCACCAGGAGCTTGACTGAAGGTGAAATGAATTTCTGTCTCCTTGGCTCCAAGAACTTCTAGTGTGCTTGTCCTCTGTGGCTCTCAGTCCCTGCTTATAAGCTGCATACTGAGTATAAACCAATTATTATATCATTAGGAAAGCATTATTTGTTACATTAAATCAATCATATTGAATGATGCTAAACTAGATAACCATTGTCTCATCAATTCCATTTAGTTAGTACCTTGCAAGCATCCTTGTTTCAAATTCAGAGTTCTGGCCCACAACATCTCCCACTTTCTTTTGTTTTAGAACATAAGGTGGTCACACCCCACCGTGACTTCTCAAGGAAGTGAGAACCCCCAAAAAGGAGGTGATCACACCTTCCATGACTCCTCAAAAAGGAGTGAAAACACCATAGAAGAAGGTGATCATGCCCTTCTTGACATCTCAGGAAGGGAGTTGAAAACACCAAAGGAAATGGGGAATCAAATCAGATTAGTGGGTTTCTGAAGGGTCTCACTTGAAACAGGCATATAAAAATCCATCACCAAGGGAGATATTACACATAATTACATAAGCACATAGCAACACAGGCTAGTAATGATGTAACAAATATGAATCTATGTGAGGAATTATACATGTCCCTAAGTCCTAGAAATAGTCCAAAAGAAATCTATTGTCCATCTCTTCATGTGTTAGGGAATCCAATGATTCCTGCAGATTTTGAAGTCCTGCATCAGTCTTATCAACAATTTTTCATGTCAGGAAATACAATG
Source organism: Antechinus flavipes (assembly GCF_016432865.1). Lineage (NCBI taxonomy): Eukaryota > Metazoa > Chordata > Mammalia > Dasyuromorphia > Dasyuridae > Antechinus > Antechinus flavipes. The sequence goes on along the minus strand of NC_067398.1, from coordinate 39,347,355 downwards.
ATTCCTGCTGGTTTTGAAGTTCTGCAACAGTTTTATCAACAATTTTTTTTTTTTAATCTCAGGAAATACAATGATTCCTGAGGGTTTTGAAGTACTATAAACAGTCTTATTATCAGCCATGTTCTTTCAGTGTCAGATGTTTCTTAGGTCTTCTCCTTTGTTTCAAGGTTTTTCTCTTTTTTTCTGTCTCTTTCCAGGTGCTCCTTGGCACACATCTGATTCCTACTCCATCTGTAGAAATACAAGCAAACCCTTTCTCCCAAGCAGTTGACCTATCTAGTCCCTTCTATTTTTAGCTCTCTCCTCATCATCTGGCAATTACATTGGAGCTGCTCATTATATTGGAGCTGTTTGCACTGGACACTGTCCTTCTGCTGGGTTAAAAAGCCTATATTGTCCCCAATTGTAATCCCTTTATGCCATCTGATTGCTTTTAGGCTGATTGATCATATAAAAGTCCTGAATTTCTAAAGACTCTTTGGGTATAAAGTTGGCTGCCATCATACCCCACCTGTTTTTTGTTTGTTTGTTTGTTTGTTTAAGGTTTTGGAGCTGGGCCCTTCCTCTCATTTACCTGGATCAATCTACATTCTGAAGCTCAGTGGAAACCCTTGTGGCATTTTACACCCAGGGTTTTAGGTTTTCTCTCACCCTGTCTACTCTATCTCTACACCTACAATGAACTTTCAGATGCCCTATTTTTCCACATTGTGAAATGGATTCCACATTCAATCCATCGATTGAAAACATTAATGAGTTTCTCTGGAAGTCCCTTTCCAAGAGGGACCCTGTCTTCCCATGTTTTTCATGGTCTGGGTATAATAAGCACTTGTGCCCACTGTGGTACAGTGTCTTATGATCTCCTCTAAGGGAGCATCTCTGTGTAGTCCCCATATAATTCTTCTACAAATCTCACTAAGATTTTCCTGAGCCAGTTGTCTTATCATAATTCTTGTAACTGCATTTTCTCCAATTGTTCATGTGACAGCTGTCTGCCGATGTCTTACAAAATCCACAAAGAGTTCATTGGGACCTTGCTCTATTTTTGTGAAGGCTTCCCCTCCATCTTTTCCTGGGAGAAAGTCCCATGCTTTGATTGCAGCAGCAGCAATTTGTTCATATGCTGTCAAAGGGTAATTAATCTGTGCTGAAGTGTCTGCATACTGACCTTTATCTTATAGTTGGTCAAAAGTGATTTGTATATTAATTCCAGTTTGCTTATTGCATTGGGCTTGTATCCTGCATAATTCACTATACTCTAAAAGCCACAAGTTTTGTCCAGGTTCTAAATATGTCCTTGCTATGGATTTCCAATCACTAGGGGTTAAGATTTCATAAACCAAATTCTCTAGTAACATCTTTACATAAGATGATGTAGCCCCATAAAGAGTACAATCCTTTTTCAAATTCTTAATTTTTCCCAAATCAAAAGGAGTGTATTTTCTCCTTTGTTGACCTCAAGAATCAAGCTCTTCAATAACAGGATATTCATTTATTTTTAAATTAGATATATCATGTCCTTTTTTAGCCTTAACCAGTGCCTTTTGTAATCTTGTCATAGGCTGCTTCATAGATGGTGCTGATTGGGTCACTGCCTCTCCCCCTCCTCCTTCTCCCTCCACCCATGAAGAGTTAATTGAAGGAGATAGGTTAGGGGATGGGGAATGCCCTAATAACTCCTGCTGTGAAGCACCACACTCATTAATTTCATCAGCTTTTTACTTAATTCTATTCTTGTCTAATTCTTCATTATTTTCACTTTGTTAGTATCCCCCACCTTCTGCACTTTCTTCTTTTTCCTTATTCTATAACTTATATACTTTCTTAAAGCCAATTGTATTAAGTTATATGCATAAAGTGCTTCTTTAGAATTTGCGGCAGGTCCATTGTCATTGTAGTATTCACATAGTTGCTCTCCTACTAATTTCCACTCATCTGGCTCTAATTCTTTTTCCTTAGAGAACCAAGGAGATGTGTATTGTAATGTTTCTAAAAGTTCAATGATCTGCTCCCAAGTTACAATAAAACCTTGGTTTTTCATAAGTCTGACAATGCTCTCTACACATTTTCCTTGAATTGGAAAAGAAGGCTTCTTTCCAAATAGCTGTTCCATTTTAGCCGAAGCATTAGTTTAATCCTTTACAAAGTTTCCTTCTTGTACTCACTCTAATTTCTGGGTCACAGATGAAAGTTCTTGGTCCCATGTTCATATGCTTGTGGTCCCTGGGAGCAGCCTTCATTTCTGTTCAGTAATCACCAAGAGAACACCCAGGTGTTAAAGTCCAAATCTTTTATTATCTCTTTCCCAGGGCTGGGCAGCTTTCTGGAGAGCCTTTCAGACTGGCCTTGATCTCAGTGGTGGAAGTGCAGGAGGCTAGGCCAGCCACCAGGAGCCTGACTGAAGGTGAAATGAATTTCTGTCTCCTTGGCTCTGAGAACTTCTAGTGCGCTTGTCCTCTATGGCTCTCGGTCCCTGTTTATATGCTGCATACTGAGTATAAACCAATCATTATATCACTAGGAAACCATATTTGTTATAAGATTAAATCAATCATACTGAATGATGATAAACTAGATAACTACTGTATCATCAATTTCACTTAGTTAGAACCTTGTAAGCATCCTTGTTTCAAGTTCATCTGGCCCACAGCAATTATTCTTCTATATTCTGAGATGTTTGAAGTGAGATCCTGTTCTGGGATTGTGATGGGATGCACATCACTGTTGCTGCAGTCCTTTGCACTTTTTCTTTTTTTTTTCCCTATACCTACCCCTGATTTTCTTTCTAGGGACAGATAACACCACTGACTTGCTGTCTCATGACAAGTAACCTTTCCAATATACTCTAAATCTGCAATCTAGAATTGGACATTTGGCAGCAAAGTTCATAGTTGATCTCCATTTTAATTGGAGTACTATGATATGGGTTTGGAACATTAGCCTTTCCCAGTGCTCTGTTGTGTTCTGTGGGCATGTGTACTCCTACCCATATCCTGTCCCCACTATCTGACTAGCTCTTTGCTCCTTATATCTGGCCTGGAGAAAATAACTCATGAAAATTTTCTGGGTTTTTCTATATGGATTTGGAATATGCATTTAATAAATCTGTTTGGTCAATGGACTCATCTCCATTTTATCTTTCTTCTTCTCCATCTTGGTCCTGTTTCTTGCAACATACTTTTAAATTTAATCTAAGTATTTAATAATTTCTCTATTGATATCTTAAATATAGTCAAAAAACAAGGCGATAAATCAAAGTTTGATTTATAGCATTTGTTCATTTCTGAGATACAAATGCTCATGCTGACAATTTAAAAATGAGTTTTTATGGAGTCATCTAAGAATACCCTTGTCTGTATTCAAATCTGGCAATTCTGATGACAATTCTGACAATGACTTCCATCTTTGTGATTTTCAGCAGTCTCTTACTCGATTTAGTCCTTAGTTTCCCATATATAAAATGAATGTATTGGATATGATCATGTCTGGTCTATTCCACTTCTACAGCCATGATCCAATGAAATTCACAATTAGATAATAAATAATAAATCTGTTTCTTGCATTAGTGTACCTTACATTCTTAAAAAGGCAATAGTCATATTCTCTTTTTTTAGAATATTATGTAATCATAGAATTTTAAAGCTGGTCTTAGAGATCATCTAACCTAAATCCACCATTGTGCCAGTGGTAAACTGATTTCATTCTCTCTTATCTCCTCAGCAATTAGCATCTTATATTATCCCCTCTCAATAAATATTTCTAGCATCATGAACTTACAAGTTGCTCTGAATGACTCGGAGGTATTTAAAATTTATATTAACATTGCAATTATTTCTATTACTATTCTGCATTTATCATTTTCTAAGAACCTCTAAAACACTCATTGAAACACATAGGGGCTTGGCAATTGATAATACTGTAGTCCTTAATATCTCCCCAATCCTCAAGCAAAATGCTACAAAATGCTTGTAAAATTTCACATTTCTGAATGGTTTTCCTCCCCCCTGTCTTTCTCTAAATCCCCAGCCAATAGTAATGTTGAAGAATAGTTGTACTCCCCAGTGGTTTGGTTGGTTGATCTCCCAGTCATCTTTTAGTCACAAGCCAAGGGGGATATTGGCAAACATTGTTCAGCACAAAATAAAGTAATAATCTTTATAAGGATGTCTACACACATCTAAACCTGTGGGGTCTTAAGAACCACAAAGTGATTGTGAACATAGGTCTCCTGGGTTAATAGCTGGGAATCAAATGTATTAGAAAGTCCAGGAGGAAGGGACTGATAAGAAACAGTCTTTGTTCCTCTGGATATAGAAATACTAAAGATAAAACTAGAGTACATTTTAGAGTATGGCCCAGTCAAACTTCAGAGTAAAACATGGAGTGAATATTGAAAAGAAAAGCAGTGAAGCAGTTTTGATTTTTGTATAAGACTCAGTTTTTGAACTTCAAAAATAAATTATTTTTCTGGTCATTTTTAATGGTACTAAAATTTAATGCTCTTATATACTAGCACTGCATGTGCTTGTTTAGATTTTCTTAAAAAAAAAAATCATGCAGTGCACCTAAGTCTAGATCTTGATTTTTTTTTTTTAATGGAAGAAATACAAATCTATATAAGACAGATTGATTTTGCTTCTGAAATATTCTACAATTAAGAACTAGAAGATTAATGGACCATTTGAAAGCTAAAATAACTCATGTCATAGAGAGAATCATAGATTCTAATTTGGATGATATCTTGGAGGTCATGTAGTTCAATCTTTTCATTTTAGAGATAGGAAAACTGAGGCTTAGGGATTAACTGACTCAGCAAAGAGACTACAAATAGAAAGTCACAGAGTTTAAATGTGAATTTTTCCATTCTTGAGATTTCATTCTTTCTGCGACACCATCCCACTTCTCTGAGATTTCATTCTTTCTGCGACACCATCCCACTTCTCTGATTTGAGATTTAGAATGCAAGACAACTCGAATTGCAAAACTCTGTCTCTAGAATAGTAATTAGCTCTTATTTCTGGTCATATAAAAAAGATAAACACTACATTTTGTAACTGAGAGTCAGCATAGTTCAGTAGTGAAAGTGCCACTGCTAGTCTTTGGTGAGAGGATCAATGACATTATGAGGTGATGTCTTGACTTGTGTGTGAATTGGACTTAAGTGAGGCAGAATTGCACAAAGTCGTCAGCTTTTCTTTCTCTTCAGTCAGGCAAGTAGAGAAGCAAGACCAAAGTCAGGATGACTGCTGATGGCCCAGGATGCAGTGGAGGAACTTAGCATCTTCAGTGTCATAGGAAGCTCTAAATGCTTCTGTTACTTTCTAGGTCTGGAACAAATTGTTTTCTTCCCATTCTGGGGGACATCTTCACATGCTTGGGCAAGATACTTCCTTAACTCACTGACAGGTTTGATGTTTCTTAGTTATCCAAACTAGCATAAAGTGTCCATGTGAAGAAGACTTCAGTTCCAATGCTTTGTATTTAATAGATCACTGGCCATATGCAAGTTTCTTTATCTCTCTGAACCTCATAGATATTACTATGAAATTTTCCTGGAGACTCCCTTCAACTCCTTCCTATGAACAGGTTATTTAATTGTTAACTGATTGAATCTGATGCTTTAAATGTAATTGAGCTCACCATGGCAGACATTTTACTATGGAATCTTTCCATACTTATTTTTAAAAGACCCAGCTTTTTTTTTTTTGGGGGGGGGTGGAGTGGGGAGGCTCATAACCATTTCTTCATAACCATTTCTCCTTAAGCCTTCTCTACAGAAGCCCTGTGTTAGAATAAAGTTTATTGACATTTCTTGATCAATTTTTCCCAAAATGATTGAGCTAAATCATACATAACCCTATCACTAAGATGGCAGTGTGATTGACTTCTTGAAACTTCTTTTTTTACAATTTCTACCTTTTATCTTCTTTATCATTGTGAGAACTATGAGGAAAAATGCTTCAATAAGTAATCCTTTCCTTTTTAATATGGAAAATTTTTCCAACCTTTTCTTGATAATGTGCAGTTGAAGTTTTGAAAATGTTTTTCTTGCTTTCCTTAGGTACATTTTTATGTCAGGAATACATGAGGCAAAGTTTTTTCCCCCCTCCAGTTGGCTACTTTCTTTTATTTTAAACATTGATTTTATTCATATAAAAGCTTTAATATTCCTCTCTTTTCCTCCCTCCTTCTGAACAAAATGAGGTGAGATCTTTCAAGATAGTTGTGAAAATCAAGTAAGGCTTCATCTGCTTCAGGGTTTGAGTAGGCCTGAAGGACTTTGAAGATTGAGTCAAGGGCATACCTAAATCCCCTTCCTGCTATCCTCCCGTGACATCAGCCTCTCCCTATTTCAGTCAAATTTGGGCAACTATGAACTATGAATTCAAGTTCAATTTCTTGGGTAGTTCCCCCATTTAGAATGTAAGATCCTCAGCCAATAAGGAAGAGGGTCAGTGGTGGGAAGGGGTATTTGCATTAGGGATTAAAAGTGTTGACCCTGTCCCCAACTGTGCTTCCTCCCTTCAATTGTCTGCTCCAAGAGTGGGACGTCCTTCTTGCAAGAATGTATAATAAACTTTGCTTTGCTTCTAGAGATCTCTCCAGCTTTTTTTTATTAAATGGTGACCCCTCACCATTTCTGAACCACACACTTCCCTCCCTCCTTCCTTTCTCTCCTTGAAGTCAGGTGCTATCTTTTGCCTCTTTTGGTATCTCCAGTACTGAGAACTGTTCCTGGAAGCCATTAGGTACTTTAAAAAATGTTAATGATTGATTCATTGATTAGGAAATTCCAATTAAGAACCCCCTTTCCACTGGCACAAATGGACATGTGTTGTGAAATATATAATCTGTAGAGAGTTGCTTATATTATTAGAGGTTACTTGACTTGCCCAAAGTCTCACAATCTATTTATGTCAGAGTTAGAACTTGAATAAAGGCCTTCCTGATTCTGAGATTATGTGCCTGCAGCTTCCATCTCCACATATATCTCTCCAGAAGAGATTATTCAGAATCAAACATTTTCCTCAGAAGAAGTTGTATTGCCAACTCAGTAAATCCCTTACTCCAATATATGCCTCATTCTCAGGCTATTGTTTGCCAAACAGGACTCATTTATTGCTCTACATATACAAGATCATGCCAAAACCCCTTGGATTAGCTGGAATTTCAGTAACATTTCCATCACTGTTCTCTCTCTGATAGAGGGATTAATCAATTTTTGTTTTATTAAGTCCAAAAGTTTACAGATTATGTTAGCTTTCTGTCATAATTCATCAAGGCAGGGGTGTGCTGCTAAATGTTTAATAATCAACTCTCAGAAAAAGCAGGGTATGCAAAACATACTTTAAATTTTAATCTGCACTGTGAATGTTTTCTTCATTACTTTCTTAAGTATAGACTATCAATAAAAACAACAAACCTAGCTGTGATTTGTAGCCTTTGCTGATTTCCAAGGTGGGGATGCTCAAACTTGTAATTCCACAACTGGCTCTTGTGAGCTGGTTGGAGTTAGCTCCAACACATCTCTGAACAAATCTATCAATTTTGATGATATCTGATCATTTGCATTTTCTATTTCTCTTCTAATGCACTAAGCATAGGATAAAGCAGGGTTGATTTGTCACAAAAGACCTTTATCCAAGTTTATAGGTTGCTTCTAGCACTCTGGAATTTGGACAAAAAAAGTTAACAGTCATATCTCTTTATCCTCATCAAATCCCTTTTTCCAAGTTTGAAGAAACTTGTTTTGATGTATTCTAATAGAATCATAGAATAATTGAGTTTTAAATGTCCTCAGAGGTTATCAAGTCTAAAGCATACCTGATCCATGAATTTGCTCTATAACATCCCCTATCCATGTGCACCTAGTTTTCATTTGATGGCATCTAATAATATAGAATCTCTCAAAGGGAGTACATTCCATTTATGAATATTTTTAAATATTAGAAAGTTTTATTAGAAAATTTTGTTTTCCTTCTAATGAGCTGGATTTGGCTCCAGTTAAATGTTAACTTACTAGTCCATTGGAATCAAATCCTGCTTTCACATTATAATAATACTTCACTATAATGGTCACATACTCCCCACATCTTCTCTCCCACAGACCAAAAAGAAACAAACAATAGCATGCACATAGATGAAAATCTTTTAATATATTTTATAATCGTTTATTTTCTTTAATTTCACTTGAATATTAGCCTTGTGAGACCGTCCTGCAAAGTTAGCCATATGATTGTGTCACTATTTCAAAGTGTTCAATGCCATCCTCAATTTTACTTTCCATTTGCATTGTATTGAATAAAAATCTGAGAGGCAAGGTTTCCAAGTACTAATAATCAATTTATCAATTAACAATACAATAATTGATAAAGTGATGATCAATGGTTTCTCTTGGTAACCAAGTATTAAGGGAGACTGAAAAACCTTATCTCAGGTGTGTTCCTTCTGAGAGGGAAGTCTCTAGACAAGTGAAATTCTACCCTGATTGAGAGACATTTAATGAAGAAATGGGTTAAAAGTCTTCAGTTCTCTTACTGAGAAAGTGGCTTTATTGTGAGATTCAACATCCTAGAGGTATTCGGACAGGGAAATCAGACCTCTTGCTACAAGTTTTCTCCATCAAGAGTTTAGCATTACTCTAAACTTTAAAGGAGAGGAACCAGAAGCTCCTTCCCCCAGGGAAAGGGCTATCCATATTGGATTCTGTTTATAATGTAAAGAGAAACCACTTTTTTCAATTGGGTGGAGTTTTAATAAACTAGTAAAACAGCATGTGCCTTGGCCACTAGTCCTTATCATGTTTATCATTTCCATTACAGATTTACCTTATCAGATGTAGGGAATTAATAAAAATAAGAGGAATCACAAATTGGATCACAAATCAAAAATTAGTTATTAATATAAAAAGAAAATATTAATTTCTCATACATTTCTCATACAATGCATTAAAAATTTGAAACAAGACTAATCTCAGCTCTGAACTCTGAAAGTTCTCTATATGATTAACTCTCCATTTAGAAAATTGGTCATTTATCTCTATCATTTTGTCTCTCATCATAGACCTATAACCAATGTACAACAAAACACTTACCTTCAACATCGTAACAAATTGATGATATGTGTTAGCGCCACTAATTCTTATATATAAATGACAATGTCTGAAAATTTGCTGAAAGTTATAAAAATATAAATTAATAATAGCTAATGATTCATCTTTTCTCACATATCTAGGAATGAAAAAGGGATTCAGACAAGATTTCCCTTGGAAAGACCATAGCAATTTTGTAGATTAAAAAAATATATATTTAACAAATATTTCCTTTTACTCCAACTTGTTATGTCTATAATTTGTTGGTTTTTAAGCCTTTGATCTATAGTAATATCATTTTGAAAAGAAGGCCTTACACTGACAATTCATCACTCTCCTAGAACAGGTATTATCTCTTAACTTCTTCCAACTACTGTTTGTCCATATACACCATGCATAATATAGTCTTGGGAAATATAAATTATTTTTCTATTTCTTTCCCCCTTCTTGGATTGCTTAGAAAACTCTTCAATGATTGTAGGGCTTTTTACAAAATAATAACTAAAATAAAAAATAAATAAGCATACTTAGGATTTTGCATTTTCTGCATTATTTTATTATGAAGATACTTAGCAGCAGACTACCATTTGTAAAAGCCTGTTGTGTCCCTCCTATTTTTATTAAGGATACCCTATATATGGACATAAATCCTCCCAAAATTTCAACTAAAAGGTAAAAGAATGGAGCTGATTTTCTTGTCTCTTGGGCCTGCAGCCTTAATTCATTTAGAACCGCTCCTTTTAGGGCTAAAGAAATGTAGGTTAATGTTAATTTACATGGTTGCTTTAGCAGTAATATTCATTAAGGCCATTAAAGTTCAGAGTAATATTAAAAAACTGGCTTTTGCTTTCTTCAATACTGAAATGTTGTAATAAGAATGCATTTCTTGCATACAACCCCAAGCATAGGAATCTCCTGGATATGATCAGCAATTTCACAGCTCTTGTTCTCTGTCAAACAGTTACACAGTGAAAGATCCTACATGTCAGATTCATTGGATGACATTTTTTCCTTCATCCAAAGCTAATATGTGATGACTTGTAAGTACATTGAATCATCTTGCCATTTAGCACATGGGCAGTTCATCTTCATTTGATTATATAAGAAGCATCCATGTGTCATACTACAATAGAATATCTTTAAAAATATATATGTAGAGCTTCAATTACAGTGGTATGTGGGGAAATCATAATGTGGAAACTCCTCTAAAAATACAGATCAATTCAATTCAACAAACATGCATTTATTCAAGGCCTATTATGTGTTGTTTGTTGATAATACAAAGACTATTCAAAAGAAAATTCCTGATTTTAAAAGAGGTTATATATTCTCTGAGAATAATGGTACATAGATAAATAAGTTGAGTTATATGTGTCTCTCTCTCTCTCACACACACACACACACACACATACACACTCACCAAATATAACTATATAATAGGTCAACAAGTTTTTCTAACACAGAATCTTAAGAGAGTTGCCTGGGGCATTGAGATGTTCATCATTTGCTCAGAGTCATACAATCAGTCTGTGGCTGCAGCAGGGTTTGAAAGAAATTTTTTTTCTGGACTCCAAGGCTTATCTGCTATCTACTTCACTTGTCAAATAGCACAATATTTGTAATTACATTAAATATATATCATAAATAATATCTTCAACACTCTTTTTAATCAAAGGTACTTTATTAAAAGAATGTTGATGGTTTTAGGCAGTTCAATAACTTTCTAAGGCTTCAGTTTCCCTCCTGTAAAATACAAGGATGAAAAGAAGTCCCTTCTAATTTCACTTCCATGATCCCATGGTTTATGAACATTTCAAAGAACATAATAGTTTTCAAAATTTTTAGCTAACTAAGTCAGAGTTTGAATAAAGGATTTCCAGAAATATTTCAAAAGATTTCTCTGGAGCTTTGCCTCATAAAAGAAAACAACATAAACGATAAAAGATAGAAAATGTTTGGAATCTGCTTCAATTTATCAATAGCATAAACAAGTTTCCTCATATGAAAGCAAACTGACCATGCTTATGCTGTGTCCTCTTTATTACAAATTTCCTTTTCAAATTTGTCAATTGAACATTTAATGATAGTGAAGTTTATAAGATTCTTTAACTTTGTTGCAAAGAGCAGCCAATTTTCACACAGAATTTGGAAAGCAAATTACATGTGATGTCATGTTTTTGTACAAATAATGTTGTGCCACAGTTCCCTTTTATTGTCCTGTCTCAGTTTCCTTAATTGTTCTGCCTTAGTTTCTGTTAATTGTTCTGCCTCAGTTCCTTAAATTGTTCTGCCCTTGGTTGCAGCACCATCCCTCCCTCCAAATCTTTAGGATTGATGTAATTTAGTGCTGGCTACTCCAAGATTATAAATTATAAAAATTTAATCCAGATAAGGAGAAAGATCTTCTATCTAAAACATCATGACTCTAGACCTTCCTAATTTATCAGAATGTCTGATGCCTCCTCCTAATCTGTCATTGTTCTTCTTAATTCCAATTTATCAGAATTTATGGTCTTACCCCCCACCCTGTCAGAAGCAGATTGATGGTCTGTTTCCACTCTCAGTGCTCAGATTCCACCCCTGCCTCAGTCTACTATATATTTCATGGGAAACTCACATTCCTTGCTGGATGCTTTGAGATATCAGCCCTGAGGGCAACATGCTCCCAGGACAATCTCTCCCTCTCAAATAAAATATTAAAAACTTTCTAATCTTTATCTTGCCTCAGTTTCTCTGGCATTATAGTAATATAAAAGAACAGAGGGAAGATGGATTCATGATAGATAATAGAATAATTTTTGCAGCCATTATGTTTTGAAATTGCAGAGTCCCTCATAGTTATCCTTCTTTCTCTTTTATCTCTGTCTTCTTGTATCCTCCTACTTCTTCTCCCTTCAGCTTATCCTTTAATGGAAACCTTGATCACAACTCATCTAAATTGCTGCAACGACTTCTCCAGTTTAATTCATCCTTCAGGAAGCAGTCATAATTAGGTTTCTAAAATACATCCAGATTTGGGACACTCACATTTGGCATAAAGGCTACATGGAGAGAATAGGGAATTGACAGGTAAACCCCAACCCTTCCACCCTCTACCTCATAAGTAATAGTGTAAATGGTTCCTGAAGATCTGCTAAAATCAAAAGCACTAAGCCTTCCACCTTGACCCATGTTTCTAATGTTGGGGATGAGACAACTTCTAGGGTCTTAAGCTAATAATGTTAGAGAAGAAACAACTCAATCCTCAATCCCCCATCCCCCCATTTAGGGTAGCCAAGAAGTCTGAGAGAGCTCTTGGAAAATGGACCTGTAAATATTCCCTATCCAACCTCATGTCTCTTCAGAGTTTTTTTTGCTCATTTGGTTGATTGGTCATTTTTTGTTTGTTTGTTTGTTTGTTTTTTTGTTTTTTTGCAAGCTAACTAGACCTGGAATGTTCACATCCTTAGAACCCCTAGATTCTTTAAAGCACAATTTAGATGTCATTTCCTATTATTATCCTTTCCTGATTCCATAGTTGGTTAGTTCTTTTTCCCATATGAACTCCATTTATAAATATATTATACAGACTTTCCATTTTCCTGTTTATTTATTTTATTCTCTCTTAGAATATTGGTTTTCAAGGAAGAAAGGGTCTTTGTTATTTTTGTCTTCCTTTTTCTCTATCCTCCCTTCTCCTCCTCCGCCCTCCCCCTTTTTCTTCTGAGGCAATCAGGATTAAATGACTTGCCAAAGTTATACAGCTAGCAAGTCAAGTATCTGAGGCTAAATTTGAACTCAGATCCTCAGGACTCCAGTTGATGCTTTCCATACACTGTGCCATCTAGCTACCAACCCCCCTCTCTTCCTCTTTCTCTGTCTCTGTCTGTCTGTCTCCCCCCATCTCATTCCCTTTCTCTCTGTAACTTCTTCTTTGATATGGAAACGAGACTGAGATAGAGCTAAATGCTATTTCTGTGGCACAAGAAACTTCTTATAGAAAGCTCTCTCTCCCGAGAGAGACTTTGAACACAATTGACACTTCATATTGAATTGATTTGAATACATTATGTCCAAGGCAGTCTTCCCTATACTTCATTACTGTGAAAAGTTTCTAGGCCTTATCAGTCAAAGCAAAAGCTCTAACTCGTTCAAACAAACTGGATTGTATGATCCTAGTCATATAACTCTTTCCCAAGAATCAACCTCAATAAGCCCAGAAAGGCTCAATAGAAAGGTGTCCAAATTAAGTCTTTTTCTTTTTTATGGGTACCAATTTGCTTAAGGGGAGAGATCTCCATGTCTTCTAAATATAAATCTGAGAAACTATGTGATGTAGTAGAGAGGAGAGTGAATCTTGTGTCAGGTAACCCTGGTTTCACATCCTAAGTCACATATTTACAAGTTGTGTGATTGGACACATGACTTAACTTCTCTCTGTCTCAGTTCTCCTATGTATAAAAAGAAGAGATTGGATGTGATAATCTTTAAGAGGCTCTCTGAACTTTATATGGAAATAAGAGGTGGTCATATGACAAACTGCAGTTGTTATGTATTGTTTTATACTGACATCCTTGGAAAGGAATTAAGGAATAGGCTGATGGAGTTTGGAAAACAACTCCTTGCCATGCGTGAAGAATTTCAGCAGAATCCAACAGCTGCTTTCAAACATCTAGAAACTACACATTGCCTTTGTTCTTTAAATGTATGTTGGCAAGCAGTTCAAGCTTATATTCTGATAGAAGAGTGTAAAATTCTTCCTAGGAAGTGAGACAGTTTTCTTTATCAAAGAAATTGTTCATTTGTAATCTAAGGCCACATTCTCACAATTTAAAGTAGAGACATTAAAAGAATATCTGGTTAACTTTTGGAGTTTGTTAGTTTGTTTCTGAGAGAATTTGATAGTATTTTTTTGTTTCTGAAATAAATAATTGAAATGAAACATTTTCACTTTTCCCCTTTTGTTTTCTTTTATTATCCAAGTAATTGTCTTAATTATTTGTTGCACTGTGTGGGGAGAGATATGGCATTTAAAGGATCTTCAGTAAGTTTAGTTTTCAAAATGTTAATGACTCTAGTCTTATGTGTGTAATTATAAGCTCCTCAAAGGCAGAGTCTTTTCCATATAATGTAACTGGTGCCAATTTACCACCTATGCCTGCTGAAGGTATATTCTGGTGGGTTATTTATTTATTTTGTCAGCCACTGTTGACTAAAAACTGCTAGGGAAGTAGGTGTTCCAATGATTTTCCTCACTCATCCCTACCTCCTCAGTAAAAAAAAAAAAAATTGCAAAAGCCCAAGTTATTTACTAATTTATATGATCTTAAATATTCCTTAAGTCTCTTGACAGTAAAAGAATTGGCACTTTCTGGTGTGTAATATAAATAAGAGGAAAAAGGTTTTTAACAGCTTAGTACTTTATTGAAAGATAGAATGAACAGACTTGCCAAAGTGACTTGCCAACACGATTTTCCTAACAGCGGAAGTTGAGGCTTTTATCAGAGTGATTTTAATGTTAACCTTTCAGCAAAGTATAATGCATATAAGATATATAAAATTTATACATTTCATGGAGGTCTTTAGAAATGAATAAAATATCTATATTTTACCATTAAAATAAATCATTCAGCTAGAAACATAAGCTAGAAACATTAGATCAAAAGGTAGCTTCTATCATTGTTTCAATAGATTCTTTCTGATTTATAACAGATGTGTTTATTATACCATAAGTATGTGTGTATATCTATTTTCTCTTCCCATTTAGAGATTTCCAGGATTCTGGCCTTATACTACCCTCACTAACTGCCCAATTTTCATCCAACATGATATTTAAAGGAAACCACCCAAAACAAAACCAATCTCTAGGTGTGCATTCCATTGATTTCATCCTGGATAGTCTGTTAGTGTATTTCTTTATATAGTTGACTCATTTATAACTGACTGACATAGTCTGAAGACAAACACAGTTATTAGAAAAGTAGAGTATGTATGATATATGTGGGTTTCGGAACCAAAATAATGTGGGTTCAACACCAAAATGATGTGGATGATGTAGATACCAGATGATGATAGACATCAAAAGTTGGGGTTTGATCATGTGAAGAATTCAGAATGGCCATTTTCTTTGCAAAAGGTAGATTTATTTAGGGGAATAGGACAGATAAAATGAAAAGATACAATAGACACTAGAAATGGTGAATATGAAATAGAGCTGGGAGGATATAGAAATGGTAAATATGAAATAGAGCTAGGAGAGCATGTTCCTCAGTGGTACACAAATACCCAATAGAAAGGGAGTACCCCATGAGGCTGGGACATGCCCTTAGCTGGCAGGCTAAATCCTGAAAGGGACTTAGTACTGTAAAAAAAAGTTAGGTATAAGGAGGAAAAGTGCATTTTGGAAATGTAGTGGAGTTAGAGAAGATACCATGTGATTTGGGAAAAGACAGCAGGAGGTGGAGTACCATAGTGGACTGACTCAAAGAAAGGAAGCAAGTATATTTTATAGAGAAAATTTAGGGACATGACTGGGATTTTTGATAGGACATGGCAAAATGAAACTGCTCAAGATCCCTACAGAAGTGGGTTTCAAGGATTTAACATAACTTGGATTTCAGACTGGATTCCCAAGAGGTTGGGACCATGGAATTAAACTGATCTCTATCAGTGCCTTCTCCCTGTTTACCTCAGGGATCTTTTTTTTTTTTTTTTTTTTTAGTTTCTCTCTGCCCAACATATCATTCAGGACCTCATCAGGTTTATTCAATGCTCTCTTTCCTTGAGATTTATGGATTTGGATACTATTTTTGTTTGTGATTTTATCAAAAAAGTTAAGAATGAGTTTAGAACATCTTGAAATCAAGTGAGACCAAGAGAGTTCCAATCAACTATGCTTCTTCCATATCCCAGAAAATGACTCTTATTTTTTATTATTTATTTTAATATCACCAGAATGTATTCTCCATAAGAAAAAAAACAAACTATATATCGATAAGAGCATGCACTTGCATGTATGAACACATTTATATTAATTCAAGAATATATATACCTAATATATGATACAAGTGTAAATCTACATACTTATGTATAGAAACACTTGCATATGTATTTCTCAATAAATTATATTAATGTAATCTATGGGAGCCTGCCACTCAGTCTCACACTGACATTCCCCAGAGGATTGACCACTACCTCATTTTAAAAATACGATCAGTGAATATACAGTACCGATACTTTACCTTGTGAGTCCATATAAGTACACTTACCTTTTAATGGTTAAATATTCTCTTCATAAACCTGTGACATTCTATCTCAAAGCTATACCCAATATCAATCAGAAGAATGGGCACTAACAGCAAACTGACAGTGAGGAAGAAAGTTGTTTTTTTTTTTTTTTTTTTTTTTCCCAAGGTAAAATGCAAAAAACATTTATTACAATATTATGAGAAAGGCAGCTCCTAATGACAGTGATATAGGAATGCAAAGCACAATTGTGTGTGTGTGTGTATGTATATAAAACACAGGAAACCCTCCATTCCTTTCTGACATTTTCTCCCATTGACTGGAAGTCCAGGTTTACAGAGACTAATTAAAAATCTACCCAGAGACAAAGAATAATAGCCAAATGACATGATCTTTACTATATCAGGAACTTCATGCTATTATGACAAAAAGGATAGGGGGAACAGGAGGCAAATGTATGCTTATCTAAGATAAGGAAACACCTGTAACTTCTGCTATAGCATAATGTGGGTCAAGTTATAATTAGGGTATAGGTCAAGGCCACATTCTTACGAGAGGTCATCACTCAGTTTATCCCATTCACCGTCAAAGCAATTCATGTGTCTAGAATATTAGAGCTTTTTTTCCCTTGGGCTTTTAAAAATACTATTCTTGTTAGATACAACTTATCTTCCAGAAATGTGGTTCCTTTGGGAAGCCAGAGATTGTTCTGTAAATTAACTATCAATTGCCTGGCCAAGTCTGTTCTTAAATTCATAATTAGCTCGATTCTATGCTCAGAGGTCATGATATTTAAAAATTTTTCCTACTTTTAAAATTCTATCTCTGCCACTCACTGGTTCTGCTGTTATTTGTCCTTCATTCTCAAAAAAGACATGACATCAGAAGGGAATGCCATAATTTAAAGTGAATTGGATTTAAGTGAGGGAGGGCTGTGCAAAGTCACCAGCTTCCCTTTTTCTCCTCTGGAACCATTAGGGTTGAGTGGCAACACATACATCACAATGACCCTGATTGAAGTGGGAGACTTTGACATTTTTAAAGTAGTCTTTGCCAGGTCTCAGTTTGATTGAGGTAATGCCCATTCAGTGATTAAAGGTACATAAGTAAAGAGACAAAGAATGGCCTTTTTTACCTTGTCAAAAAAAATAATAATAATAATCAGTCTGAGAGGGGAAGACCTTCAGGGTTTCTGGTCAAAACAAAAACCATTGATATTTGCACTCATTCTGAGCCACCTGGGCCCAAACAATGATCCAATGAGTCTTAGGCTGGTACTATTGTTGGTCAGTTAATGACAGCCTGAGTGATTTGTGTTTAAAGTGTGGTCCTTAAGAAAGGAATCTGGGCTGCAAACCCCAAGATATCTTATCAGCGATCAAAATTTTACATTCCTTTGGGCAGGGCACCCATAGGTAAGGAAAGAAGGAAGGGAAGATAGGAAGGAAGGAAGAAAAAAGAAGGGAAAGAAGAAGGAAAGGAAAAAAAGAAAGAAAAGAAGTTTAGAAAGAAGGAAGAAAGGAAGAAAAAGTTTAGAAAGAAGAAAGGAAAAAAGGGAGGAAAGAAAGAAGGAAGGAAGGAAGGTGTAATGCCGAAGAAACTGAGCAAGATGAGATTACAGACCAATTCAATAATTTATTAAATGGAGAGAAATACTGGGACCAATGGATTCATGGTTGATCCCAGGGCTAGAGGAGACTATCATCTCAAAGAGTTTAGCCCCTAGTATTGGGACAGCAAGCTTTTTTATAGGATAACAAGAACAATGACATAGTGGGGGGGGGCACCTAGATGGGGATAATCTAATGGTGGGGGAGGTTACTGATATTCTAATGGCATCTAAAATGGATAAACCTTTATCTTGTCAAACATTAAGAAGGAATGTCTATAACCTAAAGATATAAAACCTTTATCTCATCAAACATTAAGAGGGAAAGGCTATAACCTGAGGCAGAATAACTAAATAGGACAATTGGAGAAACTGGGTCACGACATTAAAAAGGGAATTTTGACAGAATAAAGGAAGGAAAGAAAGAAGAAAGGAAGGAATCTGGGAGTACTGTTGTTGTACCATAGTTCCCTTTTATTGTCCTGACTCAGTTTCCCTACATTGTTTTGCTTCCCTTCTTAATTGTTCTACTTAATCCTGCAACATATCCCTGCCTCCTAATCATGATGATCCAATTAAGGAGAAAGATGTTTGATCTTAGATATCATAAGAATGTTGGGTGCCTCTCCCTATTTTGTAATCCCAATTTGTCAAAATGCCCTGTGCCTCCCCCCATCCTGTCAGAACTGGATTGATAGTCCGCTTGATTCCCACTCTCAGCACTCTGACTCCACCCTTGCTTCAGTCTACCCCTGTTGCTGAGCCATCTGCATATATATGTCATTGAGAACTCATATTGGTTGCTGTATGCTTTGGACATCAGTCCTGGGAGCAGCATGTTCCCAGCACAATCTCTCCTTTGAAATAAATTATTAAAAACTCTCTAATCTCTATCTTGCCTCAATTTCTCCATCATTACACTGTCTCATATTGGAAGGATGATTATGATAAGACTCCTTAAGAAATGAGAATGGAGAAAAAAGTATTTTCCTTCATTTCTGATGCATTCTGAGACAAGTACAGGATTATCATTCCACAAAGTTGATTCTAATGTTAATTTCTTCAACTTTCACCAGGGCTGGCAACCATCATTTTTCTTTTACTTCAGTCTAAAATTTATTTACTTTTAACATTGATGTTTATGTTAAAAGGATATAAACAGTGGTAAGCATTAAGATGAAGTGAAAACAGAAGTCACAGGAAAGTCACAACATTTTTTTTTTTAATTCCACAGAACAATTTAATGAATTTATTTAAATGCTTGGAAGAAATATTTTTGTTTATTTCAACAAAAGTCAATAACACTGCAATTCCTAAAGGAATGAGATTCTAAATATTTTCATTTTCATTGCCTCACTTCAGAGATTTCATAGAGTCAATTTTGATAGTAGTGATATTGAGAAGCACTTTGCCTACTTCATTTGCCACAGAAATAAAGTCACAAGAATTACACAAACATTTGTGTGCATGTACATGCACACACACACACACACAAAACTAAATCCTTTTTTTTTTATTTGTTCTTTTTAAAAATTTCATTTTTATTGATTTCTCCTTTGATTTTGGGGATTTCTAATTTAGTTTTTCATTGGGAATTTAAAATTTGACTTTTATAGTTTTTTTTTTTTTTTTTATTACATGCCCAAGTCATTTGTAAAGGACTGAAACTCTTGTGTTCATGCACTTAAGACTAATTACTTATTGGACAATAGTCTATTAGCATATGCTTGGAAAATGGCCCACTCCACTCTTCTCTGCTGGCTCAATCTGTTGGTATATAGAGAGATTTGGAGGAGGGATTAGAGGGTGGAGTAAAACAAGCCAGGATGACTCATCCAGGAGAAGAAAATGAGATTCCTCTATCCATTCCTCTCATTTTAATCAAGAATAAAGACCAAGGATTTTTGCTTATCCTGACTCTGGCTGATTCTAAAATATCCAGGGTGTTAATTTGGTCCCCACAGTCATTGATATGTTCTTCCTCTATTAAATTGACATCAACATTTAGAGATATAAATCTTTCCCTAAGTGCAAATTTTGATATATTATATCATTATTGTCATTCTCTTTAATGAAATCATAGATTGCTTCCATGATTTGTTCTTTAAGATTACCTTATGTAGTTTCCAAGTAATTTTTAACCTGTATTTTACAGCCTTTTATTGAATATAATTTTTATTGCATTATTGTCTGAAATTTATGCATTTAATGTTTCTACATTTCTGATTTTGACTAAATTTATGTTTTAATATATGATCACATCTCTTTTATGTCAGATAATTTAACCAATTTCAACTCCCTTTCCCTTTCTCACAGTGCATTGCACTTTCTTAATCTTTTTTTAAAGATAATCATTACATCATATTTAACTCAGACCCATGCCCTCTATTTATGCCTATTTTCCTTTTAACTGCCTAATAATGATAAAGTATTTAAATACTACAAGTATAATTTCCACATGCATATCCCAAAATGAAAATGAAATATTACAACCAAATTCTAGATCTCCCAAGTCATGGAGAAAATATTGCAAATAGTCAAAAAGAAATAATTCAAATATCATGAAACTATGGTCAGAATAATATAATTTTTAAAAATTTCTATCATAAAGGAGTGGAGAGCTTGAAATAAAACATTCCAGAGGACAAAGAAATTAGAATAATAACCTCAGATCACAGTTCAGCAACATTGAATGTTGGGACAGGAAGGAGGACAATGGACATTCACTGAAATAGAAACCTTTTAAGCATTCCTGATGAAAAGATTCTTGTCTTATTTTCAAGGCAGAAAAGAGCACTAACAGAATTCAATAATATATTGTTCACAACATACATTCTTGAAACACAACACATACACACCATATGGAACTGGAGCACAATCTTCTATTCTTCAACTGAGATGTTAAAAATGAGGATAGGGTATCAGCTATAATCTCAAAGGAAGCAAAAGCCAGAATAGACCCAATTAAAAGAACTAAGAAGGGAAAATATATTTAACTAAAAGGTAACATAGAGAATGAAGCAAGATTAATACTAAAGATACGGTTGTTGTCCTTCATTCTCATAGAGAACCATCACTATATTAAAGATGAATTACAGTGTGATCAGACCGGTACAAGTTTGAACTGTTCTGTCATTGGTTGAACACAAATAGTCCCTATAAACATCTGGGATGGTTTCTTCAATTTTGTACATCTCACATTTCTAGTTAGCTAATTACAATTGAAGGAAGATGGACATAGTGGAGATATGTGAACCTTACTTGAGGAATTGGCTCAAAAAGGAATTTACATGCATGTTCAATTGGGTATAGAAATTTATCTTATTATACAGAAAATTAGGCAGGGAAGGGCATAAATGCCAAGGGAGGAAGGGCTCGCTGATACAAAGAATGGCTGATTGGGAGGTGGAGAATAAAAAGTAAGAAGCAAAATTTTGAGAATGGAGAGGGTGAAAGAAGAGAATAGAATAAACAGGTAGAAAATAGGATGGAGGGAAATACATAGGAATTACAATTTAAAAAAAATATAGAAAGTTTCGCTGAAAAATATCTCATTCCTCAAGTATAAGAACTTTTTCAAATTGTTAGAAATAAGTGTAATTTCTTAGATGATAAATGGTCAAAGGCTATGCTATGAATAGGCAGTTTTCAGATAAAGTAATTAAAGCTATCAATAGTCATATAAAATGTTCTAAATCACTATTGGTTAGAGAAATACACATCAAGACAATTTTTAATTATTGCACTATACTTCTTATATTGTCCAATGTGACAAAAAAGGAAAATGACAAATGTTGGAGAAGATGTGGAAAAACTGACATTAAGTACTGTTGGCAAAGTTGTGTACTGATTCAACTATTCTATAATGGGAGAAGTTATTCATCTAGTCCTCTGCTCTAAATTAGTATTAATCATTTTAATAGAATCATATCAAACTTTTGTATATAAGGTCCCAGAACTGTGATTCTAAGTTCTCTTTCTTAACTCTAGGAAGTTAACTAAAGGGCCTTGACCTTGTTTTTTCCTTGTTAATGTGACCAAATCCAATCTGGAAGAAATCATAATCATATGGAAAGTTCCCTCAGACTATATTTATGCCTCTGGACCAATATCTTATCTAATTAGCATTTGAACCATCTTATGACCGTTTAGAGCACTGACTGTAATAGCTTCCTGCCCAAATTAAGGACAGGCCTGTCCATGTATTTTGGAGATATTCCTTACTTCACCCAAATTTTGACCCTGCTGACATATTATTTTGGTTATTTAGCTTATGCATCATATGAGGAATTATTCTCTATTTGTTATAGCTGTTTCAGAAGACTGGACATTTAGTCCTGTAAAAAACAGGCCCTGGAAGCAGAAGGCATCTCAGATTGTGAGGAAAATCTGAGGGCTACTTCATTAGAAGGGAGCATGGACCCTTTAATAAAGTGCCATTGGCTCAGATCTCTTCTCAGTCTCTTTTAATATGGGTGGGGTAATTTTAATTGCCACAGTAGAATAATTTGAAACTATGCCCAAAGGGCTATAAAACAGTGTATAGGCAATGCAACCTTTACCCAGAGTTATCAAAGGGTTTCCTGTAATCTCTTTTTGAGCAACTGTCCAGCCCCTTTCTATTTTTAGGCTGAGAGATTCCAAAGCTTCTAGCTTGAGCCATTAAAGCTGCCTCCTTGGGCCACTGCTGATGAAGCATGTGAACTGTTCTCTGGACCAATCTCCTCCCTTGTGTCACATATGTCTCCTGTAGACCTAATTTGTGTTGGGCTAGGAAAAAAAATGTCTCTCCCTGACCTTTAGAAGGCAGCCACTTCAGAATTCAATTTAAGGCATTTATATAAAGGTGTTTTGATGGGAATATTGGGAAAAGTCAGTTGAATTTCTGCCTATACTTTCCATTTTGATTCTACTCCTCAAAATTATGCTGCTGAAGCCCACTAGGCCATGTTCTTTTTTTTTTTTTTTTTTTTTCAGTCAATGGACAGCTATCTCTTTGAGAAATGACAACATATTGTATTATTAGAATATAATGGAATGATATTATGTAAAAAGAAAATACAAGTGCAAAATATTTAAAGAAAATTGTTAATCAGATTTGGATACAGTAATTGAGAGAGAATAAAATGGAACCTGATGAACAAATTAAAAGATAATTGTCCCTTTTTTTTTCAGATCTTTTTTTTTTTAATAGCTTTTTATATACAAAACATACATATGAGTAATTTTTTCAACATTGATCCTTGCAAAAACTTCTGTTTCAACTTTTCCTCTCCTTCCCTCCACTTCCTCCCCTAGATGGCAGGTAGTCCCATACATGTTAAATATGTTAAAGCATAAGTTAAATACAATATATGTATATATATTTATACAGTTACCTTGTTGCACAAGGAAGATCAAATTTAGAAAGAAGGTAAACATAACCTGAGAAGAAAAAAACAAAAATGCAAGCAAACAGTAACAAAAAGAGTGGAAATGTTATGTTATTGTTCGTACTCATTTCCCAGTGTTCTTTCTCTGGGTGTAGCTGGTTCTGTTCATTTCAGATCAATTGGAAATGATTTGAATCCTCTCATTGTTGAAGAGAGCCATGTCCATCAGAATTGATCTTCATGTAGTATTGTTGTTGAAGTGTATAGTGATCTCCTGGTTCTGCTCATTTCACTTTGCATCAGTTCATGTAAGTCTCTTCAAGCCTCTCTATATTCATCCTGCTAGTCATTTCTTATAGAATAATAATATTCCATAACGTTCATATACCACAATTTATTCAGCCATTCTTCAATTGGTGGGTATCTCTTCAATTTCCAGTTTCTAGCCACAAAGGGCTGCCGCAAACATTTTTGCATATACAGGTCCCTTTCCCTTCTTTAATTTCTCTTTGGGATATAAGCCCAGTAGAAACACTGATGGATCAAAGGGTATGCACAGTTTGATAACTTTTTGAGTATAGTTCCAAACTCCTCTCTAGAATGGTTGGATCCGTTCACAACTCCACCAACAATGCATCAGTGTTCCAGTTTTCCCACATCCCCTCCAACATCCGTCCTTAAGATAATTGTCCTTATGTAAAGAATATAATATTGAAAGATTTTTAGACTTTGATAAGCGTAGAGACCTTCAGTGACTTCAGAGAACAAAATGTGAAACATACAAAAATTTAGTGACTTCTAGATAATAGAATCAAGAATGCATATTCAGTCATGGCCAATATATTGATTTACTTTTTTTGGGGAAAAATGCTTCTTTTTTTCAAGGCTGACTTCTTCTAGAAACTGATTTCTATTGAAGAGAGATTATTAGGAAGTGGCAATAATATATTTAAAAGACATCTAAAAATATTTCCCTCCATCACTCCAGATTCAGATATGTCTTTTTATTACAAACATATAACATGGATCCTTACATAATTCCATTGGCATATTTCCTATTTTTGTAACCAACAATACTAGCAAAAGAATTCATTATTCAATGCTCATTTCTCCTCCAGATTACCTGTAGTATATATATATATTTAGATTGGGTCCTTTGTTTTTGAAGAGGATCAAAATGATATTACTATATGAAAGTCAAGTTATGCTGTATCCAACTATGGCTACTTGGACCAATGCAAGCTTGAAATGTTCTACCGTAGATTAGGCAAAAATAGTTCATTTGAACATTTGGAAAAGATTATCTAAATCTGTTCCTCTTGAGTTTCTTTTGAGCTATTTCAATTCTGCTTTGCTCAAAGAGTATAACACCTTCTTAAATGAGGGAATTCTTTGCTGGGTTGATTTTTGCCATGTTACATGTTATATGTTGCATTATCAATTCCAAAGTTCTTGGAGAGATCTTGAGAGTGTCTTTGTATCACTTTTTCTGATTATCACGTGAGCACTTGTTCTGTGTGAGTTCTTCATAAAATAGTCTTTTTAGGCAAATGTACATCTGTAAGTTGAACAACATGGCCAGCCCATTGGAGTGGAGATCTCTGCAATAGAATTTTAATACTGGTAGTTTATTTCATGAAAGGACCTTAGTGTGGGTGCTAGGTACTCTTCAGAATCTTCCTAAAACAAGTCAAATGGAAGTAATTTAGTTTCTTGTCATGACCATGGTATAATGTCCGAGTTTTTGCAGTTATACAACAGTGAGGCTAGCACAACAGCTCATTGACCTTTGTTTTGGTAGTCAGTCTAAAAAAAAAAAATCTTCTCTTCCACACTTTCTTCTGGAGTCTTCCAAACATTAAGCTCACTCTGTGGTGGGAGAGCAGGTTTGATAATTAAGAATTATCTGGACACCAGACTGGTTTCTCAAAGGGAAGCCTTTATTGTTATATAAAGTGGAATGGGACCAAGCAGCATTAAGGGACAGTTTGATCTCAGGGGTTACTTCAGCATAGGTATTTTATAGTGAAAGATACGGAGGCGGGGAGATTTTTTTTTTTTTTTTTTTTTGCTCATTGGTTAGACTTTTTCAAGGGAGAACTTTACCCTTCTTAACCATTAGCCAAATTTTGAGAAAAATGAGAAATAAAATATGTATCAGGATCCAAGCTTCCTGGTATCCTGTTTATTAAGACCCAAGCTCTTTGCAACTTGCTGCGTGATTAACCTTGCCCTATTCACCAAAACTTAAGCTCCTTCCACCTATCCTGGTTTTTCTTTTCCTGCCTCTGACTACAAACAGAGGCCCTGCTGCAGTCCATTACAACTCTATCAGCATGTGTCATCCTCATTATCAATGTATACATTCCTAGAAAGTATACTGCAAGGTAAGCGAACTAATCTACAATATTCAAAACTTCCCCATTTATTGTTATGGATGGTTGCATGTATGGACAATGTGGTAATAGCTGACAGAGCATCTGCCTTTTCTTGATGCTAATTGTTAGGCCAAAATTAGCACAAGCAGCAGAGAATTGATGCATTCCTTGTTGCATCTCATCTTTAGAAGCTTCATTGCACAATCATTTACACACAAAAAAATTCATACAGCAATATTTCCTCTACTTTGGTCTTGTAGACTTTACAAATTGAAAGCCCACCTTGTTCTTTTTGTCCTCACTGAAGGCATTTGATAATATGGCTAAAAACATCAGGCCAAATAATCACGGGAGCAAAAACACAGCCTCATTTCACACCATTGTTGACTGGGAAAGTTCAAAAACATTGGGTAAATATTCAGAACCTGGGTCAAGCATAATGTCATGAAATTGGCATTCAATTCTGATGAACTTCTCCAGGCAACCAATTTTGACATAAATTTCCAGGAGCCCACCTGACTGACAGTATCAAAGGTCTTGGTCAGATCTATAAATATTGTGTACAAACCTCTATTCTGCTGTTGGTATTTATCCTGGAGTTGTCAGTCAGCAAATACCATATCAACCATTTCTAGGTACTTTATGAAGCCACACTGATTTGCAGGTAGATGGCCATCTTCCAGGTGAAGGTTAGCCTATTGAGGAGGACTTTGACAAGAATCTTGTCGGTAGTAACTAAGAGGGAGACCATCCTGTGATTGTCAGAAGACAATGTATTTCCTTGTCCTTATAGAGATAGACATGGAGGCAACCTTTAACTCCTGGGAGATAAATTCCTCTTGCTATATGATCTGGGAATTTTCAGTCAGCTTTTGTATGAACAAGGGATCCTCTTCCCTTACCCCTCCACTTTGTAAATTTCAGGAGCCTCTATAGGGCCTACAAGGAGGTAAAGGAGATAAATTTTATTGTTTAATATATAAGCAGCAGACCTTCAAATGTAGTAATCATTTCTGTGCCCATTTTTCAAGATACTTGTTTACGTTACATGAAGTCAATTTTGTAGATTAACAACATCCTAAAAAGCATAACTAATAGGAGAATGGTATACTACACAGAATGACAAAATCAGCAAATGTTCACACCTTCATAAAATAGGAGAATATAGATTCAATGAGTGAAGGTCTACTAAAAAATAAGCACAATTAATCCTCATATTTGAGTAGGAGCAATGGAAAAGTGGAATCATTAGATTAGAAAGAAGCAATCTAGCACTCTGTATTCTATTAGATGAAAGATGCTCAGTATTAAATCAGCATATTTATCTTTTTAATTTGCATAGTATATATCTACACATGGTCCATTCAGAAAACTGCCACCATAAATATAGTTCTTTTCCTCTATCATTTACAACATGGTGATGGCAGTTGCAGTTTTCTGGTCTCAAGTGAGATTGGGGAAAAGTTGTTTTACATTAAAAGCATATTTAATGGTCTAGCTTTGCTAGGACTTTGGCTTCTTTGTAACTTTCCAATGTCCACGTCTGTTTTTTTAATGAACTTGAAAAAAAACTGACAGAGAGAATATAATTTCAATTCAGTTGAGTTTAATTTTAAAAAATATGTTATGAACATATTATGCACCAGATGTTATGCTATCATACAAAGAAAAGAATTAAACAATCTTTTCCTTAAAGAACTTATATTCTAAAGGGAAGAAAATATACAAAAATTACATTAATTCCAAAATTTACACAAACTTGGTCATAGCTTATCTGGTCAGTAGAGAATTTTTGTTTTTGTAGGTGGTAAGTGATGAATTCAGACTATACTTCTTTCATATAAACACTGGATAATCATGAGAAAATAATTTATTTTTTTTCTTTTCCCCTCACCACTTTCAAGTTGATAAAATTATGAGTTATAGAATAGTTGGAAATCTACATTGGTAAAGTGAGTTTCTTTATTGAGAATTCCTTATAGTATTGACATTTCAGGTAAAACTCAAAGAGATCACTTATGCAGATAAGTACCCTCTGAAACACCTGCACCCACATTCACACTCATACAGCCAAGCTCATCCACACAGATATACACACTTTTAATCATTGAAACAATACCGTTAATGCTATTTATGGCAGTGATTTCTCAATGGCTTCTTTAAGTGATTGAATTGAAAGCTGAAAGATGCAAGTGTATTTCTCATCCTTCTTCCTTAAAGGAAGTCAAAATGTAATATAAACCAAAAGACCATCATCTAAGCCCAAGGTGGGCATAAAGATTGCTAAAATTACCTACCCAAGTTGCTAGTTGCCCTCAGAACAACTGGTTCAAGGGGTGTGCTGGAAGCAACTCAACATGCTGATTGTCAAATTTTCAGGCTGAATATTTACACATTAAAAATAATTACATGTTACAAATAAGGACTTTATTTAGACTGATCGTCTAGACTTAATAAAATGATGGAGGAAAAAAAGTAATAATCCAGATTAATCTTAAAACTTAAAAAATATATTTTTTTACATAAGAGCTAGTTGTTAAACAATTATTACCATAATATTGATTGTCACTCACCTGTTATTTACAATCCCTAGGTAAGTTACCTTCTGATTCTGAAGTCTGTGTCTCTATCATCTCCACCAATCAAATCATTCCATCTGGATTACTAATTAGTCTTTTTAGATCCCTTTCACTTTTGTCTCACTCAATCTCTTTTATCAGGGTCATTAGTTTAAAAGTTATTTAATCAAAGTGACATATCAGATCTGCACCATCCTACCCTCAGTTTAATCCCAGTGGTAAAAAGGACAAAATTCCAGAAACTGGTCCTCCAGTAATAGGTCTGAACTCTCAAATGGGGCAGTTGCCCAAAATGTGATAAGAAATTCAGGAAAAACAGCATTATTTGTGTCATTCAAAACTCAGTATGCAGAAATGTAAATACAAGTTGGTCATATTCATTAATTTATGCATTAATTTAAAAGAGGATTTACCTCCTCTCCTCTTAGCAGATTTGATCTTCTCATCTTCCCATACCTTCCAACTCCATTTCATATCAACCCTTTGCCTTACATCTAATCAAATGTGTGTGTGTAAAGTTATTTCCACAGATATATGGTAAATGTTTAACAACCTACTTTCTGGAAAGGGAAAAAGTATGCCAGACACACTTGAAGCTTAATCTGCATTATTAATATTTTCTTAATCATTTTCTAATGTCTAAACAAATCATCAAAATAAATCTATCCCTGATTTGTATTATTTTGGAATTTCAGTTAACAGTGAAAAATTGGCAATTGGCTCTAGTACACCCCTGATTGCTATGTCCCTTTAGTTTATATTGTGGTTTTTTTTTTCTTTTTTAACAAGGGTATGGATTTGTATAAAATGAATTTGTTTGATGGAAAAAGGAAGAAGCCTAAGAGAAAGGCTTGTTTCTGGTAGCTGTCCCCACTTCTTTCCCCAAACCTTAACTTGAATCTATTTTGTTGAACGGTTAGCCTTAGAGCAAGGAACATCTCGTTTCATGTTCCCTATTTAATACAAATTTGAAATGTGATTTTGAACAAGTTCATTAACTTCTGAATGTCTCCTACATATTTTCTAAATTTCTAAGCGACAGAGATGTCTACCTGTTTTGATAGAGGAGATTTAGACATTTAATTAAAAGAAACAACATAGTAGCTTGTGAAATTATGTGTCTCAAAGGCAGGCAATATTTCACTAATTTCTGTGTTCCCAATATATAGTAAAGTGTTTAACATATTAAATGGTACTTATTAAATATTTATTATTATTATTAATTGAATATTTATTTTCCCCATTATCTACAATTTTCACCTTTGGTTCTTCCTCCAAGCCTCACATTGTAGGATTTTGTTTTTTAAAAATTATTTCACCTCCCACCCCATTATATTCACAGGCTTCATGTCTCCCTGTCACTGAGAGTGGGTAGGATATGCATGACTCATGAATCCACCTTTCACCTAGTGAGAATCATCACCTTAATCCTGTCCTTTCAGAAACACTCTCCAACCCTTTCAGCTTTGTGACAGTCTGTAGTCATAAGCAATACTTTTCAGAAACAAGGATTACTAAAAGAAGAAAGAATTTGGGAGAGATTTAGACTTCAATGTGACTTGTCATTTATTTTAGTGAATGGAAGTAGAAATCTCTAAGATTAATAGAGACCTCCAATTCAGCAGTTGACCCAGGCAGCATTTACTTGCAATATTCACAAGTACCTTATTTTGAAATGAACATATTAGAAAGGAAGAGAGACAATTTTGTAAATAAATATAGCAGGTATTGCTTGGCTAAGAGTGCTTTGGAAAATAAAGGTGCATAGAAATTTTATTATATTTAATTTCTTTCATTTTCTTTCTTCTTCTTCTTCTTG
Organism: Antechinus flavipes; assembly: GCF_016432865.1. NCBI lineage: Eukaryota > Metazoa > Chordata > Mammalia > Dasyuromorphia > Dasyuridae > Antechinus > Antechinus flavipes. The sequence continues at coordinate 39,317,283 of NC_067398.1, read as the reverse complement.
TTCATATTTATGTTCTTGTTGTTCTTGTTCTTGTCCTTGTTCTTCTTCTTGTTCTTCTTCTTTTTGTTCTTCCTTCTTTTTGTTAGTCATTCTTCACTGAGTTTATTTTGAAAAAAAGATTTTGACATCTTATTCAGTGGACAGTAGATCCCTCAGAAAATGAAAAGACCTACTCTAGCCTTCTCATTCCAGCATTCTCATATTCCACTCCAACTATTTCTTTCCACCTGAAAGAAAGGTAACCCAACTTCCTTCCACATGTTACATTAAAAAAAATATTAAGAGTAAATTCATTTTACCTCTATCTACCATTTTGTGAGATTAAATGTCAACTTCTTGGAAGTCACCTGGATTTTAGAGATATCCTAAGATTACTCCCCCCTCCAAATGGCCATTAAACTTGAGGAATGTCACAAATTTATCTCCTGCACTCTCACCTTAGTGGCTCCTGATCCCTTCCACTAAAAAGGAACCAGATGCAGTGGCTCAGTCACTACATCTTGTTTCCTTCCTTTTCCTTTCCTTTTTTTTTTTTTTTTTCTCCTTTCAAAATATATTTTAATTGTGTAGAAATCAAGGCTCTGAGTCCTGGTTACTGAGATCTTAACTGGAGCCAAAGCATATGAAAACATGAAGGGGAAAAGTATAGAATTTCTGCCATTTCTACATAAGGGGAGGAGGGTGCTGCTGCCATGAGCAGAGTCTTAGATATACTCTATGGGGTCCTGGGAGGCATGACAAAAGAATCCAAGAATCCAGAGCATCCCTTCCATGAACTGACAAGAACCTTGTCTTAGTCTTACTGTTTAATCACTAGGGACATTGTCAGGGGGAATCATAATATCAAAAGCTTCTAAAGTTGTTGGGTGCTCCATGTGTAATCAAGCAAAACAAATTCTCTCATGTTGGAATCCTTACTAACTGCTAACTAATTAGAGTTGATCTAATCTTACAAGAAGATGTCTATAACCCAAAGAGGCCATTCTCTAGGAAGCTGAGTAGGAGATGGAAGTCCAGGCTGAAGAGTTCCCATAGTTTCCATCTGTTCGTTCACTTTTCTTAAATCAGTGAGCATCCTCCATTTTCCCGATTTCTTTTTTACAACGAACACTGGTGAATTCCAAGGACTTAGAGAAGGTTATAAATGCCCTTGTTCAAGCTGCTCCTGTACTATATCTAATAAGGCCTGAATTTTATCGCTACTTAAGGGCCACTGTTCTATCCACACTGGTGTATCAGTTTTCCATTGGATAGGAATAGGTGAAAGTGTTGGCAGGCCTTCAACAGCAGCCCTGCTTAAAAAACCGAAGTACTCATTTTTAACCCCAATTGTTGTAAAACGTCTCTTCCCCACAGATTGATGGGGATTTTTTCAACTATAAAAGGAGTAAAAACTCCTGTTTTGCCTTCAAAAGTCCATCTCATAGGGGCAGCACTAACTTCAGCTGCTATTGATCCTCCTACTCCAGACATATAGGTATCTGCTTTAATCTTTGGCCAGTGACTGGGCCAACTGGCACCTCTAATAACTGTACGATCCGCACCTGTGTCTACCAATCCTTCCAATGGTAGGCCATTTATATAGATAGTGAGCATAGGTCGGTCAGCTGTTACTGCTGCTGTCCAGTATATTCCTGGTTTTTGTGGTCTGGAGTCAGAACCTGGGTGACTATCACGAGGCTGCTTATTAGGATTCTGTATGAGTAAACCTGATGCTACTACGTCTCCTGGGTGATAAGTCACACATTGTCTACCTGTATTAGTGACTGGGATATTATCTACACATTCCCCAGTTTCCCACATCAGTGTGTGGATGGACACTGTTTTGTACATACAAGGAGGTGAAATGGTCAAGCCTACTGTGGCTGGAGGTAGGGGATCCATAGGCTGGAGAGGAACAGATTTCACCTCTCCAGGGGGTATCTCAGTTGTCCCAGCTGCATACAGCTCTATTCTCCCCAATTGTAATTCCCTTCTGCCATCAAGTTGCTTCCTGGCTGGTTGACTGTGTAATCCCCTTCTCCCATCATATGGCTTTCTGGCTGATTGGTCATGTCTGGGTACTGGACTTCTAGGCACTCTCTGGGTGCACCATTGGCTGCCATCATGCCCCAAGTGTTTTTTGCCTTGGGCCCTGGGGCTGGGCCCCTCATCTGCATTCTGAGGCCCAATGGAAGCCTCTGAAACTATGGGAACTCTTCAGCCTGGACTTCCATCTCCTACTCAGCTTCCTAGAGAATGGCCTCTTTGGGTTATAGACATCTTCTTGTAAGATTAGATCAACTCTAATTAGTTAGCAGTTAGTAAGGATTCCAACATCCTCATTTGTCATGTCTGATAAAAAATGTGCCTCAATATTAATTCTACTTCCTCAGTTGAGGGACTCTTCATCAGTTTACAATTTATGACTACCATAAAAAGAGCTGCCAGAAATATTTTTGTACATATGGAGCCCTTCAATCAATTCTAATTGGTATATAGGCCAAGTTATATATACATATGTGTGTGTGTATACATGTGTGTGTGTGTCTGTGTGTGTGTGTGTATGTAGACCTAGTATAGTTGAGTCAAAATGTATATACAGTTTGAAAATTTTTCAATATAGGTCTGATTTGTTTTCAAATCGGAGTAGTTCACAGGTAGTAGTTACAGTGAATTAATGTACTAGTTTTCACAGTGTTTCCCACATTTTAAATTTCCTTCATAAATAAAGTATCCATTCCAGGTTTCTATATCCTAAGTAAGGAGTGCAGTGGAGAGGGAATATATATATGTGTGTGTGTGTGTGTGTGTGTGTGTGTGTGTGTGTGTGTGTATAACAATTAAGACCATGGACATGGAATTTCATTCAAGTTGAGTAGCAAATATTTGGTTTTAGAAAATGATCTTTCTAACATTGCTAACACAAGAGGAGAAAAAACTCTAGATTCCCAGATGCCCCTGTTTTTGTACTCTCCTTCATGATGTCTTGTGGATTCAGCCACTCTCCCCCAGGCAGAGGCACAATTGACATAAAGAGAAATCAATTGAGGATTTCAAAATTTCAGAGAGCTAGATGGGTACTACCAGAACAATGAGAGGGAAGAATGCCCAGAATTCTTAGATCTTTCCTGGTCTTGAGGCAAGTATTCCCATTGAGACCAGGGACACCTTCACTGTGAATGCTTTCTCCAATCTCATTGTTCCCTTCCCATATACCCTGTCCTTTGAGGCTACACCAGTAGCTATCAGGCAGGCAGATACCTTGATCCATGGAACTGAGGTGCAAAGCTTCCAGAGTTTACCAGGTACCACTTTGTATCACAGGGGTATCCAGAAGACCATCTCTGAAGTCATGTTGATGGAACATCGTTGGTGACCAGGACTCCAACTGTAGTCAGAGATGCAAGACTGCTATTTCTATAGCTTTAGCCTCAGAAATGGCTGGACACCATAAACCTGACAGTGACTGCAGAAGCAGTTGCAGTGGGGCAAAGGGCTCTTATATCCAAGAACTGCAATGATTGTAGGATGTTGAGTGAGCAGCCAACATGGACAGCTTGCACATTTCTTATCTGATTCCCAGCTTCAGCCTGGACAAAGAAGCAGAAATCAATTGAGGATTTCAAAATTGCAGAGAGCTAGATGGGTACTACCAGAACAATGGGAGGGAAGAATGCCCAGAATTCTTAGATCTTTCCTGGTCTCAAGGCAAGTATTCCCATTGAGACCAGGGACACCTTCATTGTGAACTCTTTCTCCAAAAATAGAAAATGGTCCTTCATAGTGATTCTCTGTTGCTCAAATTTTTACATAGAACAGATAGGAATATCCGTTACCCATTAGATCTTCTAAGAGCAATGCTGGTGTCCTCCAGGACCTCCACAATTGTTTCTCCTTTTATTTTAAAAAATATTTTCTTTTTTTAGGTAAATATTTTCCAATAACATGTAAAATTATTTTTATCAATGCTTTAAAAAAAATGAATTCCTAATACTTTCCCTCCCCCTTGTCCTTTCCCAGTCTTTGAGAAGGTGAGCACTTTTACTTCAATGTGAAGTCATGCCAGTGACATATGGATAATATGAAATATAATCCAAAAGATAACATAAACAAAATAAAAGGGTTTTATGTTGTTATTAATTTTGTTTCATTTTTTGTGCTCCAATTTGTATTCGGAGTCTTTCTATAGATGTGGATAACTAAAGAGCTTTTTTTATTTCTTCATGGGTCCTCTGGCATTATCTTGGATTATTGTCTTAGTGAGAGTAGCTTATTGTTCTTACTTTATTCTAGAAGGCAACCAATGATGTCTTGACTTACAAATAAGCTGAATTTAAGTCAGGCAGAGCTATACAAAGTCATCAATCTCATTGTCTCCTGCAGAGACATTAAAGTCCAGTAGTAAGACAAAAGTCAAAAGGACTGGTGACTGTCCAAGAAGAAATGGGTGATTTTGATCTTTGTGAAGTAAGGTCTTTCCTAGGTCTCAATTTGTCCAAAGCAATGCCTATTCATGATTAAGGACTGGAATTGAGAAAAAAAGAAGCCTTAGTTTGTTATCACAACAGTATTAGTCAGGAAAGAGAAGACCTTCTAGGTTTTTTGGCCTGAACAGAAAACAATTGCTACCTACCCGAACTCTGAGTCATCAAAACCCAAACAATGAACAAAAGAGACTTGGCCTTGGGCTTATTATTGGCCATTCAATGAAAACCAGAGTAATTTGTGTTGTATTTATAATCAAGTAGCTTCATTTGCATCACAATTAGCTTTTTCAAAGCCTATTTTTTCGAAGCTATATTTCAAGAAGTCATAAGTGAACACTGCACAAGAAAAGAACTAATTGTCTCAGCTTTCTGAAAAAAGAAACAAAAACAAAAACAAATAAATAGGATTTTTTTTAATTGAGCCCTCGAACTCCAAGATATCTTCCAAAATATAAGTGGCTAAAATTATATTCCTTTGGTTAGAGCACACACCTGTAGAAAGCAGAACTTAGAGAAGTATACTTTAAAGTATACCAAAATACTTTTAAAAAGTATACTTGAAACAAGGTGTTAACTCAGTGGAATTATGAGACAATGGTTATCTAGTTTACATATATTTAGTACTTAGCATGGTGATATAATAGTTCTACAATTGATTTAATTGTAATAGGGTATTTAAACTGAGAACAAAGTCAGCCACAGACATTCTATCTTTGATTATTATTGTGGTGGCTCTCCTGCCCCCCTGCACTATGGGAAGACTGGTAGACTGGCAGGCTGCTGAAAGAAACTGAGGACAGTCAGTCAGACTGTTAATCAGACTGCTGGAAGAGACTGTGGAGCATGGTTCAGACTGGGAGAATGAAGGAGACAATAAAGACTTTGGACTTTATTCCTGACTATTCTCATGGTGATTATTCTGCTGAGACCAAGGCTGGTCCCAAGGCCTTTCAGAAGGACCTCCAGAAAGCTAGCCCAAACATTACAAATACCTATCAGCATATGACTTCCCATGTAGACAGAGGGATCACTTGTGATGAAGGAAGAAAAAGGAGACAGAGAAAGAAAAGGAGGAGGAAGATATCATTGTTATTATTATTATTAATGTTCTGGTTCTGCTCATTTCACTTTGCATCAGTTCATATAAATCTTTTCAGGATTTATGTTTGTTGTTGTTGTTTAAATCACCCTGCTTGTCATTTCTTATAAGACAATAGTATTCCATCACAATCAATATCATAAGTTTTTCAGCTGTTCCTCAATTGATGGTCCACTGGTCAATTTCTTCCTTTCTTTTTTTCATGCCATCATTAAAAGAACTGCCATAAATACTTTATGCAAATAAATTCTTTTACTTTTCTCTGATTTCTTTGGGATACAGATCTAGCAGTGATATTCTTGAAGTTGGAAAGGGGACTTCAAAAGTTTGGGTTCATAGATTGATGTTTCTAGGAGTCTCAAAATAATTTGCAGGCTTGAACCATCTCTTTAGCTAAGGGGAAAAGTTTAATAGAAGTGAACTAAATTATAAGAGAATTCATCAGAGAAACAGAATCAAGGAGGCACATTTATCCAGTTTTCTATCATTGACATGCTAATTCTACAACTCAGTAGTCTCCTTAATTTGGTTATCACTGAAAAGATTATCACTATTGCCTCAAGAGTTTGTTCCAAGGGACTTTCCAGAGATCAGAAGCTATCTGAAAGTCAATAATGAATTGAGGAGTGGTCTATTCAGAATCAGACAGATGGTTATTCTTAGATTGGGAGTGTGGAAAGTCATAGAGGCAGACTCCCAAAGCCAGAAGATTTAGGATTACTGATTTATTGTTAGAACAGAAACCCCATTAAAATCAGGGGCCCACAAAATCATTTTACATCAGCAGTGCTGGGTCAAAGGATATGCACAGTATATATCACTTTGGACATAGTTCCAAAATGTTCTCCAGAAGGGCTGTATTAGTTCACAACTCCAGAAATAGTGTATTAATGTTCCAATTTTCCCACTTCACTTCCTGAATTTGTCACTGTCCTTTGCTGTCATGTTAACCAATCTGACTGGTGTAAGGTAACATCTCTAGAGTTGTTTAAATTTGCATTATTTTTTCTAATCAGTAGTGATGGCTTTAATTTCTTCCTGAAAACTGCCTAATTTTAAGCTTTGGTTATTTATTAACTTGGGAATTATTCTTAGATTCATAAATATGGCCTCAGGTCAGGATTATATCAGAGAAATTTGTTGCAAAATTTTCCACACTTTCCTATTTTCCTTCTAATTTTGGTTTCATTTGTTTTTCTTGGACAATTATTATTATTATTTTTTTATTTTCATATAATCAAAATTATCTATTTTGACGTCTGTGGTTCTCTCTATTGCTGTTTGGCCATATTATTATTCTCTTATCCATAGATTAGACAAGTGTGACTTTCCATGTTCCCATAATTTTTTATGACATAACCATTTCTGTCCCAATCATTTATTCAATTTGTCATCTTTCAATAAAGTGTGGGTTTTTGTTCTATGTGTAATTTCTGTCAAAAATAGTTCCCTGCATTTTTGGTCAATTAGTTTTTTTCTTAAAATTTAGATGTTTGACTTTATCAAACATCAGATTACTATGATCATCTGTAATAGTATATTGTATATGTGATCTATTCCACCAATCCAACACTAATCTTTTTTAGCTGATACAGGCTTGTTTTGATAATTACCACTTCATAGTATAGTTTGAAACTTGGAATTACTAGGGTGATTTGTTTTCTTTGATGCCCTTGATGTTCTTGAATTTTTGTTCTTCCACGTGAATTTTCCCACCATTTTGATCTGAGTCCAATATATATATATATTTGCTATGGCATTGAATAAATTAATGAATATAGAGATAATTGATATTTTGCTTATTTTGACTTAACTCATTAACACTGAATATTTCTCCAATTATTTGGATGTTTCTATTAGTATGAAAAATGTTTTATACTTATTTTGTATAATCATTGGTTTTATTTTGATATATAGACTCCTAAGTATTTTATATTGTCTTCTATTTTCATAATTTTTTATCACTTTCTGCTAAGTTTTATTGACAGTTTATACAAACACAAAAGATTTGTTTACTTGATTCAAAATATTCCATATATCATCTTCAAAGAGTGATTATTGTGTTTCCTTCTTGCCTATTTTTAATCTTTTATTATTATTATTATTTTTTCTCTTTCTATTAGAGCTATAGTTTACATTTCTTGACCTATACTAAATAGTAGTGCTCAAAAATATATCCTTGTTCACTCATTCTTTTATTGGGAAGATTTCTGTTTTATTCCCATTAGAAATAACACTTGCTCTTACTTATAGATAGATACAACTTAGCATTTTAAGATGCATTGCTAATCTTAGCAATGCTAAGATGCATTGACTCCTATATTTTCTAAAATTTTTTTAATAGGAATGGCTGTTACATTTTGTCAAAGTTTTTTTCTGTTTCTATTAAGACAATCAGATGATTTTTATTAGTATTTTTACTGATATGGTCAATTACACTAATAGATTTCTAAAAATATTGAAGCAGGCCTGCAATAAATATTCTTATGCTCAAAGTGTATAATCATTTTGATATGTTTTGGTAATTTCCCTTTTAGTATTTTATTTATTTATTTATTGATTGATTGATTGATTGATTGCATTGACATTTATTAGAGAAACTGGGTCCTGGCTTTATTTTTGCTATCTATGATTTAGGCATGAAAATACTATTTGTGCCATAAAAGAAGCTTGGTAGGACTTTTTCTTTACCTCTTATTTCAGATAGTTTATCTAGTACTGGAATTAAATGTTCTTTAAATGTTTGATAACATTCACTTGTGAATCCATCTGGTCCCTATAGATTTAATCTTGGGAGCTCAATTATGACTTATTGAATTTCTTTTTCAAAGTTATTTAAGTATTCAATTTCCTCTTCTGTTAATCTGGGCAGTTTATATTTTTATAAATATCCATTCATTTCTCTTAGATTGTCAGTTATGCTGACATATAATTCGGCAAAATAGTTCCTCACAATTGCTTTAATTTTATCATCATTGGTGCTTTATTCACCCTTTAGCTTTTCAGTATTCAGTTCTGGTCTTTTCATCGGGAATGCTTGAAAGTCCTTTATTTTATTAAAAAACTCTTTTCTCCCTTGAAATATTATAATCAGTTTTATTGGGTAGATTATTTTTTGTTATAATCCCAGTTTTTTTACCTTTAAGAATATTATATTCTTAACACTCTACTCCCTTAACATGGCAAGTACTATATGAGAGTCAAACTTTATTAACAACAGCAAAAATATGGAGTTGTATGCAATGATATAAAGGAAAGATAGATGGAAGTTACATAGATAGTAGATAGATAGATAGATAGACAGACAGATAGACAGATAGATAGATTTGTGGAGATCTGTGAGAAGGGAGTGAAGACTGACCTGAAACCCACAGGGTTGTAGCACCAATTGGGACCAAGTCTTGGTAACAGAAACAGCAGCTGCAGCTTTAGAAATTCTGAAGTAAGAAACCACAAGAGGACCTGGATATTGATCAGAAAAAAATTAGAGGGAACTTCTGTGCTGGCATTGGATGGAGAGCCAAACACTTTTATCAGCTCCACTTCTTGGTCATAGTTCAAGGGCAAAAGTAGAAGCCTTCAGGCTTTTGGAAAAAAAAAAAACACATCAGTTTTTGATATCAAAGAATCAGAGATCCTGAGGAATAGTACCATTTCTGGTCTCATGGGAGCAAGGCCTCTGAGAAGCAGTATTGATTTCATTCAAAAGGGATCAGGGGCCCTACCTGGGTAAAGACCAGAAATCTTCTATGGCAAAAGGAAAGATCAAGATAATTTCAGAAGAAGATAATGATAATCAAAATTGTTGCCAGCAAAGCTTCCAAAAAAAAAATAGTGAATTCTATGCAAGACGAAGTCCTGGAAGAACTAAAATTTGATTTTTAAAATCAAGTAAGAGTGATAGAAAGGAGAAATGAGTAAGGAAATAAAAGCAAAGTAAGAAAAGAAATATATATATGAAGTATTAAGTGTCTGAAATCAGATTTGAATTTAGGTCCTTTTGACTCCAAGACTGATGCTCTATCCATCACACCCTTTAGCTTCACTGTTTTAAGAAATTATTAAGGAAGATTACCACAGTATCAAAAAATTAGAGGATAAAAATGAAAGAGTGCCCTAATTATCACCTGAAAGAAATCCCCAAATGAAAACTCCCAGGCATACTCTAGCCAAATTCTAGAGCTTCTTGTCAAAAAGATACTCCATGCAGCCAGAAAGACATTATTCAAGCATCATAGAGACACATTCAGGATCACACAAGTTTTTGTGACTTCTGTGTTACAACAGAAGGGGTTGGGAATATGCAGTTCTGGAATGTAAAAGAGCTTATATTACAGTCAAGAATAAAGTACTGAATAAAAGTGACTATAATGTTTCAATGGGGGGAAAATGGGCACTTAAATATAGGATTATCAAGTATTCCTGATAAAAAAACCAAAGCTTAATAGAAAATTTGATTTTCAAGTATAGCACTCAAGAGAACCATTATTTATTTATATTTAATATTACTGTCAAAAATGCAGACTTTAAATCTTGGTTTGCTCAAATTCAGCAGGTCAGCAGCCTAAAGAAACAAAAATTATGGCCTTATTTTCAGGAATCTACATGATTTCTAAGAACTCGATTACATATATATATATATTATATATTTTTTTCCTCTCTTTTTTCTTTTTTTTCGACTATACATGTACATTATTTTTAACACATATTTCTTTATGAATCATGTTGAAAGAGAAAAATCAGGAAAAAAAAAGGAAAAAATCATGAGAGAAAAAGAAAACAGAAGAAAAATTAGTGAACTTAGCATATGTTGATTCATATTCAATCTTCATAGTTTTCTCTCTCAATGCAGATGGCATTTTCTAGTCAAAGTTTATTGGAATTTCCTTGAATTCTTAAACCACTGAGAACAAGCAAATCTTTTCTATTGATTATCACACAATTTTGCAGTGACTGTGTATGTTGTATTCCTGGTTTTATTTGTTTCACTCAGCATCACTTCCTGTAAATCTTTCCAGGCTTTTCCAAAAATCATCATATTCATCCTTTTTATAGAATAACAATATTCTGTCATATACTATAATGCTTTCAGCAATTCCCCAGTTGAAGAATATTTTCCAATTCTCTGTTGCCATAAAAAGAGATGCTACAAACATTTTTGCACATGTGGGTCCTTTTATGATTTCCTTGGGAAACAGACCCAGTAGTAGAACTACTGGATCAAAGGGTATGCACATTTTATAGCACTTTGGGCATAATTCTAAATTACTCTCCAGAGTGGTAGGATTGAAGAAGGAACCCCACAACTTTAAACTCCTTGAAGGACAAAATCTCCTTCAACTCTGTCTCAGTGAGAAGGAAGGAATCAGATAAAGTGGTTTATCTGGGTGAGGTTGGTTCAGTCCTGAGCAAAAGAATTCCAACCCTATTGAAGTAAAGAAACTCATTCAATACTATTCAAATTCCAGCTATAGCAGAAATTCACTTGTAGATAAAAAGAGTCAACTTGAAACAATTCCTTGCAGAGATCCTGGCATGCCAGCTATGCCATGCTTGCTATGCCAAGGAGACTACTGCCTGCTGGAATAATATTCTCTTCCAGTGTTACCCTCTCTTTATCACCTATTTCTTAACAAGACTTAAACCCTTCTGTCAGGATCTCTCTACTAGACACTTTACCTCTTTGTCAGAACTCCTCCACTGAGGAATTCAGCTTTTTTTATTTTTGCATAGTCAAGGCTGACTTTCCAATGCCAATAATAAACCTCTTTTATTGTTATGCCACAGTTCCCTTTTAATGTCCTAACCCAGTTTCCCCATTGTCCTATTTAGTTACTCTGCCTCAAGTTATGACCTTTCCCTCTTAATGTTGATAAGATAAAGGCTTTATATCAATTAGGCTATAATCACTCCTTCTTAATGTTTGGCAGGATAAAGGTCTATCCATTCTGGACATCATTAGAATATCAGTAACTTCTCCAGTACTTCCCTCCATTGTGTCATCCTAGGTGCCTTCTCCCATTAGATTATCCCCATCCAGGTACCTCTCCCATTATGTCATTGTTCTTGTTATCCCATAAAAAATCTTTCTGTCCCATCCAGAATAGTGCTGGATTCTTTGAGACGATAGTCTCGTCCAACCCTGGGACCAACCATGGAGCCATTTGGTCTCAGTTTATTTCTTCATTTAATAAATTATTAAATTGTTCTCAATCTCTGTCTTGCTCAGTTTCTCTGGCATTACATTATTAATCTAGCTTTTTTGGGTTTGTAAATTCCTTTACAGAGAATCTCTGCACCACCAGAAGGGGATTTCCCAAAATTCCCTAGCCTTGCGCCAAATCCCAAGGGAATGCAGGGGAGCTAAACATCTCCATTTGGTTCCCTGAATCCTGAACCTGCCACTAGAACTTATCATTTAACTCCCTGACCACTAGAAACTCTCATTTTGGTTCCCTAAATCTAGACCTCATCATTTGGTTCCCTAAAAGGGAACCCCAAAATCTAAACTTCATCAGGATCATTTCACAATTCCACCAATAATACATTAGTGTCCCAGTTTCCTCACATCCCCTCTAGTATGTATCATTATTTTTTCCTGTCATCTTAACCATTCTGAGAGGTGTGAGGTGATATCTCGGAAGTTTTAAATTGCATTTCTCTAGTCGATAGTGATTTAGAGCATTTTTTCATGTGACTAAGATAGCTTTAATTTCATCAACTGAAAATTATCTTTTCATATCCTTTGACCATTTATCAACTGGTTTACATCTCATGCCATTTATGAATAAAATGTAAAAAAAAATGATTTAGATATATTGGATAATATCATGAGCAAATTATGGGAAGAAGGAAAATTGTACTTGTCAGATCTATTAAATGAGCTTATGACCAAATAAGAGACAACAAAGATCAGGGGAAGTAAAATAAATAGTTTTTATTTCAGGAAATTAACAATTTTTTACAAAAACAAAACAAGCGCAGCCCAAATTTAAAACAAAAGAGAAGAGTAGGAAAACCATTGGTAGAAAGTTTCTCTGATAAAGACCTCATTTTTCCAATATGTAGGTAACTTAGCCATTTTTAAAATAAGCTATTTCCAAGATGATAAATTGTCAAAGAATATGGCCATACATTTTTCAGAAGTAATCGAAGCAATCAATAGTTACATTAAAAAAAAGCACTTATTGGAGAAATGCAAATTATAGCAACTCTGAGTTATCACCTCATACTAGTAACATTTGTTGATATGACATAAAAGGAAAATGATAAAGCTAGAGGTGATATGAAAAAATAGGGATCCTAAACCATTATTTATGGTGGAATTAGTCCAACCATTTTAGGAACTAATTTGTAACTACATCTAAATAGCTACAATATTGTGCATACCCTTTGACCCTACAATCCCACTAATCTCAAAGAGATTGTTCAAGAAAAGAGAAAAGAAAGTATTTGTACAAAAACATTAATAGCAGCTCTTCTTGTGGTAAAAATGAAGTCTTAAAGAGGAATTCTTAAAAAAGACCAATGACATTACAATGGCATAATGACATAATTGAAACATTAATTGGACTCAACTGAAGCAGATTTTTCCAAGTCTTCAATCAAAATCTCTCCTTCAGAGACATTTAAGTCCAGTGGTAAAACAAAAAGTCAAGGCTACATTGATTTCCCAGGATGCAGTGGGTAACTATGACCTTTCTAAATTAACGTTTTTCCCAGGTCTCTCTCTTTTTTTTTCTTTGTTTCCTGGGACAAGACCCATGTAAGGACTAAAGAATAGATGAGAATTGAGACAAAAGATGGCCTAGTTTACCAAAACAAAAGTATCCTGGCAGTGTAGAGTTGGGTTGGGTTGAATCCTAAAGAGGTTTTGGACTTAAGAGAAAACAATTGCTATGCACACATGCTAAGCCATTAAAACCTAAACAATAAATAAAGGGTTGCCCTGGGGGCTATTAATACCCATTTAAAAAAACAAACAACAACAACAACAACAACAAAAAAAATAAATGAAAATTTCATGTGACAATAGCAATATTGTAATAATTATCAGTGATCATAGTAACTCTATCACTCTGGTCAAGACAATCATCCAAAACAATTCCAAAAGGTTAATTATGAAATATGCTATCCACCTTCAAAGAGAGAACTGTTGTATACAGATTGAATCAAATTTTTTCAAAAGTTAAAAAAATGATATTTTATTTTGTTTGTATTTTTTCTAAAGTTTTTTGAATGTGGAAATATATTTTTTCATTATTTATATATATAATTCTTAGCTAATTTCTTACCTTTTCAAGATGGGGATTGAGGCTGGACATAGGGAGAGAATTTAAAATTTTAGATTTTTGAAAAAAAGATTATTATTTTTTATTTGTAATTTGGTCATTGAAACAATAAATATAAATACATTTGAAAAATTGAACTAATTCTCCAATGACTTTTCCACAGGAAAGGAAGGGGGATCTAGCCACTTGAAGGATAAAATCTAATGAAAGAATTAAATGCTAAAGGGAACATAGGTCATAGTGAGGATACACATGAATAAGAAATCAAAAATTATAGGGAAAAAGGGATGATAAAAGACTTGGTTGCATAAAAGAGTTCAGGAGTTTGTGAGAAAAGAAATAGAGCACTGTTCAGTATCTGTAAAATCAATGCTAAGATTGTCTCTATGTATAGTTCACTAGAATGAAGGAAAGGTCATATGAAAGTAGATTCAGGAACTGAGAAATTAGGGTATCAATATGCATTTTTAAAGACTTTTAATATGAATGTTGGAAATTAGAGAGAATGGTTGTTAACCAGGTATGGAATTAATTGAGAAAGGAAATTGTCCTAGGAGTCAATAGATAATGGTCACAAAAATCTCATTTGCATGAGAGTTTGAATTAAATCAACCTCAAATGAAATATTACAGCATGATGGGTGATATGGGTAGTTTGAAAGTGGCAATAAGGACAAAGAGTATTATAACACTGCCACCTTCACCAGCAAGTGAATTATTATTGAAGAAAATGAAGCCTATACTTGTAAGAATGGCAAAGAATGCTATATCATCAAAAGAAAGAGCTATTTCAGTTAGTATCTGAGGGAGAGGTAAAAAAGGAAAATATTTAAAATGAATGAGGCTTATTGTTAGTCTTTATTTATTTATTTGTTTATTTATTTTTATTAGGAGGTTGTAGCAGGAATCCAAGTGAGAATGGTAGTACCTCAGGTGGTATAAAGAACAGTGTAAACATGAGAAGTTTGTTACACACATGCACACACATGTGAAACACACATATACTTAGGTACTTGAAATATTTATGAGGTAAAAATTATAAACTTTTGAAGATTATATACTTACAAATATATGTGCTCCCTTCCCCCCAAAAAAACTGCTAAAATCAAAGAAAACAAAAAATGTGCAATCTTGGCTGAAGATTTTCCCTTCTGCTACCCAATAAAATTCAGTGATGGAGACTCCCTGAATTCTGTGATGGGACATCAGCCACTACCTTGTCTAATTCAGAAGGAGAAAAAATGGATTTGAGAAGTGAAGACCTTACTAATTTCTGTTAATGAGATTTAGGGCTTTGAACCATGTCCTGAAATACTGATATAATAAATCATTAGCAAAGGATGGAATAAATTTAAGAATGAAACAAACAAAAGTTCTTCCCATTGAAAATGAAGGGGAAATATCACAGAGCCATGGTCAAAATTACAAAGTATTTAGCAACTTGTACATTAAAGAACTAGAGAGTTGGGAATATAGAGCTAGGATTACAATCAAGAATCATTTACTCAACTAAAATGAGCATAATCCTTCAGGAGAAAAAAAAAAGATATTTAATGAAATAGAGAATTTTCCAGTATTTTTAATTAAAAGACCAGTGCTGAATATGTGTGTGTGTGTGTGTGTGTGTGTGTGTGTGTGTATGATTTTCCAAAGTGAGATTCAAAAGCATAAAAAAAAAGGTAAATAGAGAAACTAAAATAAGAAATCCAATAAAGTTAAACTGTTTATATTCCTACATGGCAAGATGGTATATGTAACTCTTAAGAAATTTATCACTATTAGGGAAATTAGGAGTATACTTAGAGAGAGGGTATGTGTATGAATTGATTATGATGAAATGATACTCCCACCCCCTCAAAAAAAGAGGAAAATTAAGGGTTGAGAATGAAGAACTAGGAAAAAAGGGAAATGAGAGATAGAATGAAGTAAAGTATCGCATATAAAAGAGGCACAGCATACACACACAGTTAATTACATAAATTGATCTAATTCTATGGGGAAGTACAAAAGAATAGAAACAAGAAAAGTGGGAAGGTGATTGATAGAAGGGTGAATTTGGGGAGGTGGTAGAAAGAAGTAAAATATTGTGGAGGCCAGGGTTAAAGTGAGAGAGTGAGAAAAGGAGATACAAATGGAAAATAGGATGGAGGGAAATACATGTTAGCATTAACTGTAAATGTGAATGGGATAAACTTATCCATAAAGTGAAAGAAGATATCAGAATAAATTAATATTCAAAATTCTAAAATATGATGTTTAAAGGAAACATATTTGAAGCATAGAGATATACAGAGTAAAGGCTGAAGAATAATTTATTATGCTTCAGCTGAAATTAAAACAACAAAAAAAGGAAAAGTAGCATTCCTGATCTCAAACAGAAGCAAGAATAAGTCCAATTAAAAGCAATAAAGGAAGAAAATATATCTTGATAAAAGATACTATATGTAAAAAAGAAATAGCACTACTAGTTTTTTAGACATATAAATCAAAAAGGGAGAAGTTAAATGACATATAGGAAAAAAAGTAAACAAAACTATACTAGTGGGGGATCTCAACTTTCCCCTCTCAGACCTAAATAAAAACCAAAATGTTAACAAGAAAGAAGTTGAGAGAATGAATATAATTTTAGCAAAAGTTAAATATGATAGACTTCTGGAGAAAACTGAACAGGAATAGGAAGGAATATATGTTTTTCTCAGCAGTTTATGGCACTTAGAAACACACACACATTGTCCATATATTAGTGCATAAAATCTTCATAGCTAAATGCAATGAATCAGAAATAATAAATGCATTATTTTCAGATGGTGATGTAAAAAATTATATTTATTATAGTATAGTGGGAATAAAAATTAAAAATTAATTAGAAATTAAATGATATAGTTTTAAAGAATGAGTCAAAGAAGAAAATAGGGGAAACAAAAATTTCATTAAAAAGAATGAAAACAATGAGACAAAATACCAAAATTTATGGGATGATACTAAAGCAGTACTTAGGGAGAACTTCTAAATTCTTAGATCCATAAAACAAGGAACAGATCAATAAACTGGACATGAAAGTAAACAACCCCCCAAAAAAAAATCTAAAAAAAAATTAAAAAGAATAAATTTAAAAAAAACATACATACAATTAGAAATAATAAAAATCAAAGGAGAAATTAATAAAATTTAAAGTAAGAAAACTTGAACAAATAAATAAAAATAGAACCTGATTTTTTATGGGATAGACTAACAAACCAAATTACTATTTCCAAAATGAAAGTGATGAATTTCCAATAATGAACAGGAAACTAATGCAAATAATAGGAATTATTTCACCTAATTATATACAAATAAATCTGATAGTCTGAAAGAAATGGATGAATATTTGCCTCCCATTGTCCATTTTAAAAGAAGAGAAAATAAAATACTTAATTACATCTTAGAAAAATAAATTATCATGCCTAGCAAAGTTAAGTTCAATCCTGAATGGAAACAAAAATGAGGGAGGAAATATGATGATTTCCAGGGTTTCATAATTTTGTTGCACAAAGATCTGATCTCAATAAAAAATTTGACATATAAAATCCAAGATAAATATAAAGTAAATACCAAAGGCTAGTTACATAGGATTCAATAGGGACAAACTTTTATAATAAAAAATATAAAGTTTGTTTATGACAATCCTTAGTAATTGGGTAGTTTGAAAAAATGGGTTAGAAGTAAGTATGATGTGATTCTAAAAAGCAGAGACATGTAGAAAACATATAGAAATTATACTGAGAAGGAGGGCTGGTAGTTCTGGAATTCTACTCTCATTGGGAATGGATTGAAGAGGGAACTAGATAAATAGTCTAACAAATAGATAGACAGATATAAAAGCCTTCTAAATTCAGAAAGAAATAAGAGAGATGAAAATAAGAAGGGGGAGAAAATAAGAGAAGGAACCTTACTCATATCAGATCAGGGTTGAAGAGAGAATAACTGAAAGATATGTAAATTAATGGGAATGGGGTAAGGTGTACAAATTAATGAGAATGGTAAGAAGCAAATAGTGGAAGTAAGAAAAAAATACTTGAAAGGGGGCTATATTAAGGAATAGCAAGGCAAAATAGTGGTTAGAAGAAAAGCAGAGGAGCCAGTAAAGTTAGGAAATAAGAGATATACTCAATAATAGTGATCAGGAGTAGAGTTTATTAAGTAAAAACAAAATAAAACAAACAAACAAAAAAAGGGTAATAGTCATTTCAAAGCTAAGCTAAGATAGATTGAATCAAAAGAGGAAAATAGGGGGAAACTACCATTTGTCAGTATTATCGATCAATATTGTTTTAGACTATTTAGAATAACTAGAAAGTATAAGATTGGATGATTATGATACATAGGAAATGAGTTGGTGGGTCTAGAAAACTACGGACTTGGACTTATGAAGTTTGATGT